>NC_060149.1:277318336-278532086 GCF_021461385.2 Schistocerca piceifrons
TTGCATTCATGCAGGCTGTAATGAACTCTGCTCCTTGCCGGTTGGCTGCAGTGTTTTCACTGCGGAGTTAGTAGCCATCTTTCATGCTCTTGAGCATAACCTTTCCTGCACCGGTGAGCCCTGCCTCACCTGTAGCAACTCTTTGAGTAGTTTTCAAGCTCTTGACCTGTGTTGCCCTCACCATCCCTTGTTCCTGGCTATCCAAGATTCCCTTTTTGCCCTCAAACAGTGTGGACCTTGGTAGTCTTTGTCTGGACCTCGGCTCATTTAGAGATCCTGAGGAATGAACTCACTGACAAGCTGGCCAAATTGGCTACCAGTAAGCCTCCTCGTGAGATTGATATTCTGGAATTGGGCTTTGAGTTGGTATTATGCCATCAAGTTCTAAGGATTTCGAATACAGAACAGCATTTTCTGACAACATCAAAGCAGTGCCAGCAGCAGTGCATGTTACGTTCATGGCATGTCTGAGACAGTAATCTGGCTCATTGAAACCTAAATACCTCCCCCATAAATGGGTGTAGCTCCTTTAGATGTATGATGTTGTGGCATTTTGTTTATAGTTGGGAGATGCGTCGTTTTTGGCCATATACCAATGTTGTCTAGGATATGTCCAAGTATTTGACTTGGAGTTGAAAAAAAATGCGAATTCAAGAGGCTGCACTAAAGCATGGTTTCTTGCTAGATGTGAAAAAAGAGGTTGAAAATGTTCCATGTGGTCTTTGCTTGTGCCCCCTGTAATGCACAACTGAACATATGATGAGTAATCTGTTGTAAGAAACAATGAAAAATTGTTCAGGCACATGAATTCTTGTGGAAGCTGCAGATATTGGTATATCCCAAGAATTGTATTGACAACTACTTATTGTTTGGCATCATTTACTGGCAGTTCTAGATACTCATCTGGTGACTTATCTTTTCTGCCTATAAACTTAATAAACACCCCTTCAAGCTGCAGAACTTAGTACATACCAGTTTAGCATAGCTGTGCACAGTTGAAGTAACACTGCTTGGCAAGGACATGTTTCTGTGACCGGCAGTTTATTGACTCATGAGGACATTTATTGGCTCAAAAGAAAAATTAATTCACTGACATGGCATTATTCTGTCAAAAATGTTTATTCTGCTTCTGATGCAATAATGTAAATACTTTCAATTCTGCCTGTGGTAGAAAGAATGCATAATAAAAGTTTTGTTGTGAACTAAAAAATTTTAGGACAGTCATTTAATGTTTTGGCCTATCATCCCTTGCTGGGCAGAATTCTGAAAAGGAAGGCATTTAGGGAAAAGGCATGGTGGTTGCCCTGGAATGAGATTCAGGAGCAGCAGCATACAGTTACCCTCTTTGTCCGTGTTCATAGAGCTGAATGCCAGGTTGGCTTCTTCGAAAAGGACACACTCGGTTTCCTTCCTGATCTGTTTGTCATCTAAGCTTGTGCTCCATTTCTAATGACATTATCGTCAACAGCACACTACACTGTAGTCTTCCTTTTATTTATTCTTTCTTTCTTTGAAAATGCATGTGGCCCTGGTGATATGGTTGGTGCGTTGATGTTCCACTATGATAGCAGTGGCAGTTATTTCTGATAGTGGAGCACTAGTGACTGAAATATCATTATTGCTGCTTTTGCTGTTCTGCCATTTCCTGAAGTGTCTGCTGCTGCTGCTACACCTGCAGCAGTTGTGGGGGTGATATAATCCAAGTTTTCGGATTTACGTATTATATTACATGAATCCATAACAGAATTTACAACCATTTTTTCTATTGTACAATCACTGGCAATATTCAGAATAAGAGTTACTTTCACTACGTTGCCCATGGATTGGGAGACCAAGAAAACAGCAAAGCATTATGACTGCCAGACAGTGACCGAATACCCTGTTTAAGAGCACTAATAATTGTGACAAACTACCTTTTCTACTGTAGTTGCAGTGAGTTATGAACAAAAATGGGCCATACTGAGAGGGGCAGTGGCAGTAATTGGGGCGTTACGTATTCCTGATGACAGGTTAATGCTTGTGGACCTACAGATGTCATAACTTTTGTAAAATTTCTGAAGACGTGTGAACTGAAACAATTTTCATGAAATTTCTGAAGACATTTGAACTGAAATAGAAAGGCTACACTACACAAAGCTGCCTACACTCAACTTCCATATAGTATTAGGCCTGTGTACAGTGAGGTGGGCAAGTAATTACTGCCAATTTGGACACACATGTTAAGTAAACGTCTGACACAGCAGTTTAAGTATCATAAGTAATGTAAATAATTTCATAGTCTTCAGTCCAAAGAGTGATTTGTTTCAGATTGCAGCACAAGTCTGTCCTATGCTAGTCTCTTCATTTCTGAATACCCACTGCACCTATGTCCATTTGAACCTGTTGATTGTATTCATGCCTAGGTCTCCTCCATCTACAATTTTTACCCCTCACACTCTCCTCTGCTACCTCATTGACTATTCCTTGATGTCACAGAATGTGTCCTATCATCCGATCCCTTCCTTTAGTTAAGTTATGTCGTAAATTAATTTTTTTCCCAGTTTGGTTCTGTACCCCACCTCATTAGTTATTCTATCTACTCATATTTTTTCAGCACTCTTCTGTGGCACCACATTTCAAAAGCTTTTATTTTATCTTGTGTGAATTGCTTATCATCCACATTTCACTTTCATACAAAGGGACACTCGAGACAAATGCCTTCCTAAAAGGCGTCTAATCTCCAAATCTATTCTTTGTTAACACACACTTTGTTTTCAGAAATGTTTTTTCTTGCGATAGTGAGTCTACGTTTTAATTTTATATTCCCTCTCCTTTGGCCATAAACTTTTTATTTTGCTACCTGTATAGTAAAACTCTTCCACTTCTTTTACTGTTTCACTTCCTAATCTAATTCCCTCAGCATCACCTGATTTCATTCGGTTGCATTCAGTTACCCTTGTTTTACTTTTATGTTGTTCATCTTATAATCTTTATTCTGCTGTCATTGATTTTATCTGATCTTCGTGGTGATAATCAGATCTAGCAGAGAATAGATTAAAATTTTCTCCTCCATGTCCTCCACTTGTAGCCATTCACCATGCTGAACGCATTCAGCCTATTCTGAAGAACATAAGCCGTCAATTGGTTAATGCAAATATTAGTATGTCGGTAGTTTTAAAACATGTCTCATTGTGCAACATACCCTGTGATTTGTGCCCATAGAAGTTGTGTTGTGTTGTGTTGAAAATGTAGTAGTTGCAGAACTGTGTGTACTTGTACATTTGCAATACAGTTGATTTCATAACATTTTATGTTTAACTTGAGAATTTCTGTGAGAGTCAGAGGATCCACAGCATGATATTGGCTCTCTTTGCGTTCATTGTCGGGTGTCTCATCACCAACTACTCCTGAAGGATAATGCTCGTTTTCCATGACAACTTCATTTGAGGTGATATGAAATACACAGTTTCAACAACCATATTTTTGATGTCTCAAGATTAATTGTAATTGTCTGAATAGCTCTTTTTGACCTGGAATACTGATTTTCATAACATATCCCAAAGTACGACCAGCTAATATGACAATTTTTCCAGCCCAGTCTGGTATACTTTAAAACGGCCCAAACCATTGCTCTTTGCCTAACTTTTTCCTCATATTCTGGTTTAGCCATGTTTTACACAGCAGATGAGGCATCATATTCCTGGATTATCTTTGTCAGTATCCCTGTATCCATTTAACAACAATGTCATTATGCTCCATTAAAATTTTACTTCCTTTGTTTGTATTTAGGTATTTGAATCATAAACACATAATATTCATTATAGTGCGTCAATACTGCATTTGAAGTTAATAGGTTTTTGATATTTGCAGCATAATTTTTCAGTAGTTGGAAATTCATTTTTGTTGTACGTATTAAGGGACATCTGTGAAATTCATTGAAATTTGACATTTTCTGTTTTCTATTCCATAATGTACTTCGACTTTTCTGAGCATTTTGGTATATAATACATTAAAATCGGACAATTGTGAGATCTTCAAATAATATTTTTAATGTTGACGTGAGACTGTCAAATTTCGTGGCTATGCATATACTGTCACAGTTGAGCAGTCATATCTTAGGAACTACACTGTCTAGAAGGCTGTGAATTGCTTTGTTTTATGCCTACTGCTACATCTTAAAAGTTGGCATTATGAATAAACAAATCAGTCCTTTGTTTCTGATACTAGGTTTCGTTGAAAGTAGTGTGAATATCTGCTATTTTTGCAGTAAGTTAGCTTCTATTGCTTTTTATACATAAATAAAATGACTAAGCATAAAAGTAACTTCAAGAAATGCAAATGTGCAGGTAACAGATATGAGAGACCTGCATTTTCTTCTGAAGTGCTTGAAAATACGAATATCAGCTGATGAAAAGCCATGTCATGCTTTGTGTCCACCTCCACCAAATGCTTGGTGTAAATATAGGCAAGCTGAATTTTCTGGCATCCTGCATGAATTTACACATAAACATTCTCTTCCTTTGGCAGTAATGGAGGCAATCAATCCTATTTACAGAGATTTTGCAAATCCTGAGCTACTAAAGAAGTGTTAACATGGGAAGACCCAGAATGTGAATGAGTCTTTCAATAATGTTGTGTGGTGCTATGTGCCTAAAAATGTATTTGTTGGCCTTTGACTCTAAAGTTAGCAGTGTCTGATGCTGTAATAACTTGTAATGGTGGGAACTATGAAACACTTAAGATTCTGGAGAAGTTAGGTGTAAGACTTGGACAGAACACAGCTAAAGGACTACGGGAACTGGATGAGTTTCGTGTATGTGAAGCAGAGTTAGCTGTTCAGCAAATGACAAAAGAAGCAAGAAAGAAAAGGAGGAGACAAGCACTGGGCTGTTGTGACACTGAAGAAGACACAGACTATGGGCCAGGGCAATTCTAGTGCATAAAAGATGCAGAAATGTAAGTCTGTATAAGAATTTGTAGTAAAAAAAAGTTTTAAACCTCAATATCTCTAAACTACATTTTTTGCAATAAATGACCCGTTTTCTAAAAAAGTATTGATGGTAAAGACACAAAATTTTCACAGCATGCCAAATGTGAGATTCAACACATATGTAACTAGAATAATTAATATATCCTGAGTTGTTTTGTTTTTATATTCATCTATTTACAAAATTGTGCCAAAGATTTAGTGTCTGGAGGAGGAAAAAAAAAATGCCCCAGAATACAATTTTAGTAATAATTCTAGTTCAGTGTATCTAGAAACTTGCATTCAGTAATTTAACATTGGCAGCATAGGACATACAATGTCCCCTTAAATTAAAGAATGTTATTAAAGTCTTGCTAATTTGTACATACTCTTCCACATATCCACAGTGCTTAGTGACTGAGTGAATTTGGAATGCTGTGTGAATATGTGTACTTAAATTAAAAAAAGAGCAGTAGCTCAGTTTCCTTCTTGAGGTTTCTGACTATTTTTAGGGACTTCTCACAACTATGACCTTCACCTAGAGATTAAAAAAAATGTATGTTCACAATTCTAGACAGGTAAACTACCTCCTTGGCCAATCTGTTCAATGATTCTCATGCTGATGCCATATGCATTTGAAGTACATTTATAGGACAAGCCAACATCTAAATCAGACCACTGTTTACTGCTTATATCTTCAAGGAAGCTCGAATTTTGTAAATGATGTATCACATTTGTTAATGTAATATTTGTCACCTACAACATCAGAAGCAGTGGCTATTCACAACAAATGCAACAGTTGTTTTGAGAATAATTCACTAAACATTTCTCTATAATCAAATTTAAAGTCTAAATTGACAAAGATCTCAGAGTGTTTGAAAGGCAACTAAATGTCATTGTTTTTACAAGAGTATTCAGTCATAATGAACTTAAATTTGTCAATGTTGGTTTTTGACACTGTCTGCATTACTGAACTATAAATAAATGATTTTATAGTTGGTAATGGTTATTTTGTAATTTTTTTATAGGTATCATTTAAAAGACATTATAGCGGGAAAGATATACTTTTTGCTTGTGCGCATAAAAATCAAACATATGGAGATTGCAATAATCAAAAGGGAAACCACAGGATCTGGTAAGTAAACATTGTCATAAATATCCACTCTTGGCCCTTGTCTCAGATCTGTCAATGTAATATATATTGATATTAAGCAGACTTTTCTGTTATCGTGAGACTGTCAGGAAAAAGCCTGCAAAATAAAAATCTGAAGATCACAAGTACCAGAAGTGCCATAATCTGCAATCTATGTGTAATATAGTGATATTGACATTCAGTGGATTCAATTAAATATTCTTGAAGTGTCAGTAGAAGTATTATATAAATGATTTCAGTAGAAACAACAATTTTGAAGACAGCACAGTGTGAGGACTAGTGACATAAAACCTAAATATGAAATATATGCAGTATTCATGAGACATGCCCATTCCGAGGTAGGTTGATGCGTGCTCTGCATCAACAGTGTGATCCCGAAACCTGTATGCACACAAACTGAAAGTTTTGTTTTCCAGTCTGAGTGGTTAACATTACTGAATGTAGAGCAGCAACATTTTTAATTACCTTTATTTTTTTTAAATTTAGGAATGACATGTACTTGCATATGCACATAATTGAAGGCATATTTGAATATTTGCTTTCATTCTGTGTGGGAATAAGTGGATTAGAGTTAGTAAATTGTTGTTATAAAAAATGTTAATCAGTTATTATGTCCTTTTCTTATTATTGTTGTAGGACCAAACACAGTCACAGAAAATGAAACTATAGCAAAATATGAAATAATGGATGGAGCTCCAGTAAGAGGAGAGAGCATTCCAATAAGAGTATTTCTTGCCGGCTATGTTCTTACTCCTACAATGAGATATATTAACAAAAAATTTTCAGTGCGGTATTATTTGAATCTCGTGCTTATGGATGAAGAAGATCGCCATTATTTCAAGCAACAGATGTGGTTATCTTGAATTAATTTGATAACTTATGCAATTTCTTTAACATTTAGACATAGATTGAGAAATGTAAACACACTTTTGTTAAAATTCCAGGTGAATTTGTTCTGTGTATTATCTGAATTACCGCAATTGGAATACTTTCCTTTTGTTGTATTTTGTTTCTAAAGCTATAGTGCCAGTCAGAAATCTTCCAACTTATGAGAAATCTGTAATAAACAGCAGTGACACGCTTGGTTTGTTTGCTTGCATGATATTTATATTTTATTTCACACATATTTTAGGAAGATAGGTTTCTACTTCACAGAAAAATGGGGACATTTTGTTACATTGCTAATTCATACTTTCAGTTACCAAATTCAGGAGGTTGTCCCCAAGAAACTGGGCCAGAAATAGCAATCCTTGAGACCCTGAATTAGGGACTGGCTGGTCATTACTGCCAGTCACTTATAACTGTAAAGTGACAGCATACTTCAGCAAGCATTTTCCCCGTGTCTGTGGAATGTAATGTGTAGCTGCAATATTGACGTAACCCACCAAATTCTGAGGAAAGTAGCACCACCACCCCCAAAATCAGTTTTAGGTTTTCTTGACTGAAAAATTTGTAGGTGTCATTTTTAACCATTCACACACTGTTTTTAATTTGTTTGGCTTGACCCCTTCTGGGGGCTGAGGGTTCTTTCCTGAGTCCGTGCATTGTGCCCACAGGGCCCAGAGCTATTGCAACCCATTCTTCGTTCCCGAGCTGCATTTCTTTCCCTGTGCCCCTCCCTCCCCAATCCTCGCTCCTTCCCTGCTTATCCCTCCTTCACCTTTCTCAGTGTTCCTACTGATGTTAACCTGGATATTCACCTGGTTTTCTGTATTCCTTGCAGTTTTGTTCCACTTGTCTTTACTCTTTCATCCCTTCTTTTTGGCATTTTTGGTCCACCTTTGGGGTTTGACCTCCACTTCTAAATTTTCTCTCCATAATGTGAGCCATTTGGGGGAGAACTCCCTGGCATCTACAACATGCATTCCCTCCCTCCCTCCCCATGTTCCTTCTTCGCTGTAGGCTGTAGGCCCTCTCCCCCACTGCAAGTTCACCAGCACATGTAGCCAGTCCTTGTGGCGGGGCTGTTATGTCCCAATCTGGCTGAGCCCCCTGACAACACGGGGATTGCACTTCTGGTACTGAGCTGTTACTTCCCCATGTTTGTGTAGGGGTGGTTGCTTGTCGTTCTGGAGCACCGTAACTCCCAGCAATTGTCACCCGCTGTGCAAGGTGGCACTTGCTGTGGCTGGGTGTCGCCCATGGGAAGAGCCCCTAATTAGAGTGGGTGGTATCAGGGCAGATGCTTTGCATGTGAAATGTAGTAATCTCCAAAACATTTGGTGCTGTCCTACAGCCGGCTCTTCGATTGGTAATGGATCATTTAATGCTGCTTCTTCTGACTAAGCAGCCTTACCTCCCTGGCTACACCCTGGGAGCAGGGCCAGGCTTACTGACTTGGGGTGAAATACTTTACCTGCTACATAGTCTGCACTAGCACTGACAAGGAATTGTTCACTGCCACCAAGCCATTATTTTTTGTGAAAAATAACGAAGACAAGATTGGTGAATTGGAGTCTCTCAGTAAGATGCAGTTGAGTTCCCTGTGCAATAAACTTCTTATGCCACCCAGTGTGCGAGTGTTGTTGCATGTGATCACCATGGCAACATCCCGGTGTCCATTACACATTACCAGTCTTTGAATGTGACCCAGTGAGTCATTTTTCATAGGAACTTCATCCTTCAAATTTATGAGGAACTCGTGGTCAATCTGCAATGATGGGGAGTTTATTTTCTTTGGCATGTTCAGAAAGGTTGTAAGCACAATCACACCAATACCGGTACCTTTATTCTGTTTTTTGAGGAAGATACCCTTCCACAGATGGTTGAGGTTATGTGTTAACAGTTTGACATGAATTGATACATCTCGCCACCCATGAACTGCTTTCAGTGACTGAGTTTCGGGTACATGTCTTCCTGATGTGTACGACGAACCCTCTATGCGGTGAATGTACACCCACTCTGAGGGGAGCCCCTGTGATCCACCATGCATGTGTGTTAATTGTCATGACTGTCATTCTCCACCCTCACCAGATTGTTTGGCTTACAAGAAAGAAAAGAAGATAAGAGTATGATTCCCTGGAGAACTGAGGCTCATCAGAAATTTGACGGACTTCATCCTGTGTCGATGACTTCTAATTTTCCCCCTGGTACATCCTTTGCCGCTCCTCCCTCTTCCTTACACCGGTCCCATCCATCTCTCCTCTCCCCTCTCCCCCTCCCCTGCAGTTCCCATGCCTGGGGTGTCCCCCTTCTTCCAGCAACTACCGGTGATTGGGCTCCGTCTGGGGCCCCTCCTCCTGGTGTCTCTCAGGCCGGAGGCCTGCTACCACAACTCGAGGCTGAGCACCCCAAGCTCACTGACTCTTTCAGTTCCAGATCTGGCAAAAGCCTGCTGCCCTAACTGCTCTCCTTCAGAAACTTCCTCCTCCTCAGGGATTTTAATGCTCACAACCCTTTGTGGGACCATGCTTTTTCATTTACACAGTGGCTTTTCATTTTCCAATTTTTTGTAGCGCACAACCTGTGCCTTCTTAATGATGGTTCCCCTACTCATCTTAGTGCCGCATGTGGCACTTTCTATGCCATTGATCTTTCGCTCTCTTCCCCTCCCCTTCTTCCTTCTTTACACTGGTCATCACAGAATGAAGTCTGTGATAGTGACCACTTCCCGTTCATTCTCTCTTTCCCTTCCCACCTCCCAATGGCCTGGTTACCTGCTGGGCTTTCCATTGCGCTAATTGGCCTCTTTATATACCTCTCAGGTCATGTTTCCTCCTCCTTTGTCAGTTTGTGTTCATGAAGTGGTCTGCAATGTATCTGATAAGATAACCAGTGGTGCTGGCATTGCTGCTTCTCGCTTGACAGGCCCCATTCACAGTTGGTCAATTCCATGGTGGGTTACAGCAATTGCCATGGCTATCTTTGATCGTCGTCGTGCCTTGCAACATCGTAAGTGGCACCCATCCTCTATTAGTCTTATTACCTTTAAATGTCTTCCTGCCAAAGCCTATTATGTAATCAAGTAGAGGAACCAGGTGTGTTGGGAACACTTTGTCTACTCCCTAGGTTCTTGTGTCCCTTTGCCACGGATGTGGTCTATGCTCTGCACCCTCCATGGTTGTCTGTGGAATATTTCATTCAAGGCCTTGCCCTTTCTGTTAGCCTTTGTACAGATCCATCAGTTCTTGCAGAACACCTTGTGACCCATTTTGCGATGGCATCAGCCTCCTATGCAGCTGCCTTCTGAGGAGGAAGCAGCAGGCTTGTCGTGTGACAAGCATGCAAAGTATTTTGTATTTCCTGTCATCTGCATGTTGCTCCATTGCTTGCCAATCTTAACATATACACATTAACACCATTGAGAGAGTAATTAGGCCCTTTTGGCTACTGCAAAGGCTTACCTTTTGGAAACTGGAGTGGTAGATATTTATATATTATGCCAAGGTTGGAGTAAAAAACGCATCTTATTAATAGGTCCAGAAATGTTTTAGAATTACTTTCAAGAAAGAATGCACTCAAAATATAATTTTTTATGTCTGTTTTTACAATATTTTATATAAGCACTGCAATTTTACAATAGCATATACAAATGACATGAAACAAGAGATATCCTTAAAAAGACAGTCTTCTATGACCGTGTCTTTGGGTTTCTACTTCCCAACCAGCTTACAGTTATTAGTGTTGAACTGTATGTACTCCTGGAGGCATTAGAGTGAGCTGTTTAAGCAGATAAATAAAGAAATAACTAAACAGAATAAATCATCTGCTCTAAGTGCCATAAAGCCCTACAAGCATTGCAACAAATTTACCCAACAGAGGAAATAATCTCATCAATACAGGGAAAACTGCTCTACTTCAACAGCAGGGGAAGCAGAAATTGTTGTGCTGGATACCAGGTCATGTAGAAATCTGTGAGCAAGCAGACCAATTAGGCCTGTAGGAAACAGTGTGATACAATGTGCCATTCCCCTGAGGGCTGTCTTGCTGTAGAGTCAGAATGCCGTTCAGCTGTGGGAGAATAATATACATAAGAAACATTTTGAACTTTAAGGAAAATGTTAAGAGTTATTTTAATCTGTTTAGCCATTGTAATGGCAGCTGTTTTGTCTGATTGTGCTATGGGCACTAAAGATCTCTCTTTTGTATATCCAAACAATTCCACCATCATCATGTGCACTCAATAATCAGTTTTCAGTCTGAAGTGTTAGTTTGTATGTGACCTCACTCTCATAACTGGTACTATACTCCGTTCACCATAAGAATAAACCTGATGTAAACATTAAGCCATGTATTCTTCTGCATTTGCTTGAATCTCGTTGGATTTCATGTGGAGTGGAAGCCAAGCTGTGACCAGTACAGTCAAGTACAATCATAAGGATACATTTTATGCCTTGCCACACACACAGACTGAGCGTAATGTGTGGGACAACAGCTTTACTGGTGCATTAAACTTGGACAGCCATGGCCAACCAGCGGTCCACCCAACCTGCAATGATGTGAGCAGTTGCAGTTCAGACGTAAAAAGAGACAGGCAAAGAAACAGTATAGCTTCAAATGTTGTTTAACTTTTAAAGAGAATGAAATAGTATTCGGCAAAACTCCAGCACTACCGCGTGCTTGTTAAATGATCAGACGTAAAGCATAAAATGCTCTTGTTGTCCCCTGACTGGTTACAAACAAGAGTGATGAAAATTCCTAACTTAAGCACAGGGTAATTTTTCTGAATGAGCTATGTGTGATGCAAAAGCATACTGCAGGGATTTCAGTGTGCTGTTGAATACTGAAGGCACTGAAGGTATTAATTAGTCAGTCATCTGCTAATCTCTTAGCTCTTTCCTTATCCAAATCTGAGAAATGCATTTTTCTGGAACTGCCATCTGCTCCATTGATAATGAGTCAATCAGCAACATAATCCATGAAGCCACCCATGCGCCACATTTTCTCCTCCTCTTTTATGACGTGCCTTTCTATAGCCCCCAGCGTTCGACAGCAACGTGTGAAAAAGCTGTGTGCATTAGTTCCAGTATGTCTGGCAGCTTAATGGTCTTGTTGTTTCTCTTGCCAAATCCTTTAACTTGGCTCCAGATCAGTTCTGTTAGGTTCACATTATAATGGTACAGTGGCAAATGTAAAAATACAACATTGGTACGGAGTGCTCGATGATGTGAAGATGATTGTTTATCATGTTTCTATAACACATATGTACATGTGTGGCATAAAAAATGATGAATTTTACATTTACGATATGTAGGTATTTGAAATTGAACAAGAAAAAAAAATTGACACAGCCGAGGCTTCAACCACCAAACCATAAATTGCAATCAGTTGTCAAGTCACCACGCTACCAATTCTGATTTATAGTGAATATGCGCTTGTCTCAGTTGTGTCTAATACAGTCTCTCAGAAAACTTCAAAGTTGTTTATCTCTGTGAAATTATGACGAACATTAAGAATAACCCATTTCTTGGTACTTTTTAACTGTGTTCCACACGCAGATTTCACTACGGAACAGGGAGCAGCCTCAACCATTTTCATACTGCTATATTAACAGCGCAACAATCAGAGCACAACAATGCAGAGGCTGTGACTGTACACGATTTTTTAAATAAAAACTACATAGCTAAAGCATGATTAAGAAAAACATTGATGGCTGTTAATACATTTGAATATCTTAAAGTTTCATTTAATGCAGCTTAGTAGTAATATATTTAATATGAAAGTATAACCTCCTTTCAAGAGCATAGCACCACCAGTGTAGGTGCACTACAGATTTTGACCAATCATCGCATTTGTGTTTGTTTACATCAGGTTTATTCTTATGATGAACATCTGGATTCTGCTTGAAGTAGTTGGGCCATCATAATGAGGTTCCAGCTGTTCTCAGCTGCCAAAATTGGGAAAGCTGTGTCAGGCTACTATCTGTCTAGGTGAGGTTGTCACAGATGAAAATTCTCCACGAATGTCAGGTGGCAAGATGTTGGGAAATCGCACATTATTGACAGTCCACCTACGCAAGCAATAGTTAATTCTGGGGTATCATTTTGTGTGATATTGAGGACTTTCATCACCATCTGAAAATACAAAAGCCATCATGCAAATCGAAAATGTCTGACAGTACCCCCCAGGGGCCTCATGGGTCTTTCATGAGTTCGTGCTTGGTGCACATGAGTCCACAAGGTATTGTGGTCCATTCTTCCTTCTTGGGCTGCATTTTCTTCTCCCTCCCTGCCTCCCTTCCTGTCCTCACTCCTTCCTCTCTGCCCCTTGCTTGCCTCTCTCTGTGTTGTTACTTATGTCAGCTCTGCTTTCCAACTGATTTCTTGTATTCCTTCCGGTTTTTGTTCCCATTACTTTTTTGTTTTCATCCTTTCTTTTCGGCATTTTGGTCATCATTGGGAGTTTGGCCTTCACTTCTAAAATTTCTCTCCATAGTGTGAGCCATTTGGGGAAGAACTCACTGACATCTACAGTGTTGATACCCCTCTGTAGCCCATGTCACCAGCACATGTAACCAGTCCATGTGGCGGGGCTATTATGTACCCATCTGGCTGAACCCCCTGACAACACAGAGATCACACTTCTGATAATGAGCTGTTCCTTCCCCATGTATACATAGGGGTGGCTGTGTGTTGTACTGAAGCAAGGGAACTCCTGGCAGTATCTGTCATGCAAGACGGCGCTTACTGTGTCTGGGTCAGTGGTATCGGGGCAGATGCTCTGCATATGAACTGACTGCTCTTCTACAGCCATCTCTTTGGTTGGCAATGGATCATTTAATGCTGCTTCTTGTGACCCTGCGGCTTTCCCTTCCCTCGCTACACCCTGGGAGAAGGGGGACAGGCTCACCGGCTTGGGAGGAAATACTTTACCTGCTACTTGGTCTGCACTAGCATTGACAACGCACCATTATTTTTTTTTGGAAAATATTGAAGACAAGATTGACAAAGTGGAGTCTCTCAGTAAGATGCAGTCGAGTTTCCTGTTGATTAAAACTTCTTATGCCACCAAATCTGCAGCTGTTCTTGCTTGTGGTCATCTTGGTGACATCCCGGTGTCCATTACACCTCACCAGTCTATGAATATGGTCCAGTGCGTCCTTTTTCATGGGGACCTCATCCTTCAAACTGAAGAACAATTCCAGGCCAGTCTATAATGACTGAGTGGTCATTTTGTTCATTATTTTCAGAAAGGTGTATGTACAGTCCCACTGATGCTGGCGCCTTTATTCTGTCTTTTGAGGGAGATACCCTCCCAGAGAAGATCAAGATTATGCGTTACCATTGTGATGCTAAGCCATATGTCCCACCATCCATGAAGTATTTTCGGTGCTTCCATTTTGGGCACGTCTTCCCACTGTATGGCCGACCCTCTATGCAGAGAATATGGACACCCGCTCCATGAGGGGAGCCCCTGTTTTCCATCACGTATGTGTGTAATTGTCATGACTATCATTTTCCACACTCACCAGATTGCCCAGCTTACAAGAAAGAAAAGAAGATAAGAGTATGAGGAGAACTGAGACTCGTCAGAAATTTGACAGACTTACTATCTCTCTCCTGACCTGCTGCCTACATCTGCTGCCTTAACTGCTCTCCTCCCGCAACTTCCCCCTCCCTTCCTCCTCCTTGGGAATTTGAATGCCCATGACCCTTCGTAGGACAGTGCTTTTTCATCTACGCAGTGGCTCCTTGTTGACCAATTTATTGTAGAGCACAACCTGTGCCTTCTTAATGATGGTTCCCCTACTCATTTTAGTGCCATGTGTGGCACTTTTTTTTACCATTGCTCTTTCGATTTCCTCCCCTCCCCTTCTTCCTTCCTTGCACTGGTCACCACAGATGACCTCTGTGATATTGACCACATTCCATTGATTCTCCATTCCAATGGCCAAGTTACCCCAATAGGCTTTCTATCATGCTGATTGGCCTCTGTGTACTTCCCAGGTCGTGTTCACACCTGCTTTCTTAGGTTGTATTGATGAAGTCATTCATGATCCATCCAGTAAGATAATTTGTGCTGCCAGCATTGCCTTTCCCCACTCGACAGGCATTGTTCACCACTGGCCAGTTCTGCAGTTGAGTACAGCCATTGCTGCCGCCATCTGTGATCTTTGTCATGCCTTGCAACATCTTAGGTGGCACCCATCTGGTCTATTGCCTTTCAACATCTTTGCATCAAAGCCTGTTACTAAAACAGAGCAAGTGGTGGTGTTGGGACTGCATTGTCTCCTCCTTAGGTTCATCTGTCCCTTCGTCATGGGTGTGGGCTCCTCGCTGCACACTCCAGGGTTGTGTGTGGCAGTCTTACATTCCAAGCCTTGCCCTTCCTAGTGGCCTTTGTACGGCTCTGTCAGTTCTCACAGAACACCATGCAACCCATTTTGTGGTGGCATCAGTGTTGGCCTCCTATACAGTCTCCTTCCTCATGAGGAAACAGCAGGCTGGAGCTTCCCACTTATGTTGTACTCCTTGTCACGTGGAATCCTAGAGTGAACTTTTTACTAATGGGAACTTCTTCTGGACATCTCTTCTTCCCACAATTCAGCCCTTGGGCATGATTTCATCCATAACCAATTGCTTCAACACCTCAATCCTCCACAGCAACAATATCTCTTCCAGGTATTCAACTGTATTTGTTGCCAAGGTATTTTCCCTTCTCAGTGGTTCCTGTTTGTCTCCTTTAAGGTGCGGCTTTTGGGAGGGACTGTCTCTGATCAATCATCTGCTTTGATTGGAAACTGTAATTCATCAGATCTCTTCTCAGTGGCGCCATCTTTTTACAGTTCTCTTTGATCTTTGTAAGGCCTATGACACAGCTTGGTACCATCACATCCTCCTTATGCTCCACGAATGGGGTCTTTGGGGACTCCTCCCAATTTTTATTTGCAAACTCGTGTCCCACCAGTCATTCAGAGACCGAGTTGCCTTGTTTTCAGCCTTCTGTAGACCTAGGAGAATGGTGTTCATACCCCGTAGACCTAGGAGAATGGTGTTCATACCCCCGGTTTTCTCTCTCCCCTCTGGAGGAAGATTTGAGGCTTTACATCAAATCCCTTTTCGCTCAATTGTGGGCCAACTCTTGAGTGGCTAGATCCTGTTGGATAAACTTCGTGTAATCAAAGAGATTCCCACCATGTGGCATTCTTCCCTCTGCCTCTCCTGATAGAAGTCTACCATCCTCTGCTGTCTTTGTATTGACCATACTAGGTTGACCCATGGTTTTTACTCCACAAAGAGGCCCACCCATTGTAGTAGTGAGACCCCCCCCCCCCTTTCATGGTGATCCATATTTTGCTAGACTGCCCTCGCCTTTTGGCTCTTGGCACTGAATACGCCTTCCTAACTTCTTGTCCCAGATGTGCCAGTGTCGTCGTAACTGCCGACGGCTTCACCTCTGCTGTACAGCGACCTACGTAAATTTAAGTATTAACTGTGTTTCTCTTACTTGTCACTTCTTTTTCCGTGTGTTTTTGCTTTTAGGAAGCTTTAATTTTTGAGTACTGGTAAGTGTTCCATAGATTTCGTGTTTGTTTTGAATACAGTTGAGAGACAGGTAGTGCTTATTTTAATTGTTTCCAACAAAAAGTGTCTAGTAACCACAGTTTAGTCAGCTATCAGCCGCCTTTAGTGAATTAGCAGTCTAGTTAAAAGTTGATTAACTCTCTACAGTAAATTGTTGATTTCTTAGGATGGATAGGATGTGTGACTGCTGTGTACAGACGCAGGAGGAGCTGGCCTCTGTTTGCCAACAGCTGAACGTGTTGATGGCCGTGGTCAGCTGTCTTCAGGCTGCTGCCTCGGAGTGTAGCGGCAGTGGGGAGTCTGGTGCATCACATGATACACCCCAGGTGTTACATGCTTCACCCATGGTCCCTGCTGTCAAGACATCTTCGTGGGTACCGGTCACGGTTGGGCCACCCTCTCCCCAAGGGGAGTGGCGGGTTCAGCGGCGTTCGCATCACACGAGACGGAGGGTCAGTGTGTGGAGGCTGGCCTCATGGCATGGCCCACTCTGCCTGTGAGTGGACATGTGGCCGCTCCTTCAGGAAGGTCCAAGCAGGCACACCGGGGGGGGGGTTATTAGTGATTGGGAGCTCCAGTGTTAGGCGGGTGATGGAACCCCTTAGAGAAATAGCAGAAAGTTCGGGGAAGAAGGCCAGTGTTCATTCTGTCTGCTTGCCGGGGGGTCTTATCTGAGATGTGGAGGAGGCCCTGCCGGCAGCGATAGAGAGCACTGGGTGCACCCGACTGCAAATTGTTACTCATGTCGGCACCAATGACTCCTGCCGTCTGGGTTCAGAGGTCATCCTCAGTTCATACAGGCGGTTGGCGGAGTTGGTGAAGGTGGAAAGCCTCGCTTGCGGGGTGGAATCTGAGCTAACTATTTGTAGTATCGTTTCCAGAACCGATTGCGATCCTCTGGTTTGGAGCCGAGTGGAAGGCTTAAACTAGAGGCTCAGATGATTCTGCGGATATCTGGGGTGCAAATTTCTCGACCTCCGCTATCGGGTGGAGAAATGTAGGGTCCCCCTGAATAGGTCTGGCATGCACTACACGCAGGAAGTGGCTACAAGGGTAGCATAGTGCATGTGACGTGCACATGTGGGTTTTTTAGGTTAGAGAATTCCCTCCCTAGGCCTGACAAGATGCTTCCTGAGATGCGACAAGGTTGTAGTAGGCAAAATGCAACAGGGAATAACAATATTAATGTGGTAATAGTAAACTGCAGGAGCGTCTATAGAAAGGTCCCAGAACTGCTCTCATTAATAAATGGTCACAATACCCACATAGTACTAGGGACAGAAAGTTGGCTGAAACCAGATGCAAACAGTAATGAAATTCTAAAACTCAGATTGGAATGTATACCGCAGAGACAGGCTGGACAGTGAAGGGGGAGGCATGTTTATAGCGATAGAAAGTGCAATAGTATCGAAGGACATTGATGGAGATTCGAAATGTGAAATAATTTGGGTGAAGGTCGTGATTAAAGCAGGCTCAAACATGGTAATAGGATGTCTCTGTAGGCCCCATGGCTCAGCAGCTGTTGTGGCAGAGCACCTGAAGGAAAATTTGGAAAATATTTAGAGTAGATTCCCCACCACGTTATAGTTATGGGTGGAGATTTTAATTTACCAGATATAGACTGGGAGACTCAAACGTTTATAACGGATGGCAGGGACAAAGAATCCAGTGAATTTTTTTAAGTGCATTATCTGAAAACTACCTTGAGCAGTTAAACAGAGAACCAACTCGTGGCGATAACATATTAGACCTTCTGGTGACAAACTGACCAGAACTATTTGAAACAGTTAACGCAGAACAGGAATCAGTGATCATAAAGTGGTAACTGCATCAGTGATTTCAGCCATAAATATAAATATTAAAAAAGGTAGGAAGAGTTTTCTGTTTAGCAAAAGTGAGAAAAAGCAGATTTCAGAGTACTTGACGGCTCATCACAAAAGTTTTGTCTCAAGTACAGATAGTGTTGAGGATTAGTGGACAAAGTTCAAAAACATCATACAATATGCATTAGATGAGTATGTGCCAAGCAAGATCGTAAGAGGTGGAAAAGAGCCACCGTTGAACAACCAGTTAGAAAACTGCTGCGGAAGCGAAGGGAACCACACAGCAAACATAAACATAGCCAAAGCCTTGCAGACAAACAAAAATTACACGAAGCGAAATGTGGTGTGAGGAGGGCTATGCGAGAGGCGTTCAATGAATTCGAAAGTGAAGTTCTATTTAAGGACTTGGCTGAAAATCCTAAGAAATTTTGGTCTTATGTCAAAGCGGTAGGTGGATCAAAACAAAATGTCCAGACACTCTGTGACCAAAATGGTACTGAAACAGAGGATGACAGACAAAAGGCCGAAATACTAAATGTCTTTTTCCAAAGCTGTTTCACAGAGGAAGACTGCACTGTAGTTTCTTCTCTAGATTGTCGCACAGATGACAAAATGGTAGATATCGAAATAGATGACAGAGGGATAGAAAAACAATTGAAATCGCTCAAAAGAGGAAAGGCCGCTGGACCTGATGGGATACCAGTTCAATTTTACCCAGAGTACGCGAAGGAACTTGCCCCCTTCTTGCAGCGGTGTACCACAGATCTCTAGAAGAGCATAGCGTTCCAAAGGATTGGTAAAGGGCACAGGACATCGCCATTTTCAACAAGGGACATCGAACAGATGTGCAGCACTATAGACCTATATCTCTAACGTCGATCAGTTGTAGAATTTTGGAACACGTATTATATTCGAGTATAATGACTTTTCTGGAAACTAGAAATCTACTCTGTAGGAATCAGCATGGGTTTCGAAAAAGACGATTGTGTGAAAGCCAGCTCGCGCTATTCATCCACGAGACTCGGAGGGCCATAGGCACGGGTTCCCAGGTAGATGCCGTGTTTCTTAACTTCCGCAAAGCGTTTGGTGCAGTTCCCCACAGTCGTTTAATGAACAAAGTAAGCGCATATAGATTATTGGACCAATTGTGTGATTGGATTGAAGAGTTCTTAGATAACAGAACGCAGCATGTCATTCTCAATGGAGAGATGCCTTCCGAAGTAAGAGTGATTTCAGGTGTGCCGCAGGGGAGTGTCGTAGGACCATTGCTATTCACAATATACATAAATGACCTTGTCGATAACATCAGAAGTTCAGTGAGGCTTTTTGCGGATGATCCTGTAGTATATCACGAGGTTGTGACAATGGAAAATTGTACTGAAATGCAGGAGGATCTGCAACGAATTGACGCATGGTGCAGGGAAAGGCAATTGAATCTCAATATAGACAAGTGTAATGTGCTGCAAATACATAGAAAGAAAGATCCTTTATCATTTAGCTACAATATAGCAGGTCAGCATCTGGAAGCAGTTAATTCCATAAATTACCTGGGAGTAGGCATTAGGAGTGATTTAAAATGGAATGACCATATAAAATTAATCGTCGGTAAAGCAGATGCCAGACTGAGATTCATTGGAAGAGCCCTAAGGAAATGCAGTCCGAAAACAAAGGAAGTAGGTTACAGTACACTTGTTTGCCCATTGCTTGAATACTGCTCAGCAGTGTGGGATCCATACCAGATAAGGTTGATAGAAAAGATAGAGAAGATCCAACGGAGAGCAGTGCGCGAAAGCGTTACAGAGATGATAGATAAACTCCAGTGGAAGACTCTGCAAGAGAGACGCTCAGTAGCTCGGTATGGGATTTTGTAGAAGTTTCGAGAACATACCTTCACCGAGGAGTCAAGCAGTATATTGCTCCCTCCTACGTATATCTCGCGAAGAGTCCATGAGGATAAAATAAGAGCGATTAGAGCCCACACAGAGGCATACTGACAATCTTTCTTTCCATGAACAGTAAGAGACTGGAATAGAAGGGAGAACCAATAGAGGTACTCAAAGTACCCTCCGCCACTCTTTGTTTGCCCCCTTTTCCCTTCCCCTTGACAGGACTATGCCATTTGTGTTGTTCCTCCCTTGGTTTCTGCCACCTTATATCATGAGACCGATGACTACGCTGCACTCCCCCCCCCCCCCCCCCCCCCTCCCCCTCTTTCCCCTGATCAACCAATCAACCAACCAACAGTAACCTATTTTGCTGGAATAACTATCTGTGATGGGACACAACCCTTAAGATATTTGAGATATTTTCTGTTCTTCCAGAATGCATAGCTGTAATGTTATCCTTTGATGGAACTTCTTGCAGGGATCATAAATGGTATGGACTGTAGAAGACTGCGGCTCCAGATTGTGAAAGCTGCTAGAAAATGTTCGTGTAATGATTATTGTTCTGGCCAGTTGTCTGCCTTTTAAAAGCATACTTATGCCATCATCAATGAAAAGAGTTCTACTTGACAACCTGGATCCACAGTTAAACTGTGAAGCTCTAGTCAGGTGCAGAAAGATATTCAGACTCATAAAAGAAATCTATATGTCAGTGACAGTCATAACCTTCGCCCACGAGAACTTTGGGTCACCATTTGCCATGGACAGCAGCAACTGCTGTGAAGGGTGTGTGTGTAGCAATAGACAAACCAGTCAAGGTAGGTCAACTCGGTGTCATTTATGGAGAATCATACGACTACTGACTACCCCTAGGTATTTTCTACTATGAGCTGCCAATAGGTCCCAGAATGACTAAGAAACATCAACCATTCTGCACCAATTCAGGTCTGGAGTACAGGCAATACCAAAGAAACAATCTAATGTGAAACACAATTTGCAACACTGGGTATCATATCCCTCTTAACTCAGTACTTCGGTATGGTGGCTCCAGCTGAATGATGAATAAATCATATGGAAGTGGAGAAAATTCTGCAAGACATTATTCGGCTGTCAGAAGGTTCGTGAAGAAGAAAGATTGCATGTGGCATTTATGTATTGATTACCAAAAATATATACCTATTGTCAGGAATTTGACACTTTGGACTGTCTTTTTTTTATCATCTTCATTCCATTGCTGATAGGGATGTTGGGGCCTGTTTTCAAAATAATGTAGTTTGGGCCAGAGAATATTTGGTACATCTGTGGGGACACAATTTATTTTATCTTTTGTGAGGACACCCTTTGTTGGCTGGTGGAAGAAATGGAAGTCTCGGCATTTGCCTCACAGCCAAAGGAAAACCTCTGCTAAAACCTAGGCTCGAACTGGTAGTGCACTTCTGTGCTGTTTCAAAGCCTTCACTGTGGCATGAATTGCCACCTCAATCCTGTTCAAAAATCTCTTCTCAAGCTAGCTGTAGAGTCTCATCACTTCTGCATTGGCAAGTGCTTCGATCCTAACCAGTAGCTCCACTCCAGGTTCTTGGTCTTAGGATTCTGGGCTACCTGCTGTCACTACAGCAGCTTTATCTCCTCCGTGTCTCAGTGCTGTCTGCTCTGACCCCACACTGTGGGGGCTGGCCTCCCCTTCCACTGTCACTCGTGGAGAAAGGGGGGGGGGGGTGCCAGCTGGCTACAAGGTTGATGGGCTGCTTCCAGTGCACTGTCTTCTCTGGAGTTAATGTTGTGCATTTCCTATGCCTTCTTCACTGCCTCTTCTTCTTAGCAATTTCTTCTGAATGTGTTTGTTTCTTTTCACCAGCATTATTGTGGGCTTTGAAGGCTTTGCAGCCACATCAGCTCACAATATGTGACCCCCCACAGTGAATACATGTTGGCTTTTCTTCTCTCTGCGTACAGTTACAACTGTCATGACTGCCAGCACACCTAATGCATTTTGCTTAATTGTAACAATATTTTGCCACATGTCCTTATTTTTGACACTTACAACATTGTGTCTAATGTCAAATCCTGCTGGGAGAGGCTCGATCTTGGTGTCAAATCCCACGAGGTTCTTCACCTTGAAGATTTCCTTTAGCCTTCTTGAAACTCGCTTCTTGTGATGGATCTACAGCCAGAACAAATGATGGTGGTCTGTTCTTGTTTGTTCAGTTGTGTAGTTTCACCATGGCAGCAAATCTGCAGTTCAGCAGTGTGTGACACACTGATTCTACATCGAACCTCCATGGTAGATCATGTAGCAGATCCATAAATGGTGGTGTTTTTTTCTGAAGTGCTGTTCTAATTGGTTCTTCCAATACGGTAGTCCATCATAATCTTCCTCACTGTATCCTGGTCATTCAAAGTGAATGTCCAGGTCTCTAGTATCATTATCCATTGGTGTGACCTTGGGACATTATTGAAGTTAATCAGTCAGTTCATGGTAGGTCTTTATTCTGTTGTTTCCAGTATAACAGATGAACACCAAATACCCCAGCAGATATTACCTCTTCTCCTCCTCCTCCTCCTCACTATTGTCTTCTCTCACCCTGCCTCCTCTGGCCATACTATAGTCTTCTTTGGCTTTTTGCGGTTGGTACCTCCCATGCTGTATACTAATGTAACACTGACAATTTATGGTGTTGTCAGAACAGCAAAAACACAGCAGTTTTCTTCTAAAAGCAACAAGCACGGCGAATTTGCAATTCATTATACAGCACACAGCTTAAGAGAAGCTTCTGCTTCAATCATTAAAGCTCTTGCTGTGAAACAGATCGCCTTGGAGGTATGTGTGTGTGTGTGTAACAGCCTCCCTATGGCTGCTGGGTAGGACTGCACTGATGGCTGCACTGCACTGAAGGGTGCAAAGTACACACCTCAGAAAGTTTTGTATCACATCGATTCCGAGAGTTCCGGAACCTGCAAAGAAAATTGGAATAGAGATCAACATACCACCACATTTCTGCCCTTCTTATTCCTCATGAAAACTACACATTGCATGTTGTACCACCATACAGTGAGTCCTTCAGAATTGGTGGTCCAGATTGCTGTACACACCGGCTGCTCTAGTCGAGCAATGTCATTATCCTGAAGGAAGTCATTCACAAGATGAGCAAAATGGGGGTGCAAATTGTCGTCGATGAAGATGAATGCCTCGCCAATATGCTGCCGATATGGTTGCCCTATCGGTCGGAGGATGGCATTCACATATCATACAGCTGTTACGGCGACTTCCATGGCCACCAGCGGCATACCTTGGCCCCACATAATGCCACACCAAAACAGCACGGAACTTTCACCTTGCTGCACTTGCTGGACAGTGTGTATAAGGCATTCAGCCTGACCGGGTTGCCTCCAAACATGTCTCCAACGATTGTCTGTCTGAAGGCAAGCTCGACAGTCATCGGTGAGAAGAATGTGATGCCAATCCTGAGCGGTCCATTTGGGATGTTGTTGGGTCCATCTGTACCACGCTGCATGACTGCATGGTGTCATGGTTGCAAAGATGGACACCGCCAGGGACATGGGGAGTGAAGTTGTGCATCATGCAGCCTATTGCGCACAGTTTGAGTCATAACACGACTTCCTGTGGCTGCACAAAAAGCATTATTCAACATGGTGGCATTGCTGTCAGGATTCCTCCGAGCCATGACCCATAGGTAGCGGTCATCCACTGCAGTAGTAGCCCTTGGGCGGTCTGAGCGAGGTATGTCATTGACAGTTCCTATCTCCCTGTACCTCCTACCGAGCGAGGTGGCGCAGTGGTTAGCACACTGGACTCGCATTCGGGAGGACGACGGTTCAATCCCGCGTCCGGCCATCCTGATTTAGGTTTTCCGTGATTTCCCTAAATCGCTCCAGGCAAATGCTGGGATGGTTCCTTTGAAAGGGCATGGCCGACTTCCTTCCCCGTCCTTCCCTAAAACCGATGAGACCGATGACCTCGCAGTTTAGTCTCTTTCCCCAAAGCAACCCCCCCCCCCCCCCAATGGATGAGCTACAGACAACATGAGCTGTGTACCTCCTTCCTGCTGGAATGACTGGAAGTGATCGGCTGTCGAACCTCCTTTGTCTAATAGGCGCTGCTCACGCATGATTGTTGGTTACATCTTTGGGCAGGTTTAGTGACATCTTTGGACAGTCAAAGGGACTGCGTCTGTGATACAATATCCACAGTCAATGTCTATCTTCAGGAGTTCTGGGAA
The DNA here is from genome assembly GCF_021461385.2 of Schistocerca piceifrons. Taxonomy (NCBI): domain Eukaryota; kingdom Metazoa; phylum Arthropoda; class Insecta; order Orthoptera; family Acrididae; genus Schistocerca; species Schistocerca piceifrons. The sequence continues at coordinate 277,342,845 of NC_060149.1, forward strand.
CCGGGCTGATGCAAAACTTTCTTTTTATGTGTGTATTTCTTCACTATAAATATGGAGATTAGCTACTGGCAAATTGAGGTTGATGTGACTGACCAATAAGTGACTGGTTTCATAGTACCTGACTGACTCTGAGTTCAGAGATGGGCCATTTGGTCTGCGCAACACCCAAGCCATCTTTGAGAGCGTGATGGACAACCCAATCTGGTGTCTAAATGTATTATGTCATTGTTACCAGGATGAAGATGTTGCTTTCTGAAATATTTCAAGGGTATCTAAGCCTCTTGACAACTGTGCTGAAATGTGTAAATGGAACTGCTTCATCTGAATCTGAGAATGTGCCTCTTTGTCACCCAAGAAATAAAAATCTTTGTGCACCTAGTTAATAAAAATGAAATTCCTCTTTATCGAAAAAAGTAAGAGCAGTAACAGATTTTCGAACTCCTCAGAATATTAGTGACTTTAGAGGCTTTCTTCCAATGTGCTTCTACTGTTGCTTCATAAATGATTTCATTTGTATGGCATAGCTACTACAAGAACTGCTACAGATAGAAGGCAAATATTCTTGAAGCAAGGAGCAAGAATATTTGAGATATTTTCTGTTCTTCCAGAATGCATAGCTGTAATGTTATCCTTTGATGGAACTTCTTGCAGGGATCATAAATGGTATGGACTGTAGAAGACTGCGGCTCCAGATTGTGAAAGCTGCTAGAAAATGTTCGTGTAATGATTATTGTTCTGGCCAGTTGTCTGCCTTTTAAAAGCATACTTATGCCATCATCAATGAAAAGAGTTCTACTTGACAACCTGGATCCACAGTTAAACTGTGAAGCTCTAGTCAGGTGCAGAAAGATATTCAGACTCATAAAAGAAATCTATATGTCAGTGACAGTCATAACCTTCGCCCACGAGAACTTTGGGTCACCATTTGCCATGGACAGCAGCAACTGCTGTGAAGGGTGTGTGTGTAGCAATAGACAAACCAGTCAAGGTAGGTCAACTCGGTGTCATTTATGGAGAATCATACGACTACTGACTACCCCTAGGTATTTTCTACTATGAGCTGCCAATAGGTCCCAGAATGACTAAGAAACATCAACCATTCTGCACCAATTCAGGTCTGGAGTACAGGCAATACCAAAGAAACAATCTAATGTGAAACACAATTTGCAACACTGGGTATCATATCCCTCTTAACTCAGTACTTCGGTATGGTGGCTCCAGCTGAATGATGAATAAATCATATGGAAGTGGAGAAAATTCTGCAAGACATTATTCGGCTGTCAGAAGGTTCGTGAAGAAGAAAGATTGCATGTGGCATTTATGTATTGATTACCAAAAATATATACCTATTGTCAGGAATTTGACACTTTGGACTGTCTTTTTTTTATCATCTTCATTCCATTGCTGATAGGGATGTTGGGGCCTGTTTTCAAAATAATGTAGTTTGGGCCAGAGAATATTTGGTACATCTGTGGGGACACAATTTATTTTATCTTTTGTGAGGACACCCTTTGTTGGCTGGTGGAAGAAATGGAAGTCTCGGCATTTGCCTCACAGCCAAAGGAAAACCTCTGCTAAAACCTAGGCTCGAACTGGTAGTGCACTTCTGTGCTGTTTCAAAGCCTTCACTGTGGCATGAATTGCCACCTCAATCCTGTTCAAAAATCTCTTCTCAAGCTAGCTGTAGAGTCTCATCACTTCTGCATTGGCAAGTGCTTCGATCCTAACCAGTAGCTCCACTCCAGGTTCTTGGTCTTAGGATTCTGGGCTACCTGCTGTCACTACAGCAGCTTTATCTCCTCCGTGTCTCAGTGCTGTCTGCTCTGACCCCACACTGTGGGGGCTGGCCTCCCCTTCCACTGTCACTCGTGGAGAAAGGGGGGGGGGGTGCCAGCTGGCTACAAGGTTGATGGGCTGCTTCCAGTGCACTGTCTTCTCTGGAGTTAATGTTGTGCATTTCCTATGCCTTCTTCACTGCCTCTTCTTCTTAGCAATTTCTTCTGAATGTGTTTGTTTCTTTTCACCAGCATTATTGTGGGCTTTGAAGGCTTTGCAGCCACATCAGCTCACAATATGTGACCCCCCACAGTGAATACATGTTGGCTTTTCTTCTCTCTGCGTACAGTTACAACTGTCATGACTGCCAGCACACCTAATGCATTTTGCTTAATTGTAACAATATTTTGCCACATGTCCTTATTTTTGACACTTACAACATTGTGTCTAATGTCAAATCCTGCTGGGAGAGGCTCGATCTTGGTGTCAAATCCCACGAGGTTCTTCACCTTGAAGATTTCCTTTAGCCTTCTTGAAACTCGCTTCTTGTGATGGATCTACAGCCAGAACAAATGATGGTGGTCTGTTCTTGTTTGTTCAGTTGTGTAGTTTCACCATGGCAGCAAATCTGCAGTTCAGCAGTGTGTGACACACTGATTCTACATCGAACCTCCATGGTAGATCATGTAGCAGATCCATAAATGGTGGTGTTTTTTTCTGAAGTGCTGTTCTAATTGGTTCTTCCAATACGGTAGTCCATCATAATCTTCCTCACTGTATCCTGGTCATTCAAAGTGAATGTCCAGGTCTCTAGTATCATTATCCATTGGTGTGACCTTGGGACATTATTGAAGTTAATCAGTCAGTTCATGGTAGGTCTTTATTCTGTTGTTTCCAGTATAACAGATGAACACCAAATACCCCAGCAGATATTACCTCTTCTCCTCCTCCTCCTCCTCACTATTGTCTTCTCTCACCCTGCCTCCTCTGGCCATACTATAGTCTTCTTTGGCTTTTTGCGGTTGGTACCTCCCATGCTGTATACTAATGTAACACTGACAATTTATGGTGTTGTCAGAACAGCAAAAACACAGCAGTTTTCTTCTAAAAGCAACAAGCACGGCGAATTTGCAATTCATTATACAGCACACAGCTTAAGAGAAGCTTCTGCTTCAATCATTAAAGCTCTTGCTGTGAAACAGATCGCCTTGGAGGTATGTGTGTGTGTGTGTAACAGCCTCCCTATGGCTGCTGGGTAGGACTGCACTGATGGCTGCACTGCACTGAAGGGTGCAAAGTACACACCTCAGAAAGTTTTGTATCACATCGATTCCGAGAGTTCCGGAACCTGCAAAGAAAATTGGAATAGAGATCAACATACCACCACATTTCTGCCCTTCTTATTCCTCATGAAAACTACACATTGCATGTTGTACCACCATACAGTGAGTCCTTCAGAATTGGTGGTCCAGATTGCTGTACACACCGGCTGCTCTAGTCGAGCAATGTCATTATCCTGAAGGAAGTCATTCACAAGATGAGCAAAATGGGGGTGCAAATTGTCGTCGATGAAGATGAATGCCTCGCCAATATGCTGCCGATATGGTTGCCCTATCGGTCGGAGGATGGCATTCACATATCATACAGCTGTTACGGCGACTTCCATGGCCACCAGCGGCATACCTTGGCCCCACATAATGCCACACCAAAACAGCACGGAACTTTCACCTTGCTGCACTTGCTGGACAGTGTGTATAAGGCATTCAGCCTGACCGGGTTGCCTCCAAACATGTCTCCAACGATTGTCTGTCTGAAGGCAAGCTCGACAGTCATCGGTGAGAAGAATGTGATGCCAATCCTGAGCGGTCCATTTGGGATGTTGTTGGGTCCATCTGTACCACGCTGCATGACTGCATGGTGTCATGGTTGCAAAGATGGACACCGCCAGGGACATGGGGAGTGAAGTTGTGCATCATGCAGCCTATTGCGCACAGTTTGAGTCATAACACGACTTCCTGTGGCTGCACAAAAAGCATTATTCAACATGGTGGCATTGCTGTCAGGATTCCTCCGAGCCATGACCCATAGGTAGCGGTCATCCACTGCAGTAGTAGCCCTTGGGCGGTCTGAGCGAGGTATGTCATTGACAGTTCCTATCTCCCTGTACCTCCTACCGAGCGAGGTGGCGCAGTGGTTAGCACACTGGACTCGCATTCGGGAGGACGACGGTTCAATCCCGCGTCCGGCCATCCTGATTTAGGTTTTCCGTGATTTCCCTAAATCGCTCCAGGCAAATGCTGGGATGGTTCCTTTGAAAGGGCATGGCCGACTTCCTTCCCCGTCCTTCCCTAAAACCGATGAGACCGATGACCTCGCAGTTTAGTCTCTTTCCCCAAAGCAACCCCCCCCCCCCCAATGGATGAGCTACAGACAACATGAGCTGTGTACCTCCTTCCTGCTGGAATGACTGGAAGTGATCGGCTGTCGAACCTCCTTTGTCTAATAGGCGCTGCTCACGCATGATTGTTGGTTACATCTTTGGGCAGGTTTAGTGACATCTTTGGACAGTCAAAGGGACTGCGTCTGTGATACAATATCCACAGTCAATGTCTATCTTCAGGAGTTCTGGGAACCGGGCTGATGCAAAACTTTCTTTTTATGTGTGTATTTCTTCACTATAAATATGGAGATTAGCTACTGGCAAATTGAGGTTGATGTGACTGACCAATAAGTGACTGGTTTCATAGTACCTGACTGACTCTGAGTTCAGAGATGGGCCATTTGGTCTGCGCAACACCCAAGCCATCTTTGAGAGCGTGATGGACAACCCAATCTGGTGTCTAAATGTATTATGTCATTGTTACCAGGATGAAGATGTTGCTTTCTGAAATATTTCAAGGGTATCTAAGCCTCTTGACAACTGTGCTGAAATGTGTAAATGGAACTGCTTCATCTGAATCTGAGAATGTGCCTCTTTGTCACCCAAGAAATAAAAATCTTTGTGCACCTAGTTAATAAAAATGAAATTCCTCTTTATCGAAAAAAGTAAGAGCAGTAACAGATTTTCGAACTCCTCAGAATATTAGTGACTTTAGAGGCTTTCTTCCAATGTGCTTCTACTGTTGCTTCATAAATGATTTCATTTGTATGGCATAGCTACTACAAGAACTGCTACAGATAGAAGGCAAATATTCTTGAAGCAAGGAGCAAGAAAGATTTTCTTTATGGTTGAGGAGATGCTGAAATCTTCCCAAGTCCTGTCCCTTTTTATGTGAATACAGAGATGGAACTACACAATGATTTAAGTGATCATGGGCAAGGTACAATTCTAATGCAGTGCTGAAAGAGTACTCTCCAGTTCCAAGAAGAATTACTCTCACAGAGAAATAGTGTCTATCTGTTGTTTGGGCAATCAGTAAGTTCTGCCCCTATTTATGTGGTAGACCATTCAGTGTTCTGACTGAGCACCCTTTTTTATGGTGGCTGACAAGGATGAAGGATCCACAGGACAATTGGCAAGATGTGCACTAAAGCTTCAGGAATACGTAATCACAGTTGTACCGTATTTACTCGAATCTAAGCCACACTCGAATATAAGCCGCACCTGTGAAATGATACTCGAAATCAAGGAAAAAAAATTTTCCCGAATCTAAGCCGCACCTGAAATTCGAGACTCGAAATTCCAAGGGAGAGAAGAGTTTTAGGCCGCACATCCAAATCAAAACATAGTTGGTCCATTGTAATTCAGTTTAGGTCGAATGAATGACGATACAGCTACAGTAGTTTGGTTCGAGTTAAGCTTAGCAGTTAAGCTTTACCATGTAGCAATTGCTATGCGTCAGGTGCTCCATCCGTATTTATACGGGTACCATTCCTTTATCACGTGCTTCGTCTGGTTTGAATTGATTGCTTATTTTTCTTTGATCTGGCAAGTGCCGTTATAGGTGTTCACGTCATTCTAAGCTGAAAATGCATTACTGTACTGTGTCATGCATTGTTTGTCGCATTCTGATAATGAGTGTTTATGACCTGCAGCAGCTTGCTTTTGTGCGCGCAACAGCCGCTTAAAAAAAAAAAAAAAAAAAAAAAAAAGAGGAATCGTCTCATTAGCGGAACAATGGCAAGAGACTGCTTGCTATTTGCTATTACTTACACTGATGCTTTCTTTGATAATGATCAACAAGAACCAAATAATAGACTGCGTATGATAGAAGATGTTCTGAACGAGCGTTTAGCGAAAATTTTTCTCCGGTTGAAAATCTTTGCAGACGCCTCTTTAGTACATTACATTCTGTACAGAAATTAGTCATCTTAGATTTAAAAATCTTGTCAATTGCCGTGCTTCATTTCTGACTGTATCACTATTAGGCATAAGAACAATACCAATATAAACATGACATGATATGTATATTATTCCGCATTTGCTGTTGTCTCACTCTAGTTTCGTAGTTTATTAGGCAGACAGGAATTATATGAGATAGCAGCAAACACGAAAGAATACAAGGCAAAATGTTTATATTCGTATTATTCTTATGGTGAAGAGAATACTGCATATGATTCACAATTCATAAAAGTTCTTATTAGCAATGATCTCTTGTCCCAGGTAGGAAAAAATTCAGACAAACAATCTTGCCAGTCGGATTTTCGTAGTACGCTGAAATGCTGCTACATTCAAAGATGAACAATATGGAATTTGTATTTACTTTGTTGGATAATGTATGAAAATGCAGTGGTCGAAACTCGGGGCGGTGAAAAAAGCTCGTCTTCCACTTTTTTTTTTTTTTTTTTTTTTATTTACTGACGCAGGGGTTTTGTCGCCAGTATTTATCTTTGTGCCTGCAAATCATACCTGTGTAGCGCTACATAATTCGACGGAAGAAGTTAGTTGTGGTGGCACCTACCAACATTTTGCAGAACTGCCGCTTACTTTGCACTCGATTCTAAGCCGCAGGCGGGTTTCTGGATTACAAAAACTGGAAAAAAAGTGCGGCTTGGATTCAAGTAAATACGGTATACAGAAATGGGCATAAACACCTGGATATCGACTGCCCTTCACAGTATCTCCTGGTGCTGATGATAACCCACTCATTATTGCACTGACAAACATTGCAGCCAAACAAAATGAATATCCAGCATTCCTGAAGTTCACAGATGCCTTAATGAAGGAAGAAACTGTCACAGGAGAATTCAGATTCTTAGATGGAACATGGTATAAATGGAATTAGGGTCCATTGGGATGGAAATGTTTGCTTGTCATCAAAACTCCTTTATGGCCCACCATAGTGAAGTATTTTTGTCAATACTCCATCATGTCATCTCAGATTTGCAAATATCCTTGACAGAATCAGAAGTAGGCATCATTGACCAGGTCTCCACCAATCTGTCTGACATTAAGTAAGCCACTTTATTGTCAACAGTGGAAGCATGTATCTCAGTTGCCCCCAGGACATCTGATACCAAATCCTCTTGTAGTTGTTCCCTTTCACTGGAATGAAACTGAATTTTTGGAGTGGTTTTCAAAGTTGACAAATGGGTATAAATGGATAATAGTGTGCGCTGACTACATCAACCACAACTGTCATCAAGAGTGCCAAAGCTCCAGAAATTGCCAGAATCCTTGTAGAAGGGGTATAGAGCATAGAGCACAATGTGTAATGATTGATGTTTGTGGAAAAGTATTTCAAGTTGTTGGCAGATATTCTCTTTATGTATGTTGACATTGAAGATAGATGTTCAGGTATGATGATGCTTGTGATTTTCACAAACTACACAGCAAATCTTAGGACAACACAGGTTTCATGCCATTTTTCCTGATCCATGGTCTTGAGGCTGAAATAGCAATGGATACTTAGTTTCCGTTTCAACCTTATGGTGCTCAGGAGGATTACACCTAACAGTTCATCACCACAATTGATGAAGCAAGGTAGCTGGTATACATATGGAACTTGGCTGCCCAAACTAAGGACTGTAAGGACTGTGAATGTTAAAACTCCAAACACTGACCTATAAGTTATAAACCAAGCACATTAATTTGGATTTTTACACCTGTGCTGGAGGTCAATCTAATAGAAAAATTATTAAAATGCTACTTTAGTCTTTAATGCATCCTCCGTAATGTCCAAAGTCATGGGTGATGATCCTACATCAAGGAGACAAAGGTGCAAAGACATTACCCATGTCCTTCACATGAATCCCTATCATAGACATGAAGTGCAGTTCAACAACAGGAACTTCCAATATGAGGACCACGTAAGACCTGCCCAGTGATTTGATACTTCAATGGAAGTAACTGTATTTGAATTTAGCAGTGATCTTAATTTTGTGTTCTCACAAGAGGTGTGTAAAAACTGGTTTAAATATTTGTCTTTTAGAATGCTTCATACTAGGCATCAGTATATAATGGTATAGTGCGTTACCGAGATAAATATTGGCATCAAAGTTAAAAACTAGTTTTCTCCATTTTATAGGAAATAACGTAATGGTGAAAGGGTGAAAAAACTCGAAAAAATCTTCAAACATCCTCAAGGACATCACCCCAACTGCCTCATGCAATTCCAGGAACTCAGGAACACACCTCCAACCAACCAATTGAAGATATGAAACGAGAAGACGAAGACAAGGGTACAGTGTCAGGTGCTGAGAATGATTTGAGAAGGAAAGCGCCTGTTGATGGTGACAAGGCTGATGACTGACTGTACAAAAGCCAGATTGTGTAAAGTACTATGCAAATAAGTTCACATGCTCCCATTCCTGATGCACATGGTCATGTGAAATATGTAACTGTGCTTAAGAACTTCGAGTATTTACTACTGGGAGTGCTGTTCTCATTACTCAGTGACTCTGTACATAGCACACATTTGTTGTAACTATATTCAGTGTGCAGTATGTATCAATTTTGTCCTACAAATACTGTGTTTTTCTTGTATGATGTATTGCATATATGTGCCATTATCTTCAGGAGATGTGAAATGTCTGTATAGTCTTTTACAAAGCAGCTTTTAGTAAAAGAATGTTGTTCTCTAAATATTTTGTTATGTGAAAAGACAGCAATCAAATCAGTGCTGCTGTTGAAATGTTATAACTCAAAGTGGGATTTATACATTCTGGGTAACATTATGATTCAATATATACATATTGAATGACATCATGATTCAAAAAGGAAAAATTGAGCCTTTTATGAAAGTAGTTTTTTTTTGAAGTGTTATTTTATACCAGTGTCTGGCACTACTTTCTTTTTGCAGTGTTTCTGATGTGATGATATGTCCTTTATGTGTGTTTATGTATTTTGGTAGTTTTTCTCTGTTTTATTTGAAAGAGTTCTGTATGTTTTATTGAAAATGTATTGTTTTCAATATTTTGTTACTTTGTCTGACTTTATGCTTATCTCTCTTTCATTCTAAATATGTTATTTATGCCCTGTAATTGGTTGAGAACATAAATAAGATGAAATTGTAAAGTAAATAATGTTTTAGCTTGTCATCATTGCAGTTAATACTCATGGAAGAGTCAAGAATAATTATATTGTGTCTGTTGATTTGCGGAGAATGTTAGAACTTCAAGATGTAAGTGATGAAAGCAACAATATTTTAACATGTTGCAGAATGTTAAATTATGTAGCGAGTTACTCAAAGAGAGCCTCAGAGTTATATTTTCAGTTTCCACTGTCTCAGTAACTGTGAATGTGCATGTTTGAGAAATGATATGTAACATATATGTTGAGGAAGTAACTAAGCTGTACAGTAATATATGTTGCTTATTAAAGCAATTTTCATAGCAGACTAAGTAATTGTAAAATGAAATGCTGTTATAGTCATACCAAGGTACACCACATGTATCTGAGTGGGAATCTATTTGGATGTTAAATAGATCTGTTTGTATTTTTAATGTAGCCTTTATTTTCTTCTTTCTCAAGATTCGTTGACAAATCTAATTTTCAATCTGAGAACATTTTATCACAATTATGAAGTGAGAAGCTAAAAATTAAAGTTTTCTTGTTGTTGTTGTTGTTGTTGTGGTCTTCAGTCCTGAGACTGGTTTGATGCAGCTCTCCATGCTACTCTATCCTGTGCAAGCTTTTTCATCTCCCAGTACCTACTGCAACCTACATCCTTCTGAATCTGCTTAGTGTATTCATCACTTGGTCTCCCTCTACGATTTTTACCCTCCACGCTGCCCTCCAATACTAAATTGGTGATCCCTTGATGCCTCAGAACATGTCCTACCAACCGATCCCTTCTTCTGGTCAAGTTGTGCCACAAACTTCTCTTCTCCCCAATCCTATTCAATACTTCCTCATTAGTTATGTGATCTACCCATCTAATCTTCAGCATTCTTCTGTAGCACCACATTTCGAAAGCTTCTATTCTCTTCTTGTCCAAACTATTTATCGTCCATGTTTCACTTCCATACATGGCTACACTCCATACGAATACTTTCAGAAATGATTTCCTGACACTTAAATCAATACTGGATGTTAACAAATTTCTCTTCTTCAGAAACGCTTTCCTTGCCATTGCCAGTCTACATTTTATATCCTCTCTACTTCGACCATCATCAGTTATTTTGCTCCCCAAATAGCAAAACTCCTTTACTACTTTAAGTGCCTCATTTCCTAATCTAATTCCCTCAGCATCACCCGACTTAATTAGACTACATTCCATTATCCTTGTTTGCTTTTGTTGATGTTCATCTTATATCCTCCTTTCAAGACACTGTTCATTCCATTCAACTGCTCTTCCAAGTCCTTTGCTGTCTCTGACAGAATTACAATGTCATCGGCGAACCTCAAAATTTTTATTTCTTCTCCATGAATTTTAATACCTACTCCGAATTTTTCTTTTGTTTCCTTTACTGCTTGCTCAATATACAGATTGAACAACATCGGGGAGAGGCTACAACCCTGTCTTACTCCCTTCCCAACCACTGCTTCCCTTTCATGTCCCTCGACTCGTATAACTGCCATCTGGTTGCTGTACAAATTGTAAATAGCCTTTCGCTCCCTGTATTTTACCCCTGCCACCTTTAGAATTTGAAAGAGAGTATTCCAGTCAACATTGTCAAAAGCTTTCTCTAAGTCTACAAATGCTAGAAACGTAGGTTTGCCTTTCCTTAATCTTTCTTCTAAGATAAGTCGTAAGTTCAGTATTGCCTCACGTGTTCCAGTGCTTCTACGGAATCCAAACTGATCTTCCCCGAGGTTGGCTTCTACTAGTTTTTCCATTCGTCTGTAAAGAATTCGTTTTAGTATTTTGCAGCTGTGACTTATTAAACTGATAGTTCGGTAATTTTCACATCTGTCAGCACCTACTTTCTTTGGGATTGGAATTATTATATTCTTCTTGAAGTCTGAGGGTATTTCGCCTGTTTCATACATCTTGCTCACCAGATGGTAGAGTTTTGTCAGGACTGGCTCTCCCAAGGCCGTCAGTAGTTCCAATGGAATGTTGTCTACTCCGGGGGCTTTGTTTCGACTCAGGTCTTTCAGTGCTCTGTCAAACTCTTCACGCAGTATCATATCTCCCATTTCATCTTCATCTACATCTTCTTCCATTTCCATAATATTGTCCTCAAGTACATCACCCTTGTATAGACCCTCTATATACTCCTTCCACCTTTCTGCTTTCCCTTCTTTGCTTAGAACTGGGTTTCCATCTGAGCTCTTGATATTCATACAAGTCATTCTCTTATCTCCAAAGGTCTCTTTAATTTTCCTGTAGGCAGCATCTATCTTACCCCTAGTGAGATAGGCCTCTAAATCCTTACATTTGTCCTCTAGCCATCCCTGCTTAGCCATTTTGCACTTCCTGTCGATCTCATTTTTGAGACGTTTGTATTCCTTTTTGCCTGCTTCATTTACTGCGTTTTTGTATTTTCTCCTTTCATCAATTAAATTCAATATTTCTTCTGTTACCCAAGGATTTCTAGTAGCCCTCGTCTTTTTACCTACTTGATCCTCTGCTGCCTTTGCTACTTCGTCCCTCAAAGCTACCCATTCTTCTTCTACTGTATTTCTTTCCCCCATTCCTGTAAATTGTTCCCTTATGATCTCCCTGAAACTCTGTACAACCTCTGGTTCTTTCAGTTTATCCAGGTCCCATCTCCTTAAATTCCCACCTTTTTGCAGTTTCTTCAGTTTTAATCTACAGGTCATAACCAATAGATTGTGGTCAGAGTCCACATCTGCCCCTGGAAATGTCTTACAATTTAAAACCTGGTTCCTAAATCTCTGTCTTACCATTGTATAATCTATCTGATACCTTTTAGTATCTCCAGGGTTCTTCCATGTATACAACCTTCTTTCATGATTCTTAAACCAAGTGTTAGTTATGATTATGTTGTGCTCTTTGCAAAATTCTACAAGGCAGCTTCCTCTTTCATTTCTTAGCCCCAATCCATATTCACCTACTATGTTTCCTTCTCTCCCTTTTCCTACACTCGAATTCCAGTCACCCATGACTATTAAATTTTCGTCTCCCTTCACAATCTTAATAATTTCTTTTATTTCATCATACATTTCTTCAATTTCTTTGTCATCTGCAGAGCTAGTTGGCATATAAACTTGTACTACTGTAGTAGGTGTGGGCTTCGTATCTATCTTGGCCACAATAATGCGTTCACTATGCTGTTTGTAGTAGCTTACCCGCATTCCTATTTTCCTATTCATTATTAAACCTACTCCTGCATTACCCCTATTTGATTTTGTGTTTATAACCCTGTAGTCACCTGACCAGAAGTCTTGTTCCTCCTGCCACTGAACTTCACTAATTGCCACTATATCTAACTTCAACCTATCCATTTCCCTTTTTAAATTTTCTAACCTACCTGCCCAATTAAGGGATCTGACATTCCACGCTCCGATCCGTAGAACGCCAGTTTTCTTTCTCCTGATAACGACATCCTCTTGAGTAGTCCCCGCCCGGAGATCCGAATGGGGGACTATTTTACCTCCGGAATATTTTACCCAAGAGGACGCCATCATCATTTAATCATACAGTAAAGCTGCATGCCCTCGGGAAAAATTACGGCTGTAGTTTCCCCTTGCTTTCAGCCGTTCGCAGTACCAGCACAGCAAGGCCGTTTTGGTTATTGTTACAAGGCCAGATCAGTCAATCATCCAGACTGTTGCCCTTGCAACTACTGAAAAGGCTGCTGCCCCTCTTCAGGAACCACACGTTTGTCTGGCCTCTCAACAGATACCCCTCCGTTGTGGTTGCACCTACGGTACGGCTATCTGTATCGCTGAGGCACACAAGCCTCCCAACCAACGGCAAGGTCCATGGTTCATGGGGGGGGGGGGAGTTTTCTTATAAAAAAGTAATTAGAATTACACAGAATTACATTTTTAAAAGTGCCAAGGAGGCTGTTGACAACCAAATTAATTGTAATATACTGAAAATTGTAAATTGAAGGGAAATAATTGTATCACAAAGTAAAATAACACCCAACATTTTGAGTGCATGTAAAGCAATTTGTGTCAATAGTTTTCCTGTTAGAACCTGCTCAAGTGCATTGGGTCTCACCCATGCCAATTTCCATCAGTGCAGCTGTAGAGAGACAATTGGTTTAAATTGAGGTTACATCTAGAAAACCACTGTGAATGTGTGCCATGCACTTGGGATACGGAGGATGAGTGGCACAGCTGGGGCACACGTGTTCATGTATGTCCTGTCCCTGACGTACAAATTCGGAGGTTGTCTGAAAATACTCATTCATCGTCATCACAACTACTTCATTTCACTGAAAATATTTTCCAGGTACAACTTTCTATAATGGTGGGATATGTAGAATTGTGTGTGCCAAAATCTAAATAATATGGTGGATACACTAAAAATTTTTTCCTCAGTTTTCCCACTACCACTGCACTTTTCTGAGCTGAAGAATTGTGCTAATGAAAGATGATAAAAGTTTATTTTATTTCATCCAGTTGGGCAGGCATATTGGTGTAATATTCACCAGTCATGGTTGTATTATTTGAAAAGGTATCTGATGAGAAGCTGATGACAACTTTTCCAGCTGTTGAACTTAACTCCACATTGTTTTTGTGTGAATCTGCCCACTTCTTCGACTCCAGTTTAATTTCTTCACTCGTGTTCAAAAGAATATATGACGCACTTGATGTAGCAGTTTAAAACCCCCTAGGACTTGATGGCACTGTCACAGCACAAGCTTCATGAGTGTCTGCTTCCTGCATTGCCACCGGGCATTTTTTTATGTGGCATATACAAGAGTGAGATCTGCTATTGCCATATTATTTACTAAAAAGTCTCATAAATCTTGTGAAATTTTCTAGAAGACTTTGAACTCACCATTGTTGATATTGGGATACTCTTTCATCGAAAACATTATGATAACATAAGTTTACTGAACTGAAATTTCAAAACAAAAAGAAAATCTTTGTTCAAAGTGGTCACATCTTAATATTAAATTACATCAATGATTTTTTTCTGTTTATTTTTACTCTAGTGAACCCCTAGATCTGACACTTAGTGACAGAATTTCCAATTGCATCTATCAGAAAGAGGTTATGAATAAGGAAGAATAAAAGCAAGTTTAGCATTTAACATTCCATCACCAACAAAGTGGTTAGAGGTTAGAGATGGAGTGCAAACTAGGATTGGGGAATTAATTGGTGGGTTTGTTCTCTCTCTCTCTCTCTCTCTCTCTCTCTCTCTCTCTCTCTCTCTCTCTCTCTCTCTCCCCCCCCCTCCCTCTCCCCCCCCCTCCCCCCCCCATTTCAGGTGAACCTTCCCTGCACTGCCTAAATCATCTTAAGGAAAACCACAAAAAATATGGAAACTTGAATAACTGAACAGAAATTTCAGTTACTGCCACCCTGAATACAAATCCTGTATCTTAACCACTGCACCACTTTGTGTGGTAGCTCGTTAATAAAATACCTAACCTATACACACATATCAATAATAAACACTAAGCTGATTTTTACATGGAAGAGTCATACCAATAATTAACAATCAGAATTTCTAATGTTCCAAATTTTAATTTCATATAATACGTAGAAAATGACACACACAGAATTTAATATAGTATTGTTTTACATTTATAGATACTTGTCAAAAAATGACATATCAAGATTGAAATATGCAGAAGACTCATATTTTTCTTATGTGAACAACTTTTTTTAAATTAATTTTTGATGCCTTCTGTACATGGAAGGATTTTATACTTATGTCATTAAAGCTGATAATGGTTTTACATAAATAATTATCAACAGCAACTGGTTGCAAAGTTTTTCTCTAGAATGCCTGTTTTATATATTTTATAAATTTGCTGTATGTGGGTTGAATCAATAAGCTTTTGAATTTTGAGCTCAGTTATACTGATGTGAAATATGTAATCATAAAGTAAAAATGGGCATCCATTGAGCAACTTTTTCTTCATTCTTGAAAGATATGTCAAAATACAGTCATAAAATCAATGAGTAAAATAACCTTTTTGTCTGAGATTTAATGAGACGTCATTATGGAACTATAACAATAACAAAAATTAGTTATGAGAAACTAAAAGTTACATCTTTTTCTAGTCTGAGAGAAAACAATGAAACCTTACTGTCCAGAACTGTTGTAGTTGGAAGACTGTGGAAATAATTACATTATTTTATCAAAAGCTAAGAAGTAATTGTGTATGTGATTGAAATGAAATAAGGCTTTTAGTATAAAATTCATTGTCCAATGTTTTCAAGGGATGGAAGAGACAAGGGAGTTACAAAAATCACCTAATGCTCTCCTACATGGCTGAAATAAGGTTGTGAAGGTTAAAGTACAACCCTGTTTCAATACTTAGCCTTGAACCATCACTGCCCATACACGCTTGAATGGATTTACCTCTGGAGACTTTACAGCCAGTTTCAAATGCTAATGCATCTAAGTACCTATTCAGCCTAATTGTTTTTTAGACTATGCATGTTGCTGTCGTGCACAAAGTGATTGGTTAGGCATCTCATATGCTGGCTAAATATTTTGAGCAGTTGGTATCTGAATGTATTCTTTGGAGTCCATTGTGGATGAAGTAATCCAGTTCTCTCACCTCAGATGCAATCACCCACTCCCAAACAACCAAACTTATCATTCCTTGGGCGACAATGCACTTTGGACAGCAGTGAGTGTTATCTCTGTGAAGAAAATCTTCCATCCTTGTCCAAAGAAAAAAAATCTTTGTCTTTAGGGCATAAAAAGTCCCACAGGTACTTACTAGCTGGGAGGAACTGGGGACAGAATGCTATGGCCACATTTCAATGATGACATACAGTGTCTCAATTTTGTGCGCATTTATGGTTATATGAGCTGACAGCATATTGCCACTGGCAAACAGTAATCACACTCACTGGCGGATATGGCTTTGATCTACATTTGTGCATGTATTCTTGACACAGGCATCTAAACTCTCTCAATGTAAGTCCCTAGTTGTTGTTTTTGGCCTCCATGCACTTTACAAAGTACAATCACCTTCTTCGCCCTCCTCTCAACATCTTCCCACCCACATTTTTGCTGTTACCTCTGAGATACCAATTGCTTTCACAGTATGGGCAATCAGGTGACCGCAGTATCATGTACTTACAATGCAGCCCCTAGTTACCTCAGTCAAGTAAGGCATGATTTGAAAGGTATTGCTCCCTATTACTCATTTCTTCATTTTTATGTTGCTTTGATGCAACTCATATGTAATACTTAAGGAATTTTCTCACTCCAGTATTGGAAGTAATGAGAGAAATTTGAGCAGGGAGAAGGGTGGTCCACAGTTCCAATTTTAGCTAGCTGACACCAAAAGCTACATTTGATCATTACTGTATATCTAAATCTGTAACCTGTACACCAGTGTACGGTGTGTGATGGTAACTAGAAATTGAAACAGGCGTGTACATGAACCTTCATAATCCATATTCTAGTCATGTTCAAGAGCTTTAGGTGGGTGATACCATAATTTTTGTAACACCCTTGTCTCTTCCATCCCTCCAAGACTCAACAGAACTTCAGACAAAGAGGGACCATGAATTTTTATCATAAAAACATTTCATTTTAAATTTAATCATTTATAGAGTTATTATTCCTATCTTTTGATAATATAATGTAGTGATTTTCTCATCCCTTGAATTCCAACAGTTCTGGACAATGAACATTGACGGTTTTCACAAATAGGAAAAATACTGTATTGTAAGAATGACTGCCACTAGGCCTCTGTATGTGTTCAGACTTCTTTTATTTTTTTGTTGTCATGATCATTTTGTGAAATGCATGTATGTGGAAGTAATATGTTGTCAGTCTCTTCTCAGAATGTATCCGCTCAGAATTTTCGTGGAAACATCTCTGTGATGCATAGTTCCTCTCTAATACTGCGTGCCACTGGAAACTGATGAGCTTAAAAATCAAACCCATGACTAAATGTGGTGCTATGCTTTGCACTCTCTCTCTCTCTGCTATTAAATCTCTCATTGAAGGAGTGTAGGCAGATAAACAATACTCAAGAATCAATCAAACAAGGGTTTCATAAACTGCACCTTTCATGGTATCTACCTTTCCTACAACTAGGTTTTGTGTTCAGTACAGAACATTTTGAATGCTTACTCCTAGGTATTTTACAACTGTTTCTGTTTCCATTTATGCCTCACAAGTCTTGCAATCAAACAGTAAAGGGTCTTTCCACCTGTTTGTGTGTGCTACATTACACTCAACATGTGTCGAAGGTCGACTACCGGTCTGTGCGATGAGCATTGATCTTCAGCAGCTTTTCCTACATTTTTCTACAGTTCTCTGACATAGCAACTTTCTTGTATAAATCATCATCATGCGCAAACAGCCTCACAGAACCTCCACCAAATGCTTATATATGTCATGAACTATAGTGGCCCCAAAAACATGTGTCCCATCAGGTCCCTCTGTTGAGTGATTTCAGTTGATTTTCTGATCCACAATCACTTATCTCAATATCTGTCATTTCAACGTTTGTGCCTGATAATTTCGCCCCATTAAGAGAGAGATGTTCTACATCTACATCTACATTTATACTCCGCAAGCCACCCAACGGTGTGTGGCGGAGGGCACTTTACGTGCCACTGTCATTACCTCCCTTTCCTGTTCCAGTCGCGTATGGTTCGCGGGAAGAACGACTGTCTGAAAGCCTCCGTGCGCGCTCTAATCTCTCTAATTTTACATTCGTGATCTCCTCGGGAGGTATAAGTAGGGGGAAGCAATATATTCGATACCTCATCCAGAAACGCACCCTCTCGAAACCTGGCGAGCAAGCTACACCGCGATGCAGAGCACCTCTCTTGCAGAGTCTGCCACTTGAGTTTGTTAAACATCTCCGTAACGCTATCACAGTTACCAAATAACCCTGTGACGAAACGCGCCGATCTTCTTTGAATCTTCTCTATCTCCTCCATCAACCCGATCTGGTACGGATCCCACACTGATGAGCAATACTCAAGTATAGGCCGAACGAGTGTTTTGTAAGCCACCTCCTTTGTTGATGGACTACATTTTCTAAGCACTCTCCCAATGAATCTCAACCTGGTACCCGCCTTACCAACAATTAATTTTATATGATCATTCCACTTCAAATCGTTCCGCACGCATACTCCCAGATATTTTACAGAAGTAACTGCTACCAGTGTTTGTTCCGCTATCATATAACCATACAATAAAGGATCCTTCTTTCTATGTATTCGCAATACATTACATTTGTCTATGTTAAGGGTCAGTTGCCACTCCCTGCACCAAGTGCCTATCCGCTGCAGATCTTCCTACATTTCGCTACAATTTTCTAATGCTGCAACTTCTCTGTATACTACAGCATCATCCGCGAAAAGCCGCATAGAACTTCCGACACTATCTACTAGGTCATTTATGTATATTGTGAAAAGCAATGGTCCCATAACACTCCCCTGTGGCATGCCAGAGGTTACTTTAACGTCTGTAGACGTCTCTCCATTGATAACAACATGCTGTGTTCTGTTTGCTAAAAACTCTTCAATCCAGCCACACAGCTGGTCTGATATTCCGTAGGCTCTTACTTTGTTTATCAGGCGACAGTGCGGAACTGTATCGAACGCCTTCCGGAAGTCAAGAAAAATAGCATCTACCTGGGAGCCTGTATCTAATATTTTCTGGGTCTCATGAACAAATAAAGCGAGTTGGGTCTCACACGATCGCTGTTTCCGGAATCCATGTTGATTCCTACATAGTAGATTCTGGGTTTCCAAAAACGACATGATACTCGAGCAAAAAACATGTTCTAAAATTCTACAACAGATCGATGTCAGAGATATAGGTCTATAGTTTTGCGCATCTGCTCGACGACCCTTCTTGAAGACTGGGACTATCTGTGCTCTTTTCCAATCATTTGGAACCCTCCGTTCCTCTAGAGACTTGCGGTACATGGCTGTTAGAAGGGGGGCAAGTTCTTTCGCGTACTCTGTGTAGAATCGAATTGGTATCCCCTCAGGTCCAGTGGACTTTCCTCTATTGAGTGATTCCAGTTGCTTTTCTATTCCTTGGACACTTATTTCGATGTTAGCCATTTTTTAGTTTGTGCGAGGATTTAGAGAAGGAACTGCAGTGCGGTCTTCCTCTGTGAAACAGCTTTGGAAAAAGGTGTTTAGTATTTCAGCTTTACGCGTGTCATCCTCTGTTTCAATGCCATCATCATCCCGTAGTGTCTGGATATGCTGTTTCGAGCCACTTACTGATTTAACGTAAGACCAGAACTTCCTAGGATTTTCTGTCAAGTCGGTACATAGAATTTTACTTTCGAATTCACTGAACGCTTCACGCATAGCCCTCCTTACGCTAACTTTGACATCGTTTAGCTTCTGTTTGTCTGAGAGGTTTTGGCTGCGTTTAAACTTGGAGTGGAGCTCTCTTTGCTTTCGCAGTAGTTTCCTAACTTTGTTGTTGTACCATGGTGGGTTTTTCCCGTCCCTCAGAGTTTGACTCGGCACGTACCTGTCTAAAACGCATTTTACGATTGCCTTGAACTTTTTCCATAAACACTCAACATTGTCAGTGTCGGAACAGAAATTTTCGTTTTGATCTGTTAGGTAGTCTGAAATCTGCCTTCTATTACTCTTGCTAAACAGATAAACCTTCCTCCCTTTTTTTATATTCCTATTAACTTCCATATTCAGGGATGCTGCAACGGCCTTATGATCACTGATTCCCTGTTCTGTACATACAGAGTCGAAAAGTTCGGGTCTGTTTGTTATCAGTAGGTCCAAGATGTTATCTCCAGGAGTCGGTTCTCTGTTTAATTGCTCGAGGTAATTTTCGGATAGTGCACTCAGTATAATGTCACTCGATGCTCTGTCCCTACCACCCGTCCTAAACATCTGAGTGTCCCAGTCTATATCTGGTAAATTGAAATCTCCACCTAAGACTATAACATGCTGAGAAAATTTATGTGAAATGTATTCCAAATTTTCTCTCAGTTGTTCTGCCACTAATGCTGCTGAGTCGGGAGGTCGGTAAAAGGAGCCAATTATTAACCTAGTTCGGGCAGGCCTTCCTAAAGTTGAGGTACATAGCATTAACCTGGGTGCCATTATCTACTTTTGTCCAGATCTCATGTACAAAGTGAGCTGCATTTCTCAATATCTCTATTGGAGGAATCCATTTTTTTTTTTTTAACTGAGCGGATTTGGGTCTCCGAAGATGTGATAATGCATGAGTATAGTACATTTTATGATTGTATTACAGATAAACATTAGTGAAATACATCTATTACTATAGACAACTGTCTAATGTTCTTTCTTGGAGACTGGAATGATTTGCAACTTTTTCCAGCAACCTTAAATACATTCCTGCTAGAAGAGGAACAAGTTCCTTCACATAATCTATATAGCATCATACAGGTATCTCATCAGGCCCACTTGAGATATTTTCTAATACAAAATCACTTCTTGATATGTGTCATTTTGGTATCTACGGTATGAGTAATAGAAGGGTTGTATTATGATCTTTCACAACAAAAAAGTTTTGGATTCACTATTTAGGTCTTCTCTCGGTCGTCTTGCAGTTCAGTGACATGATGGTCACTGAGTGGCTATAAATGAGTTTGATCCATTTAGTGGATCAGTACATCCTAAGGTTTTACTTTCAAATTCATTGACTGCTTCTCACCTTTCTTCTATTAAACTTATTTTGGATTTGTTCTGATTTTTTGTCAATGAGGCTTTGATTTCATTTTAA
This sequence comes from Schistocerca piceifrons, assembly GCF_021461385.2. Lineage (NCBI taxonomy): Eukaryota > Metazoa > Arthropoda > Insecta > Orthoptera > Acrididae > Schistocerca > Schistocerca piceifrons. The sequence goes on from NC_060149.1 coordinate 277,363,820, forward strand.
CCTGTAACAAATCTTTGCTTTTTCAATGAGCTACTGACAAATGGCAGGTCTTTCCCATCCCTCACAATTATGCTCAGTATAGGCACATTTATGTTTATAACATAATGTGGAATATTCTAGAATTTTATCCATTAACACTCCAATTCTTTATCTTCAGAGCTGAATGTTTAATGTTGACTGGTCAGATAATTTACAATCTGATTTCTGTTCCTTCTAATGTGTGTAGTAGATGCTGTAACAGCTTTTGCCTGTAAAATAATGAAGCACTTACATTAGGATACAAAATATGGACATCAAAATGATAAGTAAATTACAATTGTTAGATTACTGTAAGAAGCTTTAGAAAGAGAGTGAAGCAAATGGAAACTTAAAGGAACAAGTTGTAACACCTGATTATTTAGTGACAACACTCCATGTTGATAAGCAAATTCAAAAAGTGATTTTTTAATTAAATATAATTGACAAGAGCTATAACTCAACAATCTCTCCCCAAATACCAAAAGTCATAGCTTCTGAATGCTGATACCCGGTTCCAAGAAAAATTGTAGTAAATGACCAGCAGCGGAAGGAATTCAGCTACTTAGGAAATACCATCTCCTTCACAGTTATATTATTGGGAACATATGCAGATTACTGAACAAAAAGGAGAGGAAAGAAGCTCTAATAAAGTTCTATGAATTCATGGCAATATCATCTGTACTTTATGGCAGAGGTGTGCAATAGTTTTGGCTCAGGGGCCACTTTGTATGAACAGAGGTAAGCAGAAGACTGCACCTTTTAAAATGATTACATGCATTAGTTAAATTTGCACTTCAAACATGGTATAAATTGTTACATAAAAATTCTGACTGTCTTGGTGGGCAAAAAAAAAAAAAAACTATTAGTGGGCGGCCTGCGGGTCACTATTTGCCCACACCTGCTTAATGGCAATCAGACATGGGCAATAACAGCTGGAAATGAACAAAGGATACAAACTGCAGTAATGAGGTTTAAGTAGGGCAGCTGGCTATAGTGTGTCTGATATGGTAAGGAATACAACAGTTGGACAAGAATTTATATAAACAAGTCAAAGAGTATAAAAAGTGGAAGAAACATGTCTCAAGAATGAATGAAAACAGAATGTGTAAAATCATAGTAAATTATTGCCCAACAGGGAAAATATCAATAGTTAGACCAAGAAATAGCTGGAGAGCTCAAATAAAACTAACCACAGATGAAGAAGGCACTGAACAAGAGGATATAACAAATACCTGACACTTGAAGAAAGAAGAAGAAGAAGAACTTTATGAGCAGATTCCTTTTTATTAGTGTGTTTAGTTACCAGGAGATTTGAGGTGTGTGCCCTTCATGAGTCAGTTCTCTAGTCTGCTCAAAGGAATTTTCAGAAATGATACTTGGAACAATCTCACATGAATCCTTGTCTCTGAAACTTGAGCTAGGTGACTGTTGGTCAGTAGCTAACAAGTTGAAATCTCCCCATACTACCAAAACGTAATCAGGAAACTTGTGCACAATATTCTTTGATACCAGTTTAAAGCTATTGGATTTCCAGTGTGGTGATATCACTGAAATGACATGATATTTTGATGTGTGTCAATCCCATTATCTTCTGGGGAAGTGTTGAAACGGTGTGACCAGGAATCAAACTCGGGTCTCTTGTTTAATAGGCAGGTACTAAGCCACTTTGGCACAGCAGTTCACCCAACTGCACGGATTACCCTGGCACACCCCCCTCCTCAATCTAAATTCTCATTGCCACCCCACTATACTTTAAATTGCGCCTTACACACGAACAGTATTGCTGAGGCTCTGCATGTTCTGGAATAGCACCTCCAGAACATGGAGAGCCTCGGCAATTCTGTTCATGTGTAATGGGGAATTTAAAGTATACTGGAGCAGAACTGAGAATCTGGATTGAGGAGGGAGGCATGCCAGGGTAATCTTTGCAGTTGAGGGAACTGCTGTGCCAAGGTGGCTTAGTGACCTGCCTAGTACACAGGAGACCCATGTTCGATTCCCAGCCTTGGTACAAATTTTCACTCACCGGTTCAGTCTGTACACATGAAATCGTACCTGTATGAGACCAGTAATGTCTCTAAAGTTCTGTAATTCCATTTGTACAAGTGTCAGGGTCGTCTTTATATTGAAATTGCCAGGGGACAATCTGTCCCTCCCAAGGCCACAGGATGGCTATGACTGAATTGAGGGGTGGGGGTGGGGAAGGGAGGGATTATTCTGGAGTCCCACTGTGGTCAGTTTGGCTCCTCCTTGCATGACATGTGGATGTGCCTCTGCTAGAGGCACTTGCAACATTTTATAGCCAGTAATAGGTCCCAAGCAGAGCTCAGTGGGCAGATTTTGTGTCTGTTCATGAGACTGTCAATGAGAAGATGGATTTTTATCAAAGAAATGTATGATTTCCCATTTCAGTATTAAATCCAGATTTTTCACTTGTAGCATGATCATTTTGCAGTGTGTTAATAAACATTTCAATAGCCTTCAAATGGTATTTAAAATGCGTATGTAACACAGTGGCTATCAGGATTTAAATTTTTCAGCTTTTGTAGTAACCAAAAAGTGTTGTACATCATTTTTGATCAGTCAAGTGAATCTTTCTTGTGACCTCTACTCTTCACACATCCTGGTGTAACTTGTTGAATTTTCTGTCGATCACTCAGAAATTGCTGTACATGTCTCAATACTGTGAGATGCCAATTTAAAGGCACATTTAAATTAGCATCCAAATGAAACCTTCTGTCTTTTACTATCAGGCTTAACATTCATTTGACTCTGTGCCCCAATATAATTCTCAGTCTCAGATATACCTGCAGTTTATGTAAATGTGTCTACACCAGATTGTGCTCTGTGAACTGCAGCAACGTAGTGTATGATTACTTTGATGTCACTGATATAACTGGAGACTGGAACAATTTGATCACAATTGCAATGTAATTAACAATAGTTTAAAACAACACAATGATCAAGGAGTTGCATTAACCAAATACTACCGTTAAATAGAGAACATCAAGCATATAACCTTAAGTCTCAGTCAATTCTTTCATTTTGTTATTTATCATCTACCAAAACACAAGAAGCAATAGCAGTTATTGAAAACGTACAAAAAGGCAAAATCGGAAGCAAATAAGCACATTTTATATGATCAGATTAGAATCACATGGTTATTTATATCTGATGGTATAAATAATATAAACATGGATTTTTTTACTTTTACAGCACAAATATATTATTTTTTCTGCTTTTGACCTCATATAGAATAATCAGGACATATTTTAAGAAACAGCATGAAAATAAACTCTGATGCCAGCTCACATCTAAAGAAAAATGCCCTTATATGTGCCCAGTTGCTCATGTCATTGAGAAGACAGATGGCCAATGTCACAGCTGTCATTGTTGCTGATGGTGACATGGGTTCAGTGGGGCTGTGCAGTTCTGAGTAAATAATCAAGCACAGATGCTCTAGGTGTCCCTTGTAGATCTTCATGGTTCTTGGTGTAAAATACCTAACAAAACAAAACAAACACAGATAATATTATGCTCCTGGGAAATCAATGTTTGCCTATCTATTTGGTTTGCTCACTGAGTAGTGGTCCACCTAGTGATGGGACAACAGACTGTTTTAGCAACTGTTTTGCCAAATGTTTTTTCCCCCCCATTCAGTCAGTTTTTTCAGTCAAATCAAACAACCAAATGAAACTAACCTCTGTGACCATGTAAGCTGTATGAATGTTTTCACTCTCTTTCTGGGTTTGAGTGGTTTCACTTAGTGTCAGACAGCCAACTGACACAACTCTCTGACAGCTACGTTAGTTGTATGAATATTTTGACTCAGTCTTCAAGTTTGAGTGATATCATTACACAATTTTTCAGTTATACATGAACCATGACATGTTGCTGACTTTTTTTTTAGAGACAGATAACATATTTTATTTTGTGGAGAGGTGAATAAAAAGTATATTTCTAAAAATGAAGTATTTTCAAAATTTGTGTATTTACTTAAATATGACTTTTTAACTTCACATTAGAAACAGAAACTAACACACTACACTTTCTAGATCTCACCATACAAAAAACAAACAACACACACAACTTCACAATATTCAGGAAACCGACAACCACAAGCACCACCATTCACAACCACCCATTGACACATAAGCATGCAAACTTCAGATTCATGCTCCACAGATTAAACAGAACACCCATGAACAAACAGAACTACACACAAGAACTTACTTATTACTTACTTACTTACTCACTGGTCATACCGGACTCGAGAGTCCATTACCACAGCAACGTATTTTTGCCATCTGTCCCTGTCTTGGGCTATTTCCTTCCATTCACCTTCAATACCTAGGCTCCTCAAATCAGCCTTCACATTGTCCTCCCATCTACACCTCGGTCTCCCCACAGGACGTTTTCCTTCTAGCTGCCTTACCAGTACTCTGCGCGCTGCCCTGCCCTCATCCATTCGAGCTACGTGACCAGCCCATCGCGGCCTATGTGATTTAATAATACTGATTATGTCAGGGCTTGAATAGAGTTCGTGAACCTCTTCGTTATGCAGTTTTCGCCACTCTCCGCTAATGTCATCCCTTTTTGCTCCAAAAATTTCCTCAAATTTTGGTTTTCAAATACTCGAAACGGCTTTTCATTTTGCACAGTGAGAGACAGCATAACTGGTAGAATAATAGTTTTGTATATTCTAATCTTTAAATTCCTAGACAATATCTGTGATGAAAGTGATCTATTCAGTGAGAAGTAGCACGCATTTCCCGCCCGTAATCTCTTCTTCAGTTCGGATTCAATCTCATTTCTCGAAGTGATGTCCACGCCTAGATACTTAAATGTGTTCACTTTTTCAAACTGCATGTCTCCAACTCTTAACATTTCCTGATCTACTGCTGTTGGCATTCTAGTAGTAACCAGGTATTTAGTTTTGTCTTTACTTATCCTTAGACCTACATCTTCACTAGCCTTGTTTAACGCATTCGCATTTGCTGTTACAGATTCTTTCCTATCACTAATGATGTTTAGATCATCTGCATACCCTAATATCTTAATATTTCCATTTAACTCCACACCCTCTGAATTATCTGCTGCCATTCGTACAATATATTCTAGGACTAAATTAAAAAGTAGACAGGGCATCTCCCTGCTTAAGTCCGTTCTTTATTACAAATTCTTCTGACTCCAATTTCCCCACATGTACTCTACCTTTTGTGTTTTTCAAGCTCACTTCTATAAGTCTAACATACTTCTTTGGTATTCCAAGTTACAAAAGAATTTGGTACAATTTTGACTGAAATACTGAATCATATGCTTTTGTAAAATCTATGAAAAGATTATGAACTGGTTTATTGTATTCCCATTTCTTTTCCAAAATTTGACGCAGGGTGAATATTTGGTCTATAGTTGATTTGTTCCTCCGAAAGCCGGCTTGGTAATCCCCCTCAATTTCATCTGCATATGGTGTAAGGCTGCTTAGTAGAATATTCGAGAAAATTTTGGAACATACTGGTAATAGCGATATCCCTCTATAATTACTACAATCCATTTTGCCACCTTTCTTAAAAATTGGGATCAGAATCGACTCCAGCCACTCTTCAGGTATCATCTCTGAGTTCCATACTTTAGTTAGCACTTTGTGAACTATTTCCACCAATTTCTGTCCCCCATTTTTAACTAGTTCTGCAGTTATGCAATCTGATCCTGGTGCTTTATGGTTTTTCAATTTGTTGATTGCATCTCTTACTTCCTTTAACGTTGGCTCAGGTATCTGCGGTTCTGCTGTATGTATTTCGTATGCCTGCTCATTTCCTGCTTCCTGGTGTACATTTAATAGATGCTCAAAATACGCCCTCCATTTACTGAATATAGCACTGGGGTCTGTCAGTGTTCCCCCAGCATCTCCTCGAAGTGCATTTGTCCTAGCCTTGAAGCCCTTCCTATACCCATTTATGTCCAGGTAAAGTTCCGTAATGTTTTTTGTTTTACTGTTTGTTTCCATTTTTGTAACTTGATTGTTCAAATAACCCCTCTTCTTTGCCCGTAGCCTATGACCAACTTCCCTTCTCAAGTTCAAGAACTCCTTTCGTTTTCTGTCTCCCATTCTATCCCAATCTAATCTCGCTTTTCTCCTTTCCTCTACCAATTTCTTGCATTCCTCATCAAACCATGGTTTCCTCCTGCTCTTCTTAATTGTACCTATTGTGACCTTCGCTGCCTCTTTGATATTATTCCTCACAGTGATCCACTGTTTATTTACATCCTCGTCTTGATCTTCATGTGTCCTGAGAGCATCAAACCTATTTGTAATTTCTATCATGTACCTTCTTCTAAAGTTTTCATCATTTAGCTTGTCAGTGTCGAACCTAACAAGTTCTGCATTGTGACACCTTGATGTTGCTGTAGATAGCCGTTGGTGAACTTTGGCAACTACAAGAAAATGATCAGAATCGCAGTCTGCTCCCCTGAAAGTCCTAACATTTTCTATACTAGTGTGCCATCTCCGATCTACAAGAACATGATCAATTTGGTTTCGGGTGTGTCCATCAGGAGAGACCCAAGTTGCTTTATGAATGTCCTTCCTCTTTAAATATGTGCTCTCAACAATCATGTCTTTTGAAACAGCAAAATTAACCACCCTTGTGCCATTATCATTCAAAATGTTATGCAAACTTTCTTTCCCAATTGTAGGCCGGAATGCTTCCTCCTTCCTTATCTTCGCATTAAAATCACCTATGATTAATTTTGTATCATACGAGGAGAACTCATCCCACAGTTGATCTAGTTCTTCATAAAAGCTGTCTTTAACAACCTCTTCAGTGTCCTCCGTTGGTGCGTGTACATTAATTACTACTAGTCTATTCCACCTGCCGGACAACACTGTAACTGATAGTTGGTCACTAATGAACCTTATATCTCTGATTGCGTGAAGCACTTTTCCCTGTATTGCGAAACCTGTTGCAAAACTGTGAGCTTCCGCACCTCTATAGAAAAATGTATAGTTACCCCTCTTTATGCTACCCTCCCCCTGCCACTGAGTTTCTTGAATAGCTGTAATGTCTACATCATATCTATCTAATTCGTCTAATAATGTCTGGAATCTTCCTGGCCTGTTCAAACTTTTAACGTTCCATGTTCCCAACCTGAAAGTTCCTTTCGGCCTGAATCTCTTCGAAGTAGGTTCTGCCCGGAGATCCGAATGGGAACCTAGTTTACCTCCGGAATATTTTACTTCAAAGGGACCCATGGCCATTAATGTTGGTGATTCTTGATGAATAGATTTGCTAGGAAGAGAAGAAGAAACAGGGATGGTTCATCACGCCATCGCCTGCATGAACACAAGAACTAAACACAAAAAAACAAATAGCAGTATAAAATGATTACACTACCCATATGGTAGGCAAGTTAAACCAAAAACATGCAAACAGTACAAAAATGAACCCACCACACACACACACACACACACACACACACACACACACACACACACACACACACAAATCCTTACCCAGCACAGAACAACACAAAACACAAACAATGACCACACACAAGCCACAAAAGAGCAACAACACACACACAAAACAAAATGGCACATACTCACCTACAATAACAAGATTGTTCACAGAATAGGCAACATATTAAAGAAACAGGGACTCCAAATAGGATACAGGATGGAGAACACAAGACAGAAAAAGACCAGAACACAAGAAACACCCCTGGATAAATTTAACAGGTCAGGAATATATGAACTCACATGCAACACTTGCCAGTCAGTATACATAGGACAAACATGCAGAAACTTCAAAACAAGATATTCAGAACATCTCAGAGCTTTAAAAAGCAACAGCTCCCATAGCACATTTGCTGACCACCTTATAGCCAACAACCACCACCCAACCACAATAGAAGCAGACTTAGAATACTAAAACCCAGCCACAGCCTATACAGCAAACTGACCATTGAGGAAAATTTCCATATAAAGAAGGCAATAGTGGAAGGAAAACAGGTCTTAAACGAATACACTACACTCTGCAAGGGCACACTATTTAACACATTAAAAGGAACTTTACAAATGAAAACAGCACAAACAGATAAAGCCTACACACACACACACACACACACACACACACACACACACACACACACACACACGAAAAATAAATATACTAAAAAGACGCACCATTTGCACACAAATAGGAATGCCATATAAAAGACAACAAGCACAGCTAAGAAACACACACAAAGATAAAATGCAAATAAAATTCAAATTTGGCGCCAAACTCTCTGGTAAACAAATGAACACTGACTGAGCTGGGACACACGACAAATCACAATCACACTGTGTTCTGGTGTAGTGAAAAGCATTTTACTACGTAATTTGTGGGAAATACTTGCTATAGTTACGTATGCATCACAACATCTCAGCATGATGCGGAGAATGGAAGTGCTTGTCACACGAAAACGTAAGTAAATACGAAAATAGGCGCGAAAAACTAAATTACACTCTAGAATATAGGTTAACTCTCAGCAAAAAACTTTCTCATCAACATCGTTTGGTTGCAGATGACAAGCTACCTGTAATAATTAACACAAGAGTGGTCCAGTAAATTCATGCTCACCAAATGTAAAGGTATTTACAAAAAGAAACGATCTGTTGTTTGAACTAAAAATGCACTTAATTTTATAATCATGTAACAAAAATGTTCACATTGCAGAATAAATAAAAACGAAAACCCACAGATGATGGCACAGTGGTGCCGAAACATGTTTGGGTACTGAGAAAAACGGTGCTTTGCGTATCAGGCGGACCTCAAATCCCAAAAATGTTAACTGCAAACACGGCCAATACAAGGAGCTGCAAACCAAACATGGATATGACTTTTTCATTCTACTTTCAATCAATTGGGACTTTTTAAAAGAGCTTAGTAATTGGTACTACATTATAAATCTATGTTTAAATAAATTAACAATTACTTTTCTGTTTAAATTTATTGACGCTCTTCTCCTGTTCCTGTTGATTTACACCCACCACCGATAATTCTGTTTTGGTAATGCTGAGGTGACATGAGGACAAAGCATATAAGATACATTTTTTTAATTGTTTAGTGATTTACTCACTTGCTTTTAAACCATATACTGTAGCTTATTGGAAGTATTTTCTTAGCAAGAAAAATGTGTCATCATTAATTAATTTTCTTTGAATTTTTTTAGTTAATATACACTCCTGGAAATGGAAAAAAGAACACATTGACACCGGTGTGTCAGACCCACCATACTTGCTCCGGACACTGCAAGAGGGCTGTACAAGCAATGATCACACGCACGGCACAGCGGACACACCAGGAACCGCGGTGTTGGCCATCGAATGGCGCTAGCTGCGCAGCATTTGTGCACAGCCGCCGTCAGTGTCAGCCAGTTTGCCGTGGCATACGGAGCTCCATCGCAGTCTTTAACACTGGTAGCATGCCGCGACAGCGTGGATGTGAACCGTATGTGCAGTTGACGGACTTTGAGCGAGGGCGTATAGTGGGCATGCGGGAGGCCGAGTGGACGTACCGCCGAATTGCTCAACACGTGGGGCGTGAGGTCTCCACAGTACATCGATGTTGTCGCCAGTGGTCGGCGGAAGGTGCACGTGCCCGTCGACCTGGGACCGGACCGCAGCGACGCACGGAGGCACGCCAAGACCGTAGGATCCTACGCAGTGCCGTAGGGGACCGCACCGCCACTTCCCAGCAAATTAGGGACACTGTTGCTCCTGGGGTATCGGCGAGGACCATTCGCAACCGTCTCCATGAAGCTGGGCTACGGTCCCGCACACCGTTAGGCCGTCTTCCGCTCACGCCCCAACATCGTGCAGCCCACCTCCAGTGGTGTCGCGACAGGCGTGAATGGAGGGACGAATGGAGACGTGTCGTCTTCAGCGATGAGAGTCGCTTCTGCCTTGGTGCCAATGATGGTCGTATGCGTGTTTGGCGCCATGCAGGTGAGCGCCACAATCAGGACTGCATACGACCAAGGCACACAAGGCCAACACCCGGCATCATGGTGTGGGGAGCGATCTCCTACACTGGCCGTACACCACTGGTGATCGTCGAGGGGACACTGAATAGTGCACGGTACATTCAAACCGTCATCGAACCCATCGTTCTACCATTCCTAGACCGGCAAGGGAACTTGCTGTTCCAACAGGACAATGCACGTCCGCATGTATCCCGTGCCACCCAACGTGCTCTAGAAGGTGTAAGTCAACTACCCTGGCCAGCAAGATCTCCGGATCTGTCCCCCATTGAGCATGTTTGGGACTGGATGAAGCGTCGTCTCACGCGGTCTGCACGTCCAGCACGAACGCTGGCTCAACTGAGGTGCCAGGTGGAAATGGCATGGCAAGCCGTTCCACAGGACTACATCCAGAATCTCTACGATCGTCTCCATGGGAGAATAGCAGCCTGCATTGCTGCGAAAGGTGGATATACACTGTACTAGTGCCGACATTGTGCATGCTCTGTTGCCTGTGTCTATGTGCCTGTGGTTCTGTCACTGTGATCATGTGATGTATCTGACCCCAGGAATGTGTCAATAAAGTTTCCCCTTCCTGGTACAATGAATTCACGGTGTTCTTATTTCAATTTCCAGGAGTGTAGTTTCATAATATGAATCATCCTTGCAAATACTGTATGTCACACTTTGGAACACTCCACTTGTCACCCAGTATTATCCTGGTCTTGAATGTATCAATCAGCTTCTTTGCCAGGGCCATGACTTCCTAAAATCATGGACTGAAGTGTGATCCATTCTGTGTGAGGTTTTGGCAGCCACACCTAGAATAGCTTTTCGTCACCTGGTCTCCGCAATATCCTTGTCAGACCCTATGCTCCTTCTGCACCCATCTCCCTACCCTGGGGCTCCTACTCCTGTGACTGTCCCCGCTGCAGGATTTGCCCTATGCACCCTCCAACCACCACCTATTCCCACCATGTAACTGGCAAAAATATACTATCACAGGGCGAGCCACATGTGAAACAACACATGTCACATACCAGATGTTGTTTAAACACTCTTCAGCCTTATACAGTGGCATGACTACTACCCAGTTATCAGTCAGGATGAATAGACACAGGCAGAGGGTGTATACAGGCAACAAACAATATCCTGTTGCAGAGTGTGCTGTACATCATGACAGTTGTGATCTCTGTGCCTGTTGCACCACACAGGTACCAGTTTCTCAGAACTCCACAGGTGGGAACTAGCAGTACATGTCCTTGGTTCTCGGAATCCACCTGGTCTTAATTTACATTAATTCCTTCCATCTCAGCATTTCTTTCCTGTAACTTGTCCTTTCTTCACTCCATTTTAGTTTTCTACATGTTCCGTTTTCTGGCTTGTTTATTATTTGCTGTCCTGCCTGCCACCCCTGTTACATACAATGCACTTAGCTTTTCACTTTTGTTAAGGCATGCATGATGTTTTAGTAGTAACCTCTGTCTTGTGTATTACCCTGTCTTCCATCTTTAAGCTCCCAGATTTTCAAATCTTGCCCGTTACAGTCCCCAACAATCAGTCTTTCTTTCTCATCACGTCCTGTAAGTCTACCCTTCCCGAGGTTCTGGGTGACTTTTCTGAACTATACCTGTTTCCCTAAATCTCTGCAGTCCTTTTCCTTCACCTCTCTTCCTTCCTCTTCAACTCTTCTGCCAGAAAATGGAGCCACTGGCCCCGAAAGCTTGTAAAAGTTAAATCCTGTGTGTGTGTGTGTGTGTGTGTGTGTGTGTGTGTGTGTGTGTGAGGCAATAACAGAGTTCAGTCAACTGTAATAACCGACTCATAGAGGGATGATCAACAAAAATATAATAAGTCGTCTGGGTAAGAATTTTAACAAGGAAAGCCTGGAAACCTAGATGGAGATGTATCGGACTTAATGCTTTCACCAGACAAATATGAGGTCACAAGCATTAAGAAATGAGTAATGACTAAATCATGAAAGGATTCCCAGCAAAAAAGTCATCTTGGTAACAATTTTAACAATTACAGTCTGGAAACCTGGGCAGAGATGTACAGTGCTTGAAACTTTAGCGACATCAGTATGAGGTGACGAGCATTAAGAAACCAATAATTTCAAGCTGGCTGGTTGCAAATTGTGGGTAAAAATGTGACATGATCACGTATCATCTATAAGCAAACAACCACAACACAGTATGAAGATGCCACCAGTTGACGAGCAGGACGGAGTTGATTCAAGAGTTCCTGACAGCAGATGAGTCTTGGGTGACCATCAACTGACAGCAGAGAATTATGCAAGGGAAATATGCGTATTCAATTAAGCTTGTCCCCTAAGAAAGACTTGCATTCTTGCCTGTACATACCTGTGGGTAGTTCGTCTATCATGGCTTACTTGTAGCTATGACTATTGTCATTTAAAGTGTGATGTATACAGGACCTGAGGGTTCAATTTGAGCAATAAGAAACTGGCTCCCTTTCATGATTCTAGTCTACGTGATAGGGCAGGCAGGCTATTTGTTCTAGTAATTTGAGTGTCTAGTAAGCCTCATCTCTGTTCTCCACTCATTAAAATTGTGACCCAGTGACTGTGCTCTTCAGCATGTTCACGTAAGCTCAGGAAGAAGCAATAAAATCAGACCAAGGTACCAAACCAGAAGCTCATTTCTTCATTTGTACCTCCCTAGCCTTATACCCGAGTTTGTATGCTGTCTCCAACCATAGAGACCTGATAAACCTCAGCTAAACCCTGAACCCTGTTGTCAACTTATTCCTTTGCATGAAGCCTCTAGTGTGCCAAAGCATTGGTGGATCTGAAAAATCCCACACCACTTGCTATCTAACTGAGGGATTCATGTATGTATGTTGCAACCTCCATCAGGGTACAACACAACAATAATGCTTTAACAATGGCAAATTGATTGAATGTGTCTGCTCAGAACTGAATATGCTGGTCTGCATTGATGGTTTTCATTTGGTTGCTCCCAAATACTGGTTTCACTCAAAAGACTGAATGTTTAGTCCAATCAGTTCGTAAAGCTACAACCGACTGATTAAATTGTTTTCATTTGTTTGCTCACATAGAGTAGTTTTGCTCAAAATAATGAATGAATAATTCTGCTGACATGTGAAACTACAACCAAATTAGATGACTGCTTTCCAGTAACCAACTGAATCAATTGTTTTTTCATTTGGTTGTTCCTGTCACTAGGTCTTCCAATGCTGCAGTAGTCCAATGTGGTCTGACTACACAAATAAATAAACTTTATAAAATTTCACTTTTGTTTATAAACTACTCTTTATAGCACAGTCACACCAGTATGTAGTCACACATACTACAAGCATTACTCTGAGACAGCAAGAGTCTCAATTAGTTTTTTGACATTTAGCTGTATGGAATGGTTTGTCCTCTTCTATCTTGTCAGCAAGTGATGCATTCTTACTAATGTGCCATGCTGTCTCATACAATCGGTGCTTTAATTACTATCAAGAAATTTGTAACTCCATGATTCATGATTTACCAGTCTGCGCGAGTCGACCGAAGCGTCCGATCCCACCCGTCGGATTTGACCTGTGACGTAAGGCTGTTGTTGTGTATGACGTCACGATGGCACGGAATTTAGTTAGTGAGAGTGGCGTGTTTGTAGGTGTCGTTTTGATGTGATCGGTGGTGCTCTCTGGTGGTGTGTTAGGTGATGTTTTTGGTTTAGTTTGGGAGTGTGGCGTCGTGTGAATTTTGGTAAATTGCTTTTTTATGTCTTTGGTAGGTATGGATATGACTGACAGGGTCAACAGTTTTTGGTTGTCAGCTATGATGGGGGACAGTGCGTTGTCTCTAATAAAATTTCTTCAACTATTCGGATTTTTGGATGAAGTCGTGAAGTGTTCGGTATGCTGTGAAGAAATGAGGCTTACTTAAAGTTCCGGCGTCTCGGACTAGGGACGGCTGTATGTGGAGACGTTGTAAGGATAACAGGTCAAGGGAAGTGTTCGATCCCAATGTGTGGCTGGGAATGTTGGTTTTGGTATCGGGAGATGTTTATGAGCTAGATAGGTCAAGGGAAGTGTTAGGTCCTAATTTATGAGATCGGGAGCTGCTGTTGAGCTATATAGGTCAAGGGAAATGTCCAATTCCAGATAATATTGTGTTTAGTGGTATTTGGGGAGTTTTGTGATGTTGGTTTTTTTCCTCGTTTTGCGTGGTTTTGTATGGGGGTGGGTGTCTAAATTTGTTTATATTTAGTTTGTCCCCACCCAAAAACCCCCTATTTCCCGCGCTTGTCCCGTTAGTGTCAGACTTTTTGTGGAACGTGTGTATGTTTGCTTTTTGATGTATTTTCGTCCACATAATGTGTACGTAACTACTTTATATGCGCCATATTGGAATCGTGGTTTATGGTCGTTTCCATCATATTTGTGACGTCATGGGTCAAAGCAGATGGGCGGGATCGGATGCTTCCATATTTCCATCTGCGCTTCTTCCTTCAGACCTCCTCTCATGTCTACTGAATTGCTTACTTTCTGTTGAACATCCCAGCTGCGTACTTGAGGTTTCCTACATTTTTAAAATGTTTTGCAGATGCATACTGTGTTTTAGACTCTTTGTTGATGAGATTACTGCCATCTGAATTTTTACAGAATTCTTTCTTATATTTTCGTCTTCATACTTTCTGTTTCTTCCCAGACGTTATCCTTCTTTATGGTCATCAATGGGATGTTAAAACCTAATCTTCATTTCTTTTTTCTTATTTATATCATCTCCTTGTTTTGCATTAGCCTTCCTTCTCCTTGAGTGACAGGGAACAATTACTTCTATTTCGATTTCCCATTCATTCTTTTGCATTTTATTCTATTCTGCCTGTAAGCAACCAGTCTTAGTACTTGCACTTTTTCCCTTCATATTAATTTTGTGTGTCATCTGTTTGTGCCTGTTTCTTCTGTGCTTGTATTACGACAAACTGTTCTAGCTCAGTGACCATATTGTCTTGACATGCAGCGTCAAGTAAATATAGTATATTCCTACATAAATGTAGAAGAGAACGTAGCTTACTTGTTTTAATTGTCCAAGTAATTAACAGTGTAAAGTAGAGATAGTGGTTTTAATTGGATAGTTGTTTTATATTGTAAGGCAGAAGATAAAAGAGGTAAAACTTACCCATCAAATATAAAGTGCACATGAAAAGGAATTATAAGGTACAGTCTTCCACATTGAATTCAGCAATACAGAGTATTCTCGATTGAGTAGTAAAATATGTACATGTACTAACAAAAAATGTATCCATTGAAAGAACTGTATCTTCTCCAATAAAATGTTGAGCAAAGTAAAACTGTGCAAATTCCTCCACTATCACATGAATGATATAAAACAGTGTGTTCCCATCTAGAAATAAACAGTCAACTATGAAAGAGCTTAAAATTGTAGAAAGGTACTTCAAAGAGACCAGGGCATAAATTGTCCAATTGCAGAATTGAGGTTTTACCATATGCTGAACACAGTTCAATAAATACAAGTTGAATGGCTTTAGAGGTTTCCCAGAAATCTCTTAAGAGTTCTGCAAATTCCTCCCCCAACTGCAACAGGTTCCTAAGCACAAAGTAAAGGGGAGAATGATACCTAGACTACATTAATAATATTGTTCCAGTGTTACCGTTGAACACGAACAGGATCGAGATCCATATGGAAGGAGCGAGGATACAAATGCAGGTAAAATCTCCTTGCATTTGTCTCAAAGAGATGTATTGCAACACTCCTGTGGAGAGTGTTTACACCATCCACAAAAAAGGATTAACTTACTTACAAGAGAGCTGTTAAAGGGTTAATAGCTTTACTTTTCTTGTTCTTCTTCTTTTCCCTTTTCCCATTTCTTCTACAGGGTCAGTATTTATAAGTGTTTGAGCAATGTTAGTGGTAAGTGTTGGCCAGATGCCCTTCCAAATGCCCCCCCCCCCCAAGAATGTTTGCTAAAAGTTTGCATAGCATGTAGCTGAGGCAGAATGTGCATACCAGACCAGCATTTACCTCGTTGGATGTGGGAAACAGTCTAAAAACCACATCCTGTCTGGCCAACTCAGCAGCCCTCATCATTAATCCACAAGTCAGATTAAATCTGGATCAAGCTCACCACCTCACATCCCAGAAGGGCTGCTTTAATATGCTCAGCTACCTGGTTAGGTAATACCTTTATTAATAAAGTGATGAACATCATGTCTTACTTGTTCTCCTCATCACAGATTTGCAAACAATTTCACTCATTATATATGTTTATGAGAAGGTAACAGTATGCTCACTGCAGCTTCCTATAAGTTGTTCTGTGGATTGGCCCTATGAAAGTATATGTCCTCTTCCCTTTTTGTCATCAGCAGGTCATATCAGACTTATGTTTATTTTCATACGACAGGGTGATTATAATTAAAGTTCCAGGTTCAAAATGCCATAAAAAAAGAATAGCTACTCAGACCGATGTCAAATTTGAATGGAATATTATCAAAGAAATGGGAAATTGTTGTGACTCACTGATCTTTCAAAGTGCCACCACGCAGTTACGCGCGTCCTTTACATGCGGTGCTGTCTGCCAGCCATGCAGCAGCAGCGCCACCTAAGCAGCCAACCAGCCAGCGACCGCTAGATTTGGACTCAGTTATGATTTGACTGTTAAAGTTTACACACGTCTTACTCTGTTTACTTGATCTGTGACTTTCATGTATTGCGTCTTCCTTGAAATATATTTGTTCAACTTGAAGTTATTACAATTGGTGATGAGGTAGTGATTTTTCTTTTCCATCGTTGATCCACATGTTTCCTTGGCTACTTTAGAGCAACTATTGCAAGGTCTTATAGAACAGCAAATGCTTCTCACAAATGCGATTCGTGATTTCGTCGCGGCATCAAATGCGGGGCGTCTCTCGCCGTTGTCTCTACCTACTTTTCCTCCTTATGACGAGACGGCGGCAGACTGGTCTGATTACGAAAAACGTCTTTGACAGCACTTCTTGGCATTTAATGTCGTGGACGAACAAACTTGTAAGTCTCTGTTCTTTTAATGGATTTCAGCTCAAATGTATCGGTTGTTGTCGCAATTGGCTCCTTGGAAAGATCCTGCGTCTTTGTCCTTTGCTGAAATGTGCTCACTTCTGTCCGCCTATTTTCAAAAGCATACGCATGTGGTAGCCTCTCGTGTTGCCTTTTATCGTTGTCAAAAACAACCAAATCAATCCTATCGCGCTTGGGTTGCTGAACTTCACGGCCTCAGTAGAAAGTGTCAATTTGTTACTGAAGTTCACAAAGAGTCCTACGCCGATTCCATGGTACGGGGTGCTATTATCCGATCGGCGCCCGACATAGAAGTTTGGCAACGTGCCTTCAGTTGGCAAATCCAACTCTAGATGAAGTCCTATCCATCGCTCAGTCTTTTGAAATTCCTCGCATTGCTGGAGCGCAAATAGAGGCCTGGGGTGACGTCGGGGGAATACAACCTCTGTGCACTGTTGACGAAGCGTGTGGCGTGTCCCCGCCGGCCGACGTGGCCGCAGTACGCTCCCAAGCACAGCCTCGGCCTAACCGTAAACAAACCTCTAAGAAACTACAGCAAAACCCACGGCAACTTCCTTCATGTTCGTGGTGTTTTACGAAATATTCACGAGAAGATTGTCCACAACGTTGGGCCGTGTGTCACAAATGCAAAAAAAACGGTCATGTGTCATCCGTTTGCAAATCCGACCGCATATATGATGTTCATGAACATAACACTGATTCTGATTCTGTGTTGTCTGTCAATTGTACTTCTTCCCTTTCAGGGAAGTTATTCCTCACTGTCCAAATACTTGGTCAAGATGTTCGCATGCAGGTGGATACTGGTTCTGCTGCCACTATCATCATTTCTCAGACGTATCTTCAGTTGGGTTCTCCAATCCTGTCACCTATCACTAGGCAATTACGGACTTACAATAAACAGAAGACTTCTCTCTTGAGACAATTTGATGCTGAGGTATCTTACAAATCTGTCGTTCGCACTGTTCCCATATTTTTGGTCGACCATAGTAACGCAGAGAATCTTTTTGGTTTCGATGCCTTTCGTGTTTTTGGGTTCACCATAGATGACTCTGTCAATATTGTCTCTGATGCTATTCCTTATTCTCAACTGGATACCTTGTTGACGACATTGTCGTCCCTTTTTTGTCCTGGGTTAGGCCATGCAAACGACTTTGAAGCTTATATCACGCTCAAACCCACTGCTCGGCCTAAGTTTTTTCGGGCTTGACCCATTCCTGTGGCCCTTTGTGATCAGGTCAAACGGGAGCTGGATTGTCTCACTGCTTCAGGGGTCTTGCTTCCTGTCACTTCCAGTGAGTGGCCCTCTCCTGTCATTTTCGTTGCTAAGCCAAATGGTGATATTCGTCTCTGTGGCGATTTCAAAGCCACTGTAAATGCTCAATGCCTTATCGACACTTACCCTATGCCTCGACCTGAAGAATTGTTCACTAAACTTGCTGGAGGCCAGTATTTTTCTAAACTTGACCTGTCAGAAGCTTATCATCAACTTCCTCTCGACGCTGCTTCCTGGCAGTTTCTGGTCCTTAACACGCCTTTCGGCCTCTATCAATACCAACGATTGCCATTCGGGGTTGCCAGCGCCCCTGCTTTCTTTCAGCGATTCTTGGAACAATTATTGCTCACTGTCCCTGGGTGTATAAATTACCAGGACGACATTGTTGTCACTGGCTCCACCACTGAAGAACATCTTCAAAATCTCCGCACACTTTTTCATGTCTTACAGACTGCCGGTCTTAAGTGTAATCTTCAGAAATCACAATTTTTTCAGGCATCTATCACGTACTTGGAGTTTCAACTCTCTCGGGATGGTATTCGTCCGCTTCAACAAACTGTCGCTGCGATCGATGCCCTTCCTTACCCTACATCTGTTAAGGAACTGCAGGCCTTCTTGGGGAAAATAGCATACTATCACAGGTTTTCACCATCTGCTGCTTCGGTGGCTCAGCCGTTGCATCGCCTGTTGCATCTTTCAAAGTGCCGCCGCACAGTTACGCACGTCCTCTACATGCGGCGCTGTCTGCCAGCCATGCAGCAGCAGCACCACCTAAGCGCCCAACCAGCCAGCGACCGCTAGATTTGGACTCAGTTATGATTTGACTGTTAAAGTGTACGCACGTCTTACTCTGTTTACTTGATCTGTGACTTTCATGTATTGCGTCTTCCTTGAAATATATTTGTTCAACTTGAAGTTATTACAGAAATGTGATGGAAACAATAAAAATTTATGAAAATTTTCCCACTATATGGTGCTGAAAATGTCATAACGTAAATGGATTCAGCTACAAATTACAGAAGAATTGCAATATGAAAGCTATGGTGTGAGTTCCACATTAAACCAACTGTACTGTGCAATGTGTATCACTGCTCAAGTGTGACATTTGACAGTAAAACAGTGGAAGTGGTCAAAAGACATCTGTCATATTTTTTCCTTCATTGTCGTATCTGATTTATTTACTTCATTAACAAAATCAAATGAATTTTCCTAATTTTTTTCTCCTCTTTGCAGTCATGTATTAGGATGCAGAATATTTATATTTTTTTCAACATTTCATTCGATATACCTAGAATGGCGGAAGGGGTCAATTCGAACCCACTGTAATTTCCTTTTTTAATGTATGTAGATCATCCAACAATGGAGTGGCAACAGTCAGCAGTCATGCAGCGCATTTGCTTCTCAGTACTGCAATTTGGCACATGGAAATTCCAGTCAACCATAGTTTATATCTTTTTTGTCCACAAAGCACGTTTTCGAACATGTGTCATCAGCGTAGACTTTCTGATGAAAAAGTGTTACATCTCTTATTTATTTATTTCTTACTTCATTGATCCAACTGTGACAAACTCATGAGGGTATAGAGTGTGTCAGTAAACAATATATACATAGGTAGTATTAAAGCAGTCAATCATACTAAAGTAATATTCCATGTTTGCATTACACATATGTGATTAGAATGACAGATTACAGCAAACATTAGACACAGTAAGTGGAAAACAAAGAAAATTATGAAGTTGAATTAGAAATTGACTTCACTGACGAAGATGATGATTATGTACATGACACAAGTTTAGATGAAGACACTGTGAATAAGGAGTGATTAGCAGAAGAGGATTCATATGCTGATCTATGTCAATCATCACTTCTTTCATTACAGCAGGCACAGCTGTACATGTCTGCAAAGATAACTGCTAGCAATGGAACCATATGAGGGGTCGTGTTATAACTTCAAGTTGAACAAATATATTTCAAGGACGACGCAATACATGAAAGTCACAGATCAAGTAAACAGAGTAAGACGTGTGTCACTTTAACAGTCAAATCATAAACTGAGTCCGAGTCTAGTGGCCGCTGGCTGGCTGGCCGCTTAGGTGGCACTGCTGCTGCATGGCTGGCAGACAGCACCGTGTGTAGAGGAGGCGCGTAACTGCACGGTGGCACTTTGAAAGATCGGTGAGTCACAACACTTTCCCCCCCTTTGAAGTTTTTGCACAGGTCTTGATGGAGGTGGCCTGTAGATTGCTAACATACATAGGTGTTGTTTGACCGGCCGTAAATTCTTGAGGAGGAGGCTTCCCGTACGGACGGAAGTGTCCCCGATGATAACGGGTCGAGATGACAGGAGACGTGGGGGTCGAATCTGCTGGGGCCCTGTGCACCAATCTGCCCATTGCGGCAAGTCCGGTTGTTATAACAGGAGACATGGGTGATGTGTCCGCGTCCGTGGAAGGAGGAGTTGAGTAGCGTTGCTCCGACAGATGATGGTCATCTGGTTCCTGCATGGGCATGTCTCCTGTTGGCGTCAGTTCTTGTGCTGGCACCGATATGATGGTGAGAGGACTGCGTTGTGAGCAATGAGAGATTCCAGGATCCCGAGCATCAGGTAGAGCCGAAGGTGGTGTAGTGGCATCCGGAACAGGCGTCGTCGGCACACGAGGCTGAAGCTGGTCCGAATGAGGCACTACAACACCCGTGTCTGTCTGGATTTCATACAGGCGTCGGCCACGGTGTCGTAAGATGCGGCCAGGACTCCATTTTGGCCGCCTGCCATATCCCCGTACCCATACAAGGTAGCTGGCGGTGAACCGGTCAAGCAAAGGCACCTGCAGACGTGAAGTGGAAGACCGCAGAAGATGAAGTAGTGTGCAGGGCTGTCAGCCGTGTAAGAGCTCAGCCAGGCTGTGGTCGCCCATGGGGGTGAAACGGTAAGAAGCCAGAAATTGGAGAATGGCATCATCAGCAGCAGAAGAAGTCAGGAGTTTCCTCATCTGAGCTTTAAATGTGCGAACAGTCGTTCAGCCTCACTGTTTGACTGTGGATGGAATGGAGGGGCCGTGACATGCATGACGCCATGACGGGCACAAAAATCCGAAAAATCGGAAGAGGCAAATTGTGGACCATTATCAGTGACAAGAGTAGAGGGAAGGCCTTCCAAAGAGAAAATGCGAGCTAGGGCATTGGTGGTTGCTGCGGTGGTAGGCGACGTGCAATGGACAATGAAAGGAAAGTTAGAGTAGGTGTACCTAAAAAAGGTCCCACGAAGTCAGCATGAATACGCTCCCAGGGCTTCTCAGGCGAAGGCCACAGTGACAAAGATGACTACAGGGTGGCGGCCTGTGACTCACAAGGGCCGCAGGCAGCGACCATGTGTGCAATTTCAGAGTCGATGCTGGGCCAGTACACATGATGGCACGCCAGAAATTTTCTGTGAGAGACACCCCAGTGCCCTTGGTGAAGGAGGCGCAAGACCGAAGTACGCAAAGACGCAGGTACCACAACACACGGAGAAGCATTTTCGGTGGAAAGGAGGATAACACCATCCCTAGCCGTGAGGCGGTAACGCAAAGTGTAGTAGTTCCGCAAGATCAGAAGTCTTAGCGGATGGACGATCTGGCCAACCCTTCTGAATACAGCGTAAAACCCGGGAGAGGGTAAGGTCAGAACCCGTAGCAGCCGCCAGCCAGTCCCCAGTGATGGGGAATCCGTCCACAACCCGCTGCTTGGCAACATCCAGGTGGAAACACAAAAGTTCGTCCCTATCAAATGCCAGATCAGGACCCATGGGAAGGCGAGACAGTGCATCAGCATTCGCATGTTGAGCCGTCGACCGGAAATGAATCTCATAATTACAACGAGACAAGTAAAGAGCCTAACGCTGGAGGCGGTGTGCAGCCTTGTCGGGAAGTGATGTTGATGGATGAAACAAGGAAACAAGTGGTTTGTGATCCGTAACAAGATGAAATTTGGATCCATAGAGAAAAACACCAAACTTATGAAGAGCATAAATAATGGCCAAAGCTTCTTTTTCAATTTGAGAATACTTTTGTTGGGCATCCGTGAGCATTTTGGAGGCATAAGCCATGGGTTGTTCAGAACCGTCAGAAAAACAGTGCGCAAGGACTGCACCAACCCTGTATTGAGAGGCGTCCGTGGCAAGAACAAGACGTTGGCCAGGTCGATAAGTAGCCAGGCACGAGGCCTGTTTCAGCATAGTCTTCAATTTCTGGAAAGCCGCATCGCATGACGAGGACCAGTGAAAAGGCATGTTTTTATGCAACAGGCAATGCAACGGCTGAGCCACCGAAGCAGCAGATGGTGAAAACCTGTGATAGTATGCTATTTTTCCCAAGAAGGCCTGCAGTTCCTTAACAGATGTAGGGTGAGGAAGGGCATTGATCGCAGCAACAGTTTGCTGAAGCGGATGAATACCATCCCGAGAGAGTTGAAACCCCAAGTACGTGATAGATGCCTGAAAAAATTTTGATTTCTGAAGATTACACTTAAGACCGGCTGTCTGTAAGACATGAAAAAGTGTGTGGAGATTTTGAAGATGTTCATCAGTGGTGGAGCCAGTGACAACAATGTCGTCCTGGTAATTTATACACCCAAGGACAGTGAGCAATAATTGTTCCAAGAATCGCTGAAAGAAAGCAGGGGCGCTGGCAACCCCGAATGGCAATCATTGGTATTGATAGAGGCCGAAAGGTGTGTTAAGGACCAGAAACTGCCGGGAAGCAGCATCGAGAGGAAGTTGATGATAAGCTTCTGACAGGTCAAGTTTAGAAAAATACTGGCCTCCAGCAAGTTTAGTGAACAATTCTTCAGATCGAGGCATAGGGTAAGTGTCGATAAGGCATTGAGCATTTACAGTGGCTTTGAAATTGCCACAGAGACGAAAGTACCAGTTACTGTGAAACTACAATACTTTTTACCAACAGTAGGAAGCGCAGTTTTTTGCTTCATTCAGAAATTGTTCCCTAATGCCACTCTGAGTAAACTTTCCTATGATCAGGTTGTAGATTCTCTAACTATTATGACCAACAAGTCAATGTAGTGGCAGCTAGGTACCATTCTTTCATTACAAGAAAAGGTCAGAAAAAACTTATCGTCAGTGTGTAACAGATTTGATGGGTATGACGAAGAAATGCAAATTCAAATGTGCTTGTGGTGCTTTATTTTTCTGATGTTATGTTATGTGATGCGATCGTGTACAGTGTAACTGATGTCAGACTTAGAGAACAGATTTTGAAACAGTCATATCCATCCTTTCAACACATGCAAATACAAGATGAGTATGATTCAGGTATAGTGTTCGCCGATAAATTTGAGCAGCCAGGTTGAGTCGTCCCTTGCTCGTGACTGGCTCTTTAGGCAGAAACAGTTCATGTGCACCATGCCATGTAAACAGCTCTCTAAACAGGTTAATAGATCCCCGTGGGTGTGGGGGTTAGAATAGGCCCGAGGTATTTCTACCTGTCGTAAGAAGTGACTAAAAGGAGTCTCACACTTTTCGGCCCTACGAGTTGAGGTCCCTTTCTATAGTTTGACCAGCCACTTTCAAAATTCTACAGAAGTGCAGGCCATATGGGGAATGATGCCTTATGTGGTGCATGAGTTATCCATAGTGCCCTTAGATTCGATCTCCTGAATCTCTTGTCATGGCTTTGCATCTCCACCAGCGATTCAACTATTTGGGTGTGGACACTTTCCGGAGTATGTCATCTTCTTCCATTGTCTCCTGTCCTCTTTCACCCTGTAACAATATTGGATTTCTCTGCACCCAATATCCAGCATGGTAGCCAGTCCATTGTGGTGGGGCTGTCATTTACCCATTTGGTGGTAGCCTTCTGACAACAGAGGGATCACACTGCTGATGCCTGAGCTGTAAACACCCTATGTATGCTGAGGAGTAGATGCCTGCCTTCCTGGGGCATCAGGACTCCCGGCAATGGCCATCATGCCAGTTGGCCTTTGCTGTGGCTGGGTGGTGCCTGTGGGGAGAGCCCCTGATCAGAGTGGGTGGCATCAGGGTGGATGACCCCCAGTGAAGTGGACTAAGTCATTTCTTGCTGGTGACCTTATGGCCCTAGCAGTCTCTGAGAAGGGCAGGATCGAGTACAATGCCAACAGGTCTCACCCTAAACCGTTTCCCTCCCTCACTATATCATGGGAAGAACGTAGGGCTACAGAACGGACAGAGCCATATTCGCCTCAGTTTTTAGTCTGGAGCAGAACTGATGGGGACTCCTTTCTACCTATGAAGCCTCAATTTTTCATTGAACACCTTGAGGATAAGTTTTGAGAAGTGATAGCACTGTCCAAGGTTCAAAATAGTGCAGTTGTGAATCAGACAGCATCCCCACCCCAATCCCGAGTATTACTCGCCTGTGACATGCTGGGTGATATTCCTGTTTCCATCACTTCCCATAAAAGCCTTAACATGGTCCACGGGATCATTTTCCATTGCGATCTCCTCTTGCAGTCTGACAATGAGTCCAAATCAATTGAGAGTGGTGGGGTGTTCATTTCACCTGGCGCATTTACAGGGGACCCAAAGACAACAGGGTTGCTACCGGCGCCTTCATCTTGGCCTTTGAGGGTGATTCATTGCCTGAAAAGGTCAAGTTGGTGGTTTACTGCTGTGATGTTAAGCCATATGCCCCTCCCCCTGTGCAGTGCTTTAAGTGCTGGAAGTTCAGGCACATGTCTTCCCGCTGCACTTCCAGTGCCACATGTCGAGACTGCGGATGTCCACTGCACCCACGTACTCCATGTGCGCCTCCTCCCACTTTCATCAACTGTGGAGAGCACCACTCTCCCTGCTCGCCAGACTGATCAGTACTGCAAGAGGGCTGGAAAATTATGGAGTACAAGACCCTGGACCGGTTGACTTACACAGAGGCTTAACGTAAATTTGAAAGATTACACCCCATTCAGCTGATGTCAACATATGCTGCAGCTGCATCACCATTGCTATCCAAAGTGCCAGTGGTTCCTCACTCTGTGCCACGAACAGTGGGCCCGCTAAGCCGCCAGAATAAATCTGCCCCCTTTGTGGTAGGAGGCAAATCTTCCTCCATTGCTCCCAAAGCACCTACTTTGGGATCAAGACCCCCCTGAATGCAGGGGATATCGGTCTCTTCCCCCCTGCCAGAGAAGCGACAGCCTCCTTCGGCTCCTCTTGTGTTGTGCAGAACGGGTCCCTTGGGGCCCTCTCTCCCAAGGTCTCCAATAGTGCCACGACGGACACTCGCCAGTGGCTCAAGGAGCCAAAAGCTGCTGAATGAAGAGCTTCATGGTCTTCCTCCGTGCCTAAAGCTGCTTTGGAGACAGCTTTCCAGCAAACTCCTAAAGGGAAGCGAGACAGCAAGCAAACTAAGAAGAAGTTTGCTAAGAAACAGGACTCACTGGTGGCCACAGCAGCACCACTCCCTACCAATTCTGCATCTGAGGATGCAGTGGAGATCTTACCATCCACTGTGGACCTGGATCTCACTGACGCTTCATCCACCATCACAATGGCTACAAATACACAATTGGTGGCAGTAGGTGACCCTGAGACATAACCTGCCTCCTTGCGCTCTTCATGCCTTCCCAGCCTGACTATAAAATCATCTTTCATTGGAATTGCAGCGGTTTCTTCCACCACCTGGCTGAGCTACAGCAACTCTTAAGCTTTACATCTGCTTTCTGCAATGCCCCCCAGGAAATCTGGTCCCCAGCATTACAAGAACCATAGCGACTATAACAGAGTGTCAGGTGGAGTTTGTGTCTATGTCCTGAACTCAGTATGCAGTGAACCTGTGCCACTTCAAATCCCTCCTGAAGCTGTGGCTGTCAGGATAAGGATGACGCAGAAAATGACTGTCTGAGACGTATATCTTCCTCCACATGGTGCAGTACCCCTGAATGCATTGGCTGCACTGATTCATCAAGTGCCTAAGCCTTTCCTACTTTTGGGAGATTTTAACGCTCATAACCCCTTGTGGGGTGGCACCGTGCTTGCTGGTCAAGGCAGAGATGTCGAAAATTTACTGTCACAACTCGACCTCTGCCTTTTAAATACAGGTGCCCCCACACATTTTAGTGTGGCACATGGCACATATTCGGCCATTGATCTCTCAGTATGCAGTCCTGGCCTTCTCCCATCTGTCCACTGGAGAGCACATGACGAGCTGTGTTGTAGTGACCACTTCCCCATCTTCCTGTCACTGCTCCAACGTCAGGCCCACAGATGCCTGCACAGATGACCTTTAAACAAGGCAGACTGGGATGCTTTCACCTGTGCTGTCACCGCTGAATCTCCCCCACATGGTAACATCAATGTGGTGGTTGAGCAGGTAACTACAATGATCATTTCTGTGGCGGAAAACGTGATCCCTCGTTCTTCAGGGTGCCCCCGGCGAAAGACAGTCCATTGGTGGTCACCGGAAGTCGCTGAGGCAATTAAGGAGCGTCAGAGAGCTCTACAGAGGCATAAGCGACACCATTCCCTGGAGCACATCATAGACTTTAAACGGCTTCGTTCCCACATTTGCCAGCTTATCAAAAGACGGAAACAGGAGTGTCACCTTCCCAAGTCTGGGAAAAGATCAAACGAGTTTTTGGGTACCAGACCCAAACAGGTGTTCCCGGTGTCAGCATAAATGGCGTGTTATCTACCAACATAAACGCGATTGCTGAGCACTTTGCTGAGCGCTGTGCTCGTGCCTCTGTGTTGGAGAATGACACCCTCCCCCCTCCACAGCCTTTTGCACTCTCAAACTATGGATGGAAGGGAAAGTCCTCTTGTTCACTACACGCGACAGTGAACCCAATAATGCCCCATTTACAGAGTGGGAGCTCCTCAGTGCCCTTGCACATTCCCCCGACACAGTTCCTGGGCCAGATCAGATCCACAGTCAGATGATTAAACATCTCTCATCTGACTACAAGCGACATCTTGTGATCTTCAACTGGATCTGGTGCGATGGCATCTTTCCCTTGCACTGACGGGAGAGCACCATAATACCAGTCCCCGAACCCGGCCAAAACCTGCTTGATTTGGACTGCTATCAGCCCATCAGCCTCACCAATGTTCTTTGTAAGCTGTTGGAATGTATGGTGTGTCGATGTTTGGTTTGGGTCCTGGAGTCACGTGGCCTACTGGCTTCGTGCCAGGGCTGTTTCCGCCTGGGTCGC
The DNA here is from genome assembly GCF_021461385.2 of Schistocerca piceifrons. Taxonomy (NCBI): domain Eukaryota; kingdom Metazoa; phylum Arthropoda; class Insecta; order Orthoptera; family Acrididae; genus Schistocerca; species Schistocerca piceifrons. Next base: position 277,391,347 of record NC_060149.1, read on the forward strand.
TGTACCACTGATAATCTTGTGTCCCTCAAGTCCGCCATCCGAACAGCCTTCCCCAGACGCCAATACCTTGTTACCGACTTTTTTGATTTACGAAAAGCATATGACACCACCTGGCGACATCATATCCTTGCCACATTATGCGAGTGGTGTCTCCGGTGCCTGCTTCTGTTTTTTATCCAGAATTTCCTGTCACTTCGTACTTCCCGTGTCCAAGTTGGCGCCTCCCATAGTTCCCCCCATATCCTGGAGAATGGGGTCCTGCAGGTCTCTATATTGAGTATATCTCTATTTTAGTGGCCATTAACAGTCTAGCAGCAGCTGTAGGGCTGTCCGTCTCACCCTCTCTGTATGCAGACGACTTCTGCATTTCGTACTGCTCCATCCGGTACTGGTGTTGCTGAGAGGCGCCTACAGGGACCCATCTACAAGGCACAGTCATGGACTCTAGCCCATGGCTTCCAGTTTTCAGCCACAAAGTCATGTTTTATGCACTTCTGTCGGCGTTGTACCTTTCATCCGGAACCAGAACTCTACCTTACTGATGATTCCCTCACTGTAGTGGAGACATATCAATTTTTAGGACTGGTTTTCGACGCCTAATTAACTTGGATTCCTCTCCTTCGCCAGCTTAAGCGGAAGTGCTGGCAGCACCTCCGCTGCCTGAGGAACACCAACTGGGGTGCAGATCACTGTATGCTGCTGCAGCTCTGAGAGCCCTTGTTCAATTCTGCCTTGACTATGGGAGTCTGGTTTATGGTTTGGCGGCGCCCTCAGCATTGTGTATACTCGAGCCAGTGCACCACTGTGGCGTTCGACTAGTGGTGGGAGCTTTTAGGACGAGTCTGGTGACCAGCGTCCTGGCAGAGTCTGGTGTCCCTCTATTGCAGGTCAGGCATGCGCAACTGCTCGCCAGTTACATTGCACACGTTTGTAGTTCTCCTGCTCAACCAAATTACCATCTCCTTTTCCCACAAATGGTGGTTCATCTCCCACATCGGCAGCCCAGGTTAGGGCTTACAATTGCAGTTCGCGTCCAATCCCTTCTGTCTGAACTGGAGTCCTTGCCTTTACCACCTATACCCAAGGTCCATTCACATACATCTCCATGGTTTACACCCAGGCCGCAGCTTTGCCTGGACCTTTCGCATGGCCCATAGGACTCAGTTCACCCCGCATATCTCCGCTGTCACTTCCTCTCGATTCTTGACATGTACCGAGGCCATGAAGGGGTTTACACCGATGGCTTGATGGCTGATGGTCACGTCAGCTTTGCATATGTCCATGGAGGACATATTCAACAGCATTCCTTGCCCAATGGCTGCAGTGTTTTCACTACAGAGCTGATGGCTATATCTCGTGTTCCTGAGCACATCTGTTCAGGCCCTGGGGAGTCATTTCTTCTGTGTACTGACCCCTTGAGCAGCCTACAAGCTATCGACCAGTGCTAACCTCATCATCCTCTGGCAGCAACCATGCAGGAGTCCATCTATGCCCTGGAACAGTCCGGTCATTCAGTGGTGTTTGTGTGGACCCCAGGACATGTCGGAATCGCAGGCAATGAACTTGCTAACAGGCTGGCCAAACAGGCTACACGGAAACCACTTATGGAGATTGGCATTCCAATTACTGACCTGCGTTTGTTTTTGTGCCACCAGGTTTTCCGGCTTTGGGAGACGGAATGGCATAGTCTTAGTAACCACATCAAACTGTGTGTCATTAAGGAGACTACGAATGTGTGGCAGTCCTCCATGCGGGCCTCTCACAGGGACTCCGTGGTTCTATGCTGGCTCCACATGGGCCATGCTTGGGCACAACTACCTCCTGCACCGTGAAGACCTGCCTCAGTGTCAGTGCGGCACGCGGTTGACAGTGGCCCATATTCTGGTGCACTGTTCCACTTTGACTGCCCTGTGACGAAATCTTCGGTTACTGGACTCGTTGCCACTTATTTTATCTGACAATGCCTTATCGGGTGATTTAATTATACTTTTTATACCTGAGGGTGGGTTTTATCATTTGATCTAAGTTTTAGCGCATGTCCTTTGTCCCTCTGTGTCCTCCACCCTAGTGCTCTTAGGGTGGAGGTTTTAATGTGCTGCAGAGTGGCTGGCATCTCATAATCTGCTTTGTCGTTTTAATATCTTCTACCCATTTATTGTGTTTCTGTGGTTTTCTTGTCCCCTTTTGTCCATTTAAGTGTTTGTCGCCCTTTGTTCATCCTTGTGGTTTTTCCTTTCTCTTCGTTTTGTGTTGTCAGTCTCGCTTGTTTTATTCTCATTCTTCTGGCATTGTTTTATTTGGAACAAGGGATCAATGACCTAGCAGTTTCGTCCTTCCCCTCTCTTTTAAACTAACCAACCAACCTGGCAAATAGAATTAAGTCATACCTTCAGTGCTATTCGTGGCACAAATGCCAAGACTGCCCACCCAGACAAGCACAGTGTTGCACTTGGAGCGAGAAAGGTCACGTACAATCCGTATGTTTGCAATGGAACAAACAAAAGAATTCTGCCCACTCACGTAATCAATGCAGTGTATTCAAAGCCTGCTGCAGTCATTAGCAAAACTAGCAAGCAAACACTTTCTTCAGTGCTGTGCCAGTCCAACAAACTTTTTGTTCAATTGCATATAAGTGGGAAGCACGTGAAATTTCAGTTGGACATGAGTGCCTCTGTTACATTGCTGAATCGTGACACATATGAACTGTTAGGCTCCCCACACCTTTCTAAAAGTAGCACACACCTCACAGCTTATAATAGACAAGACATCCCTGTTCTCAGAAAATGTACTTTGCCTGCCATGTATCACTTGTGTACGCGAACTATGACTTTCATGTGCTACAATCATGCGATTGTGAGAACATATTTGGCCTTGATTTATTTTATTTTTTTGGTGTTAACATTCAGGAAACACTGTTGTCAATGACTGCATTCAGTGCCAAAGACAGTGTAGGTAGCTTGCTGAAAAAATTCCCTGAACTTTTTCTGAAGCTTTATTCAAGGCTAACAATTTTGTTATTTTATTGCACATATTACTATGAAAGACAATGCTCAGCCGAAATTTTGCTGGGCAGAACTGTTCCCATTGCATTATGGGACAAAGTGTCCACTGAACTTAAAAGAATTGCAAGATAGTGGAGCTATTGCGCCCATACAAGCTAGTCAATGGGCAAGTCCACTGGTTTTGCTCCCAAAACCTTCAGCTCACATTCGCCTCTGTGTTGACTTTAAATCTACAGTCATCCTACAAACTGTGATTGATAATTATCCATTGCCACCCCAGAGGATCTCACAAATGGATTAGGCGCTGGTCATTACTTTTCAAAAATTGATTTGCGCGATGCCTATCTTCAAATACTAGTAGACGAAGCATCTCAAAACATGTGTCGTGAACATTCATTTGGGCTTGTTTAAATATTTGCATTTGCCTTTTGGCAGTGCTTCTGCACCCACCATTTTCCAACAGTATTTGGAACAGCTGACTGCTCAAGTACCAAACTGTTCAAACTATTTAGATGATACTGTTGTAGCAGGTCATACACCTGAAGAACACACTGAAAATTTGTGTAGTTTGTTTCGTGTGTTATCTGATGCAGGACTAGAGTGTACACTGGACAAGTGTGACAGTTTTAAACCTGAGTTGCAGTATCTTGGTCATGTCATAAACAGTCAAGGTGTACATCCTCTTTAGTCACATTTGTTAGCCATACAGGACCTGCCAGTTCCTCACAATGTCACAGAATTGCAGTCAGTCTTAGGGAAAATGAACTATTATGTTCAGTCCATATCAAATGCTACGCAAATCGCAGCTCCATTGCATCAATTTCATCGTAAGAACATCCCCTTTGTTTGGATAGATGAGCGCCAAGAAACTTTTAAAAAATATAAAGCTGTATTTCTCAGTGATCACTGCTTGGTACACTTTTATCTTGACCTACCTGTTGTGTTGCAAGTTGACACTTCCGCTTATGGAAATGGTGCAGTGCTCTGGAAACGGTGCAGTGCTTTTGCACAGATTTGGTGATAAAGACAGGCATATTGCTTTTGCATCAAAAGTGCTGTCCAGATCTCAGTGTAACTATTCACAAATAGAGAAAGATTGGCTATTGTGTATGGTGTCACCAGATTCCACCACTATTTGTATGGCAGAAAATTCTACTTAGTAAATGGATCACAAGCCACTGCAGTCCTCGTTTTATCCTATGAAGCTGGTTCCTGTACAAACTGTCCAAAAATTGTAAAGATGGCCTTTGTTGTTGTCTCAATAACAATATGAGAGAGTGTATCGTCCAACAGCTCGACATGGTAATGCAAATGCAATTTCACATCTTCCGATTGACCCTGATATAGACTTTGATGCTTCTGCTGCATCTTGTTGTCACATCAATGCTCACAATTCTGAATTGCTTCAGTCCTTTCCTCTGAATTATAGGAAAATTCCTCAGGCCATGGAAGCTCATTCAAATTTGAACATTTTGCTAAAATATATTCGCACATCTTTGCCTGACTCATTGCAGTAGCGCGCTGATACTTTGCATGTCGGCATAGCCTCGCTATACAGAAAGGAGTGATTCTTGTTCAAAATGACAGTGGACAGTCACATGTGCTGATCCCCAAAGCTTTGCAAAAAGAAGTATTGCAATTACTTCACCAAGGACACTGGGGGATTGTTTGTATGAAACAGTTAGTATGTCAACACTGCACTTGGCTGGGTATGGACACCCAAATAGAACAGATTATGTCACAGTGCCATGCATGTCTGGAAAATCAGTTTGCTCAGCCACAAATGTTTTCTGCTTGGCCTAAGTCACAATCATCATGGCAATGTGTGCACATAGACTTTGCAGGATCTTTTTGGAACACTCGTTGGTTGATTGGGTAGACTTTTATAGCAAGTTTCCTTTTGCTGTGCCAGTGAACTCAACAACGTCACATAGCACTTTTTAGGTGTTGTCCTCAATTGTTTCCTTTGAAGATTTGCCTAAACTCATAGTGTTGGACAATGGTTCTCAGTTCACATCAAATGAATTTGAATCATTCTGTGAACACAATGGCATACAGCACCTAACTAGTGCACCATTCCATCCACAGTCGAACTGTTAAGTGGAACATTTTATCAGAATCAAAAGAAGGCTGGAAGTATCGCTTCGAACTGCATGATTTTGTGTTTTACGGGGTTTTTAGCAGCAGCAGATGGTGGGTGCAAGGCAAGATCCTTTGTCGAATTGGCCTATGCATGTATCTCATTTCAGGCCCAGACGGATTGCAGCACCGACATTACAATAAAATTCACCACTGCCATGTGCATGGTTATCCTTCTGTATCTCTTCCTCCAGATTCACAGATCCCGAGGACAGTGTGGCCACAGCAGCTGCCAGAGGGTGTCATCACAACACCACAGGACAACCCCATCCAGATGGAGCCTTTGCCTCCTCTGCCTGCTCTCGTCCTACCAATGGAGCTGGACCCACAAATGCCGCAGTAACCAACGCCTTCTACATTGTGGTATGGGCCTCAGGAGGTGGACACGTACCCTTCTGGATGTCTTCCGGGGGACATTTCCACCAGTGCACAGGCCAGATAGTGGGGTATGACTGGAAGTCTCACGTCCCCTGCAGCCACAGCTTCCAATCCATTAGTGTGTCCACCCTGCTGCCTCCCCCACTTTTTTCGTGCTCCATATACAATGACAGTCCATCACCTTGGTGGGGAGCAATGTAACGGCATAAAGTCAAGCACCAGCATGCTATTTGGGAATGATAGAAAAGAGGTGGCTGTGAGAAGACGTCAGCCAGTCGCACGCTGACTGACCCCTCTCCAGGATGACTACACGACAACAGCAGCCCCTATGTCAAGAGGACATAAGTGCCATGACTGACTGGTGATGCTCCAGTTGAATAGCCACTTCACGACCAGCGGCTGGATAAAACCGTCAGTGCTCATTACTTTGCTTGTACACTCTATGTAACACAGACATGGGAACTGTTATACTAAAGAAATTGCTTATTTTGTATGTCACTCTTTGCTTGTGACACATCTGTGTAATTGTCAGATTTAAGTATTGTCTTTTAATTTTTTCTAATAAAACTCATTAATATGATTTGTTTGAATTGTTTTTCTAGTGAACTGAGTAGGAGTCCTGGACTTCACATATTTGATGACAAACTTAGAGACATAATGAAATTTGCCAGTGATGGTAGAGGTAACAGGACCTCCACAACCCATCTCCTCAGAAAAATACAGTCCTATGTAAACAATGCTGTCAACCTGCACCATACTGTTCACTTTGCAGAATAAAGAGATGACAGCTGATGTGGGAGCAGATTTTCCACTGACCATATTCTGCAGTTCTGTGTACTGACACATCCTTAGAAGCGGAAATGGGCTTCATCTGTCCACAGAATGTTCCATAGTCATTCATTGTCCACTTCCATGCAAGTAAGAAATTCTAGAACAAACATTTGTCTTACTGCCAGGTCAGTATGAAACAACTCCTGAACATGAGTAATTTTGTATAGCAATGCAGGAAGTATCGAAGAATTTCATGCACCATGCTCAAAGGCATGTCCAGTGTTTGGGCAATTCACTGTGTACTGCATATTTTCACACCACTTCTCGACCCCTCCTGCAATGTTGTGGCCACACCTTCTACAGATGTTGGATCAATTGTTTTCCTCCCTGTTGCAAAATGCAGTTCAAGCAAACCTATCTTTATGAATTTGGCAATCATATTCTCCACATCCTTGGCAGACATTGGACCTGCACCTTTTTTTCATACCCTTGAGTGCCTGAAGTTTCTGCAGAACTACTGGTGTACGGTCAGTCACAAAAGAGCTTTACCAGCAGCAAACGATCCTGCATTGAGAATCATGCAGAGCATCTCAGATATGAACTGGGGAACAGCTGTATACCTCCCATCTTTTATTTTGCATATTCTGCTGTTTACTGTGACACATAGTGGTAAAATTTTCGTTCAGATTTTTTTTCCGTAACATTTCATCCTCCTTTAATAATATTCTGTTCAAATTTGACATCTTTCCAAGCACTGGTCCTTTTTTTTTCTACAACTTTTTGTACTTGGAACTTTAATTATAATCACTCTGTATAACAGTCGCCATATTACATTGACAATTTTTCTAATTTTTTCAGCATAATATAAAAGTATAAAAATGTAAATACATTTCTAAAAATACAAAAACATGTTCAAATATAATATACAGAGGATGGTCAGAAACAGTCTGAAAAGCTTGCAGGGTGTCCCAGGATAGGTTGTGCTGAGAAATAATTATTAAGGAAAAAATTCAGTGTGTTGCACTGCTTCCTAGTTAATTAGTATTGAAGTTAGCCAATCAGGCTGTTGCATGTGCAAATTCAAGTGGCCCACCAGAGATGGTGTCACAAAATATGTTCTTCATTTGGTTTCCCCAAACCAAACTAGAGAGCTTTACAAAAATTGGAAATGGGATGGTAGTAAGGATCGAACCCAAACCAAAGGTTGAGCAGTCACATTCACTATCAGCTGCACCCTGGGAACAACTGACACTAATTGTAACTGGTGGACTGCTTGAATTTTCATGCATGATGCCTTGATTGGCTAACCTCAGTGCTATTTAACTTTGAAGTGGCACAACATATTGAATTTTTTTCTTAACAATTATTTTTCAGCACAACCTGCACTAAAACACCATTACAAGCTTTTCAGACTGTTTCTAATCACCTTGTACAAGCCTTCATCATCTATGAACTTGAATACTAGTGTCCTGTGGTTTTATGCTGGCCTCAGAAAAACTACAGTCTTGGCACATACTTTGTGGTTCATAACTTGCTTTTCTTTTTTGTTTTATCATCTGTATGATGCATTGTTTTTGTGGAATTTGATAGAATTAAAGTACGATGTCCATGTGAAATGCCACCTCTTCAATTTCCTCATATTTGATGTTCCAGTAATGTAGTATATTTCTGTTGTCTAAAGTTATCATATAAAGAAAACAACAATAAGTTACTAATAATGCTTTTGCTGATGTAGTTCCAATGCTACAGTTAGTTTTAGAAGCACATCTCTCTGCATATGTCCAAGGTGTCCTTTTGCATGATCACTGTGCAACTGTTTGGCCCGCATGTTTGCTGCAAATACAGCAATGGCGCTACTATATAATCTTTTCACTGAAATTGATAGTTCATGTCAATTTCAGTCTGAGCTACCTCATACACAGTTTTGCAAGCTTTCTTAGTTACTTTACTTGAATAATAAAACAATAATTTTCTTGTTAAAGTAAAGACCAAAATATTAACACACATGGCACCAGCAAATTGAAATTCCTCCTACTTTAGTGGTAGGATTTATTGTTTGGGACTAGCTCTCCAGCAGTAGTAAGTAGGTTATATTGTGCACAGCTTCTGTTGAATTGAATTGAATTGAATTTTATTCGATCCTGTAAGATTACATTGTCTACAGTAAATGTACGTGTAGTATAGGACATGTCAAAGTATTAACATTCTTTATCACTTATTTTTCTACACCTTTAGCTTACATTTTTACATCACTGATAATGAGTAACAATATATACAAATTTAATGGCATAAGTATTCTGCAACATTGTAAAACTCTTTTTCAATGAGATAGCCTTTAAATTTTTTTGGACAGTCATTATGAAGTACACTATCTTGCAGGTCTTTGGGCAGACTTCTTAGTAGTCTGATACCAGAGTACTGGGGTCCTTTTTCTAGCATTGCCAGTCAGTGGGGTATGTCCGTACGTCATTCTTCCTTCTTGTATTGTGGGTGTGTACACTAGCATTTGTAATCCAGTCCTCACTACCTTTTGTGATGTACATTATTGTTTTGTATATATACAACGATGAAAAAGTTAAGATACCTAAATTCTTGAAACAGTTTCTGCACGTTTCAGAGGTCTTTCTTCTTAAAATGGTCCTAATTGCTTTTTTTTGTAATGTGAACACTCGCTTTGTCTCTTGTTTGTTTGAGTTTCCCCACACAGTCACTCCATACTGTAAGTATGGTTCGAAAAGTCCATGATACACTGTACACAGAAGGTTCTTGTCTGAATACTGTGATAGCTGCATCATTAAGAATATGACAGAGTTCAGTTTCTTACAGACATTATTAATATGTTTTTTCCATTTCAGTTCATTATCCACAAGAATACCTAAGAATCTGCATTAATCAGCAAAACAACATTTGTTGTTTTTGCCTCCAGCTCTTCTCTTGTGTTTCCTGTGTCCACATCCAGTATGTGTCTTCATATGTGGCAATTGTGTCTACATTACAATCCCTGTCCAGCAGTGTCAACAGGGGGATACAGTTCAGTCCCAAGAGGGAAGAGTTTGGTAATGCACCAGCTCACCTATAACTGCCCAGCTTTCTGCTCGGTATCTTGTTCTGTATAGTAACTGTTTTAAATATATTTAGGGATTTCGAGAGCTCTTAAGCAGGTAAACATCAGAAGCCACCAGAGATTGTTGAATGGGCTTATAACGTTTTCCATTATAGAACTACATACAAGGGTTGGAACTTTAATGCTGGCAACTATTTATTTACAGCTCGTACAAAATAGATACGTGTTTCAAAGTTTTACTGGCCTTCAAAGTCGTCAACAGCATTGTGCATAACCCATTGCCAATTATGTGGAAGTTGTAGGATACTCTTAGCAGTGCCAGTTGTGTTGACCGTTCGAGCGGCACGGTCTATTGCCCAACGAATTTGTAGCAGTTCTGAAGCAAATGCTGTGAAGTGTTTTCAGTTTAGAAATTGAGTTGAACTTATGAGGGCAGTAGGTGGTATAGCACTTAGCAGCCCCATCAGTCAAAGAAATCAGTAATAGCTTGAACTGTATGTGCTTGAGCATTGTCCTGCAAAATGATGGTCAGATCCTGCATCAAGTGTCATCACTTCTGTCTCTGTGCTGTTCGTTTTTGGAACACAACCTTTGACCAGCTTACAGACAGAAGTATTGACACTTTCTGCAGGACCTGACCATCATTTTGCAGGACAGTGCTCAAGAATGTACAGTGCAAGTATGGCGAGAGTACTTAGTTGATATGACTATTTTCACATCTTTTGATTCATAACACGTTAAAAGTGCAAAATTATTTGCTATTGGCAGACTAGTGTTGTTATCATTACGATTAGCATGATGGAACTTTTCGGGCCTAATGAAGTTATCATTTTGTTCGGTTATGACAATTTCACTACACTTTGAATAGTCTTCTGTTACTTTATGAGACTACAGCATAACTAATATACCATATTTTAATAAGGCAGTCACACTTTCCTCTCGGTATTCCTGTTGCAAACATAGAATATCATGAAAATTGCAGTGCACATTTCCACAGTCACGGATTATGTTTCTCTCTTCTAAGGTATTTAAACATTTGCAATAGATCCATTTTTGGGACCACAAACATAACTTGACATCACATTTCATCTTATTACAATGTTTCACACACACAAGGTTTAAATTAAAAGTCATAGTTTTCTGCAAATCTGGTAATTAGTACGCTTACACACACGGTCATGCAGTAAGGAAAAAAGGATGGGTGCAACACAGGTTGGGCGGTAAGTATTAGAACAAAACACGATAAATTTTTTAGCAGAAAAGTAATGACTGTTATTTTTAAGGATATAGGGAAACAACCACTAACAAACATCCAGTTTATAAGAGAATTTAATGAATGTGCTATTATATCCTCAGTTTTTTTCTCTCGAAAATAGAGAGTCCATAAATGTCTTCTGATTTTGAGTAACTTAGTTTTGCTATTGCACTTTTATTATTGGTTACTTTTACCTCTTATCTTTTAGTGCCAGGAAGTAAATCTTCAATATTTTGTAGGAAAAGAGTTTTCATGTTTTGAGTCATGGATGTTGTCATATTTACGATTGTGTTCAGCTGCAGCAGTGTTATTCATACTGCCAGCATGATCAAAGAACGTGTTGAAATCATCTGGTGTGATACCAGCATCACAGGAATTATTTTTGCTAATATCTTTACTTCTGCCCACATAAGTCCTGACAACAATTCAGGCTACTTTACATTTATTTTGCAACTTATTAATATAAACGTCATTAACATTGCACTTGCTTAATCTGACTGATTTCTGCCTTATATTTGTTCTTTAACTATATGTGGCTTGCTCTTTCTGCTCTGCTATCCCTTGATTTGTCATAGGAAATTATTAACAAAGTTAATAGCTTTCGTAGATAGTGTGTGAACCGGTAATGCACAGATGTGAGACCATATATCCTGCCAGTTCCCTTATTTTTTCTCACTACTTTAGGGCAATTAGTTTTAAATGTATCTGACAGTGCACTGACAGTTAATGTAAATGCATTTTCAATGTGAGTAGGCTTGCTTCCAAGCAGAATGCCATTCCAGTTTGTTGTCTTTAGCCAGGTTCTGGACTTAATTTCACTGGAATCAGATATAGACTTTTTAGTATTTAATTTAACTGAACACCTTTATGCACTGATATAATGTGTATTAAACAACCTTACTTGATAACTGATTTGTATCAACATTAGTAATTACATTGTCAAGGCAAGCAGTTTGTCTTGTCAAGTGATCGTTAATACAGAACAGGTCATGTGATCATAGCATACTGAGTAGGTTAATGTGTATGTGTCCTTGGTCTTGTATCAGTACTCAAGCCACCAAAAATTAAAATCGTATATTTAGGCCATTTCTCAAAGTGTACAATCAGTTTCTGTAACCTGCACAGATATACCAATATCACTATCTGTTGTGCAGTTATACACGTACAATTGTAAGATTTTACATTGACAGAACAACACTACTGTTTCCAGTAAATTTTCTGTACAGTAATCATACACAGCAAGGGCACTGCAATGCAAGTCTATGCCACTACTAACATACATTGAGCACCCCCCCCCCCCCCCCCCATTTTCACAGTTTTGTATCCATCTACAGTAAACTATTATTAAGTCAAACACTGGTTGTACATAATTATAACTGCAGTTGATATTCGCTTGCCCAGTGTTCATTAATCTGTATTACTGTAAAAAGACAAATCTGGAAATGTACTTGACTGATTTACTTGAAATGTTTGCACAATACCCTAATAAATGCTTAGATGGATATAGGCTACATTTTTTTAATTGTATGTGGTAATGGGAAACATTGTTAGCAGAAATCTCAAAAAGTTCTTGACCAATTTATTTCAAATTTTTACATGATACCCTTATAAACATTCAGAGAGACACAGGCCATATATTCTTTTAAAGACCAACTACCAGTTTTCTGTTAAAACTGACTGTGCCAACGAAAATGTTTGCCATGCTCTGCTGTGAACATGTATAGTTTTGTTTTCTTTCTCACAATCAGTTTCAATTATGATAGCTGGGCACTTAAACTGCTAGACAAATTATTTCTTCCATATATGTTCTACCTCATTATATATATTTTAAATGCAAACTGTAAACACAAAACTATACTGTTTTGTTTTATTCCTTGCAATCTGTTTTCACAGGAAACAGGAACATTGTATTTATGGTTTATGATTAGAATACTACTATGGAAACTAAAATTGTAATAACAAGCAAGGCTCAAGCTCAGAGAGAGAAGGGGGAGAGAAGAGATGGCCATTGGCAGGGAGGGAAGAAATGGATATAGAGAGGGCAGAGGAGGAGATGGACAGAGAGAGGGGGAAGGAGATGGTAGGCGACAGGAGGAAACAGAGACGTAGGGGAGAAGGAGATTAGGATGTATGTCCAATTCCCATACATATTTAGCAATTGTGAAGCAAAACAAACATGCAGTAGCTTGTTTGCTTTCACACATTGACTGGATACTTCCTCCTTTTTTTCCGTATACAGCTTGATTATTTTCACACACTGACTGACAACTTACTTTTAGTGTCTTAGCTCGACTCTTTTTTACACACTGACTGGTCACTTGTTTTCAACAAATTCACATGCTCAGGATATGTCAACTTGCCGTTTATATGGATGGGTGGGAATGTTTAGTTTCTTTTCTACAGTCCACCTGTTACAATCTTTTGCACCAGAATATAAAACTCCCTTTTAAACCAGGAGAAGTAAATTATTTCTACCTGTAGTACTGTGGTTGTGAATTGCCGAGTTCATTAAAGTTTCTGTTGTCCACAAATACCGTTAGGGAATATATGTATTGGCATTTAAGTATAAGAAGCCTGAAGAGGCTTCAGCTAGATCTTCAGTTATCAGCTTTAATCTTGATGACATTGAGTGCAAATAAATGTTTATTTATGGATGAACATAAACAAACATCTTTCCTCTACCGACCATTTGAATTTAGTGGACAAATGATGTAGAGAGTGTGTTGGATCCCACTCTTATATGACATTTGGGGTAAAAACAAACAGGAGAATGTTTACAGAACTTGGCAATGTTAACACAGCAGTAGGCCTATTGCTTTGAAATTTCTACGATTGTGGTGAGATGGCCCCATCTCCATAACCAAGGTTGCTAACAAAGTTTTGTGTGGTGGCTCTCAACTTGGATGCAAGTCATCCTGGTGGTGGAAAATTTTCAATGCCAGTATTTGGGTGACAAAGGGATGAGAGGTGATGGCGTAAAGTTCGTGATCACATTTTGCGCTAATGTCCTGGATTACATTTGTACCTTCTTTCACTGTCTCATGATGTGAAGGCATGTGACACTTTCTGTTCTTCAGATTTAGAGTTAAGCTCAGCAGCCGCAACGTACTTTTTGAGAACAGTAGGCCCATGGACCAGCACTGGGTTTCATCCTACCGCAAACCAACTCCATTACAACCTCACCGAATGCAGTGACACTTGATTCCTACATCTGCTCTTCTGTGCTCATTTCCTGAGTGTGTTACAACTTTCATTTTGATGATGAACACAAGATTATCATCTGACATCTATACATCGCTTTGTTTCTGCAGCAGTTCAGTGCGCCAGTCTTACCTGCAAGAAGTTTTACCCAAACTTATTTACCTGCAGTTGCAATGAAATTTATTGCACTAAAGTACTTCCAAGAAAGATATTTTCTTCAATATTACAACCAATTGTACAGCTAAACTTTTTAAATATATCTTCAAGTATTAGGCCTACACTTCAGCTAACATAATATACAAATTGTCAAATTTTTAACTGGAATATCTGTAAATCCCACTCTCTTCCTTGCACCTAATCAACCTCAACACATCTAGATATACATCTGACTGGATGTAATCAGTCTTAATGCATCTACTACATCTACAACCACATATAAGGAAATCATTACTAATTACTACAAGGCATAAGATTTTGTGGGATTGTATGTGTTTCACAAGACAAATAGAATTTTCATTACCAGAACAAGTAACGCAAAACATTATCTATAATCCGTCTCAGATCACATTGGCAACTCGAGTTCAGATACTCACAATCACTTTGAATACTTATGCTTCAAGTTATCGCTGTTTTAAACAGAGTATGCCTACTCAGGCATTCCCTACAATCTACGTCTGCAGGATGTTCTCTCCCAGGTAATGTAGATACTTAGACACGGAGGGAACTGCATCTGGAAAATCACAAGGATTATTATAGCTTTCCAGTAGAAGTGGGCAAAGCATATAGACCTACGTGTTATCAAATATTTTTCACAACTGTAGGCCTATTTCAGGTAACTTGCATTATTTAATCACTGACTTCCTCTAAAATGTTCCTACATAAAAGGAGAGTAAATGCTTCAACACAATAGCAGATACAACATCAAGATTGAGAGAGAAGTATCACAGATAGTAAATGGGGATAACAGCAATTAATAAAGACAAATATTGACTTCTACATTTTTTGTTTTCGAAGTACACATCAAAATTGATCTCTGAACTGTCAAACAGCTTTAAACTTGTTCTTCAATTTCTCCTTAACCACATTTATTCTTTTAGTACAGATAGTCTGTTTTCAATTTTTGATATACATGTAAATCAAAATTGGTGCAAATTTACTTAATATATACTGTTCAGAAAAGTGGGCTTTACAAATTGTTATCCCTTCTGGAAATCAAGACAGTGAATAGAATTTGTATTCCAATTTTTCTGGTTGTCCACTAAAAATGCATACAAGTGACTGTGGACATCTGTTAAAAAGGATATCGGGCTGCCACTACCATACAATAATTTTATGTTTAAGGTATCAGATGCCCAGAAACTTTTAAATACGTGATCCTCTGTGATTGTTGATGAAAACAGTTGTTTTACAGTCATCACAGTTGATTTCAGGTATTCCTCCCATGTTTTGCAAAATGTAATCAGCTACATACGTTAATGCTTGTCTGTCATTGCTTACATCAGCCTCTTCACCATCACTGACACCACTGCTGCATTATCAGCAAGGACACTATATAAAACATTTTCATCAGTTATGAAAACATCTTTTGTGGAGTCAAGAAAGCTGTCATGTAATTGCCTTAAATTGCATAATGGCATACAACTAACATATTCACAATTATGTAATGAATTTATAGGTAAGGATAAGTAATTGTTTGTAACTGTTTTCAGTGTTGCTACGGACTGAAGGCAGGTTGGGTTGGTGTTTGAAACACCGTGTTGCCTCATACTACAGAAAACATTCTCCAGTGGGTCTTGATTAAAGGTCCTCATGCTTAAAAAATTGAAGCCATTAAAAAAAAAATCTGCACTAAATGAACATCAGTGATTATTGTAGTTTGCCACCCACTTATGAAACTGGACATTTTGTCTTGCCTCTCCCTGTTCCTAACTGCAACACTTTCTATTTATCCAATTCCTTTAATACACTGTACCACATTTCAGTATGTGGTGCCCCTGGAGAGAGGGCACGCTTACAAAATTTAATACCTTGTGGATAATAATGGGAGCTGTCTAGTGAATTGAACAGGCAATCTATCTTTTCAACAAATTGTGCAGTGTATATTAACATCTGCAGGTAAAATATTAAATGCTACATAGGTCTCAATAACAGCAGCAATTCTAACTAAGCTGGGTTGCATGTGTCGTAACTTCCATTTTAGTAAAAGAATCCTTAAAGTCAAAATGACTCCTCTGCAATTTTGGCAAGTCTTAAACATTTTATCCTGATGCAGAAGAAAAGTCCTCTGAATAAATTCAAAACTGGCCTCCTTTTTAAACCCAAACTGAATTTTATTTCTAGTTGAGTATTTCTAGTATACTTTAATAGGTGTGGGACATCATAAATGACTGCAATAGGTAAAAAATGAAATGGACTGGATTCACTTGTTTACTGACTGCAGAGTCCCTTCAGTGCTCCCCGGTTGGCTGCACTCTGATGACAAATTGTATTAACTGCCATCAGCTCTATTTGCAGTTGCTTATAACATAGATAATAAGAACTTTTAAAGTAGTACCTGAAACTGAGCTCTGAGTGAAGAGAGATGCGGCTACCTGCCTCCAAATTTTGCATATGCCTCTGACCAGACTACCAACACATCATGGTCTGCACATATATTTGCCCTTCTTATATCGTGAAACCCACTGATTTGCTGCTTATTCACATCATAATAAAAAATGGTCTCCAAAGACAGTTCATCAAGGAACAAAGCAAAATATTTAACATTGTTGTGCACTGCCTTGGCTTCTGCTTTTATTACATTCATCACTGCAGGACTCAATCCTGGCTTGGAAGGTGGAACACACAACAGAGGTTTCATATGAGGCACAGAAGGAAGGCAAAAATGAACTAACAAATACCTGTATGGGCAAGGGTTTTGCTTGTATAAGGACAGAGCAAATACCTTGTCTTTGCATGTCCATTACCTAGCTCTTGTTGCTGCTATCGTACAAAGCTTTAAGCGGTTTTCATTCATTTTTCCCATGATGTAGCTTTGTTTTAAGTTCTGGTAGCCCTGTTAAAGCATTCCTATGAATCTTGGACTTTTTCGATTATCTGAGTCTTAAGTCTGCTTTTGAAACTCCACTAGCCAAAACTCCCTCTGCCTTCACAGCTTACAAGGACTACTCCACATCAGATGCAACTCTTAAGTTTGTCTTGGAAATCTGTAGAAATACTTATTGTTAACTTTCTCCATTTAACCTACGTAACATGCAGATGAAAAACCCCGGAATTTATAGTAGTATTCAACGTCAATTTCTTGAGTGGATTATTCTGAAAGACGCAAAATTCCTTACTACATTCACTAGAAACAACTGTTGATGACATATCAGTCGTATTTAAAGAAACAAAAGGAAACCACACAAGTTGATTCGCGATTTCCATATAGCTATCACCGCTGTGGGGCTGTGTAGATGCTTTATTTGCGAAGGTTTCCACCATGCTCCTAAGATGGGTGGGATAATCAAATGTAAACGATCTCATTATGGTACCGAGTCTTAGAGGATGCCTCTGTTAATTATACGGTTTATTACTTAAAACAGATACCAGCCACACGCATAATTTAAAGAATGTTATTTAAAGCACATCAATGCCGGTTTGGATTTGTCACAATTCCATATTACGATGTTTGAGAAAGATTTTATTACTTTTCTGCTATCGCTTCGTTCTGCAATCGTTATTGCGCACCACTATAAACAAAACGTTTTGTATTTGTGAACTTTCAACAGATTTTTTTTTTCTTTTTAACCGTAATAGGAACACACAAGACATGACCGTAAAGTAAAATAAAACATGAAATATATCGAAAACATACTTCGTGTGCGTAAGTTTTCGGCACACTGCATGCTTTATTTGACTTAATATCATTCCATTTGTTTATATGTAGCTTAAAACGAAAAAAATTCTTTTCCCAGTTAATCGGATTTCGAATGAAGAACTTTTAATTTTAGGGCAGAAAATGTACGCTGCGAAACGAGGCCCAAGCAGGAAAGTAAGAAAATCTGTAGGCGCCATCTTACACGGATTTGTGCTATCGCTTCGTTCTGCAATCGTTATTGCGCACCACTATAAAAAAAACGTTTTGTATTTGTGAACTTTCAACAGATTTTTTTCTTTTTAACTGTAATAGGAACACACAAGACATGACCGTAAAGTAAAATAAAACATGAAATATGTCGTAAACATACTTGGTGTGCGTAAGTTTTCGGCACATTGCATGCTTTATTTAACTTAATATCATTCCATTTGTTTATATGTAGCTTAAAATGAAAAAAATCTCTTCCCAATTAATCGGATTTCGAATGAAGAACTTTTAATTTTATGGCAGAAAATGTACACTGCGAAACGAGGCCCTAGCAGGAAAATAAGAAAATCTGTAGGCGCCATCTTACACGGATTTGTAATAAATCCGAAATCGGTGATGGTTTGATTTCAATAAACTTTTTTGAACCATAATTGTGGCTGGCTGCTTATTAAATTCTAAATTTTATAACTATACTGCAGCCATGGTTGCGGCAATGCCTGCTTACAACCTTCCCCTCGCAAAATCAGTCCCTAAACAACTTCAGTCATCCCTTTTACAGCTTTCTTTAATGGCCAACCCTCCTCCTTTATCCGGGCTTGGGACCGGCAACAGCTTCCGCAAATATACTCACCTCACTGTACAGAAGCTGCAGGCGGAGTTAAAGGGGGTTAACAACCATTTATCATTACGCATAACAAAGATAACGCGGCTTTGTATTGTAATTATCGTTCTCTATTTAAATTTCTCTCTCTCAAAGTGCGTGAGGTTTTTTTTTTTTTTTTTTCTTTATTGTTATTTTCAAACCCGTACAAACAGGCAGGCTGTCAGCAGCATGGTACGCCGCTCTTCAGCCGTAGAGGAGATAAAGATAGAACAGAAAGAATACACAAATGTGACATAACGGTGGGTAATAAAACAGTAGACACATAAAGACAAACACGGAGCCGTTCACACTTGACGAAAATTCACTACAAACTGTTGTCACGACGCACTAACACTGAAGATGGCGATGGCACAGGTGAACGATGGAGGATGACGGGAACACTGAACACGAAACACGACGGCACTCACGAGACACTGATGGCGACGATCTCCGGCGCGCGAATGTCCACTCAGCGTGTACGAGTCCGGGGACCTGCCAAGAGAGGAGGTGGAGGAGGAGGAAGGGGAAATGGGAGAGGGGAGAGCAGAGATGCCATGGGCAAAGGAGAGAGGGGGAGGGAGGTAGGGGGAGTGAAGCCCGGAGGAGAGGGTAGGAGGGAGGGGGGAAAGGAAAGAGAAGGGAAGGGAAAAGGGGGGGAGGGAGGGTGCCTGAAGGAAAGGACACAGGAGGGGGGGGAGGATCAAAGTTGATAGGAGGGGTAGATGCAGGGGAGGAGGACATCATCAGGGAGGGGGAGCTGGCGGAAACCACCTTGGGAGAGGGTAAGGAGGGTGGAGAGATGGAGACCAGGTGGGACGTGGGAGTACAGGCGCGGCAGCGGGCGGGGGTGGGAGAGGATCGGGGAGACGAGCGGGTGAGGAGGATCGAGTTTACGGGAGGTGTATAGGATTCGTATCCTTTCGAGGAAGAGGAGGAGGTGGGGGAAGGGGATAAGGTCATACAGGATCCGCGTGGGGGAAGGGAGACGGATGCGATAGGCAAGGCGGAGAGCATGGCGTTCAAGGATTTGGAGGGATTTATAAAAGGAAGGGGGGGCGGAGATCCAGGCGGGATGGGCGTAACAGAGGATAGGGCGGATGAGGGACTTATAGGTGTGGAGGATGGTGGAGGGGTCCAGACCCCACGTTCGGCCGGAAAGGAGCTTGAGGAGATGGAGTCGGGAACGTGCCTTGGCTTGGATTGTCTGGAGATGGGGAGTCCAGGAGAGGCGACGGTCGAGGGTGACGCCAAGGTACTTAAGGGTGGGGGTGAGAGCGATGGGACGGCCATAAACGGTGAGATAGAAATCAAGGAGGCGGAAGGAGGGAGTGGTTTTGCCTACAATGATCGCCTGGGTTTTGGAAGGATTGACCTTGAGCAACCACTGGTTGCACCAAGCGGTGAACCGGTCAAGATGGGATTGGAGAAGGTGTTGGGAGCGTCGCAGGGTGGGGGCAAGGGCGAGGAAGGCGGTGTCATCGGCAAACTGGAGAAGGTGGATGGGGGGTGACGGCGGCGGCATGTCCGCCGTGTACAACAGGTACAGAAGGGGGGAGAGGACGGAGCCTTGGGGCACACCGGCGGAGGGGAAAAAGGTGTAGGAATCGGTGTTATGGATGGTGACATAGGAAGGACGGCGGGAGAGAAAGGAACCGATCAGACGAACGTAGTTAATGGGAAGGGCGAAGGTTTGGAGCTTGAAGAGGAGACCGGAATGCCATACGCGGTCATATGCGCGTTCGAGGTCAAGAGAGAGGAAGATTGCGGAGCGGCGGGAATTGAGCTGTTCGGAAAGGAGATGAGTGAGGTGAAGGAGAAGATCGTCGGAAGAGAAGGACGGCCGAAAGCCACACTGGGTAACGGGGAGGAGGCGGTGCTGGCGGAGATGCTGGTGGATGCGGCGGGTGAGGATAGATTCCAGGACCTTGCTGAAGACCGAGGTAAGGCTGATGGGACGGTAGGAGGAGACGGCGGACGGCGGTTTGCCAGGTTTGAGGAACATGAGGATACGGGAGGTTTTCCACAGGTCGGGGTAGTAACCGGTGGACAGGACTACATTGTAGAGCCTGGCCAGGGTGGAGAGAAAAGAGACAGGAGCTTCACGAAGGTGACGGTAGGTGACACGATCGTGACCAGGAGCGGTGTTGCGTTTGGTGCGGAGTGTATTGATGAGATCCTGTGTGGTGATGGGGGCATTAAGGTCCGTGTGTGGAATGTTGTCCAAGTACTGGAAACCAGGAGCGAGGGGAGGGAGTGCGTGAGGTACAGAGTCGGTTATTTAAAGGAGAAAGAATGCCGAGACAAACGAGTGTGGAACAAATGCAATGAAATTTATAGCTCTTTTATTCCTGTGGGCGTAACGGTAGCAGTTCCTGGCATAAATAATTTATTTTTTGTCTTAAGTTTTCTACAGAAATAGTGTGGTACATCAGTAGTTTAATAAAATTTTACAATGACAGGTCAGCAAGCACTCGTTACTACGTGTTTCGTAACGTCTGCACGAGATGGCAGCACGAGTATCCTCTATCTCTGACAACTAGCAGCAATGATCTCCATAGTATAGAGATCACTGAGTAGCAGACGTAATGTACATCTGTGGTAGAACTATATTTTCGCGGAGCTCATCGGATTTCAGGATATTTACCACATCTTTTAAATAAATGTTCGTCCAGATGAAACGCAAAGACAAGAACCACTGGACACGTCCAGCAAATTTTTCTATTTGCCTTTTTATTATTTATTTATATGCACGAATAGCCCTCCTTGAGGTTACGATAAATGGACTGATTTGATTTGATTGATTTATTATTGGTCCTGTAGGTCATACAATTTGTACAACAAAGCACATCATGATATAGGACAAGTCAATTTGAAAAATTATGTTAAGAAGGTATACGACGAGAGATGACAGTAGTGGTACGTAACTCACATAGTAGAATACATATAGGATATATAGACAAAATATAAAAAAGGTGGTGCATACTTCACGTAGCAGAATACATATAAGAGATACAGACAGAATATGAGTGACAAACAATAATTAAATTATCTTACTAAGTAGAAATATCTACAAGTGAATATACAGCTTATTACAAGTACCGGTAATTAAAATATTGTGGTACATAGTTCACATAGCAGAATACATATATGAGATACAGACAGATTATAGATAAGATACAATAATTAAATTATCTTACTAAGTAGAAACATCTACAACTGAATAAACAGCTTATTGCAAATAATTAAAATTTTGTTTCAAGAAATTCATGTACGGAATAGAAACTGATTTAGTAGCAATTTCCTTAATTTAATTCTCATTATTTCTGGGTTTTTGATTGTTTTTATGTCTGTTGGGAGGTGGTTGTATATTTTAATGCCCATACATTTAACCCCATTCGCATATAATTTTGTGTTGTGGGCTATAATTTGTAACTGTGTTTTGTTTCTGATGTCATGAGTGTGGCGGTCTGCATTTCTGTCGAGGGCATCCAAGTGCTGTACTGTAAAACAAGCTAGTTCCAATATATAAGGGCATGGCAGTGGCAGGATTTTTAGGTGTTGAGATAGTGGTTTACAGTGTTCAGTTCTTTTTTTACATTTCATTATTCTTACTACTTGTTTTTGTAACTTGAAAACTGTGAGAGACTCAGAGCTCTTTCCCCAGAAGATTAGGCCATAGATCAAGACAGACTCATACAGGGCATGGTACACCAGCTTCAAGGTATCTACAATGCCTGTGTCTTTTAATGATCATAATAGATAGCAGGTTTTACTAAGCTTTTGTGACAATGCCTCAATATGTGGTTTCCAATTTAGTGTGTTACTGATGGTAAGTCCAAGAAATTTAGTGTCCTGCCTGTTCATAATGTCATCTTTGCCGATAACTATAACTGCATTGAAGGGGGTTTTATTTTGTCTAGTATGGAAGTTCGTACTTACAGTTTTTTGAGTATTTATGAGTAGTCTATTTGCTTCAAACCACTATTGTAAATGACAAGTAGTTTCATTAACTGCATCTTGCAATGTGTCACCTCTACTGGTTATCAGGATATTTGTGTCGTCCGCATACAGAAAGGAACTGGCATTTGGTATGTGTTCTGGGAGATCACTTATGAACAATATGAAAAGAACAGGGCAAGGACAGATCCCTGAGAGACGCCATTTGTTGTATGTAGTATATATGACCTGCAGTGCCTGAATGTCTCTGATTTTCTTATTTCTACATATTGCTTTCTTTGACTAAGGTAGCTATGGAGCCAATTGTGGACTACACCTCTAATCCCATACATAAGCAGCAGCTTGTGGTCGACCATGTCAAAGGCCTTGGACTGATCAAGAAATATACAGACAGCAGGTTGTTTATGGTCAACGAAACTTGAGCACTTTTCTAGAAATGCATACAGAACATGTGTGGTGGACCTATTTTTCCGAAATCTGTGTTGGGAAGATGTGATTATGTTGTTAGAATTTAAACATATTTGTAATCTAGTTAACATACAGTAGTCAAATATTTTTGACAAGGCATATAGTATAGCAATTGGCCTATTGTTTGTCACGTCCGTTTTCTCTCCCTTCTTGTAGAGAGGTATAATTTTAGCAAGTTTTAGCTGGTCTGGAAATGTTCCCTCTATGAATGAGGTATTTATGATATTTGGCAGGGGTAATGTAATTTGAACACTTATGAAGTAAGAAGCAGGGTATCAAATCATGCCCTGCAGAATAAATCTTTTTGACTCTTTTTTTAATATCTTCAATTTCATGCGGTGTTGTAGGAGATAGGAAAAAGGAGTTCAGAGGAGTATTATTTTTGAGACAAGACTGTGCAGTGTTTGGAGAGTTAGTCAGGAGATTTGTGGGAGGAGAGTGAACAGTATGTAAAGAGTTGGTTAGGAGATTTGTGAAACTTTCTGAAAAATAGTAGTTGAATTTATTGGCAATTTTATGTGCATTTTCAGTCTTTTGTCCTATATTTAGTGTGATTTTATCCTCTATCCTTAACTTTCTACCAGTCTGTCCATTTATTATACCCCAGATGCACTAAAAAAGCTCATAATGCTAAAACAATTAGGTGCTCTTCCAACATTTATGGGAAGAGCACCTAATTGTTTTATCATTATGAGCTTTTTTAGTGCATTTTATAAATCTCCTGTATGTGTTTTTGTAATTTTTATAGTATACCTTGAACTCTTTGGATTTGCCACTGTCGAGTTTGCTAAGTCTCTGCAGCAGCCTCATCTTTTCTGATAAAGTTTTAATACCTTTTGTGACCCAAACATTCTGTTTTTTGTTAGTGATAGTCTTTGTTTTCTCTGGGAAATGGCAATTAAAGTAATATTCAAATAGCTGCAGAGAATTGTCATATTTTTCATTTGTTGTTGAGGAAGTAAATACACTTTGCCAGTCTTCTTTCTCTAAGCTAAGTACAAAGTTGTTTATGTTGCTATCACTATAACTTCTACATTTAATAACTGTTTCTCCTGATGGGAGTACATTGAATGGTGGATTAAAATATATTTTTAGTGCACTGTGATCTGAAAAACCAATATTTATAATTTTTACTGTGCAATCAGTGTTAGTAGCAACCTGATCAAGACAGCTGTTTAATCTCATAGGACATATAACTTTCATATTTAAGTTGAATGACATCATTAAATTTACTAATTGGGACTTTCAAGCAGATTCTTCAAGGAAATCAATGTCGACAGCTTCTTTGTGTTAATTTTCGTTACTTCCAGACTTCCTTCATCCTTCCAGATTGTTATTCCATTTATTCCTGAGTCCACTTTCTTCCGATTGCAGACCTCATCTTTTTTCCCATGAAATTCTGCCTTTTGGGTTGCTTCCCTAAGAAGTATTCTGTTATCTATTATTGCTTCCCTAAGAAGTATTCTGTTATCTATTACATTCATTCTAAGTCCAGTGTATTTCATATCATTGTCAATTTCAGTGAACAGTGTAGGTTTGGATTTGTAGCTGGTTAGTAAGTTGAAGGCCTGCTTCGTTGGTCTCTTAGTATCCATTCGGTATATGTGCCCATAAAATTGTAATCTTCTTTTTCTCATCATATCAATTAGCATTTCCACTTTCAAATAGAGCTATTTATAGTTATATATATTTTTTGTCATTTGGAATGCCCTTACTATTTTATATGCGATACTCTGCTTTCCATGGTATCTTTCCTTTTGTACTGCTTGTTATCAGTTCTCCTAGGTACTGGTATTTAAAGAAGTTTGTTTTAGATGTTGTGTTGTGATGAATTAAGATGTGGAAGGGTATCATTGATGTTTTTCATGAAGTGTGTTTTTTCATATGATACTTTAGCCCTATTTTGCCTGCTTCTGTCTGTAGTTCAGTGATTTGTTCTTTGGCACTATCTAGTGAGTCAGTAATTAATGCCATGTGATCTGCAAAAGTTAGAAAGTCTGTGGTTATTTTATTTGGGTTTCTCCATCGTTTATTTACGGAGATACCGCGGTCAATCTTATAAGGCATCACACACACCAATAATGTGTACTTAGTACCTATATATTGGTTTTAGTCTGTTATTTGATTAACGTGGGATATGGGGATATACCACACAATATTTATCACCACTTTTTTCAGAATATTTTACGATATCGTATTTACTTATACATCTCAGAATGGAAGTGTGTGTATTTACAAGCAGTGCCATGCCTTGTATCGAATATATTGAAGTCTTCTGCCTTACTTACTAGCAATTCAACCACACACTTTAATGTCAAAGTAGCTTATGTTAATATATTTCACCATTTTGTTGAATATGCTAATTGCACTCGTCAGTATTCCATCGTGCTCAGGTAGTTACTAACACATACTGTGTGGTTATCGAGTGGCCAACAGAAAACAAGATCAACAGCTGTAAATTATCAGTGTTTGTGGATCATGTAAGCAGGGAAGATACAGTCAAGCTAGCAGGAGTTGATGGCATACCCAGCAGAAACTTGCGGTTCTTCCTGCCAAATATTACTGACCCCGTCACTTATTATGCAACTCCTCATTACAGACAGGCATCTTTCCTGATCAGCTAACAACATCCAAAGTGATTCCAATTCTCAAAGTTACTGGCAAACATAAAGTGATAAACTGTCGCCCCATTACATTAACAGCCTGTTTTTCAAAAGTATTAGGAAAATAATGTACATTAAGTTAATACAGTTTATAAACAAAAATGGATTATTAGCCAGTCCTCAGTATGGTTTGCAAAGTAAGAAATCAAGTAAGATGGTAATCGACGAACATATAACCACTGTTTTAAAAGCCATTGATGAAAAACAACAAACAGCAGGTGTATTTTTAGATTTATCTAAAACTGTTGACATGGTAAACCACAGAACACTTATAAATAAGCTTTGAGTACTATGGTAGTATGGGATTAGCAATTCAATTCATTCATTCATTTCTCAGAGACTAGAAAAAAAAGTGTGCATTAGAAATGTAGATGGAAAAGTAAGAATACCTGTCAGAAGAACACCCAGTCAACTTTGTGGTACCTCAAGGGTATTTTAAACAATAAATTATGGCTGGATAACTCTGTGGTTCACCTTCTCACTACAGAGCATAGACCAAACAACATTTTATTGATAGGACTTTCATATGGTTGCAAAAAAAGGACAATTTTTGTAGAGGGAAACATTCCACGTGGGAAAAATATATCTAAAAACAAAGATGATGTGACTTACCAAACGAAAGCGCTGGCAGGTCGATAGACACACAAACATACACATGAAATTCAAGCTTTCACAACAAACTGTTGCCTCATCAGGAAAGAGGGAAGGAGAGGGAAAGACAAAAGGATGTGGGTTTTAAGGGAGAGGGTAAGGAGTCATTCCAATCCCATTTGTAAAATGTCAAATGTCTGCTTGTGTCTGTGTATGTGCAGTTGGATATGGGTGTGTGCGCGAGTGTATACCTGTCCTTTTTTCCCCCTAAGGTAAGTCTTTCCGCTCCCGGGATTGGAATGACTCCTTACCCTCTCCCTTAAAACCCACATCCTTTCGTCTTTCCCTCTCCTTCCCTCTTTCCTGATGAAACAACCGTTGGTTGCGAAAGCTTGAATTTTGTGTGTTTGTTTGTGTGTCAATCGACCTGCCAGCGCTTTCGTTTGGTAAGTCACATCATCTTTATTCTGAAACATTTAGTCAATAATTACTTTCTATATGCCTTAAATTCAGCTTGAATCATATTCAGGCCTGCAGGAGCCACAAAATACATAGGTATTCAGTCAATAAATTCCCCATCTACTGATTTTATAGTTACAGGCTCAACACTTATAACCTTTAACACTGGATAAATCAGGGATTAATACACTGTTCTAGTTTAAATTTCTTTGATGCTGGGCCTATTAAATGGTTGCTTGACCAAAATGTGTCTCTCTCCTCTCCTCTCTTCTCTACCACATTAGGCCATGCATTGCACGATAGTGCTGATGAACATCTTGTGAAAACTTTTGGGCTGTCTGTGTCTTCCATGCCGGGTGTAGAATACTCGGTGTTGCAATTGCCTAAATTTAGAAAACACACATCAGCTTTATGTGAGAAGATTGCACATTCTACATTGTGTGAACTCGTGGAAGCTTCAGAGCTGAGAGACCTGGAAGGTACTTAATGCAAAGATATGTGAAGTTAATGTATTATGTGCTGAGGAGTAATTCATCATAACATATTACAAGATAGCAGTTCTGAACTGAAGAGGGAAGTGTCTAAGCATAACGAGTTGAACATAACACTTGAGCTGTTACGACACTTACACTTCACTGCTACTTCAGGAGACCGGAACCATGTGGCTACCCATACTACTGCCCCCAACATCATGGCAAATGTGGTCGATGACCTTAGCCAACAGCTGCTGCAAGATTTCCCAGTGCTAATGGACCCAGTTATTAGCGAAGAGCAAAAGAAGCCATACAACTCATCACCATATCTTAACAGCACCAGGGCAACTGGACACTGCCAGACCTCGGTGGTTAATCCCAATAAGTTACATGCTGCACAATTTGAGTTCGAGAAGGTGATTTATAATTGATATGTGACACAATCTCACAGATGGTACAGAATAAGGATAGCTCATGAAGAATGTGTGGCAATTATAGGGGCTTAAATGCTTGCACCATTCCAGGCAGATACCTGGTTCCCATGTTGCCAAATGTAACAACAGTGTGGCGGACACTTGTGTTTTTTTAGCATAACAGATTGTGCAAGGGCTTTCTCACAAATCCCCATGCCTCAAAACGATGAGCATAAAACTGCAGTGACAATCCTCTTTGCTTGGGAGGAGGTACAGTTTCTAGACTGTGCAGCCTTTCTCATGGGCATTTCACCTCTTCCTGAGAAGGTCAACAATAATGTGCAGATGCCTCTTGACTCCAACATTTAAAGGCCATAGATGATTTCTTGGAATTTTGAACTATTATAGGTGACACTTGTTACATTTTGCTGAGGTATATTCATGGTCAGAAAAAAACAGTACACCTTGAACGAGGTAGCACATACATATTCGCAAGACCTGTACATTAGTATGTTCTGCAGAAATGATTACCATTTGAAACACATTGGTCCGTGGGTTCGAGGCCAACACCGATATCATGGCGCAACACCATCCACTGGTAGAATGTGCTTGCGCATCTCTTTGTAATTATAAACCAAAGGTAATGGATCAATGTGACTTGAGCAGATGTGCAGGATGCCTCACAGATGTATGCACGAACTGTACCATCAAATCAGTGTGTTTGAAAGAGGGCGAGGGCGCATTATTGGCATGAGAGAATGTGATGCATCCATCTGGGGAATTGCTGCTCATATAGGACCAAGTGTTTAGGCAGTGCAATGGATGCGTGCAGAATAGTTTATAGAAGGTCACAGAACACAACGAGATGGGTAAGGTCGCACCACCCAGACCAATGGATTTCAATTTTGCTGACTATGGCAGAGAGGTACAAAAGGTGTCAGTCTCTTTCACCCAGGCCATTACCACAGACAGGAGTAGCAATTTGAGAGCGTACTGTTCAGAGAGCTCTGAGAATGTGCAGTTGCAAATATATTCAAACCACAAGCTGTCATCCTGCCAGTAACAGGATAGCAGAGCGTATGTACTGCACATTGGAGGTGGTATTGGCTTGCTGTATGGAAGTCTCATTGGACGTACTGCCTTTAGTACTATTAGGGCTACATATTTTCCTGAAAGGGGAATTCAGTTGCTTGGCTGTTCAGCAAATCTATGGCGAGCAGTTATTAGTCCTAAGTGAATTTTCTCCTCCACACCTGACCATGAGCTATTGATTGGGCAGTCCAATGCATTCTTGCATAAACTGCTCTAGCACATGCAACAGCTCTTGTCAAAGAATCCAGGCTGACATTGTGACAGACACATTTTCTTCCATTGAGATTTAGTCAGGTATGATTTTGTGTGACTGAGAGATGACACTGTTAAATCACTACTCTCTCCACAATATCACAATATACTGGCTCCTTTAAGGTAATAGACCACAGTGATAAAACATTTGTGATTGATAAGCGTGGTAAATGGGATACTGTATCTGATGAGCATCTCAAGCCTGCTTACACACAAGACAATCAGTCTACAGCAGTGAGCGACCCATCAGAACTGCAACTCAGTGACAAAATTTACTACATGACACATCACATGTGAGATTATGCATGCCTGTTCCAGATTCTTCAGGAAACGAGGTGGTATTCGCACAGTCTAGCATGTAGGTAAACTGTAGATACCTTCTGGTTAGAGGAGCTCCTGGGTTTTCTAATTCCTTTCAGGTTAGGGAGTTGAACTGTGCTGGTCAAATTTGTGATGTGATGCAGGACCACAAGAGCCACAGCTTTCCAAAAGCAGCTGATGTGGTGACCTTGATAGACAGCCTACCAAGGTTGAATGCAAATATTAAAATAAAATTTCTCCTGTGGTATATATATCACATTTATTTGTGTTGACAAGGTATTTTGCCCTATGCAGAATGTATTTAATATGTATATAAAATGTTAATCACTTACAAAACATGTACATATTTGAAATGGAATCAACTACTCCCACAATGTCCTCAATTTTCTTGCCTGAATCATTACTGCCCTGCTACTCACACATTTAGAAAAACATGAAAAATTATAGATGTCACTGTATGCTGGCAATTGACATGTTTTTTATGTATAAATGACTGATTATTTCTATTCAAGAAATATGAGAAACATCTTTAATCTGCATTTGCATGAAAAAAAATCTCCTACACCATACATTTTATTGCTATTGGTAGATTGCTTAGGATTTTTTAAGCTGCATATTTCACCTCCTTCTTCACCACAGTTATATTCCTTAAAGGGTAATGCAGATCATTTTCCTTTTAAGGTTGCACTTGTGGATATCTTGTTACTCTCAAACACAGATGGACCGTTGATAAAAAATTTTGTAGGTGAATAAATATGCTGGGAGGCTGTGGGTAATATTCCTAGCTGCTGGAACAGACACCTGGAAGATGTATGTTTGTAAACCCTATACATAATTTTAATTAATGTCTTGTGTGCAACGAACACTTTTTGCCTAAGTGAGGGGCTACCCCAGAATATTACCCCATAAGACACCATTGAATAAAAATATGTTAACTTAATAACTTGTGTATCACCAAATTTTGCAATTATTTTTATGGCAAAGGTAGCTGAACTAAACATTTCAGCTGGTGTACTATGTGGTTTTCCCACTTTATGTTTCCATCAATATGTACACCTAACTGTCGCCCCTTTTCATTAATTCTTCTTGGTATACTAAATGAGTGATAAAATGTCAGTGGCTACAGGGTAAAAAAAAAAAAAAAAAAAAAAAAGCAGCATTTTAAGGGTAGGGAGGACAGCAAGAAACCAAATTTTAAGAGAGGTTAAGATTGAAACAAAGCTTCAGATTGAGAAGGAAACCAAACAACATACACTGATCAGTCAGAACATTATGACCACCTAACAAAAATCTGGTACGTCCACTTTTGGTATGTATAACAGCAGCAACATGTCATGGTATGGAAGCAGTGAGGGCTTCGTAGATCGCTGGAAGGAGCTGGCACCACATCTGCAGGCACAAGTCACCTAAATCCTGCAAATTCCTGGTTGGCGGGGGGAGGGGGGGGCAATGAGCTCTGATGCTACGTTCAATCACATCCCAGATGTGTTTGACTGGGTCCAGATCTGGTGAGCTGGGAGGCAGCACATTAACTGGAACTCATCCCTGTGTTCCTTGAACCACTACATCACATTCCTGGCCTTGTGAAATGGCATGTTATTGTGTCGAAAAATGCCACTACTGTTGGGAAACATGGCTGTCATGAAGGGGTCTACATGGGCTGCAACCAGTGTGTGATACTCCTTGGGCATCATGGTGCCTTGTACAAGCTCCGCTAGACCCATGGATGCCCACATGATTGTTCCCCAGAGCACAATGGAGCTGCCGTCAGATTGTCTCTGTCCCATAGTATAGGTGTCAAGGAGCTATTCCCCTAAAAGTTTACAAATTTACACCCTCCCATCAGCATGATGAAGTAGGTATTGGGATTCATCTGACCATGCAACAATCTGTCACTATTCCAATGTTTAGTACCAATGGTCATGTGCCCATTGCAGTCATAGTTACCAATGTTGTGATTAACAATGGCACATGCATGGGTCATTGGCTGCAGAGGCCCATCATTAGGAGTGTTTGGTGCACTGTATGTTCAAACACACTTGTACTCTGCACAGCATTAAAGTATGATGTTAATGCTGCCACAATTCACTGCCTGTCCTGTTTGACCAGTCTCCCCAGCCTATGACTTCTGACATCTGTAATGAGGAGTAGTTACCCAAACCCACAAGTCTGGATGTGGTTTCACCACACATTGAAGACACTCACCACAGCACTCCTCAAGCACCTGACAAGTCCTTCAGTTTTTGAAATGCTCATGCCAAGCCTCTGGCCCAAAACATTCTGCCCTCGGACAATCTCAGGAAGATTACACACCTTCCCCATTCTACACATAGACAGCACAATCACGGATACTACATGCACCGTGCATATTTCTGACGAGCATTCATTCATCAGGTGATGCTGCCTTCACCTGGATGGGTTCATGTCGATGGTAGGTCAATGGTCATAATGTTCTGGCTGATCAGTGTAATTCTGGCGTATTGCATCAGCACAAACAGCTGTTGTTTCAAAACTTTTAGCAGTCAGCAGAAATTTTATTACCACCCAATTTCAACTCAGTCAGTGGGGAATATCAGCTATCTTTATGGCATCAAAATATTCGAGTACTAAATAGTAAAATTAATGTACTAATTATCTCCATTCATGAGTCACAGTCATCAAGCCCAGCTGACAAAATCTACCTCTCTGGACATTATATGACCACTGGTATAGATGTGTTAAGTGTTAGGCACTTGATTTTGAATTGATGAGTAATCATGTACATGTAGATGTAAAAACTGACAGCCTGAAAAAAGCCATCTTTCAAAGTGTAGTTGCACGAGTAGGACTAAAAAACAATGTGTTGATTAATGTTAACAATAATCATGTATAAGTATCCCATAAACTCACTCATTTCACGCCATTCTGATACAAGATTTTAAATTATCTACAGGGTATGTAAATTACTAACTAATACTTTTTTATTTATTATGCATTTTTAAGCAGTAAAAAAAATGTCTTTTGTGTACACACACACACACCTACATAAATAACATATGTGGTGTAACAGATATTTTAGATCCTTATTGTCTGTCAAGATACAAAATTGTCCATCATACTACGCATGATATACTCTACATAATATATAAGTTTAGTCTAAGTGAAATTATATCTCCTTTATTGTAAGTGAAATTATAATTAGTACTTAAGATCATCTTTAGGGCATATTTTGAGCCCTTTGATTGTACAAAATGCTTTTTCTCTAAGCCATTTCAGTGTGGTGTTTCTAAACATTCTCAGTGACACAGTATGTGCCTGCAACAAGTTAAATATTTTAACCCCCATGTGTCTGTAATTATTCTGAGCTTTCTTAAATCTAGCGACTGATATCAATCTGATCTTTTTGGCTTCCAAGTCTTTTCGAGCTGTAACAAAAGTGCTAGGGTATGTATTTACACAACATAATACAAGGCAAGTGATTTACATGTATTATGAAGAGTAAATGTCCAAACACAGTACCTTGTGGCACTCCCTGCTTTATATTCAAGACATTTAACTTCAAATTATTGAACTGCACAATTTGTTTACTGTCACCCAGGAAGGATCTGATCAGGGAGTTCTGAGCCTCTAAAAATGTAACAGTAGTGTTTCTAATGGAATTCTATGACTGATAGAGTCAAATGCCTTACTGAGATCCGCAAGCATAGCATTAAAAAATTCTCTAGATTCTAATGACGGTAGTGTAAATGAAACAATACTGTCAACTGCTTCTACTGTTGACAGGCTGGACTTGGAGCCATATTGTGAGTCACTTAGAATATTTTTTACAAACAGCTTTGACCGATTTGGAGCTTTATGTAATTTTTTTAGTTTTCAGTTTAGTTTATTAGCATACTTTGCATCACTTGTGCGATATGGGAACTGTCACAATTCTTCAAATTAATACAACAAAATATAAAATTATTATTTTACAATGTTTTAAAAATGACACAATGAACTAATGCAGTGGAGTTAAACATCCTCTCTGAACAAGTAAATAAGGATTTGACATACATATAGTACACTTCAAGAACACACATTTATCACATCATTTACAGTCAAAAGAGTAAACAAACGAAATATAAAATTTACAATGAGAACAGCATGATTGTACTGATAATGAAGAAAATACAAGTGTTTGTTGGTGATTTAGGGATACAAAATATCCCTCCATGTTATAAAGACATTTATTTAACAGTTAACTTTCTAATTTCAGACTTAAATTGTCCCTCCTCTACGATTCCCTTGATGCAAATTGGCAGAGCATTATACAGCTTTATTCCATAAAAACTCAAATGTTTTTCAGTTTTTTGTTTTTCTTGCTGTTTCTACTGCAG
This sequence comes from Schistocerca piceifrons, assembly GCF_021461385.2. Lineage (NCBI taxonomy): Eukaryota > Metazoa > Arthropoda > Insecta > Orthoptera > Acrididae > Schistocerca > Schistocerca piceifrons. The sequence continues at coordinate 277,424,907 of NC_060149.1, forward strand.
ATTCTTACTGGCACATATATCATCATTTTGGAAATCTGAATTTATATGTAAACTACTCAAGTGTGTTCTTGTGCATAGTACTCTTTTGAATACATACAAATATGGTGCTGTATGTGTTTTTAACTGCATGAATGAGGGCCAGCAGTGTGTTTGTGGAGAGCTGTGTGTAATAATTCTAATGGCTCTTTTCTGTTTCTCAAATGAGATTTTTTTACACCCCAGAACATTATTCCATAAGATACAATAGAGCAGATATAAGAAAAATGCACTATCTTGCAAAATATGTGCTACAAGAGGAATTATTCTTAGTGCAAAACGAGCAGAACTGAGTTTTGAGGATATGCATATGACATGCTCTTTCCAGCTCAAGTCATGATCAATATACATGCCCAAAATTTTTGTAGACTGTACTTTCTGTGTTCCTGGTCACCCAATAATAAATGGTCATCCTTTTCATTTACTTTACTATACTGGCATGCAATTTGTTTTGTTTAAATTAAGTGCTAACTTATTTGCATTAAACCACTGTTGCACATGATTCAGAACTTTTTCAGCTGTAGTGAATAAAGATTTTCTGTCATCGCTTATAATTTTGTTTGTGTCATCTCCAAATAACATAATTTTGGATGAACTGTTTGGGATTTTAATGTCATTATATAGATCAAGAAAAATAGTGGGCCAAGAACTCTAACCTGCAGGACACCTGCTTCCACTTTCTTAGCATGTGATGCTTTATTTTTACTTATTTTAAGGTGAGTTCCACAACTTAAGTTCTATCTTGGAGACAGGATTCAAACAATTTCCTCCCAATTCCTCCAATGCCTATTGCCTCCAGTTTGTCAAGTATAATTTGATGGTTTACTGTATCAAAGGCCTTGGAAAGCTCTAGGTTGATTCTCACCACACTTTTGCTATTGTGTTAATTCATAACATACTCTTCTGTATAGGCTTGCATAGCTGTTTCTGTGTTGTAACCTGTTTGAAAGATATGCTGGCAATAATTCAGAATACTGAAGGTGTCAAGGTATCTTATGAGTTGGATTTTTATCAGTTTTTCAAATATTTTTGAAAAAGATTGAAGGAAGGATATAGGTCTGTAGTTTCCTACCTTAACCTTACATGCATCTCCATGTTTGAATAGTCGTCTAACCTGAAAGATTTTCAGCCTCTAGGGGAACACACCTTCACTGAATGAGAAACTGGCAATATCTATCAGTGGTTTTAAACTCTGTGAGGCAACTTTTTTTTGTGACACTGGCACTTCATCCATTCCTGCAGACATTTTTGATTTCAGACTATTACTTACTTTCAACATTTCATGTTCATCTGTGGGACTTACTCTCAAACTGCTGACTACTTCATTGTTGTTATTTTCTCTTGTTTGATAAAGTTCTTGCTTAGTTTCTCAGGTACACTTGGAAAGTAATTATTAGTGTAACTTTATATCTTATGGAAAACTGTTTTTACTCAGTATCACAGTATCTTAAAAACTGAATTTGTAAATATACTGTACATCTGATGCCAGGAAGCTCTCTCCTGAAAAATATGTACATACAAGTATTGTAAAAATGAGAGTGCAAAAGTGCCAAATTGCATTATATGTGAAAGATATCCCACTTAACTAAAGAAAATTACGTAAAATGCCTAAGTAAAGAATTTTCTGTTGCAAATTATGCTCAGACAAACATCATAAAAATGACCCTACCAAATAATACTCGATATAACAGTATTGAAATTAATGAAATTTTGTCCAACATCTGGGGTAAAATATATGTACATAAAAGATCTTGGGATGTAAATAAATAAATAAATAAATAAAGACAGACAAGGCTTCCATCTTTATTGTTATGTTATCTTTAGATTTAAGTACAATATCCTGTTGCTTACTGTCTCTTTCATTTCTCTTTGAACAATTTCTCATGGAGTTCTTGATTTATTGGCCGACTTCCTTATTAATCTAGCATTATTTAGTATTTTTGCTAGATTAATTATCCTTCTATACACTTTTTGTAGTTTGTTACTTTTTTTAATTAGAATCAGTACAACCTTTCATTTCAGAGTCTTGGAAGAATTTTTTATATCAGATGTGATCCATGAATTTCTGTGTCTATGCCTATGTGAGTTGATTTTGACTAATCTTTTTGGAAAGAACATTTCAAAATCTGTCATGAAAAGATAAGGGAAAACATTGTATGAAGCAATACTGCACCTCAGGATTGGTTAGACAGTGTGATAGCAAACTGGCTACAGTTTTCAGTGGAGAAAATTGGTTTGTACATATGATGTACTGTTTTTGTATTTATCTGAACTGTGAAAACTTTAATGAGTGCATTGTGATCAGATATGCCTAGGTTAATATTCAAAACTTCTCTATCTGAGGTTTCTATATTTCAAAATAAATTTGCTATGAGACATTTTGAAGCATTTGTTAGCCTTTTATGGTTATTTAAATTTGAATACAAATTCAAACTGTGTAAAACATTGTGTATTGTGGAATCGAATTTTAATTGGACTTTTTACCAACACATTGACCAAAAAAAAAAAAAAAAAAAAAATGGACCCTCCTGGACAGGCTATGAAGGCCCAACAGTACTGACTGGCCGCCGTGTAATTCTCAGCTCGTAGGCGTCACTGGACAGGGATATGAAGGGGCATGTGGGCAGCACACCGCTCTCCGGGCCATAGGTCAGTTTCTGAGACCGGAGCTGCTACTTGTCAATCAAATAGCTCCTCAGTTTGCCTCACAAGGGCTGAGTGCACCCCCACTTGCCAACAGTGCTCGGCAGACCGGATGGTTACCAATCCAAGTGCTAGCCCAGCCCGACAGCACTTAACTTCAATGATCTGACGGGAACCGATGTTACCACTGTGATAAGGCCATTGGCACATTGTCATTAAAGTCCCCACATATAAATCTTGATGATTTCTCATCATGTGAGATGCTCAGCAGTGCCTCAAGCTTATTAATAAAAAAAATTCGTCACTATGGTGTTCAGTACACTGACATGACCATTATTTTTCTCTTTTTTTCCATTCACTTGCATTGCTCTAGCCTCATTGTTCATATGCCACTGCCGGGAGTACTACATATTGCAGTATGGGTTTTTGCTCTCTCTGCTATTCTGTACCAATGAAAGAGGCGATTTGAAATGTAAACCACTGCTTGTTTACCATTCAGAAACTCCATGAGCCTTCAAGAAGAGCAAAATCCAGAAGAGGTTAAATGTGATGTGGAGATCAAACAACTACAAGTTTTGGGTGTCACGTGATCTTTTTTGTGATTGGATCAATGAAATATCTGGTCCTTCGGTGAAAACATATTTGCTTGAGATGAATCTGCCATTCCCAATTCTTGCATGTTATGGACAATGCTCGTGCCCATTCTCAAGGCCTACGAGTCCAACTCCTTGAAGAATTTGAATTCATCAAGATCCAATTTCTGCCTCCCAACACCACTCTGTTACTCCAGTCTATGGACCTGCAGATTATTTCCAACTTTAAGGAGCTCTGCACCAAAGCAATTTTGGAAATTGCTTTGGGCTGACTGAAGCTATCAATCTCACTCCAGTGAGTTTTGGTAATATCACTTCAACATCATTGCCTGTGTCAAGATGATCTAAAAGTTGTGGGAAGGGGTTACCAAGCGAACTCTCACTTCTGCTTGGAAGAAGCTTTGGCTGGAGTGTATTGTTGAATGTGACAGGCATTTGAGGCAGTACCTGTGAAGCCTGCATTCGACGAGATTGTGGCTTTGGCCAGTAATGATACTGATGAGCTTGTGAAAATCACAGCCAAGAAATGACCACTGAAGAGCTTATGGAGTTGCAGCATGTTTCACAGCAGGATGTTGTGGAGAGGAGTTCTTCAGAGGAGGAGGAGGAGGAGGAGGCAGTAACAGCAAAGAAGCAGTCTTCTGATGCAATAAGAGAACAATAAGAGAACAAATTATGCTCGCTACGCAAGGTTCCACTGTACTACCAAGGAAGAAGTTAACGTTTGTAATTTTCTGTAATGTACTTCTTAGCGCTCTTATGACAAGTGTATCTTCATTTCTATTAACATCATTAGCGCCTCCTATTATTACACAGTTGATTCCAGGAGTCAGAAAATTTTTACAGAACTACCCGTAAGGGATACCTGGTTTCATTACTCCACCAACTTTGAGTGTAGCTTGTATGTTAGACATGGTGTCAGCTAAACCTTTTCCATGATTGCCTGAAAGTATGTAAATATCTTCTTTGTTCTTACTGATAATTGTTATGTTTGCGTGTTCCCAGCATTATCTATTATTTCCTTGCTTGTTATGACAGCGTTTCGTAAGTGAGTGATTTTTAGCCGATACATTTGTGGGAGTACTTCATTTGTTCTAGTATTTTCACATTTTTTGACTCACCACACGTTAAAAGTCCAAAATTATTTGCTACTGGGAGACTAGTGGTGTTCTCTTTACTATTAGCATGATGGAACTTTTTAGGCCTAATGAAGTTATCATTTTGTTCGGTTATGACAGTTTCACTACACACTGAATAGTCTTCGATGACTTTTTCAGGTTTCTATACATACAGTTTAGCTAACATAAGATCATATTTTAATACGGCAGTCACACAGTCCTCTTGGTATTCCTTTTGTAAACATAGAATATCATGAAAATCGCAGTGCACATTTCCACAATCACAAATTACATTTCTCTCTTCTAATGTATTTAAACATTAGCAATAGATCCATTGTTGTAACCACAGACATAACTTGACATCACATTTCACCTTCTTACTATGTTTCACACACACAAGGTTTAAAAAGTCATAGTTTTCTGCAAATCTGGTAATTAGTACGCTTACACACACAGTAATGCAGTAAGGAAAAAAGGATGGGGACAACACAGGCTGGGTGATAATTATTAGAACAAAACACATTACATTTTTGGGCAGAGAAGTAAAGGCTGTTATTTTTTAAGGATGCAGGGAAACAACCACTAACAAACATTCAGTTTATAAGAGGACATAATGGATGTGCTATTATATCCTCAGTTTTTTTCTCTCAAAAATAGACAATAAATGTCTTCTGATTTTGAGTAAGTTAGTATTGCTATTGCACTTTTATTATTGGTTACTTTTACCTCTTATCATTTAGAGACAGGAACTAGATCTTCAAAGTTTTGGAGGAAAAGAGTTTTCATGTTTTGAGTCATGGATGTTGTCATATTTACAATTGTGTTCAGCTGCAGCAGTGTTATTCATACTGCCAGCATGAACAAAGTATGTGTTGAAATCATCTGGTGTGATACCAGCATCACAGGAATTATTTTTGCTAATATCTTTACTTCTTCCCAGATGAGTCTTGACAACAGTCCAGGCTACTTTACATTTATTTTGCAACTTATTAATATAAACGTCATTAACATTGCACTTGCTTAATCTGACTGATTTCTACCTTATATTTCTTCTTTAATCATATGTGGTTTGCTCTTTCTTCTTCACTATCCCTTGATTTACCATAGGAAATTATTAACAGACTTAAAAGCTCTTGTAGATAGTGTGTGAACCGGCAATGCACAGATGTGAGACCATGTATCCTGGCAGTTCCCTTATTTTTTCTCACTACTATAGGGCAATTAGTTTTAAATGTATCTGACAGTGCACTGACAATTAATGTAAATGCATTTTCAATGTGAGTAGGCCTACTTTCAAGCTGAATGTCATTCAAGTTTGTCATCTTTAGCCATGTTCTACTCTTAATTTCACTGTAATCAGATTTTTAGTATTTAATTTAACGAAACACCTTTATGGACTGATAAAATGTGATTTATAAATTATAGTGCACAGCAATCAGTTGTCCTTTTTTTTGCAGCTTTTATTATGCAAAATCAGATTTTGGCCAGTGCCTAGCCATTATTAATGCACTAATTTCTGATCTCGGTGCATGGTAGTTCCCCGTTGTTTGGGCGTCAGTCACAGTTCTTTGAATTGGTAGTATTCAATGAACTGTGACTGATGCCCAAACAACAGGGAACTAACATGCATCGAGATTAGAAAATAGTTCATTGATAATGGCTAGGCACTAGCCAAAATCTGGTTTTGCATAATAAAACCTGCAAAAATTAGGATGACTGATTGCTGCACTGTATAATTCATAAACCACATAACAGTCACTGAGTGAACCCACTTTCTGAATGGAAGGTAACCTGATGATAAAATGTGTTTTGAACAACACCACTTGATAACTGATTTGTCTCAACATTAGTAAATACATTGTCAAGGCAAGTAGTTTGTCTTGTTAAGTGATCATTAATACAGAACAGGTCACATGCTCGTAGCATACTGTGTAGGTTAATTTGTTTGTATCCTTAGTCTTATATCAATACTCGAGTCACCAAAAATTAAAATCCTATATTTATGCCATTTCTCAAAGTGTACAATCACTTTCTGTAAAACCTGCACAGATACTTAAATATCACTATCTGTTGTGCAGTTATATAGGTACAATTATGAGTTTTTACATGGGCAGGACAATGCCACTGTTTCCAGTAAATTTTCTATACAGTTATCACTCACAGTAATGCAAGTCTATGCCACTACTAACATACATTGGTGGATGACAGAGGGGCAGGGGGTGATAGAGACCCTGTACATATTTAGCAATTGTGAAGCACTGCCGGGTAAATAAGTTTGGGTAAAACATCTTGGAGGTAAGATTAGCTCTCTGAACTGCTGTAGAAAGAGCAATGTATACATTCAACATGATGATCTTGTGTTTGTTGCTACATTCCATTTCGCCATCAAAGTGAAAGTAGTCCCATACTCAGGAACTGAGCACAGGGGAGCAGATGCAGCAATCCTACATTGCTTCACTTGGTGAGGTTGCACTGGTCATGGTCTGCTTTTGTCTTCCTTTGACCTATAACAAAGTGTCAAGTATGTATCTGTGTTGTGTGAATGACTTTGATGAGTACATGTACAGTGTACTGCTGAGTTTGTGTTTTTAGGGACAAAGGGAAGCAAGAGGGTGAAACCTGATGCGGGCACACAGCCAACTCCTCCAAAATTGCACTGAGGGAGCTGCTGAGCTCAAACCCCCATCTGATGAACAGACAGTGTCACGTGCCATCACATCGATAGACGCTGTGAGAAGGTATGGAATTTAATCCAGGACACTGGCACAAAATGTGATCAGGAACTTTATGCCACCACCTATCATTCCTTTTCCAGCCGAATACTGGCAGTCAAAATTTTCCATCACATCCAAGTGAAAATTGACCACACAGAAGTGTGTTAGCAACCTTGGGTATGGATATGGGGTCATTTCACCACAGTTCTAGAAATTTCTACATGGTATGCCTACTGCAGTGTTAATATTGCCAATTCCTGTAAACATTCTCCTGTCAGTATAGTAATTCTGCCCCAAATGTCATGTAATGGTGAAATCAAACATATTTTCTACATCATTTATCCACAAAATTGAAATGCTCAGTGGAGATAAGGTGTTTATTTTCATCCACTGATAAACATTTACTTGCTGTCAATTTCATCAGGAGTAAAGCTGACAACTGAACATGTGATTGAAGCCTCTTCAGTGATGTGCGGGTTATTACACTTAAATTAAGAAAATAGTAACTCACAACCAAAATGTAAAAAACACGACTGACTCTTCCAGCTTACATGATTAAACTCAGGCAAAATATTGAGGATCTAAGTGTGCTACATAAGTCAACTAAATTGCAAATATTTAAGGATAAGTACAATCAAGTTAAAGAACAATTTCAGTAACAACTCTCAAATTTAAGAAAACAGATCCTAGGTAAGGAAATAGCTCAGTCAACAAATATATGGAAGACTTCATGGAATATAATAAATAGATATTGCAAAGCCACCCCCAAGTTAGAGGCTCAAATTGTCATAATCCAACATGAAGGAAACCTTATTAATGATCCAGATAAAATCTGCAATATATTTAATGAATATTTTATATCTTCAGCTGTGAATCCAGTTAACAACACAGGTCTGTCTTGGATGGTAAAGCCTTACCCTAGGCTGGCTACTGCTTTTGAATTTAAGGAAGTGAGTATGGAGGAAATAGGAAAAATAATAAATAACTTAAAGAATAAGACCTCATCTGGCTGGGATGGACTGAGTAGTATTATAATTAAAAAATGCAATAAGGAATTAGTCGGAATAATTACCTGTATGATCAACAGTAATATCAGGGAGCACACATTTCCAAATATATTGAAGAAAAGTGCAGTTCAACCTGTGCATAAAAAAGGATTGATAGAAGAGCTATCAAACTTCAGGCCCATATCACTAATACCAACTTTTGGTAAAATATTTGAAATTGTTTTGTTGACACATCTTACTGATTATATCACAAGGAATAATTTACTAGCAGAAACACAGCATGGCTTCAGAAAGCATCACAGTACCATTACGGCAATTACCGACTTTCTCCACAAGGTGTATGATGCCGTGGACGAGGAAATGCAGACAGCAGGGATATTTCTAGACCTTACTAAAGCATTTGATTCAGTGAACCATGAGCTACTACTAAGCAAACTGGAAACTTACAATATAAATGCCACATCCATACAACTACTGATCACTTATCTAACCAATCATAAGCAGTGTACAAAGCTGAGTTATCAAATTAATGATCAGATTAAACATTTCCAATCCAGCTATGAAACAGTAAAACAAAGTGTACCTCAGGGCTCAGTAATGGGCCCTTTCCTTTTCCTGGTCTACATTAATGATTTAGGGGCACCTCTGTACCCCTGGTTAGTAAGTTATGCAGATGATACCTCACTTTTGTTCTTTTGCAAACAAATGAATGACTTGACATTAGCTGCAAGTGATGGCTTAAGTCGAATAACTACTTACTTCCATGATCAAGGTCTAAAAGTCAATATTAGCAAATCCCAGCTATTACCATTTAAACTTGGTAATTCATACCAAACCTGTATTGATAATATAAATGGCATCAAAAAAGTAGACAATGACAAATGTAAATTTTTGGGGATATACCTAGACAAAAATCTTAGATGGGTAGACTATATCGATTTTGTATGCAATAAAATCAGCAGTTCACTGCACTTAATTAGCAAATTATCAAAATTTGCCTCTGAACAAACATTAAAACTGCTTATTATGGGACAATATTTTCATATATTAACTATGGAATAGAGGTATGGGGATGTGCTGCTGATAGACACATGAACAGAGTCCTAACACTGCAGAAAAGAGCAATCAGGACCATGCATCGACTAGGAAACAGAGAGTCATGTAGGGAAACCTTTGTACAACATAAATATCTTAACAATATATTCCTTGTATCTGTACAAATTAATAACATTCTTTGTGGACCATAAAAATAATGAAACTAAGTGCTCTGATGTGCATACCCATAACACAAGACAAAAAGATTGCTTCTTCAAAAACAGAACTAAACTAAAGACAACAGATCATAGTCCTTGGATTAATGGCCAGATATGGTTTGACAAACTGCCAAGTGCTATAAGATGCCACAGAGGTAAAGTATTCAAAAGGGAATTAAAATAATTCTTAACTCTCAAATGTTTGTACTCATAGAATGAATACTGATATTAAAATGCAGCTATTCTTAAATGTAGGCCTAACTCTTCATTTATACGATGAACTATTCTGAGGTTATTGTAATATATATTATTTTTGTAACAACATTCTGTAAATTCAAATACCTATACTACACTCCTGGAAATGGAAAAAAGAACACATTGACACCGGTGTGTCAGACCCACCACACTTGCTCCTGACACTGCGAGAGGGCTGTACAAGCAATGATCACACGCACGGCACAGCGGACACACCAGGAACCGCGGTGTTGGCCGTCGAATGGCGCTAGCTGCGCAGCATTTGTGCACCGCCGCCATCAGTGTCAGCCAGTTTGCCGTGGCATACGGAGCTCCATCGCAGTCTTTAACACTGGTAGCATGCCGCGACAGCGTGGACGTGAACCGTATGTGCAGTTGACGGACTTTGAGCGAGGGCGTATAGTGGTCATGCGGGAGGCCGGGTGGACATACCGCCGAATTGCTCAACACGTGGGGCGTGAGGTCTCCACAGTACATCGATGTTGTCGCCAGTGGTCGGCGGAAGGTGCACGTGCCCGTCGACCTGGGACCGGACCGCAGCGACGCACGGATGCACACCAATACCGTAGGATCCTACACAGTGCCGTAGGGGACCGCACCGCCACTTCCCAGCAAATTAGGGACACTGTTGCTCCTGAGGTATCGGCGAGGACCATTCGCAACCGTCTCCATGAAGCTGGGCTACGGTCCCGCACACCGTTAGGCCGTCTTCCGCTCACGCCCCAACATCGTGCAGCCCGCCTCCAGTGGTGTCGCGACAGGCGTGAATGGAGGGACGAATGGAGACGTGTCGTCTTCAGCGATGAGAGTCGCTTCTGCCATGGTGCCAATGATGGTCGTATGCGTGTTTGGCGCTGTGCAGGTGAGCGCCACAATCAGGACTGCATACGACCAAGGCACACAGGGCCAACACCCGGCATCATGGTGTGGGGAGCTATCTCCTACACTGGCCGTACACCACTGGTGATCGTCGAGGGGACACTGAATAGTGCACGGTACATCCAAACCGTCATCGAAGCCATCGTTCTACCATTCCTAGACCGGCAAGGGAACTTGCTGTTCCAACAGGACAATGCACGTCCGTATGTATCCCGTGCCACCCAACGTGCTCTAGAAGGTGTAAGTCAACTACCCTGGCCAGCAAGATCTCTGGATCTGTCCCCCATTGAGCATGTTTGGGACTGGATGAAGCGTCGTCTCACGCGGTCTGCACGTCCAGCACGAACGCTGGTCCAACTGAGGCGCCAGGTGGAAATGGCATGGCAAGCCGTTCCACAGGACTACATCCAGCATCTCTACGATCGTCTCCATGGGAGAATAGCAGCCTGCATTGCTGCGAAAGGTGGATATACACTGTACTAGTGCCGACATTGTGCATGCTCTGTTGCCTGTGTCTATGTACCTGTGGTTCTGTCAGTGTGATCATGTGATGTATCTGACCCCAGGAATGTGTCAATAAAGTTTCCCCTTCCTGGGACAATGAATTCACGGTGTTCTTATTTCAATTTCCAGGAGTGTATGTAACAACTGTAAGTTGCATTATGAAGTACTGTACCATATATTGTGAAGTGCATCACCCATAAAAGGCTTCTTGTACATGTGAATTGCAAATTCCTACTGTTTGTACAAAAATTGTATAAAAATGCTATGACATTTGCAAAAGTCACCAGTTGGTGACTACATGCAAAAAAAGACAAAAAATAAACAAAAAAAGTCAATACATGTATTCCCAAATGGTGTTTGTGGATAATAATAGGTTTAGGATGAATTTAGCAGTTCACGGCCACAGTACTACAAGTGGAAATGATTTCTCCCTCTTGGTTCAAAATGAAGATTTGTATTCAAGTGCAAAAGATTGCAACAGAATGCCAGTGGACTGCAAGAAGAAAACTGAACATTTCCATGTATCCATATAAATGGAAAGTTGACATATCCAGACCATGTAGAGCTTTTAAAAGCAAGTGACCAGTCAGTGTGTAAAAATAGTTGAGATAAGGCACTAAAAGTAAGTGGTCAGTCAGTATGTGAAAATAATCAAACAGTGAAAGTGAAAGAAAAAATTACAAGTACCCAGTACATGTGTCAAAGCAAATAAGCTACTGTATATTTGTATTTTAGAACAAGTAAAGTTCCAAGGAGCAGCAGTGATTTTTTTATGGCAGGCACTGGGGAAATCACTTTGTCACTACCATATCTGTCCAGTATGATCAAGAAGCTAGACACAGATGTAAGCATGTAATCTGCTAGTGAAAGAAGAATGTACAAACAAAGTTAGTAAACTGATGTTCTGTTATAGAACAAACGAGACCTACTCCTCTTTGAGGATGACTCATTATTTGTACAGATAAATATCAGCCCTTGAAAAACAAAACTGATGACCTCAGGGTTTTGTTAGGAATAAACTAAATTATGTACTAGTGAACCTGGCAATGTTTTATAATTCCTAAACATGTATGGGAATTGGATATGGATTCTAATCTCCTTCCCCCGCCCCCTCCTCTCTGTTCATCTTCTCCCTACTGACCCCACCCCACCATATCTATCTCCTCTCCCCATTTCTCTCTGACCTTAAGTTTTGTTTGTTACTAAAAATTCAGATTGAATAGTAGTATTCTATTCATAAGCCTAGAAGCCATGAATACAACATTCTTGTTTCCTGTGAAAACCGACTGCAAGGAACAAAACAGTACTTTGCTGTGTATACAATTTGTGTTTAAAAATGAATATAATGAGAAACACGGTATAAGGAAGAAACAATTCATCTAACAGTGAGAAAGAAAACAAAACTGTACATTTTCACAGCAGAACACAGCAAACATTTTCTTTCTCACAGTCCATTTTAACAGAAAACTAGTATGTTGATCTTTAAAAGAATATATGGCCTATGACTGTCTAAATGTTTACTAGGGTACCATGTAAGAATTTGAAATAAACTAAACAAAAGAACTTCATGAGATTTTTGGTAACAATGTTTCCCTATTATATTTGTATGTCATATATATATTAAAAATATTTAGCCTACATACATGAAAATGTTTATTACAGTACTATGTAAAAGTCTGAAGGAAATCAGTAAAGAACATTTTGAGATTTCTACTAACATTGTTTCCCCTGATGACATGTATTAAAAAAGTTTGTAACCTCTTTCCATCTAAGTGTTTATTAGAGTGTTGTGCAAATATTCAAAGTATATCGGTCAAGTACATTTCCAGATTTTTGGGAGCAATGTTAAATGATGACTTGTCTTTATACAGCGTGTTCCCATAAGAGCATGCAAAAATTTTGCAGGAAATAGAAGATGCTCCAGTGAACAATTTGAGGTAGGGAACCTGGGGTCAGAAGAGCCAGCTAAAGGAGGTAATAGGAACAAAATTACATTACTGTGTACGTTTTTACTTACATTTGTTAACTGCAGAAGCCATCATTGACACAATGAATGTACCATTTGTAATGTATCTTAGAAAATGTGCTAAAACTGATGGCCATGAACCTCAATGCAAGCATGACAAGATTTTGACATACACTGACAAGTATCTCCGGTGTGTTTCGAATCACATCACAAGCAGTTACAATTCTGGAAACTAATTCCATCTCTGTATTGACTGGGGTCTCATACATAAGTGACTTTAGATATCCCCATAGGAAATGATCAATGGGATTCAGGTCAAGTGCTCTTGCAGGCCACAGAACAGTACTTTCCTTTCCAATCCAGGGACCAGGATATACTGTACCAGTACTGCTCCATCGTATTGTACTGTACATCTCTGTATAGCACTGAGAAATGAATGAGTCTGTTGTTGATTCACAGCACGTTCTCTCAAGGGACAATGTAAGTATGATACAACAGAGTCACCTTATGGACAAGTAAAGTAAACTAAACCTGCATCATGACTTCCTGGTAATCAGATTCATCCTCCTCCTTTCCCTGTAAGAAATAATGAATATACATGTAAATAAACAGAACAGTACATGAATGCATGTTAGTTGCAAACTCATAATTGTGTCTGTATACTGCACAACAGATTGTGATATTGAAGTATTTGTGGAAGCTTTACAGAAAATGATTACACACCTGAGAAATGTCCTAAATAAAGGACTTAAATTTTTGATGATGTAAATACTGATGTAAGGCTAATGACACTTAAACAACTTAACCTTCTCAGTATGCTAAGATCACATGCCCTGTTCCATATTAATGATAACTAAAGAGGCCAAATGGTTGCCTTCATAATGTAATTACTAATGTTGAGACAAATCAGTATGAAATAGGGTTGTTCAATACACATTTTATCATACCACACAGGTATTCAGTTACAATTAAAAACTAAAACGTCTGACTCCAATGAAATGAAGTACAGTAGGCTTCTGAATATGGATGTAGTGTTGCTAACCTCTTAAGCAAGTACTTTGTTTATGTTACTGACAACTTGGGGTTATCAGGTTCAGTAAACAGTGCAATGGAATATCTGAGGCCAGTCATTGCAAATAACTTCACTAAAATGGAAATGACACTCACTTCTCCTGAAGAAGTAACAGCTATAATAAAATCATTAAAATCAAAGTACTCTAGTCGTTATGATAACATATCAATGAAGTTAATCAAAGAGTGTTCATCTGAGTTGAGTGCTGTCTTATGTTATTTGTGTACTCAGCCTCTTATCAGTTGAAAATTACGAGACTGGCTAAAATACACTGAAGTTAAGCTTCTTTACAAGATGAGGGATAAAGAGATACGGGCAAACTATTGATCACTTTCACTTTTGCCAGCTTTTTCAAAAATATTTGAAAAGGATGTGTGCAAGCATCTTCTTAATATACTGACAGTAAATAATATATCCCCATCACAGTCTGAGTTCCTTATGGGTTCCAATACAGAGAAGGCTATTTACACATACAGTGAGAATGTACTTAATTCATTAGATAAAAATTCAGAGTCAGCTGGCATTTTCTGCAACCTGTCAAAAGCCTTTTACTGTATGAATCATAGCATTCCCTTAAGTAAATTAGAATATAGGGTGCCCATTAAGTTTCTTTACAACTTCAAAATTTTATTACAACGGCAGTTGTAGAAATATTTTAACAACATTCCTTTTATTGTAATCAGTGTTTATAAAAGTTTTATTCACAGTGTTTAATAGCCCTCTATATGGGCACCTTTAGTTGCACGAAGCACATCAAGACAGTACTCGATTTCTTGCCATGTTTGCTGTAGCATAGTGTCATGAATGGTGGCAATGGCATTACGAATCATGTGCTTCAAGTCAGCAATGTCCCGTATCCGTGTTTGATACATGATATCTTTTGCATACCCCAATAATAAAAAGTCCAAGGGAGTGATATCTGGTGAGTGCAGTGGCCAAGGAATTGGCCCATCCCTCCCAATTCATTTGCCTGGAAATGTTTCATTGAGGAACTGACAAACATGCAGTCCCCAATATGGTGGTGCACCATCTTGCTGGAAAATGGTAGTTGGTTTTAAATCAGTCAGTTGTGGTGCTTCATATTCGGTCAGAAGGTCAAGGTAAATATCTGCAGTAATTGTTGACTTATTGAAGAAAAATGGACCAATTATTCGGTTGCACATGATTCCACACCACACATTCACTTTTGGACTATCCCAGTGAAGTTCCCTAGTCACATAGGGGTGTTCAGATCCCCAGATTTTCACATAGTGTCTGTTTAATGTCCCAGAAACATGAAAAGTTGCCTCATCACTGAAACTAACTTGCTTGAGGAATGCTTCATCCTCTGAAAGGCGTTCCAGCATGTTGAGTGAAAACTCTGTCCATTTTGGCTTTCATTTGGCTCAAGTGTTGTAACAGTTGCTCTTTGTAAGTGTACAACCATAAGTTCTTGTGGAGGACCTTATGCATTGTTGAACGTGGTAGTTGCAGCTGTCTAGCAGCAGTGCAGATAGACTTCGTAGGTGAACGAGTGAAAGTGTTTAAAACGTGATCGATGTTTTTCTCGGATGTTCTTGGTCACTCGCTCCTCCCTTTATCTAACACTGTGCCTGTCTCTATAAATTTTTTGTGCCATGCACAGATTGAAGGGCGCAGTGGTGGATCTCTTCCATACTTCGTTCTGAAATTTCATTGAGTCTCAGTTAACCAGGACACACATTGTGCCTTGCCTTGAAGAGTTGCCATTTTGTAGAGGTTCAGTTCCTTCCATCAACAGAGTACCTGAAACACAAAATTTTAGTATATATAAAAACTTTAGTAAACAGTGATTACAATAAAAGAAATTTTGTTAAAATATTTCAACAGCTGCTGTTGCAATAAAATTTTGAAGTTGTAAAGAGACTTTATGGGCACCGTGTACTATGGTGTCACTGGCAGTGCTGCAAAATGGTTCGAGACTTACTTAGCTAACAGGAGTCAAAGGGCGCCATTGCAAAGTACCTGTCGAGTAAGCAATCAGCCTTCATCTGATACGGAATTAATTACAGTGGTGTTCCTCAAGGTATGTCCACCACTCCCATTTCTGCTACAGATCTGGAGCCAGATCCAGATCCAAAACCACAACAAATAGGAAACAGTGTTCTACACACATTTGTGATGACACACACACACCACACACACACACACACACACACACACACACACACACACACACACACACACACACACAAGCTCTCAAGCGAAATGAAATGAAAAATGAAATGTCATGTGGCTAAGGCCCCCCGTCGGGTAGACCGTTTGCCTGGTGCAGGTCTTTTGATTTGACGCCACTTCGGCGACCTGCGCGTCGATGGGGATGAAATGATGATGATTAGGACAACACAACACCCAGTCCCTGAGCGGAGAAAATCTCCGACCCAGCCGGGAATGTCACGCTGACCACTCAGCTACCGGGGCCGGACTAAGCAAGCAGTTGACAGCACATGCATACAGCAGCTATGTTACAACTTATCTCATTAAATTGAAGCTACCTTAAAATAATTCAAATAGAATAATCAATAATGAGAGTGATGGGCTATGTATACACAACTCAGAGCCAATATCAATTAAATTAAATAAATCAAATTAAGATGGGAGATCACCAAAACCACAAGTGTTTCAAATCGTACATAGGACATCCCACATATGCAGCAGCTTTCTTATTGTACAGTCTTCTAGGTGTGAATATGCTGATGATAATTTATCGTCATCCAACAGTCCTCGGGATCCATATGTTAAAGTAAAATCAATAGAGAAGTACGGCATTGGTGTGAACACTGCCCTTTGGGTTGTTAATCAGTCTCCAGAATGAGTATAAGACATTTTCCAAAACTGAACATCTGATTAGCAATAGCGATTTCGACCTTTGTTTGTATGTATGAATTTGGTGGTACTTCACACAGAACATTTTACATTTATGCTATAACTTGGAACTCACAGAACAGGTGTAGTTCTCACATGTCTTAGTACTATCCATTGAATTATCATGTTTAGGGTTCCTCATTTCTACTGCAGACTCTAATCCACCACATCTTGGAAGCTGGACATTCTGTACAAATATATGGTCAGCAGTATAATTTTTGAACTGGTAGACAATTTTTCCTCTTTCTAGAGTGAAATATATTCAGATGAAAACACTTCCTACTGAATCAGATGTATGCACACAAGGTGAGAGCACAAGACATACACAGTGTAAATGTATTGATGATGATTTATTGCTACCTAAAACTCCTTAAACATACATTCAGCTAGCATGTTTCACACACTATGGTCAAAGACTTTAAGAGGATGAAATTACTATGTTGTACACCAAATACAACAGCAACTCTGTGATACAAGTCATTTATAGGTTTCTGGAAGCGTGTAAAGAGAATTGTTTATGAAAGTTAGGCAGCAGTAGCCGCCCGAGACACAAGCAGCAACATGGATGTAACCGATTTTGTGACTTTTACGAGTTCCTAACCAGGAGAGAATTTTATAATATCATCTGTGTGCTTTAATAGTTTAGTTTCTTGAGATTCTGCATGTTTATGTAAAATCTAATAGCCACAGTTCTCACATTTACATTTGCATCGGAAAGTAAAGCAAATTTCTGGTATATTACAAGTTCCTAATCAGGGACGAATTATTTAGTTTCACCTGAGTGCTTCAGTAGTTAGGTTTTTGAATCTCTGCATATTAATCTAATTTGTTGTTGTTGTTGTGGTCTTCAGTCCTGAGACTGGTTTGATGCAGTTCTCCATGCTACTCTATCCTGTGGAAGCTTCTTCATCTCCCAGTACTTACTGCAACCTACATCCTTCTGAATCTGCTTAGTGTATTCATCTCTTGGTCTCCCTCTATGATTTTTACCCTCCACGCTGCCTTTCAATGCTAAATTTGTGATCCATTGATGCCTCAGAACATGTCCTACCAACCGGTCCCTTCTTCTTGTCAAGTTGTGCCACAAACTCCTCTTCTCCCCAATTCTTTTCAATACCTCCTCATTACTTATGTGATCTACCCATCTAATCTTCAGCATTCTTCTTTAGCACCACATTTCAAAAGCTTCTATTCTCTTCTTGTCCAAGCTATTTATCATCCATGTTTTAGTTCCATACAGGGCTACACTCCATACAAATACTTTCAGAAATGACTTCCTGACACTTAAATTTATACTCGATGTTAACAAATTTCTGTTATTCGCAAATGCTTTTCTTGCCATTGCCAGTCTATATTTTATATTCTCTCTACTTTGACCATCATCAGTTATTTTGCTCCCCAAATAGCAGAACTCCTTTACTACTTTAAGTGTCTCATTTCCTAATCTAATTCACTCAGTATCACCTGACTTAATTCGACTACATTCAATTATCCTCATTTTGCTTTTGTTGATGTTCATCTTATATTCTCATTTCAAGACACTGTCCATTCCGTTCAACTGCTCTTCCAAGTCCTTTGCTGTCTCTGACAGAATTACAATGTCATCGGCGAACGACAAAGTTTATATTTCTTCTCCATGGATTTTAATACCTATTCTGAATTTCTCTTTTGTTTCCTTTACTGCTTGCTCAATATACAGATTGAATAACATCGGGGAGAGGCTACAACCCTGTCTCACTCCCTTCCCAACCACTGCTACCCTTTCATGCCCCTCGACTCTTTTAACTGCCATCTGGTTTCTGTACAAATTGTAAATAGCCTTTCGCGCCCTGTATTTTACGCCTGCCACCTAAAGAATTTGAAAGAGAGTATTCCAGTCAACATTGTCAAAAGCTTTCTCCAAGTCTACAAATGCTAGAAATGTAGGTTTGCCTTTCCTTAATTTTTCTTCTAAGATAAATCGTAAGGTCAGTATTGCCTCACGTGTTGCAACATTTATACGGAATCCAAACTGATCTTCCCCGAGGTCGGCTTCTACCAGTTTTTCCATTTGTCTGTAGAGAATTCACATTAGTATTTTGCAGCTGTTAGTATTTTGCAGCTGTTAGTATTTTGCAGCTGTAACTTATTAAATCTAATTTATTAGGCACAATTCCTGTGTTTTCGTCAGGGTCTGCAGTAGAGTTGCACAGCACATGCCAATAGTCTGTTTATCTGCATGGTTCAGTTTTCCATGATCTTTAATATGGACAGGGACTGCGATTGTTGAGTGCTGATGCGAGCCAAGTTAATGACATATCTCTCTCTGCTTCAGGCTGTGATGGCTTTGGTTACACAGCTTGAGGCTGCAGTGGATGGGTACAACTGTTGTGGGCCGGCCGTGGGGATCCAACGGATGTCCAGCACATCTGACTCCTCCAATCAGTTCTTACTGGTGGCCAGCCCAGTTACTACTCGCACTGAGGTTGACCCTTTACCTGTGGTCGAGTGGAAGGTCGCCCTGCGGCATACCAGGCAGTGAAAGACTTCCCAGGTGGCTGCACATAAGGCCTCCCCGATTTGTCTGACAAACAAGTTCCATGTGCTGTCTGTGGCTGACACTGTCACTGAGCCAGATGCTATTGCCTGCCCTGTTTCAGAGGAAATCTCTCAGCCTGAAAGATCCACACAATCACAGAGGGTGAGATTATTGATAATTGGGAGCTCCAATGTTAGGCGTGTCATGGGGAACCTTAGGGACATGGCTGCCAAGAAGGGAAATAAAACCAATGTGCACTCTGTGTGCATACCAGATGGTGTCATTCCAGATGTGGAACGGGTCCTCCCAGATGCCATCAAGAGCACAGGGTGCACCCAACTGCAGGTGGTTGCTCACATCGGTACCAACGATGTGTGTCACTTCGGATCAGAAGAGATTTTCTCTGGTTTCAAATGACTAACAGAAGTGGTAAAGGCTGCCAGACTTGCTTGCAAGATGAAAGCAGAGCTGACCATTTGCAGCATAGTCAACAGGAACGATTGCGGACCTCTGGTACAGAGCCAAGTGGAGGGTCTGAATCAGAGGCTCAGACGGTTCTGCGACTGTGTAGGCTGTGGATTCCTCGACTTGCGCCAAAGGGTGGTTGGGTTTCAGGTTTTGCTGAATAGGTCAGGTATCCACTATACGCAGGAGGCAGCTAGATGGATAGCAGGGGCTGTGTAACATGGACTGGGCAGTTTTTTAGGTTAGAGGGTCTTGGGAAAACACATGGGCTTCAGTCACAAAGGGTGCAGGCCGAACACAGGAAGAATATAGATACAGGAACCATTGGCATAACAGTTGTAACTAGTCATAGCTGTGCTGGGAAAGTACCAGAGCTCTAAGTGCTAATAGAAAGCACTGATGCTTAAATAATTATAGGCACTGAAAGCTGGCTAAAGTCAGAGATAAGCTCAGCCGAAATTTTTGCGGAGAACCTAAAGGTGTTTCGTAAGGATAGGCTACACACAGTTGGCGGTGGTATGTTTGTTGCTGTTAGAAGTAGTTTATCTTGTTGCAGAATTGAAGTAGATAGTTCCTGTAAGTTAGTACGGACAGAGGTCGTTCTTGGCAACCAGAATAAAATAATAATTGGATCCTTATACTGACCTCCCAATTCACATGATACAGTTGCTGAAAGGTTCAAGGAAAACTTGAGTTTGATTTCAAACATGTACCCAACTCATACGATTATAGGTGATGGTGACTTTAATTTACCCCCGATATGTTGGCGAAAATACATGTTTCATTCCAGAGGTACACACAAAACATCATCCGAAATTGTGCAAAATGCATTCTCTGAAAATTATTTTGAGTAGTTAGTTCATGAGCCCACACGAACAGTAAATGTTTGTGAAAACACACTTGACCTCTTAGCAACAAATAATTGTGGGTTAATAATGAGCACCAAAACGGATACAGGGATTAGTGAACATAGGGTTGTCATAGCAAGATTGAATATTGTAACCCCCAAATCCCCCAAAAATAAACCTATTTAAAAAAGCAGATAAAAATTCACTTGACACCTTCCTGAGAGACAATGTCCACTCATTCCAAATTAACAATATACGTGTAGACCAGGTGTGGCTTGAATTCAAAGAAATAGTATCAGCAGCAATTGAGAGATTTATACCAAATAAATTAACAAACGATGGAGCTGATCCTCCTTGGTACACAAAATGGGTCGGAACACTGTTGCAGAAACAACAAAACAAACATGCCTAATTTAAACAGATGCAAAATCCCCAACATTGGCGATCTACAGAAGCTCAAATGCAAGATGCTTATAACAGTTTTCACAATGAAACTTTGCCTCAAAACCTGGCAGAAAATACAAAGAGATTCTGGTCCCATGTGAAGTATGTTAGCAGCAAGACACAATCAATGCATTCTCTGCACGATAGCAATGGAGATACTATCGAAGATAGTGCTTCCATAGCAGAGTTACTAAACACAGCCCTCCGGAAATGCATTCACAAGAGAAGATGAAGTAAATATTCCAGAATTCGAATCAAGAACAGCTGCCAACATGAGTAACACAGAAGTAAATATCCTCGGAGTAGTGAAACAACTTAAATCACTTAATAAAAGTAAGTCTTCTGGTCCAGACTGTATACCAATTAGGTTCCTTTTAGAGTGTGCTGATGCATTAGCTTCATATTTAACAATCATATACAACTGTTTGCTTGACGAAAGATCCAAATCCAAAGACTGGAAATTTTCACAGGTCACACTAATATTCAAGAAAGGTAGTTGGAATAATCCCCTAAATTACAGGTACATATCATTAACATTGATATGCAGCAGGATCCTGGAACATATATTGTGTTCAAACATTATGAACATTTCCTGTAGGCTTTTGACAATGTACCACACAAGCAACTTGTAGTAAAATTGCGTGCTTATGGAATATCATCTCAGTTACGTGACTGGATTTGTGATTTCCTGTCAGAGAGGTCACAGTTTGTAGTAATTAACAGAAAGTCGGTTTGCAGATGATGCTGTTGTTTATCGACTAATAAAGTCATCAGAAGATCAAAACAAATTGCAAAATGATTTACAAAAGATATCTGAATGGTGTGAAAATTGGCAGTTGACTCTAAATAACGAAAAGTGAGAGTTCATCCACATGAGTGGCAAAAGGAACTCAATAAACTTCAGTTACACCATAAATCAGTCAAATCTAAAGGTCGTAAATTCAACTAAATATTTAGGAATTACCATTATGAACAACTTAAATTGGAAGGCACACATAGAAAATGTTGTGGGGAAGGCTAACCAAAGACTGTGTTTTGTTGGCAGGACACTCAGAAAATGTAACAGATCTACTAACGAGATTGCCTACACTAAGCTTGTCTGTCCTGTTTTAGACTACTGCTGCAGTGTGTGGGATCCTTACCAGATAAGATTGACAGAGTACATCGAAAAAGTTAAAAGAATGACAGCACATTTTGTATTACCGTGAACTATGGGAGAGAGTGTCACTGAAATGATACAGGATTTGGGCAGGACATCATTAAAAGAAAGGCGTTTTATGTTGTGATGGAATCTTCTCACGAAATTCCAATCACCAACTTTCTCCTCCTAATGTAAAAATATTTTGCTGACACTGACCTACATAGGGAGAAATGATCACCACCATAAAGTATGGGAAATTAGAGCTTTTACAGAAAGATACAGGTGTTCATTCTTTTCGCACACTATACGAGATTGGAATAATAGAGAATTGTGAAGGTGGTTCGATGAACCCTTTGCCAGGCACTTAAATGTAGATGTAGTTGTAGATGTAGAAATCCACATCCAATTATGACTCGAAAATTATGGTACATTCACATTATTCCTATAAAATGACAGTCAGCAATGGTAAATGAATGTGACGACACGGTGATATCTTACAAGAGTAAGACATTGCAACACAACATTTCAACATCAAAAACAGGCACCAGTGTGCGACACTAGTTCACAGCACACCCTGGATTTAATGCTGAGCAGAAGTAGGGAACACTAATCTTATTTTCCAACAGATAGTTGACAATGTAATCACAAAGTAGGTTAAGAAACGTCCCTCTCATACTGAGAATCTCCATAGGGATCCATATCTCAAGAGTTCAAGTCACACAGGTTCAACACACTTGAATGCTTAAAGTTACTTGAAAGTGGTCCACATCTGTTCTCCCATTGCTCCTTATGCAAGTGGAATTACAAAAGGGGCCAACTTAGCAGTGATGTAAGACATTCTCCACAATGTCTTATATGCAGGCATGCAGAGTATTCATTGTTGTTACTTTAAGGTTTAGGGATTAGCAGAAACAACATCAAATTATTTAACACGATGCATCAGAAACTGCACATCACACCTCTCCTTTGTGGTGAATTGTAATGGTGCTTGTACAGGAAAATGTGCTGTAATAGTTCATACAGACATATGTGTTGCTTTGACTCAGTTGGTATAGCACCACACTAGTGGCTGTAGAGTAGTATTAGTAGTAGATCATTCAACAGATTCGAACAGTATACCCCATGGCAAATCGGTATGATAGATTCATACTATGCATTGCAATAGGCTCACAACTAAGTGTAGTGGTAAATTCAGAAGGATTCTCAGCCAGCTGCACCACAGCGACTCTCACTATCTCGATGGTTGACATTATTATTTTTAAGTAACACTGATTTTCATCATAGGATGGCAATGTAAATTTGATATTGGTGGAAACAAAATGTTAAACAACAACTATATATTTAAGTGGTTCCTCACATGAATTATAAGTGTTTTACATTGTAAATAGTACATTTAACATTTCCGGCAGATTTATCTCCATCACTCAGCCATAGCGTCCAGCCCTACTGTCAAGAATATATTGGCCAACTTGACCACCTAGATATAAGACTCAATTGCACTGGTGGAACTCGCAGACTGTTATGAATGAATGAATGAAATTTTATTGTCGTTTAGCTATTACAGCAATTGACAAAGTTAAGTTACACATATACAAGTTATACAGCATATATACAAGTGTTCAAGATCAATATGTCACTATTGGTTTTCCAGAAAATACAATATTTAAAATGAAATAATATGAAAACATTGCATCATGAATCACTCAGTTAAAGAAATTATGCTGCACTCTCCAAACTGGTACCACTATGATATTTTACAGCAATAAAATTCCTGAAGTGAGTAGCAAGGATTTGCACCTAATCAACTGAATAATTTGTCTTTAAATAAATCAAATTAAGCTTCTACCACATTCTAGTGGCAGTTTGTTAAACATCTTCATACCCACCACTTCGTAGCTGTTCAGTGACTTGGATAATCTGTAGTAAGGTATGTCGAGATGGCTACTATTTCTGGTTCCGTGAGAGTGTACATCTCTTCTATGATGGTACTCTGATAAGTTGCTCTTTATATGCAGTAGAGCAGTGTAAATATACATGTTTATAACATTTAATATATTTAATAAACGATTTATTGCAGCAAAATAGCCATTATAGTTATACATTAGATGACAATCATTTGAGAGTGAATTACAAGGATGTGTTGAGTGTCTGCATTTATAACAGTTAATATTTTTAAGTTGATAAAGAGTAGTTTGCAGTGGGCCTGTTTATCACTGTTTGTGATAATTCGAATTACTTTCCTCTGAAGTACCAAACTGTCCTGAAGGTGTGAGCTATTGCCCCATATTAAAAGCCCATAAGATATAATGCTTTGAAAAAATGCAAAATAGTCTGATCTTACATAGGCCGCAGGTACATGGTTTTTTTAAATTCCTTAACAAATTCACCACTCTAGACAGCCTTGCACTAATGTATTTAATATGTGGCTCCCAAGTCAATTTACTATTATGACAATACCTAAGAACTTAACACTATCCATGAAGTCTTCTACTGGCAGAACTCTTAAACTAAATACAGTATTTTGAGTTTTACTCTCATTAAGCAGGAACCAATTGGCTCGAAACCAGACTGATGCCTGTGATATTGTGTCATTTGCCATATTTGTGTGAGCTGATATTGAAAAAAGTGGTATCATCTGCATAGAGAATGGAGTGAGTATTTATGTAAGATGGTAGATCATTTGTCATTAGGATAAATAGCAGAGGTCCTAATACTGAGTCTTGTGGCACATTGCACTTAACTTCAGCTAGCTGTGATCTCTGTTTACCAATACAAACAATTTCTTTGCATTTGCTGAGGAAAGATTTGAAAATGATGTCAACTTCACTGTTTGTGATTCTGTAATAAACTAGTTTGTTGAGGAGTGAAATATGCTCCACACAATCGAAGGATTTGCTTAGATCACAAAATGTAGCCTGAGCAAAATTTTTCGTTCATAAGCATTAAGCACTTTTTAAATCAGGGAGTCAATGGCATGGACTGTGGATTTTCCTTTCTTAAAGCCAAATTGTACCACAGTAATAATGTTATTACACGTCAGATAATCAAACAACTGGGAGTTGATGATGGATTCCAAAACTTTAGATAAAGTAGGTGTCACAGATATTGGGCGATAGCTAGATGGGCAATTTTTGTCTCCTTTTTGTAAATGGGCACCACCCTGGATAATTTTAATACATCTGGGAATACTCCTTCAACTAGACATCTGTTTATACATTTAGTAAGAGGATATACTATGTGCCCAATTATCTTTCTTAACATATTACAAGAAATACGGGAGGATGACGGTTCAATCCCGCATCCGGCCATCCTGATTTAGGTTTTCCGTGATTTCCCTAAATCACTCCAGGCAAATGCTGGGATGGTTCCTTTGATACGGCACTGCCGACTTCCTCCCCCGTCCTTCCATAATCCGATGAGACCGATGACGTCACTGTTTGGTCTCTTCTCCCAAACAACCCAACAACCAACTACAAGAAATACCATATATATCTTCACTATCAGAGGGCCTAAAATTATTTACAATAGTTAAAACAACATCTGGTGTGACCTCTGTTAAAAAGAATTTATCTTTCAGGTTGTAGTCTACATTATGATATTTAATTAGATCAGCTACAGTTTCTTGAGGCCTCCCAATGCTTTCCCTAATGTGGTTAACAGATTTTATACAGTAGTTATTAAATTCCTCTACTGTAATTTCTACCCCAGCTTTCTGCTTGCTTTTGGCCACTGAATTTATTATAGTCCATGCTTTTTTGCATTTATTTTTTGATGACTCAATGCTGACTACATTATGTCATTTTTTGGCCTCATTTAAAGCATACTTATGTTCCTTTTGTGCTCTTGAGTACCTTTGTTTAGCCATATCAGTTTTCTGAAGTCTGTAAGAATCTCTATACAACAACAACCTCCTTTTCATATTGGCCAGTTGAACAGTATACCATGGATTCTTATCCCTGTGCCTACTACTGTTTCTTTTAAGGTTAACTTTACATTTGCATTGAGGGCAGTTGGTCTCCAATATATTTAAGAAAGAATGAAAAAATCTATTGAACAATGTATTGGCAGAGCCCTGAGCATTATTGTTAAACATATGTGACCAGTCATAATTACTGATTGAGACCATCAAATTAGACAATTTTTCTTGTGTTATTGGTCTTGTGATGACTATTTTAGACTCTTTAAACTCCTTATAGTCCATATTACCTATTTTTACCCATACTGAGTCATGGTCCGAGAAATCGAAGACAACCACATCTGAAGACAGTAACTCTCTATTTACATTTGTAATTATGTTGTCGAGACAGGCATACTGTCTTGTGGGTTTGCAGTTCATAAAATGAAGCTGAATTGTTGTAACAGGTTTTTAAATTCTTTTACAGTGTGCATGTCTTTGTTTACATCAAAAGTGGCATTGATGTCACACCAATCACTATACTATATTTCTTCCACTGAGGACTAAGAAAGAAATTTAGTAAAGTCTCAGGTTTTTCTAAAAATATTAATGGAGTTCCATCTGGTGATCTATAAAGAGATACAATAGCAAGTAACTAGCACTGTACACTATGGAATGCCTGTGTGGTACTGAGAGTGTTGACGGCGATCATGAAAGCTGTAGTTTGGGAAGTATTTTGCTACAGTTGGGGTGTGTTTTTGGATATTTTGGTACAGTTTGAAGATATTTTGATATGCTGTATTTTGATGTAACATATATGGCATGAAGTGTTGTGCAGCCTCCACTGCTCAGTTACCTACTTCAGATAAATTCATCAAAGGCCAAACGTCATCTCAATTTACTTCAGATTTATCAGGCCACTTCAGTAGAAGTCTCCGCTATGAAAATTTATCATGTTACTCACATGAGACATTCTAAGAGAGTAAACCACTGAGCTGAGTAATGATATGATGTCACCCTACAGGTACGAACACGAATGGTTCTAAGTTTGGAATCTGTGACATCTTTGATGACATCAGAATGCTTGACCTAAGCATGTGGGCACAGTCCAAAATAATTGTTCCAACTCCCATGGTGCTGTAGTCATATAATGGTCACTGATCCCTCTCTCATCAGTGACACTGTTGAAGAGATTGCACTGCCTCAAACCCACTCATTAGAGATACAGGTGCTAGCCTTTTGGTCACTAGACATGTACAAACTTTCTCAAAAAACAACTCCAACCTGCCAGCCCTGACATGTACAACCATTCTCACAATTTATCTACAGACTGTGGCATGTCCTCCCAGTCACCATCAGATGACTGCATGGTGTCAGACTATGGTTTTATGCTGACCATGTCAGGAAAAAAAGTGACTTGCAAACTCTGTGGCTTGTTTGCAACAGGAGCCAGCCCCGTCACTCCATAACTGTCACAATTTGCTGCAGTAATTTTGCTATGAGCTGTGCTGCATGCACAGTGGAGTCATGCAACAACTCACCATTTAAAATCTGATCACCAGCAGGTATTTGTTATTTAGCATTTATCATTCCTAGAAAGTTTTCAAAATTTCTTATGTTTTTAATGTTTGTATTTTCTGGAATATTTCAGATTCTTATATATACCAGAGCCCTGCATTCATGAGGCAGTTCTGTTGTGTCTATATTATATGCTTTCAGTGCTAAGTGTTGTACTTCATTGATGACTGTGCTGTTGGATTTGGACTTGATTGTGGTTACGATGTCACAGTATGAAGCAGGTCAAGAGTGGCCAACATGGTTTCTAGCTGTTCATGAAAATGAGCCTACTCCTTCATTACGATACTGCAGTGGCTACAATCTGTATCCATTTCAGTACATGAACTTAGATCTTTCCAGGACAAAAAGACATAGGGGAATGAAGTGCAAGTGTAGGTTGTTCATATGTAAAAAGTATATTAGCAACAGTGCAAAGACTTAGATGCATCTGTTGAGGGAGTCACTGTGTCTATTGTTGATAACATGGGATCTGAGATTACCTTACTGAAAGCTATTTAATGGTCACCAGTTCAAGCTGAATAATATGACAGCGGCTTATAGTATGAGATCTGAAGCAGTTTTTGTGGGGCACAGCACCTAAGACTTGTTGGTTAAGTGACTACGTGTTGTACCCCGAGTTCCACCAGGTCACTGTCTCTTATGAATAGGGCCTGCAAATCTACCACTGACTTGCCAGTCACACTCAAGTTGACAAGTGGTGATACATCCTGTATTTCATGGAGAGCAGTCAGTACCCATGGGAGAAGATATTACTTGAGGTACCTTTAGTATCTCTTGTATACACCTCTCAGTAGCCTGCCCAAGACACTCATTTGCTGCAGGTTTCAGTCAGTTGACAGCAATTAGGGCAATTCACAGCTGCTCACAAACAAAAATCAACTTGTCCATTTCCTGAGAACAACATTTGTAGTGTTATGTTTGTCTTAGTTCAGTTTTGTTTGTGTAGTTTTGTATGGATAATTAGTATAATATGTCATGTGAAGTGTAAAAGTCAGTTTACAGGCTGTTTAACATGATTAGTAATTAAATATGGCTGTATGCTTAAGTTTTACAAACAAGTTTATAGAACAATAAAAAAATCATTTTAATAACAAAAGTAAGTATGCTATTGTTCTGCACTACACACAAAAAAGTTAATTGAGATTACTTTGATGGAATGTGAGTATAGGTCAAGAAGAATATTGTGTTGTACAATGCATGTTATGTTACAGTTTTACTCCAACCACTGTTTGGTGGTTGATTGTACCTGCTAGACTTTATCTGCTGTTGCTGGAGCCTATCAGCAATGGACTCTACAAGAGGCACTCACCTTCTTTACCTGGCAATGCTCAACTAAAACCCTCTACTGATTTTTAGGTACCCACCTTACTATTGCCTAAAATCAGGTTGAAACACATCACCTATGCTCTCCTACCAGAGTTAATAAAAATAAATCTTTCATAGCCTCCTTGCACTTGTGAAAAGAATGGGAGAGAACAATTTTGGAACTTAACAGTGTGTGCATTGGTTAACAATGTATGTATCGGTTTGTACATGATGAGGGCAACCACCTAGCAGACATGGAACCAGCTTAGTAACTCATCAACAGCACCAGAAATTCAATGAAATGAGGATCTGAGAAATTACCATACTATCCCTGTCCTCCCAGTCATATCCAAAGTATTTGAGAAAAATAGCTGCATAACAGATAATAAATTTTATCACAAAACAATGAAATGGCAGGTATGTTCAGTGACCTTACACAAGTATTTGACTGGGTGAATCACCCCATGCTGCTTCATAAACTAGACTGATACGGTATCAGACAAAGTGATCTGCAGTGGCACCAGTCTTACCTGACAAACAGGAAGCGAAGGATAATCAAAAATATAATGCTATAGATCATGCATCTCAATGGAACATAATTTTGCAAGGAGTCCCTCAAGCCTCAGTCTTAGGGCTATCTCTTTTACCTTTTACGAAAATGATTTACGTCTCAGTATCAGTGCTCAGTTAGTCATGGTTACCAATGATACTTCAGTACTTATTGAAAAAGAAAATGCAAGATAAATCATGGATAGTGTCATGAACACAATAAACAACCTGAAATCATGGTTCCAACAACATGGTCTTAGCATTCACATTTCTAAGACACTGTTCTCACAGTTTAAAACAAAACAATCAAAAATCAATACAATACATAAAAACCAAGTTATGAAAGAAGCTCAGTACATCAAATTCTTGGATTAAACTTAGACAAAAATCTAAGCTGGCGAGCACACATACAAATAGATTGTGTGGCTACTAAATTAAACAGCCTTGGTTTTGCAGTGGACATACTACCTGGGGTAACATTCATAAAGAGCAGGAATGTGGTGTGTCACCATTACTTTGATTCCATGATTAGATATGGTTTAATTTTTGAGGGGAATTCAATGTCATGAATATTGCTATTTCAAAAACAACTCATTAGAAAATGTGTGGTGCCCATCCAAGAGTGTCCTGTTGCCCATTATTCAAGTACCTAAAATCTTCCATTGTACATACTTCAAATTATTATCTTTTTGCACAGTAATCCTAAACTAAATGAAGAAAATCATTTCAAACAAATGTACAACACTAGGCAAAAATAAAATTTCATGCTTTCAAAACACCTCTTAAAACTCTACCAACAGGAACAACAATATATTGTTGAAAATCTACAAGGGGACATCTGAGTATGGAGATAGGTTCACTGAAGAGAAAAATACATGATCCTCTGGTCGAAAATGCTACTACTCAGTGGAGGGATTTATGAATGATAAGATGATAATCTGAACACTGCCTGTTTAATATCATAGTGTAGTGTTTAATATTGTATTTATAAATTAATGTGTGGCAAATTTAGATGCCAAGTACTGGTACACCATAAGAGAAACTATTTAATAATATTATTGTGTTACATACAAAACTGTGCTTGTAAAACCATGGTAGAGAATTAAGTAACTATCAATATCGTAAGACAAAAATTGACATGTGTCCTGTTCAGTACAATCAGATTATCTATAAAATGAATGCTATGAGATGAATACCACACAATCCTCAACAGGTCAGTCATCAGTCAAATTCCGTACACATTAGTTTAATTATGGCCATACTGATGAGCTTGAAACAAATATCATATTCTTCTTTTACTAAATTATAATTTTACTGTGGGTAGTTCTCATGTTTCCTTTCTCACCACCATATTTTCTTCTCTAAAACTGGTCACACATGCTAAATAATTTTCACGTTGCATGACATTGCAGAAGCAAAATATTTATTGATCTTCCAGTGTTTTCCAAACAATTACCTAAATTGAAGTATTCTGTTGTGTAAAGTTTTGTAATTGAATCATATATATCCATGAACACAGTAAGTAAAATGTGGAAATAACATTTGAAAGGAGATTATACTGATGAGCATAAAACATTATTAATTAATTAATTCCTAAGAATTCTTCAAATTAGTAGAATTTGTTGCATTTCAGGTAAGATTCTAATACTTTCTTCCATTTATTTAATTGTGGTGACTGAGCTGACAATTGAAATCAGTGTCAGAACTTGTTGCAAAATTTTCTATTTGTCATTATTATGAATGAAGAGTAACCCTGAAGAAGATAAATCCAGCAGGTGACTCTTTGTAGTGTCAGGTATTTGCAAATCCCACCTCATGTTATGAGGCGCATTCAAGTTCTAAGGCCTCTGATTTTTTTTCTCCAGACTGGAAAGAGATAGAAACATACGCATTGTTTTAAAATGAGGCCGCATTCATTGTCAATACGTCCCAGAGATGGCAGCACCGTACGGCAGATGGAATTTTACTGCCAGCGGCAAGAATGAGAACTGTTTTAAATACTTAAAATGGCGAAGTTTTCCTTACTTGAACAGCATGCAATCATTCCTTTTCTGAAATTGCGTGGTGTGAAACCAATTGAAATTCATCGACAGTTGAAGCAGACTTGTGGTGATGGAGTTATGGATGTGTTGAAAGTGCATTCGTGGGTGCAACAGTTTAATGAAGGCAGAACATCGTGTGACAACAAACCGAAACAACCTCGGGCTCGCACAAGCCGGTTTGACGACATGATCGAGAAAGTGGAGAGAATTTTTTGGGGGATCGCCAAATGACTGTTGAACAGATCGCCTCCAGAGTTGGCATTTCTATGGGTTCTGTGCACACAATCCTGCATGACGACCTGAAAATGCAAAAAGTGTCATCCAGGTGGGTGCCACGAATGCTGACGGACGACCACATGGCTGCCCGTGTGGCATGTTGCCAAGCAATGTTGACGCGCAACGACAGCATGAATGGGACTTTCTTTTCATCAGTTGTGACAATGGATGAGATGTGGATGCCATTTTCCAATCCAGAAACAAAGCGCCAGTCAGCTCAATGGAAGCACACAGATTCACCACCACCAAAAAATTTCGGGTAACCGCCAGTGCTGAAAAAATGAAGGTGTCCATGTTCTGGGACAGCGAGGGTGTAATCCTTACCCATTGCATTCCAAAGGGCACTACGGTAACATGTTTTGAAGAACAAATTCCTTCCTGCACTGCAACAAAAACGTCTGGGAAGGGCTGCGCGTGTGCTTTTTCACCAAGACAACGCACCCGCACATCGAACTAACGTTACGCAACAGTTTCTTTGTGATAACAACTTTGAAGTGATTCCTCATGCTCCCTACGCACCTGACCTGGCTCCTAGTGACTTTTGGCTTTTTCCAACAATGAAAGACACTCTCCGTGGCCACACATTCACCAGCCGTGCTGCTATTGCCTCAGCGATTTTCCAGTGGTCAAAACAGACTCCTAAAGAAGCTTTCGCTGCTGCCATGGAATCATGGCGTCAGTGTTGTGAAAAATGGGTACGTCTGCAGGGCGATTACGTCGAGAAGTAATGCCAGTTTCATCAATTTCGGGTGAGTAGTTAATTAGAAAAAAAATCGGAGGCCTTAGAACTTGAATGCACCTCGTAAATTCCTGGTGTTTAGTATTATAGAGAGAAGCCTATTGAACATGAAACCTGCTAAATGGTGCACATCTTTCTGTCCATTGTTTGAGGATGTGTTATTCAAGTGCATATAATTTTTCTGTCTAGCATTCACTGAATGAATGTTGCAATGTTTTCTGAATGAGTCACTATTAGCAACGACAAGTCTCATGATGGAATACATGTACATGGACGCCAGAGTTAGAATTCTGAGACACCAGAACAATAGCTTTTTATTTATTTATCTATTTATTTCTTTAGTCATCTGTAAACATATTAAAGTGTATGGATGTTGTCAGTTTGTGTACATTAACATAGTTATACCATTTTTCGTTACACCCAGTTTACAAATTGATACCTCAGATAAGAGTCTTTTTCTGGGCTAGGAATATTCTTGGTGAGTGCACAGAATCTCCCCAAAATATAATACTGTACAATATAATACAATGAAAATAAGGAAAGTATGCAAGAATGTCCTGAAGAAGTGTGTTCTGCAGTTTGTAAATATTGGAAGTATATATGGAGAGCAAGTGAATTTGAGCCAGTCAGAGTTTCAATTTCTTTCCTCTTTTCTTTTCTTCCAGAAACCTTTCCATTAATTCACTGTTTTCCCCTCTTTTTCTCTGTCTCTTTTTTCTTGTTGTTTCTCTTCTTGGGATTTGTTCAATTTCTGTGTTTCTGATTTTATTTCTGAATTGTTTTCTGTCCTTAATTTTGTTTTCTGAGTGCTCCAATAACTGCAGCTCATCTTGTGTTTCTTTCATTTAACTATCTTTCAATTTACTTCCATTAACGGTGTTAAATTTTTCTTAGTAAGTCTGTTTTCATCCATCATACATAGGTCTCTGTAGAACTGTAGGCATCTTTCCCTTAACTTATCTCAGATGTTGTCTTATTTTTGTAGAGTTCCTTTGTAGGTTGACTTACTCAAATTCTGTCTCTGGGAATAGTGCCATGGATGTTTCTAAGAGTTTTCTGTTCTTGTTCTCAGTGCCATGAATTTTTATCATTCCTCTAATTACTGTGGTTTCTGCCACATGTAAGAGATCTGGTGAAACATTCATGTTGCAGTATCATAATTTTATATTTATGAAATACTGGTCATTTGTTGCATAGATTCCGCGTCAGTTTGTATACCTTTTGCAGTTTGAATACCATTTCTGTATTGGAAATCATGTTCAGTCCTTTGGGTTGGGAGGTTTCTCCTTCCCACTTGTGGTAAGTGACCTTTGAGGCTTCCCATACTGTGTTTTCAGTTATTCATTTGTTGTTGATGTAGTATTAGGCACTTACCCACCAATAGTGGTGTCTGCATTACAGTAAACAAAAGGTCTTTCAAAATACATTTATGGTACCTATAGCATATAGTGTTTTGTAGTACATACTATTTCTACTAGTGAAAAGCATATCCTGCTAAATATTTTGGAAAAAACTGAAATTTTCTCACATTTGATGAAACATCTGAACATAATTTTGATCCCTTCAGATAATGAAGTAGGCCTACTCATTTGCTGCACCCAAATGCACATTATTGAACTGACAGATATATTGTCTTAAAATATTTGCTGCACAAGATGTGTTGATATACAGCAAATATCCCTAAAATGGCACTTAAACCTCATCACCCAGCACGCCCAAAAGCTTTAATACAGCCTTTCTTGATGTTCCCATGGGAATGCAATCAAAGATATGGAAGCATTTGCCATATAACTCTCTTTGTCAAGTTTTAAACTAGAATACTTACTTCCTAGTTTCTAGTTATACACATTCCTGGAGGGGAGTTTGCTCCATCTACAACATTAACTTCAAAATGCTCAGTTAAGTCTTCATAACAGTTTGTTTTTCATCAATGTGTTATCACAAAAGACATAAAAACCATCATGATACAAAGCAACAATTTTAAGATTTTTACCTGACCATTAAATGAATGAACAACTTTTATGAGTATTCACATTAGCTATATCTAAAAGTACACTTTTTGCCTTTTCATTCCACTGTCTAGCTGACCGTTTTAAACCATAGGTGATCTCAGATATTTTATTACCTTTTCATACAAAACCATTTGGTTGTTTGGTGAGAAGAGTTTTAGGATAAAAATGATTAATTTTAAGATCAGGCTTTACAGCTAAACTGCGGGGAGATCTAAGAGTACTTTAGCTTACAAATGATGAAAATGTTTCATCATAATCTATACCAAACATTTGAGTAAATCCCTTTAGCAGCAAGTCTCGCATGATAGCGTGCTGAGCAATCTGCACCCCTTTTCAACTTACTTACACATTTGTTTTCTATACCTCCACTCTTTCGTGGATCCACCATTGTTCTGGACTCACTTTATTTCCTCTTTGATGGTCTTTATCCATTCTTTACTGCCACTCCTTAACATGGCATTTCCCAGGTTGAAAGTATCTTCTCCCGAACTAGAAGAATCACTTACAAAAAGGTGAAATAATGAGGGTACTCCTTGAGTTTGCCTATGTGAACTGACCTTCTGATTTGTCCATCATCTTCTGAGCATTGAGGTCCATCAGCACCATCTCAGTCTTCTCTGTGGCTGCCAGTGACTTAGCACCTTGGGTAAGGTCCAGGTCTTGATCAGTGTCTGCAGTATCACTCCCACCATTGATGACTTCCAATACTTCCTCTGACTCACCCCATCCAGCAAGCCATTCACTTGTCCAAAACACACAGTAATCTTTACTTTGAGCTGGTGACCTGGTATTGTCCAGAAAAACAATATTTCTGCCTTTGACTATTTTCTAGGGACTCTGTGGATCAGTTAGTCTGTAACTTATGGTCACTTCACCATAACCGAAAGAAGTAAGTCTGTTAGTCTTGGTCTCCTACTCTCTTATATTTTGATATAAGGGCTCGACAACTTTTAAATGGTTAAAAAAAAATATTATTGTCAAGCACACATGAGTTACACTTATCAAAAAGTCAGAAGGACAACATTTCAACTTGATGCCTCCACTCCGTAAACATGACTTAAGTTCTGTGTCAACTCTGACATGACCAAGTGTACTCTATCCTAAGTGTTCCAAGTTACTAATTTTACTAACAGCCAGAGCATGCTCAACTGTCACAGGCTGAACATTTTTAGTTAATAGATGCCATTTGACTACTTCTACATCTACATTTATACTCCGCAAGCCACCCAACGGTGTGTGGCGGAGGGCATTTTACGTGCCACTGCCATTACCTCCCTTTCCTGTTCCAGTCGCGTATGGTTCGTGGGAAGAACGACTGTCTGAAAGCCTCCGTGCGCGCTCTAATCTCTCTAATTTTACATTCGTGATCTCCTCGGGAGGTATAAGTAGGGGGAAGCAATATATTCGATACCTCATCCAGAAACGCACCCTCTCGAAACCTGGCAAGCAAGCTACACTGCGATGCAGAGCACCTCTCTTGCAGAGTCTGCCACTTGAGTTTGTTAAACATCTCCGTATCCCTATCACGGTTACCAAATAACCCTGTGACGAAATGCGCCGCTCTTCTTTGGATCTTCTCTATCTCCTCCGTCAACCCGATCTGGTATGGATCCCACTCTGATGAGCAATACTCAAGTATAGGTCGAACGAGTGTTTTGTAAGCCACCTCCTTTGTTGATGGACTCCAATCAACTACAAAGTAGCTCACCCCTTTTGAGCATCTTACATGTATTATTGTCAAAAACAATATTTACGCCTCTCTTAACCAAAGGAGACACTGACAAAAATTTCTGGGAAAAGCCAGGGACAAGAATAACATAACTGACAATAGAATTTCCTTTCCATTCACTTACTAGTTAAACATTATCAGCACACTACAATTTTTTGTTTGCATTTTTCTGGCACAAAATCTCGAAACCACACCTTTCTTGAAGTCAAGTCAGCGATCCACTCTTTCTCATTGAAACCTGACACACAGTGCACAAAACAGTGACTTGTTAACTTCCTTGGAATCCTTCTTTGAGTATGCGCCAGCCGGGGTGGCCGAGCAGTTCTAGGCGCTACAGTCTAAAACAGCATGACCACTACAGTTGCAGGTTTGAGTCCTGCCTCGGGCATGGATGTGTGTGATGTCCTTAGGTTAGTTAGGTTTAAGTAGTTCTACAATCTAGGGGACTGATGACCTCAGAAGTGAAGTCCCATAGTGCTCTGAGCCATTTAATCCATTTTTGAACCTTCTTTGATGATCTGAATTGACCATAATTTAGGCGATTGAAACATTTTATTTTTTTAATTTCTTGTCTTTGGAAAACTGCTGCTCTGATTTCTTACAGTCCTTTGTGAATGAAGCACACTCACCACCATCTTTGTCCAAGTTGAACTATTCTTTCACACTTCCATTTAGCAGCTTTTATTTCGTGTTTTCCAGTGTGAAATTTTCATCTGCTGTACTGGATTCTGTGCCCATCCAATAAGGCAGATAAACTTTTGGTAAACCTCTTGGCAGAATGTGTATAATTAGTCTATTATCAACTGGCTTGCCCATGCTGCATAGTTTTTTTGACTAAATCCAGAATATGGGCAACCTAATTCTGACCATTTCCTTTACAAATGGATAATAAGGTGTCCCACCTAGCATCCCAGTGATCCATTCACGTGATTTTATTCTTATCAGCAAACAATTTTTCTAGGGTGTCCTGAGCTAATTTTGCCTTTGTTGTGTTTTTCATATGTGCATACAGAGATTTGTTGATATGCAAAAGAATAAGTGTCTATGTGTTGTTACTGACCATCTCTTTAGCTACAAATGTCTCAACTGCCGAATTATTAGCAGCTCTGGGAAGTGGAACTGTCATAGAGGAGTGGTGCACATGTGCCTCTTTGGATGCACACTTGTCTCAGACCCAGCATCAATTAAGAATAGGTCACTGGATTTCCTGTCCTTTACAAATAGTCGAGATGAGCCTGCAACTGCTGACAGTATTGCATTTCTGCTGCACTTCAGACGTTTTGAGTGGCCTGCATGACTGTGTGTGCCTATTGGCATTCATCAGTTGAGTTTGGGTAGAGACATGGGCTTGTGCATTGTCTTCCTGCCTCACCTAAGCATCAACAGGCCAATAATATTTTAAATTCTGTCATTTACTATTAAAGGCTTGAAAATGGTTGTTATCTTCCTGTCTCTGTAGCCTGGCATTCATCCTAGCTAACTTGTTCATACATGGCTCTTTCCACAGCACTTCCATTTGTGGCAAAGCAATGCATGAGTCCAGCCTCCTTGCCACTGCAGGTGTCAGAATGTGAAGTTTTGTGCCTCACAGCATAACCTCTTCAACTGCTGCACAAGAATTATTGCCCGTACATGCAATGGCGATAGCATGTGTCTTGTGCACCAAATCATCACTAGGACGCTCCGCAAAGATGGATAGAATAGACCTAACATTTTGGGCAATGTTTGTAAACAAAAAAATCTTCATTCTCTAGTTAGATAGGAGCTTACAGGTCACCAGCATTTGCAGTAAACAATGTACTTATGAGGAAGAACCACTGGTAAAAGGATCACTTTCAATCATTCTGTGTAGTTGATACTCTGGTGGTAACACAAAATGGTGGAGCACTGCCTCTTTAAAAACAACATATTGCTGTTGGTGGAAAACCTCACCCAAAAGCTCGATAACACTCAAATCCAGCTGTAATAGAACCAATGTAAATTGATTTGTGTTCAACATCAGTCCATGTAAATGAAAGATGCTCTCAGCCAATAGGAACAGAGTTTCCTTCTCTCCCCTTCTTAAAACCCAATTGCCTCTCATTCCAGGTCTGTACATTATAGTTAAAGGATAAAGTGCTATTAGCAGGGTCCAGCCCCTGCCCGTGGCCAGAATAAAAACATAGGTAGACTGTTTCGTTTGAAAGTAAGTATATGTCTGTCAGTTATTAAGAATAATGCTGTTGTTAATATACTTCTTTATACTTATGTGTTTTGTTATTTTTCCCAGCAACGCAATAAGTAACTGATCTAGAACTAGCAGAAATGCAAGTGTTGCCTACACCACTAAATAAACAGGAGTCCATAGTCAGTCTTCCAGATTTATCAGACCTGCTACCACCACCAACACCACCACCACCACCACCACCACCACCACACTTGACACTACTGGAACTTCCTCAACTTGCTGAACCTCAGTTAAGTGCCAACAGAACACTGCTATTTGCCAATACATATAATTTGACTGCCACTGGCTCTAAAATGTGTGAATGTTGGCCTAACACCTGACAGTGACTCTGATCTAGTAATTTAAGTAGAAAACATTCAACACATTTTGATTTCAGTGCAGTATTTGTGATATGAATGGGACTATCTATGTGTCTATGTATCTATGTGTCCGCAGCTCATGGTCTCACGGTAGCGTTCTCGCTTCCCGAGCACGAGGTCCCAGGTTCGATTCCCGGCGGGGTCAGGGATTTTTCCTGCCTCAAGATGACTGGGTGTTGTGTCGTCTTCATCATCATCATTCATCTCCATTACGGTCAGAGGAAGGCAATGGCAAACCACTTCCACTAGGACCTTGCCTAGTAAGGCGGCGCGGGTCTCCCGCGTCTCTCCCCTATGCTCTGTAAAGAAGTATGGGACTCATCATCATCGTCATCATCTGTGCAGTATGATAGAGCATAAAGTGAATAA
The DNA here is from genome assembly GCF_021461385.2 of Schistocerca piceifrons. Classification (NCBI taxonomy): domain Eukaryota; kingdom Metazoa; phylum Arthropoda; class Insecta; order Orthoptera; family Acrididae; genus Schistocerca; species Schistocerca piceifrons. Next base: position 277,464,326 of record NC_060149.1, read on the forward strand.
TATGGTGGTGGAGTATGATCCATCCCATATACATATCAACATTCATATGTTTGGGAGTAAATTTTCAGTAGTTGATACATATAGAGAAGCTGTACCTGAATTAACATCAGGGACACATACATTTACATAAAACATTCTGATGTTGTGAATTTGAATGATCTATGCTGTGTATTAATGATTACTTTGAAGAGACTAAGCCATTGGTGTTGATATGTTGGAGCTGCATTCTATGATTTTGTAGAATATGTATCCAGGCATAGTGTAAATATGGGGCAACCAGAACAGTGTATAAATACCTGTATTCATCCAGTGCCAAACGTGGGATGTGTTGAGCTTTTAACTATAAAATCACTACAAGGGAATTTAAGGATTAAGTTCCTATGTATTATGTGGCTCCTGTAGGCCTGAATATGATTCAAGCCAAATTTAAGGAGTATAGAAAATAATATCTAGCTAAATATTTCAGAAGTGAATGATTGTAAGGATGTATATATCTAAATTTTTAAAAATGTCATACAAAAATTGTTCTTTTTCTCCACTGCATCCCAGTCCTATAAATCAGATGTTTTTTGGTCTCCACACTCTAGTGAGAAGGCAACCAACAGCAGAGTTATCCTGTGATAATTCATTGTGTAGGATACTTTGACAGTATAAATTAATGATGTCATGGCATATTCTGCAAAAAAAGCTGGCAAAGTTGTTGCTTGCATGTCATATTGAAGGAGATATGAAGATGGTAAGGTAATGACCACAGTTCTCTCTTCTAATCATCAATATTTTATTACACAACAAATGTACAGGTCGAAGACTAGGTTGGAACTGAGATCCAGGAAGTATACAAAACAAAGCTCAACTCGAAGACATAGTACACATATGATGTTCTGGCCTATCGATCAACGCCACATAGCTCCCCCCTGCAGTATGGAGTATGTATCCAAAGACGAGGGGGGGGGGGGGGGGTTGGCGAGAGTTTAAGTGGGTTACAGTGAGTTCCTCCGCGTCTAACGGCACGGGCTGTGTGGGAGGAGAGTGTGCAGCAAATCCTGGAATGCTGATGCTGAAGTCTTGAAGCGATGATGGCAGTCATAGCCGTTGGCCGATGCGGGAGTGCTGGTGTGGAACGGTGTAATCGGCAGGGAACCTAATGATCACCTTTCCACTTGGCCTAATGTAAGCATGTAGGTTGCCACACGTAGCACTTTGAGAGATTTTGAAACATTGCACTACACGTTTTGACATACCACCTAACGAGTTACATGAATCGTCACACGCAAGCAGCACTAATGTGGTATCACCACTAACGACGACAGATAAACCACAAATGTCATTAGGATGAATGTGGGTAGACAGCTTGTAAGTGGCGTCTGCTAATGGAGAGGTATGCTGAGCCGGTGGGGTGGGGAAACCGTAGCTCGGTGAGGGTGGTGCGCGAATAAACAGCTGATGGTGGTAAATCAAAAACATTAATCTGCGCCTGGGAAATTAGCTGCCCAAGCGAGGAGGGGGATGAATGTGTGCTCGAATTAACACAGTTAGAGCTGGCGGGAGTGCAGACACTGTACAGTTTATGTGGCATGAAGTCACAAATGCACTCGGGCGCGAGAACTCTGTAGTGGCACCAACTAACCTTGTGTATTGCCGAGGCGTCGTCTGCTGCAAGTTGCTGCCGTGCCGAAGATAACTTGTTACTTAAGTTGTTGGGGCGACGGCATAGCTCAAGTTGTTCCAAGCGCAGATGTGTAGTATCGACACGCTCCATGAGCCAGTTATTGGTCCATGACAAGAGCTCGGACGAGGGGTTATTACACTTCCTAGCCAAGTGGACCTGTTTAGCAGTACTATTGACACTCGACGAAGCACACGGGATGTGTTCCTGCATAGGGTGGTAGAACACTGTATTCGTGATGAGGTCAGGCCACAGTTTGTGGTGTCGTAGAAAGTCAATGCCCAAAATGGGATCATTGATGTCAGCCACCAGGAAGGACCACTTCAGGTTGCACTCAGGCGAGAGGGACACTGCATATGAAGTAGAACCTAAGCACGACAAACTAGATGAGTTTACAGCACGTAAGACAGTTTTGTGTAGTATGATCTTTTCGACAGCAATTCGAGATGGAAGTAGGGAAACATCTGCACCCTTGTCGATGAGAAAGTTTATGCCAGAGTTGAAGTTGCGGATGTAGACTCGTCCATTTGAAGCATTAGTGTTGGACACAGAATGGAGCGTGATACGGCGCCTGTTGTTTACGTCGCAGGAGGTGGCACCGCTGCCTACCTGTGGTTTAATTTTGGGTAGGAGCACGGCGGTTTACAATTTCGTGCTTGTTCCCCTAATTTTGCGTGGAAGAAACAGTATTTATGGGCGGGTGTCTGCTCCTGCGAGTGGTCAGATGGAGGCAGCCCAGAATCTTCCACAGAGTCAGATGTGCTGTTGTTGACAGACTTAGTTTTAGTGGGACGTCCACGTTGGGGCCCTGGTTGTGGTTGAAAACTGGCGTAGCTGCCGGACTGCTGGGCAAAGCGTTCACGTAGTAGAGCGGAGTAAGCTCAGCTGGTGGCGTGCAAGCATTCACTATTTGATCTATCTTTATAGGCAGAGATGGCCATTTGAACAGACAGATGCAGCTTTTCCGTCCAAATCTCAGTGAGCATGGCGTCTGGCATGTCACATTCATCGGTGAGAAGTCGAAGGCATCGCCACAGCTAGGACAGAGACCTGTCGCCGAGGCGTTCTTCATAGACAAGCTGTCGAACATTTTCTCTTCTTGTCTTGGAGACACGTTCCAGTATTTCTTGTTTAGCTGTAGCATACTTCTCGTTCGGAGGAGGTGACTTAACCAGGTCATAAATTAAGTCGACACGGTCGTGGAGGTGGTTCGTGAGGCATGTGAAACGGGCATTGTCATCAAGTGCACAGACACTGAAAGTTTGCTCGACCAGGTTGAACCAGAATTCCGGGTGAGCAGGTTCGAATGCCAGAAGTTTTGGTAGATTCGACGAACTGGTGCTCGAAGAATGCGGGCTGCTGCTCACAGACGCCGGAGTGGGCAAGTCAAAGTTAACTCTGCATCGTAAGCCGGTACAGAGGAAGCAGACGTGCCAGCTGTGTTCATGGTAGCTGGAGCAGGACCGGTTGTTGCGACCGAAGGTCAAAGTGGTCACGGCAGTTGCTTGACAGGTTATTATGCAACTGGTGCTCCACATCTGCAGCGAAATTGTCCCTCACGGAATCACTGATGAGCTTGGTGGAACGTGATGCGCTCAGATTACTGCACTGATGAACACTCGGAGTAACAGGCTGGCGAATGTCATTCACATAGTGTGCAACTGGCACGGAGTGATACACACGTGGAGCTTGCACATTCAAAAAGGTGTCCTGTTGTGGCACAATATGAAAACTATGCTCCCCACTATTTACAGTACTTGCATTAAAGTTCGGTATCAGTGTGTAGTGGTTTCTTGTACTGCTGTGTGGCGAAAACTGAAGCACTTCAGGGCTAACAAAGGTGGAGTTGGAGACCGCTGGCGTCATGTTCAAAACCACTGCACCTGACGAGGTCCCTGGGTTCTCAAGGCTATAGGACTGCGGAAATTCACGTTGGGCACTGACTACAGCTGGTGCGCTTGAATTTATTTGCTGTTGCTGGTGAAAACTGGGCGGCAGCGGCGTGTTGTAGAAGGCCATTGTGGAGTGGACAAAGGTCCATGCGGAACGTGGAAGCCAGTGTGGTAGTCACTTTGTACTCGGTTTGTCGGATTATTCGAACTTCGGGGTCACCACTGAAGGAGATATCAAAGTGGTAAGGTAATGACCACGGTTCTCTCTTCTAATCATCAATACTTTTATTACACAACAAACGTACAGGTCGAAGACTAGGTTGGAACTGAGGTCCCAGAAGTATACAAAACAAAGCTCAACTCGAAGACATAGTACACAAATTATGTTCTGGCCTATCGATCCATGGATCGACGCCACAGCATAATGCGTCCTCGGCTCGCTACTGAAGTACCGCACACACATGCGTCAGCAGTGTGCTTGCTCCCCAGATAAGATTATGAAAGTCTCAGCTGGTCTCTTGGTGACTACTGCAGTTTTCTTTTTCACACTGTGCAGCAGTGTAGTTATTCAGCAATATGCTTCCATTTTAGCAAGATGCAAATCTAAACTGTATATGATCCAAGTGTCCAAACATTAATATGAGATATGTTTACTGGTGTGTGTAAACCAGTAAGTGAAGAGTATGTCAGCCAGTGCTCTCTGGCAGACTTAAAAAGATCCTTAAGTACAATTAACCTACCACAATACAATATTTAAACAAATAAACTCCTGCTACATGTCACATCTGCATCACCGCTACATTACTAGTGTGTGTAAAACCAAGCATGTTGTCCTATCAACGGAATTACTCTGTTTTGGATAAAATAATTTTGGGTATTGGGCCACAACATTGTAACTACTAAAACAGCTAACTTGCCAATATTTCAAATGACTTGTGGCAGTCCTCTTCGGGTGGTTCACTGCTGTATACTGGTGAATGTCTTTCTTTACATACTGTTATTTTCAGTTATCTAGTGGCTACCAATGTCTCATATCTGTGATGTCATTGGACAATTTAAAGAGATTGTTATGGCAGTGGCTGTATGGTACACTATTGCCTATGCTGGAAGGCAACTCTAGTAGAGATGACTGTATCAGTTTTCTGTTACCTGTGCCACTCTGGTAATGATTGGTCAGCAACCCTTGTTGGTGGTTGGAATGCAATAGCAAATCGGCAGCTTGTTTCCAGGGAATGGTGTTTTCCTGCAGTGAGGTTTTATGGCTGCATGGCAGTTCTCTCACGGTTGCTGTCTACACTGCCAAACCCCAGCCAAATGGTGCCGCTGGCCAGTGAACACACATGATCCACTGGGCTGGAATCGCTGGCAGCCAGACCCCAGGTAACTTGTAACCATACTCCCTGTTCATGTTGTTAGCGTGTTTAATTATTTCAGTAGCCTCTCTTATTTTCCATTGCTGCAAACACAGCTGGTGAGGAAGCACGCAAGGTTCTTGAAACTTGGTAGGATGGCCGCATTGCTAATGATGTTCCACTTCAGCTGACTTGTTAATCTGTCCCAGTCATATGTAACTTTCATGCTAGAAAATGGGAGTGTTAATGGGTCTTCTGGTTTCACCAACATAGATTTTATGGCATTCACACCAAAGTTCATACACATGTGCAATGAGGAGAGCATTCACGGGATCCTTAGTGGGCGTCAACAAATCTTGCGACCACTCTGATATGTAGGTCTCATTCCTGCGTGATACAGAACCTTGCCTACATGGTCGCTGATGCCTCTCACATAGCAATAACTTATATCAGAATCTAATGATGTCTAATGATGTCATGTAATTTTCTGTAGGCATTACAAATCATGACCACAGCCCAGTATTCCAAAACACATACATAAAATAAGATACTTTAATGTTTAGGAAATGCTGCTATGCATCATTTAGCAAGAAATGTGTATCATGTCCATATTATCCTCACTTTATTAGTGTGGTGTCACTATAACATTGCCTTAGTATAGTAAACAATGGCAAACTGGAGTATTTTCACATAGTACACATTGATATTTACAATATTTTACCTATTTGTTTTCTCCATACTATTCCAAAGTCACATGCACAAAAAAACAAGGCTCGACAACAAGCATGCTGCAGGACTTAAAACTATTACTATGAATAACAGATAACAGCCTACAGAACATACCTTAACTACCAAATCACAAATTGCAGTTGGTGAATAGCTACACTACAGCAAAGTGATGGTCTACCTGGTATAAAGCTGCTGTTTCTGAATACTGAGCTGCTGTTGTCATCAATGTCAGCATCACATTTGAAACCTCTACAATGGCATATCTTGACTATTAAGGTGAGGTTATTCTGTATAACATAAAATCTAAATGCATATGGTTGTATGTTTATCCTCAGATTATGGCTTCAACACAGCAGAAAAGAATTGAAGATCCTCAATACAACAGTCTGAATGCAATGCTTTCACACTATAAATGATGTATATTATCTCAGTATTTCTCAAATATATATGTGCAATGTGCAACAGTCAAATGTCTTCTGTGTTTATTTATTTAGTCCTTTGATCATATGTAGTATGATGTGCAAGATCATATTGGACTTACGTCTAGTCATTACAGATAACAGTTTTCAAGATTATATATAGTTCCACATGTTATACATTACAAAAGTTGCAGATCTATACAGTTATTGCAGTTGAAGTATTCAATTACTGAAAAGAAGCAATTGGGCTGTACATATTCTCAAACAGATCTTTCAAAAGCATTAACTTCTAGTATACAGGGTGGTCCATTGATCATGACTGGGCCAAATATCTCATGAAATAAGTGTCAAATGAAAAACTACAAAGAACGAAAATTGTCTAGCTTGAAGGGGGAAACCAGATGGCACTATGGTTGGCCCGCTAGATGGTGCTGCCATAGGTCAAACGGATATAAACTGCGTTTTTTTAAAAATAGGAACCCCTGTTTTTATTACATATTCATGTAGTACGTAAAGAAATATGAATGATTTAGTTGGACCACTTTTTTTGCTTTGTGATAGATGGCGCTGTAATAGCCACAAACATATGGCTCACAATTTTAGATGAACAGTTGGTAACAGGAAGGTTTTTTAAATTAAAATACAGAAAGTAGATGCGTTTGAACATTTTATTTTGGTTGTGCCATGTGATACATGTAACTTTGTGAACTTATCATTTCTGAGAATGCATCCTGTTACAGCGTGATTACCTGTAAATACCACATTAATGCAATAAATGCTCAAAATGATGTCCATCAACCTCAATGCATTTAGCAATACATCTAATGACATTCCTCTCAACAGCGAGTAGTTCGCCTTCCATAATGTTCACACATGCATTGACAATGCATTGATGCATGTTGTCAGGGGTTGTCAGTGGTTCACGATAGCAAATATCCTTTAACTTTCCCCACAGAAAGAAATCCAAGGACGTCAGATCCGGTGAACGTATGGTGCTTCGACGACCAATCCACCTGTCATGAAATATGCTATTCAATACCACTTCAACCGCACGTGAGCTTTTTGCCGGACATCCATCATGTTGGAAGTACATCATCATTCTATCATGCAGTGAAACATCTTGTAGTAACATCGGTAGAACATTACATATGAAATCAGCATACATTGCACCATTTAGATTGCCATCGATAAAATGGGGGCCAATTATCCTTCCTTCCATAATGCCGCACCATACATTAACCCGCCAAGGTCGCTGATGTTCCACTTGTCGCAGCCATCATGGATTTTCCATTGCCTAATAGTGCATATTATGTCGGTTTACATTACCACTGTTGGTGAATGATGCTTCGTTGCTAAATCGAACATCCCATAATTTCTCTTGTGCCCAGTAGCAGAACTGTACACGACGTTTGAAGTTGTCGCCATGCAATTCCTGGTGCATAGAAATATGGCACGGGTGCAATCGATGTTGATGTAGCATTCTCAACACCGATGTTTTTGAGATTCCCGATTCTCGAGCACTTCGTCTGCTACTGATGTGCAGATTAGCTGTGACAGCAGCTAAAACACCTACTTGGGTATCATCATTTGTTGCAGGCCACGGTTGACATTTCACATGTGGCTGAACACTTCCTGTTTCCTACAATAATGTAACTATCCGGTGAACGGTCTGGCCACTTGGATGATGTCATCTAGGATACCGAGCAGCATACATACATAGCACATGCCCATTGGGCATTTTGATCACAATAGCCATACATCAACACAATATCGACCTTTTTCACAATTGGTAAACAGTCCATTTTAACACGGGTAATGTATCACAAAGCAAATACTGTCCACACTAGTGGAATGTTACATGATACCACATACTCATACATTTGTGACTATTACAGCACCATCTATCACAAATCGAAAAAAGTGGTCCAACTAAAACATTCATATTTCTTTATGTACTACACGAATATGTAATAAAAAATGGGAGTTCCTATTTTAAAAAATGCAGTTAATATCCGTTTGACCTATGGCAGCTCCATCTAGCGAGCCAACCATAGCGCCATCTGGTTTCCCCCTTCAAGCTAGATGAGTTTCGTTCTTGTAGTTTTTTCATTTGATGCTTATTTTATGAGATATTTGGCCCGGTAACTATCAATGGACCACCCTGTATATTTTACAGTGTGTTCAGCTTAAAAGAGGTTACGTGACTTATTTTATTCTATAAGAAATATTTTTATTGGCAGACTTACATATTAAGTTAGTATAAATTGCAGCATGTGTTTGAAATGTTGTCCATCCATTTCTATGCACTTGTTGACACAGTTGACTATGCTCCTGGCTACTCTTGTTAGCCTTACAATGTCAATTTTGTTGATGGCTTTTGTGATATTTGTCTTTAATTCCTGCAGGGTATGTGGATTGCTCCTGTAAACAATATCTTTTAAGTAGCCCATCAGAAAGAAATCTGGACTACTAAGATCATGGTGGGCACAATCGTGTTGAAATGATTCTTTCACCAAAAAAATTCTGTAGTATCTCCTTAGTAGAGCAAGCTCCATGGCATGTAGTGTTGACAAGTTGCAGCAGCAGTCACACTTATCCTCTTGCGCTAAGGATATGAATTGTTGGATAATGTCTTTATGGATGGCAGCATCCACAGATGTTTTAAAAAATTCCTGTTGTTCATCACATTGAAATAACACTTCAGACACCAATTTTTGTGGGTGTAGGGGAGACTCAGTGAAAGTGTAGGGGGTGGCAGTACCCCAGGTCTGGTAGTTCTGGCTATTAAAATACCCAACAAGACGAAACAAAGCTTTGTTTGTTAAAAACTCTTGTTCTAAAATGACGATGTTCCCTCTAATAAGGGTCCTGAACCATTGACAGCAGTGAACAATTCTGACATAATCAGCATTATTAAGCCCATGGAAAACCTCCATGTGGAATGCATAACATTTCAGTATTCTTCTCACTGCAATGTGGGCTGAACCAATTGAAATATTCTTTCCCTGGCCTACTTTACACAAAGATATACAGGGAAATGTTGTAACTGCTGCTTTAATATCCTGAATGACCTGGATCATGAAAACAGACCTTTGTCTAACACCTTTCTTGTTGAACACTGAACTTGTTTCACGAAATTTCTAAATAACACTTTCCACTGGTGCTTCCTTTTCAGATTTCTCCATGAACTTTCACTGACACACACACACACACACACACACACACACACACACACACACACACACACACACACATTAATCTTTGTTCCATAGATCATGAATGTGGCATTTTGTAATGATGTGGAATATGCCACTTTAACATAAGTTTTCTTTACACAAAATAATTAACAATTTTTTTCTTTTTTCTTTTTTTATTTTTATTTTTTATTTTTTGCAGTTACTACATTATATTTACGAATTCATCTATTGAGTAGAAGGAGATGTAATTCAGAAATTATTTTAATTTGCTTTTAAATGTTTGTTGGCTATCTGTCAGACTTTTAATACTATTTGGTAAATGACCAAAGATTTTTGTGGCAGCATAATTCGCTCCTTTCTGTGCCAAAGTGTGATTTAATCCAGAATAGTGAAGATCATCCTTTCTTATAGTGTTGTAGCTATGCACTTTGCTGTTATTTTTGAATTGGGATGGGTTATTAATGACAAATTTCATAAGTGAATATACGTATTGCGAAGGTACTGTAAATATCCCGAGTTCCTTAAATAAATGTCTGGTAGGTGATCTTGGGTAGGCTCCAGCTATTATTCTGATTAAACGCTTTTGTGCAATGAGTAATTTCTCTCTTAATGATGAATCACCCCAAAATGATGCCATATGAAAGCAGTGAATGAAAATAGGTACAGTTGGCTAATTTACTGATATGTATATCACCAAAATTTGCAATAACCCTAATAGCATAAATAGCTGAACCTAACCATTTCAGCAGATCATCAATGTGTTTCTTCCAAATCAATTTCTCATCAGTGCACACGCCCAGAAATTTTGGGTATTCTGCATTAGCAACACACTTCTGTTTGTAGCCTAGATTTATCAGTGGTGTTATGCCATTTACTGTACAGAATTGTATGTAATGTGTTTTCTCAAAATTTAATGAGAGTCCATTTGCAGAGAACCACTTAATAATTTTCTGAAAGACATTATTTCAATTTGCACAGGTGATTCTTCCTTGTTGGGTGTGATTACTATACTTGTATCATCAGTAAAAAGAACTAGTTTTGCATCTTAATGAAAATAGAGTGGCAAGTCGTTAATACATAATAAGAACAATAAGGGACCCAAGACTTAACCCTGTGTGACACCATTCTTGATACTTCCCCAGTTAGAGGACTCTGCTGATTTTTGCAGACTATCTGTACTGTTAATTTCAACCTTCTGCATTTTTCCAGTCAAGTATGAATTAAACCATATGTGCACTGTCCCACTCATACTACAAGTCTTAAGCTTATCTAGAAGAATTTCATTATTCACACAATCAAAAGCTTTTGAGGGATCTCAAAATATCCCAATGGGTGATGTTCAGTTATTCAATGCATTTAATATATGATCAATGAAAGCATGTATAGCATTTTCTGTTGAAAAGTCTTTCTGAAAACCAAATTGACATTTTGTTAGTACTTCATTTTTCCAAATATGTGATGCTACTCTTGAATACATTACTTTTTCAAGAATTTTGGATAAAGCTGTCAGAAGTAAGATTGGGCAGTAACTGTTAGCATCTGACCTATCTCCTTTTTTATGCAATGGTTTAACAATAGCGTATTTCAGTCTATCTGGAAAAATTCTCTGTTTCAGTGAGCTACTACTTTTGTGGCTGAGTTGTTGAGAACAAGCTTTTAGCACTCTGTTGGAAATGCCATCAATTCCATGTTAGCTTTTACTTTTGAGTGAATTTATTATTTTCCTAATTTCAGTAGGAGAGGTGGGTTGAATTTCAATTTTATCAAATTGCGTAGAAACTGCCTCTTCCGTATACTGCCTTGCATTTTCTAATGAATAGCTGGATCCTATTTTCTCTACAACATTTAAAATGGTTATTAAAATGTTTTCTACTTCTGACTTCTTGTTAACAAACTTTTCATTGTTTTTGATAGAAATACAGTCTTCCTGTGCTCTCGGTTGTCCTGTTTCCCTTTTATTAATTTTCCAAATTGTCTTAATTTTATTATCAGATGTGCTAATCTCAGACATAATGCACATACTTCTGGACTTTTTAATAACTTTTCTTAATACAGTGCAGCAGTTTTTATAATGTTTCACTATTTTGGAGTCATTACTCCTCCTAGCTAAAAGATACATTTCCCTTTTCTGTTTCCAAGATATTATTATCCCTTTAGTAAGCCATGGCTTTTTACATGATTTCTTACAATTATATTTCACTGTTTTCTTAGGGAAACTGTTTTCAAATTTACTCACAAAGGTATCATGATATAGGTTAAATTTTAAATTAGCATCATGTCCCCTGTACACTATATCCCAGTCTAACTGTTGCAAACTTTCCCTAAAATTTTGAATTGTTAAATTGTTAATTGAATGCACTATTTTGGAGGATTGTTTTGCATTAATGTATGGAGCTATATCTCATACTGTAACTAGTTGTGCATCATGATCAGACAGACCATTCTTAACAGGAAAAGTTTTAAGTTGATTAAATTTATCTTGGTCTATGAAAGCTTTATCTATCAGTGTGCTGCTTTCCATTACCACCCAAGTAGGAAAATCAATAACTGATGTCAAATTGAAAGAACCAAGTAATACTTCAAAGTCAAGCTTTCCATCAGACTCTTTCAGAAAATCTACATAGAAATCCACACAAACAATAATTTGCTTTCTTCAGTCTGACAGATAGCACAACAAAGAATCTGAGTTTTTCAAAAATAGATCAAAATTTCCCAATGGGGACCTATACACAGCTAAAATTGCCATTATTTAGTTTAAGCACACATGCACATGCTTCTATATGTTGCTCTATGCAAAATTTTTGAGTTTCCAAATTTCTCACACTATGACAGATTTTAACATATGTAATTCCTCCTCTCTCCATAGTGTCTCTACTTACATGTGCTAAAAGCTTATATCCACCTACATTTACCATTTCCATACCCGTGACTATATGATGTTCGGACAGGCATAGTAGACCTATGCCACCCTTAGTTTCTAACTCTTCTAAACAAACAAGAAGCTCATCTACTTTGTTTTTTAATCCCCCTGATATTCTGATGCAATATACTAACATTATTTTTCACTGTGCTTTTATGTTAATCTTGTGACATACTAACATTATTTTTCACTGTACTGTTATGAGAATCTTGCGATATTTTAACATCTCTAGTACCTGCCCCTCTGAAGTTCTCATTAAGCTTAATTTCAATCAATGTATGATGATTGGACACTGATCTTAGTTTCAGTGCCCCCCTCCCCCTTAAAGATTTTGCTATCATCCCATCCAGTTTAACCTTACCTTTCCTATTGAGATGCAGGCCATGTCTTGTGAAGTCCAACCTATCAATACCATCAACAGGAACCAAACCTATGCCTGACAAAGTAGCCGCCCTAAGCATCTGATCTAGCTCCATATTGACCCTCCTGACAGAGCTGTTCAATTGGGGCCGATCATACCGCATGAAAGCAGGAACCAAGCCAACATTTGTATGGTTCATTGCAGATGCTATTTTTACAAGGTCATGCTCAATATTGTAGCCCTGATCCCTATCAATACTGTTTCCCGCTCCACCCACTATCACAACATGATCCAGCTTTGTAAAACCCTTGCACAATGATCCTGCACCCTCTGTCACTTGGCTAAGACATGCACTGGACTTGAAAATACTTGTGTCCTGGTACCTGTCACCTAATTTTTCCTGCAAGATCCAGCCCACACTTCTTCCATGGCTACTACCTAACAACAGAACTTTCCTCCTACTTTCTACTTTTTTGCAACAGTTGGTGTCCTAGTGAAAGTCTCTTGAGTGCTGAATACACTTACATCTACATACTTGAGCCTCTTCCTTAGTTGACTGAGGTAGGAAGGCAAATATATTGTTTGTGCCAATGATGAAACTGTCATATACTGTTCTCTTTCTGTGGCTTCTGTTCCTTGCTACCATTTCCCACCTGTCTTCACCATTCTTCCCCCTTAACCTCATTAGTTCCTCCCTAGCACTATCCAGTTCAGCCTGAAGGGCTCTAATCTTCCCTTTCTGTTCCAATATTTTCCTATCCCTTGAACATAATCTATAGTACCATGGAAGAGACCCATTTACTTCCCCGATTCCCATGCCACTACATTCACCCCAATGTAACCATCTGCTGCAACAGCTGCACAGAACCCCAGAAATGACTTTCCTATGGCAGCTCAAACACTTCTCATTCATGGTTGTTTACAATATTTTTACAAAATTTATCTAGGCAATAACAATAATATTCTATTAACTACAAATCTCACATAACAAGATTTCATCACAGAAGAAGTTTCAATCACAAGTACACATTCCTTGACAGTTAAGTGCAGTTTAAGAAACATCATACATGATTACACAACCTTGTTCAAAAGCTAGTCCTCAACAATCACTTTTTCAACTTAAGTGTGCAAGCAAAAATTAACCCTTCTGCTCTAGCTTCAATCATACCAACAATATGAACACTATTTCACCCATCTCTAATATATGCATTTCAAAAACAATATTCATTCAATATAAACTAATGAAAGATGGGGCCCCTTTTAAGTCAAACACTCTGTATATCATTTGGCAACTTATTGAATAGTTTTATTCCCATGTAGCATGTAACCTTCTGATACAAACTTGTATGGGCTTTATATAAATGCAAGCTACCTTTTAATCTGGTGTTGTTATTATGAAAATCACATTATTTTCTAGGACAGATATTATTTCCAATTAAATTTATTAATATAAATTAGTGTGTCAAGAATAAACATGATTGATAGTGGTAGCACTTTCAGCGTTTTAAATATCAGTTTACATCTCTCTCTCTCTCTCTCTCTCTCTCTCTCTCTCTCTCTCTCTCTCTCTCTCTCTCTCTCACTCTCTCTTTGGGAGGGGGGAGTCTGATCGTCCCCAAAACTGCTGGTCAATTCCTTCAGAATATGAGTCCATATTTTAGATGTGCATTAAAGTATGTATAATATGCAGATATTGGAGCCTGTTCATTTATGTATTCTTTCAGAGACCTTAAAAGATGGCAGCCTGTACTCTGCTTGGCATTAATGTGTTCAGTATGTTTGTCCAATTTTAAGTCACTTTGATTTCAAATGCCAAGAAATTTTGTTACTTCTTTATTTATTTCATTCATTTATTAATTGATGATGATATTTGGATAATGCAGGGTGGTGTTTTGAGAGTATTGGAAATTTAATGCTAATGTTTTCCTGTTGTTTATTATAAGCTGGTTCATTGTTGACCATTTACTTTCTTGATTTGTAACAGAGTTTACTTCATGTTGAATATCATCATTGCTGCTGTTTTTACTAATATAATTGTGTCATCAGCAAATTGAATTATTTTGTCTGATTCAACATGGACATTCAGAACAACAATATATTTCAGGTAAAGAACAGTTCCCATTACTAACGCTTGAGGTACCACACAGGTGGCTGGATCTTCCTCTGACAGGTATTCTTCCTTTTTCATCTACATGTCTAATGCTCACTTTTTTCTTGGGGTTACTGAGAAATGAACAAATATACCCATTTCATAATCCTGTAATGCCATAGTACTCAAGCTTATTTAGAAGAGTTCTGTGGCTTAACATGTTGACAGCTTTATTTAAGTCTAAAAATATACCTGTTGTTTTCTGTTTTTCATCAAAAGAAAACTGTGGTTATGGATTCATGGATTACTGTCTTCGTTGATTTCTTACTTTGGAAACCATGCTGAGAACCAGTTTTGTTTATATAGTTTATTAACTTATTATACATCATTTTTTCCAATACTTTTAAAAAACAGGATGGTAATGTAATGGAGCGACAGTTAATCACTTCAACTTTGCCACCAGTTTTGAATATTCGAATAACTTTGGATTCTTTTTGCTAATTAGTAAAGATGCCCATCTCTAATGAGCAGTTACATAATGAATGATGGGGTGGGTAATATTTTGGAGGGAGAGCTGTAAGATTCTGGTGGATATGCTAGCAACTCCTGCTGGGAACCACATCTTGTTTTTAGATCTGTAACAGCCTTGACTATATCCTCACTGCTTTCATGATCCACAAACACTTATAACTTACAGCTGTTGATCTTGTTTTCTGTTGGCCACTTGATAACCACACAGTATTCATTGGTGACTACCTAAGCACAACTGAAAGACTGACATTTGCAGTTAGCATATTCTGCAAAATGATGATAAATATTGACGTAAGATACTTTAACATTACAGTATGTGGTTGAGTTGCTAGTAAGTAAGGCACAAGACTACAACATATTCATTACAAAGCATGGCACTGCTTGTAAATACCCACACTTCCATTCTGGAATATATAAATACATAAGATGTCATAACAAATTCTGCAAATTGTTCAAAAATGTTAATCCTCTAGGTGAATCATGAGTGACAACATGATATTCCCCAATCATGTAATGTGGATTTAAAAGTAGCAATGTTACATATTATAATTTTAGCATTCATAACCAGAAGTGATGTCATAATCTTGTGATGAACTTGGAATACATATATTGTGGTTTGCAAGGATTGAGAAATAGTTGCTGTCATCTATCTGTAACCTATGCTTATACCACAGTACTCCTTTGCTATGTACAGTATTCTCTGCAAGTATGGATGTGAAGTTCTGGAAAGTGGTGGTAGATATTCCGTGGTATACTCTGCAAAAATGAACATAACAAATAGACACCTATCGTATGTTAAACAAGTAACACACTACAACCAGTTATTACCGGTACCAAGTATACATTATCAGTGTATGTGATGTCATTTAATTTGCCTCTAGTATTTTTGTAGATAAATGATGGAGAAACCTGAGTAAAATCACTATAGATTGTCTGGCTTTTGCAGCTGATATGGCATTAGTTACTGACTCACTGGATAGCAGCAAAGAACAAATCACATAACTACAGAAACAAGCAGGCAAAACAAGGTTAAAAATATCATTTGGAAAAACACACTTCATGAGAAATACCAATGACGCCCCTCCAGATCTTAAAATTAATAACAACACAATATCTAAAACAAACTGTTTTAAATACCAGTACCAAGGAAAATGGATAACAAGCAATGAAACAGGAAAGATAGCCATAGAAAGCAGAGTACCTTACATAAAATGGAAAGGGAATTTCAAATGACAAAAAACATTATAGCAAAAAAAAAAAAAAAAAAAAACATTTAAACTAACAAGGCTTGGGGAGATAGAAAAACTGGAAATAGTTGAAAGAGGAATTCTAAGGAAAATATTGGGACCTAGAAGTAATAGTTATGTAGAATACAAATTAAGATAAAACACAGAGTTCTATTAGAAAATGGAAACCCGTAATGAGAAAAAGAAGACTAGTTCAATGGGCACATATGTCGAATGGGTAGTGACAGACTAAGCATGCCGGGCTTCAACTTACTGAACAGTTACAAATCTGAACCCACGTGATTCACCAAAAATGACAAAGACATAAAAAAGGCTGAAATAAGAGCATGTTTAATAGATAAAAGAATACTTTTTAGAGAAGCAACACAAAAGGCAGACATTCAGGAAAGAAAGAGGTCTGAAAAAGGAAGAAAGTGGACCGTGGGAGAGAAGGAATGACACTCTCGGAGAATAAAAGAACTCTGAAAGTGACAAAAATTAAACACAAAGAAGTAAATCCAATGCTGATTTATCATACCCAACAAAAGGTTTATTCTCATCAATAAATAAATAAGTAAATAAAGCGGAAAGTCGAAAACTTGCTTGACATGTGCAGCATGTCTTGATTTTCATTTTATCTCAGCATACATTTATTAAGAGATGTGATAAAAATACCAAAATCCAATAAGCACCATGAAAATCATAGATAACAAATGGTCTATGGAAAAAATATAGTTGCACCAAGGAGGTTGGAATAACTACCTTGAAGTGATGTGGCTCTCGGACCCCGAGGAATCATGATGTCATATCATATCATGACGTCGTCTCACGCTAGCCAATATCTCTGGTAGTTGTTGAACCATGGCTATTCTTTGAGCCAAGCATTTCTGTGGTGATGGCTTGTGTGTTGTGGGTGTATGTATAATGGCGGATTTTGTGTTTTATGTGAGATAAAGCATTTCAGTTACAGAAAACCTTGTATCATGCACTTTTCCTGGTGTGTGCATATAGAGCCAAATACGGAAGGTATGATGAAGTGCCTGCAGGATGACTGCAGTTTTTCTTTCAACATCTTGGCTAATTTGAGAGCACTTATGCAGCCTTTCCAGTAGTTGCAGGGGCAACGGTCTGGATGATTGACTGATATGGCCTTGTAATATTAACCAAAACGGCCTTACTGTGTTGGTACTGTGATTGGCCAAAAGCAAGCCCTAATTTTTCCTGAGGGCATGGAGCTTTACTGTATGGTTAAATGATGATAGCATCCTCTTGGGTAAAATATTCTGGAAGTAAAATAGTCCCCCATTTGGATCTCCTGATGGGGACTATTCAGGAGGACATCATTATCAGGAGAAAGAAAACTGGCACTCTATGGATTGGAGTGTAGAATATCAGATCCCTTAATTGGGCAGGTAGCTTAGAAAATTTAAAAAGGGAATTGGATAGGTTAAAGCTAGATATAGTGGGAATTAGTGAAGCTCAGTGGCAGGAGGAACAAGACTTCTGGTCAGGTGAATACAGGGTTATAAATATAAAATCAAATAGGGGTAATGCAGGAGCAGGTTTAATAATGAATTAAAAAATAGGAGTGCTGGTAAGCTACTATGAACAGCATAGTGAACACAATATTGTAGCAAAGATAGACATGAAGTCCACAACTACCACAGTAGTACAAGTTTATTTGCCAACTAGCTCCACAGATGACGAAGAGATTGAAGAAGTTTATGATGAGATAAAGGAAATTATTCAGATTTAATAGTCATGGGGGACTGGAACTCGATAGTAGGAAAAGGAAGAGAGGGAAAAGTAGTAGGTGAATATGGAATGGGGGTAAGGAATTAAAGAGGAAGACACCTGGTAGAATTTTGCACAGAGCATAACTTAATCATTGCTTGGTTTAAGAGCCATGGAAGATGGTTGTATACATGGAATAGGCCTGGAGACACTGGAAGGGTTCAGATAGATTATATTATGGTAAGACAGAGATGTAGGAACCAGGTTTTAAATTGTAAGGCATTTCCAGGGGCAGATGTGGACTCTGACCATAATTATTGGTTATGAACTGTAGATTAAAACTGAAGAAACTGCATAAAGGTGGAAATATAAGGGGATGGGACCTGGGTAAACTGAAAGAACCAGAGGTTGTAGAGAGTTTCAGAGAGAGCATTAGGGAACGATTGACAAGAATGGGGGAAAGAAATACAATAGAAGAAGAATGGTTAGCTTTGAGAGATGAAATCAAGTAGGTAAAAAGACAAGATCCTTGGGTAACAGAAGAGATACTGAATTTAATGAATGAAAGGAGAAAATATAAAAATGCAATAAATGAAGCAGGCAAAAAGGAATACAAATGTCTCAAAAATGAGAATAACAGGAAATGCAAAATGACTAAGCAGGAATTGCTACAGGACAAATGTTAGGATGTAGAGGCATATGTCACTAGGAGTAGGATAGATACTGCCAACAGGAAAATTAAAGAGATCTTTGGAGAAGAGAGAACCACTTGTATGAATATCAAGAGCTCAGATGGAAAACCAGTTCTAAGCAAAAAAGGGAAGGCAGAAGGGTGGAAGGAGTATATAGATGGTCTATACAAGGGTGATGTACTCGAGGACAATATTATGGAAATGGAAGAGGAGGTAGATGAAGATGAAATGGGAGATATGATACTACATGAAGAGTTTGACAGAGCACTGAATGACCTAAGTCGAAACAAGGCACTGGGAGTAGATAACATTCCATTGGAACTACTAATGGCCTTGGGAGAGCCAGCCCTAACAAAACTCTACCATCTGGTGAGCAAGATTTATGAGACAGGCAAAATACCCTCAGACTTCAAGAAGAATACAGGAAGTTTGAAAAAGAACTCCCTAGTTTTAATGTGTCCTAGAATCTGTACAAAGTGACATACACTAATCTAGTTTGTGGTATTTGATTCAACAACTCTCCAAATTTGGCTCCCCTGCAGTTGGCAGGTCTGCTTGACCTTGTGATGGCACCAGTGCTGTTTTTTCCTCTGTTCCCTCAGTTCAGTGCAGGCGTGCGGCAACAGAAAGTCCAGTGTGTTATTTGGCTTGTGAAAAGTGAGTCAGTTATAACAGTGCAACGTAATTTTAGACACATGGTGGTGAACTGCCTACTGCAAAAACTATCCATTGTTGGATAAAGTCTTTCAAGGAAACTAATAGTGTTTTAAAACAGGGGCGTTTACTGTGACACATTGACAGAATACGTCTTTCCCCAAATGGATGATACTGAGGTGGAAAAGGGGCTTGTGTTTTTCCAACAAGATGGCAGCCCACCTCATTACAGTAACCATGTGTGTGCAGCTCTTGACACTTGCTTTCCAGGAAGGTGGATAGGCAGGGCTGTCCCAATACCTCGGCCACCACGAAGACCAGACTTAACCCCACTGGACTTTTCCTTTTGCGGCCACATAAAAAATGTTATGTACAGTGAAAAGATCAGAGACATCAATCATTTCTGGCAAAGAATCATCTTGGTGGTTGGGACAGTTACACCTAAAATGTTGGTGAATATGTGGTGAGAAGTGAAATATCGTCTTGATGTGTGCAGGGCAGCGAATGGATCCCACATTGAAGTCTACTAACATTAAACAAAACTTGAAGGAATTCTCTTCCATGATATGTACTCATTGATGTAATTTCTCATTAATTTCCCCATTAAATTTATACTTAAAACTAGGGATTTCTTTTTCAAAAGCCCTGTATAATAATTCCAATCCCAAAGAAAGCAAGTGTTGACAGGTGTGAAAATTACTGAACTATCAGTTTAATAAGTCACAGCTGCAAAATACTAACATGAATTCCTTACAGATAAATGGAAAAACTGGTAGAAACTGACCTTGGGGAATATCAGTTTGGATTTCGTAGAAATGCTGTAACATGTGAGGCAATACTGACCCTATGACTTATCTTAGAAGATAGATTAAGGAAAGGCAAACCTGTGTTTGTAGCATTTGTAGACTTAGAGAAAGCTTTTGACAATGTTGTCTGGATTATTCTCTTTCAAATTCTGAAGGTGGCAGGGGTCAAATACAGGGAGCAAAAGGCCATTTACAATTTGTACAGAAACCAGATGGCAATTATAAGAATCGAGAGGCATGGAAGGGAAGCACTGGTTGCGAAGGGAGTGAGACAGGGTTGTAGCCTATCCCCGGTGTTATTCAATCTGTATATTGAGCAAGCAGTAAAGGAAACAAAAGAAAAATTTGGCATAGGAATTAAAAGCCATTGAGAAGAAATAAAAACGTTTGAGGTTTGCTGACAGCATTGTAATTCTGTCAGAGACATCAAAGGACCTGGAAGAGCAGTTGAACGGAATGGACAGTGTCTTGAAAGGATGATAGAAGATGAACCTCAACAAAAGCAAAATGAGGATAATGAAATGTAGTCAAATTAAGTCAGGTGATGAGGGAATTAGATTAGGAAATGAGACACTTAAACTAGTAGATGAGTTTTGCTATTTGGGGAGCAAAATAACTGATGATGGTCGAAGTAGAGAGGATATAAAATGTAGACAGGCAATGGCAAGGAAAGCATTTCTGAGGAAGAGAAATTTGTTAACATTGAGTGTAGATTTAAGTTTATTTTTTATTTATTTATCGTTCCATGGGATCACATTAAGCAGAAGTCTCCATGGTCATGGAACAAGTCAATACATGAAATTATAACATGATTGTAGAAACAGATAAAATGAAATATAAGAAACATATTCAGTTGTAGATTGTAGTAACAGATAAAATGAAATATAAGAAACATATTCAGGTGACAAGTCGTTAGTTTGAATAAAGAAAATCAAGAATGTAACACTGGAATTTGCTTAATTTTTTAGCTCTTCCAGGAGCTCCTCGACAGAATAGAAGGAGTGAGCCATGAGGAAACTCTTCAGTTTAGACTTAAAAGTGTTTGGGCTACTGCTAAGATTTTTGAGTTCTTGTGGTAGCTTATTGAAAATGGATGCAGCAGAATACTGCACTCCTTTCTGCACAAGAGTCAAGGAAGTGCATTCCACATGCAGATTTGATTTCTGCCTAGTATTAACTGAGTGAAAGCTGCTAACTCTTGGGAATAAGCTAATATTGCTAACAACAAACAACATTAAAGAAAATATATACTGTGAGGGCAATGTCAAAATTCCCAGACTATTTATAGGGGTCGACAAGAGGTTTTCGAACTTACACCACACATAGCTCAAACAGCCTGTTTTTGAGCCAAAAATACCCTTTTTGAATCAGAAGAATTACCCCAAAAAATAATACCATATGACATAAGCGTATGAAAATATGCGAAGTAAACTACTTTTCACGTTGAAACGTCACTTATTTCAGATACTGTTCTAATGGTAACATGGGCTTTCCACAACAGCTTACTATCTATCCGAACGCCTAGGAACTTGAACTGTTCCATCTCGCTTATAATATGCCCATTCTGTCTGATTAAAATATCAGTTCTTGTTGAATTGTGAGATAGAAACTGTAAAAACTGAGTCTTACTGTGATTTAGCATCAAATTATTTTCCACAAGCCATGAACTTATTTCATGCACTACATTATTTGATAATGTTTCAATATTACACACAAGATCCTTCACTACCAAGCTGGTGTCATCAGCAAACAGAAATATTTTCGAATCACCTGTAATACTAGAAGGCATATCATTTATATAAATAAGAAACAGCAGTGGCCCCAGCACCGACCCTTGGGGAACGCCCCATTTAACAGTGCCCCATTGGGACTGAAAATCACTACCACTCTCAATATTGCGGAGAATTACCTTCTGCTTTCTGTTCTTAAAGTAAGAGCCGAACCATTTGTAAACTACTCCCCTTACTCCATAATGGTCCAACTTCTGCAGTAATATTTTGTGGTCAACACAGTCAAAAGCCTTCGTTAAATCAAAGAAAACACCTAACATTCGCAACCTTTTATTTAATCCATCCAAAACCTCACAGAGAAAAGAGACTATAGCATTTTCACTTGTTAAGCCATTTCTAAAACCAAACTGTACATTTGACAGCAAATAATGTGAATTTAATTGCTCCAGTAACCTTGTATATACAACCGTCTCGATAGTCTTTTCTGAAAGTATTTGTATGGAGTGTAGCCATGTATGGAAGTGAAACATGGATGACAAATAGTTTAGACAAGAAGAGAATAGAAGCTTTTGAAATGCTGAAGATTAGATGGGCAGATCATGTAACTATGAGGAAGTACTGAATAGAATTGGGGAGAAGAGGAATTTGTGGCATAACTTGACTAATAGAAGGGATAAGTTGCTAGGACATGTTCTGGGGCATCAAGGGATCATCAATTGAGTATTGGAGGGAAGTGCAGAGCGTAAAAATCTTAGAGGGAGACCTAGGCATGAATATACTAAACAGATTCAGAAGGATGTAGGCTGCAGTAGTTACTCAGAAATGAAGAAGCTTGCACAGGGTAGAGTAGTATGGAGAGCTGCACCAAACCAGTCTCTGAACTCAAGACCAAAACAACAAAATGCAGTAAAAGTGCATGGTTGCAACGTAGAAAGGAAAGTTTATATTCCAGACAATGGACAGTAAGTAACTTTGTATAATAATTTTATGATGTGAAAGACAAGCAAAGTGTCTGGTAAATCTAAAGAATTTTGTTCTTTGTGCCTAAAGTATTCTGATGCAATGTTACACTGTAAAGTTCCTTTCACTGCATCTACATGGATTATTTGTGATAACAGCATATTCTCATAAGAAATGGCTTTGGTATTTAAGTTACAATCATCGTAACTTTTTGTTGGTCAGAAATTGAGTAGTAACTGTATTCTATCTTTAGTACAGCTCAAATATTTGCTTTCAGTAATATGATCCTGCACACATAAAAACTTTTGAATTTTGAAGATTACATCAGTGACCATAGTCACTATTTTTTTACAGTATAATAGTTATGAACTGCAGTGATAGAACCCAGATTTGTGAGTAGTGTAATCTGTTTTTGTAATGGATGTTTCAGAGTTTCTGAAGTGGAAATCCAAAGACGAGAAGACAGCAAGAAGTAGCTTTTTATGTGTTTCATGGTTTATAGACCTAATGGGGAAACTCACCATGTAAAAAAACGAGTAATGCATCAAGCTTGGTACCTCTATGGTGATGTGGAAATAGGAGCATTGTTAATAAAGAAATTTATTCGTTGTTTGCCTGTTAATTTTGATTCCTTTGTCATGTTGCCTATAGTTGATGAAATTTAAGTGAAATACCTAGTTGATAATTTCAACATAAATTGGACTATGTGCATAGTTTTTCACAGGTAAAGTGTGAATATTCACCAGTCCTCCCGTATGCATGTTTACTAGTCAGTTGTGGCTAAAGAAATCACTGACTCAAAGCATAATTCACTTGGTAGATGTAATTGGAAATTGCCTTTTTAGTCATAACTTTACATTTTTAGATTATAGTATTCCCTGAGAGTTTATCTCACTGGCTTTCTTGGGCATAGCTTTTCTAAGCTTAACAAATTTACTGACATAGTTTGTGACAGATATTTCACCACCAGGTCAGGCATACAGCATTAAGCATGCTGCTCTGCTGTTGCCTGTGGTAGGAGCATGGCAATCAGTGTGTTAAACAGGCTCTCAGGAACCTTGAGCATTAAGTATGTGCATCTACAATAGCCTTGGCTAAAGAGCTAGAATGCTAATTACTGTTTTAGTGATTATCCTTTACACAGTTAATTATCTTATGTTAAATATGTATCTAAAATGTAATTCATGAACAACTTTCTATTCATTTAATCATTTAGTTTTTTAAGATATTGAAATAAAAATACTGCAAACCCAAATAACAATACTGCAAACCCAAAAATCGTTTGGAAATGGTAAGGAATATAAGATTTTTCATTTCATTTCATTTCATTTCATTTTATTATCTTCCTGTATATCATTTACATGATGTAGGAATTGTCACAACAAAGTTATCATACTAGTACAAGTACTACAGACATAATAATGGAAGATCACTTTCAAGGCATTTTTTAAAAGTACAAATTTAGACATATAAATTAAAATTTTTGGCAATAAATTTGCACACAATCAAAGTACTCATCTACGTCATAGAAAATTTTGCTTAAAAGGTAATTTTTAAGCTCAGTCTTTAATTTTACTTCATCTATTATTGCCTTCATGTACACTGGCAGAGCATTGTAGAGTTTTGTTCCAAAATAACTTACATGCTTTTGGGTTTGTGTTGTCCTTACCATTTCTACATACTAATTCTTACGAGTTCTAGTATTATAATTATGGCAGTCCTCATTTGTACGTAGATTTTTCATATGTGCTCTTGTACACAGAATGCTTTTAAAAATATACAGTGATGGTATTGTAAGTATTTGCAGTTCTTTGAAAAGGGGCCTACAATGAGTTCTTGGAGAGTTATGTGTTATGATTCGTATAGCTCTTATCTGAAATTTGAAGATATCTGTTAAGCTTGATTTAGTTTTACCCCAGAACACTATGCCGTAAGACACGATGGACTGAAAGTAAGCAAAATACACTGGTCTAGTACAGTCTGTGCTGCATACTCTAGATAATATCCTCAATGCAAAACATGCTGAATTGAGCCTGTGGGATAAGTACTTGAGATGGTCTTTCCAGCTTAAGTTTTCATCAATGTGCATGCCCATAAACTTTGTGGATTGTACACTCTCTATCTTCTTATCCATTAGTTTTAACTGGAGGTCCATATCTTGAGTTGCTTTGCCATACTGTATATAATTTGTTTTACTTAGATTAAGTGTTAACTCATTAGCATTAAACCAATGTTGAATATATTTCAGGACTATATAAGTTGTGGTGGTTAATGATTTTTTATCATCACTTATAATTATGCTAGTGTCATCTGCGAACAACATTATTTTGGTAGAAATATTAGGATTTTTTATGTCATTTATATAAAGAAAGAATAATAAGGGACCAAGAACACTGCCCTGTGGGACACCTATTTCCAATTTCTTTGCATCTGAGACCCACTTGATTTTCTGATTTTTATGTTTTGCGATGATTTCTACCACCTGAGTTCAATCTTGGAGGTAAGATTCAAACCACTGCTTCACAACTCCCCTTACACCTATTGCCTCCATCTTGTTTAACAGAATTTTGTGATTTACTGTATCAAAAGCTTTAGATAAATCTAAGTTAATTCCCACTACACATTTTTTAGTGTCGAGACTCCTGACAATCTCTTTGGTATAGGCATGGATAGCTGATTCTGTGCTGTGGCCCGAGCGAAAGCCATGTTGATTGCAGTTTAGAAGTTTGTGAGCATCTAAGTAATTTATGAGTCTGGTTTTCATTAATTTCTCTAGAATTTTTGAAAATGATTGGAGAAGGGATATTGGTCTATAATTTTCTACGTTGTGTGGATCTCCTTTTTTAAACAGAGGTCTAACCTTAGAGATTTTCAACCTCTCAGGAAACACTCCTTCGCTGAAAGACAAATTGGCAATATGTACCAGGGGCTTTATAATTTGTTGGGCAACTTTTTTTATTATTGACACAGGCACTTCATCCACACCTGCAGACATTTTTGATTTTAGACTCTTTATCACCTTTAATATTTCATTATAATTTGTGGGAGTTAACAACATACTACTGTCTACTTTTGGAAGGACGATGGTTCAATCCCGGGTCCGGCCATCCTGATTTAGGTTTTCCGTGATTTCCCTAAATCACTCCAGGCAAATACCGGGATGGTTCCTCTGAAAGGGCACGGCCGACTTCCTTCCCTAATCCGATGAGACCGATGACCACGCTGTCTGGTCTCCTATCCCAAACAACCAACCAACCAACCAACTTTTGGGGCTGTTAATTTCCCATGTTTAGTAAAGTTTTTACTTAATCACACTGGTACACTTAAAAAGTAATTATTAATGTAATTTGCCAGAGTTTCATCTTTTAATTCAATATTTTCACTATTTTTGAGTACTATTTCCTGATCCTTGAGGCCCTTACCTGTTTCCCTTTTCACAATTTCCCAAATAGTTTTTGATTTATTGCCTGATTTTCTTATTAATTTATCATTACTTAGTAATTTTGCTTTTGTAATTACTTTTCTATATATTTTTTTGTAATTTGTTACATATTCTTTAAACTTGGGGTCAGTCCAACTTTTCAGTCTATAGTTAAGCATTTTCATGGTCCTGGAGGAATTTCTAATACCTGTTGTGATCCAGGAGTTAGCATGTGTATGCCCATATGTGTTTGTTTTGACAAGTTTCTTAAGAAAGCACATTTCAAAATTCAACATAAACAGGGAAGAAAAAACATTATATGCAGTGTTTGTGCTAGTTTGTAACAGTACTTCTGCCCATGATTGGTTAGTCAGTGTATTTATGAAGTGACTGCAACTATTTGTGGAGAAGGTTCTTTTGTACATTTGGTATGAACTATTTTTGGTCACAGGGGCTATGGGAAATTTAAGGATAAGTGCATTGTGATCAGATATTCCTAGGTCAACATTTATTACATCTAAATCTATGGCATCTATATTTGTGAAGATATTATCTATGAGACTTTTTGAAGAGTTTGTTATTCTTGTAGGGTTCGTTATATGTGGATACAAATTGAAGCTAAGTAAAACATTCAGGAACTGATCTTTTGATGCACCTTCAGTCAATAAGTTGACATTAAAATCTCCACTTATAATTATTGTTGATTTTTTATGATGTAATATTTTGAGCAATGCCTCTAACTTATTTCTAAAAATTTCAGGATCACCACATGGTGGTCTGTACACTGACATTATTATTAATTTACTCTTTTGCATATTCAACTGTATTGCTGCAGCCTCAAAATGTTTTTCTTCATTCAAGTATTCAGTTACAGTCATATTTTTAACCTTTACTCCAGGTTTTACATAAATGCAGACACCACCATGTCTTGTTTCCTTCCTGCAAAAATGGCTTACTAATTTGTATGGGGAAATGCAAATTTTTCTAGTTCATAACTCATGCACCAATGTTCTTGAATGCAAATACAATCTATACTAGCTTCACTGGCTGCAATCTCAAGTTCTAATATTTTATTTTTAATGCATTGTATGTTAAGGCTCATTATTTTTAAATTATTGAAATTACATTGAGAGGAGTTCGTACTCATGTTTCCCAATGTTACCGGCTGTTCCTTGCTGAGGCTGGGTACCAAAAATCCTTAAGAATTACACATTTCCTGCTCCTTGTATTTCTTACCCCTGGACGTGCCACCATACTTGTTGTATCTGTAGTTGTAGCTGCTGTTTCAGTGGATGCTGGAGGTGTTTCTGAAGCTGATGATTCAGTGGATGTTGGAGATGCTGCCAGTTTTGATGCTGAGTCTGGTTTTGTAAGTGATGTTCCAATTGATACTGGAACATTTGCTGAAACTGTATTTTTGTTTAAATCTTGAACTACAGTTGGCACTGACGTTACTGTGGACGTTGAAGCTGCGTATGAAGCTGATAAATGAAGCTCCGATGGTGTTGATTTTTCTTCTGTTGATGATATCTGAGTGGCATTTTGTACCACTGTTTTTGCCTCTGTTCTTCTGATTGATGGACTAGTCACAGATTCTGGACTTGATTTTGAACCTGCTGGGGAGGGTGGTACATCTGCTGCTGATGATAATGGTTCAGCTGTTTTTGATGATTTCGACACTACTGACAATTTGGCTGATGTGGTTGCTGTACTGGACGACACTTCAGATTTTTTTACTTCTTCTAACGTCAAAGAATCTTCTGTTGCTACCAATGATTGTGGGACATCAGCTCTTCCTATTTCCGCTAATGTTTATACTTTAATAAGGCCGTTTTCAGACAGTGTAATAGTGTTTCGTTCTACTTTAGAGTCTTTAATAGCATTCGATATTTCAGCACTCAGGGCTTCTTTCCCTTTCATGTTTCTGTGAAGTCCATGCTCTGTAAAATGCTCTCTGCAATCACTATTTATCCCAACATATGTAGCATTAGGATAACCTTGACATATCTTAGCGAAAAGTCTGTTGGCGGTAATAATCTCAGTATTCACGCAAGAGTTTTCCATGAGATCATACCTATGAGGGATACTGATAACAAAAAATTTCGCTTCAGGAATTTTACAAATTACTTGCTTTAAAACTGTTGTAGCACATCTAGTTTCATTGTGGTATACATCGGTGGTGCCTCCAATTATCACACATGTGCTGCCATTCGTCATAGATTGATTACAGCTATTTAAAACTTCACATAGTGGGGCTCCTGGTTTGATTACGCCAGTTACCTTGAATCCTGTTTTCTTAGAACTCATAATTTCAGCTACACCTCTTCCATGGCTGTCTGCTAGAATAAGGATTTCATGTCTATTTTCCAACGTGTGTTTTTTGTTTTGTTTACAAATAGCAGGCCTATTTGTTTTGCTTTGTGAGCGCAATTTAGCCTTGATCACTGAACTGTCCATGTGGATGATGGTACAATTTGATTGTTCTTTCTCCTCTGTGCTATTTTCAAGCACACTAAACCTATTACTTAGTTTTAAAGTAAGTTCCGCTGTTTTTGTTTTTGGTCATGTGCTGCTTATTTGACTGGTATTTGAGAACTCTTGTAGGCTAGGTTTTGAGGAATTTCTCACACTTATTACCAAGTTTTCAAGTGTTTTTGCATATTTTATAATATAATCGAGTTCTTTCCTAAGTTCATTCTCTACATTCACTTGCAAACCTGCCCTGTGCATTTCACTGGCTTTGTCCCGCCCGTTGCATTCTATACTGCACCTGCACTTATTTAGAACTTCCGATCGTGAGAAACAATGGGTATGGCACCACTTATGATTGAACGCGCAAATTCTTAATCCATTTAACACAATTTTATGGCATATGGTACACCTAATAAATATTTTTGCTCAGTAAGATTAAAGTGTAAAAATGCTGATATCTGGTTGTTAGCATGAGACCACTGCTGGCCACAGCAGAGCTATGTGGTATGACCACCAGCACCTTCATTCCAGCCAATGGGTTAATACACAAAAGAGGGCAGTGCAAGACTTGGCCCCTAGTTCTCTTTGGTTGAAGCTACTAAAATTAAATTTCTGGGATATGCTGGAACTGTGTTATCAGTATATTCCCATCCATGATTTAAAATGTTTACACTGAAATTCCACTGACAGTGCATAATATATTTTGCAACTGCAAATAGATACATAAAAATTGATGTGGGAATGTATTTCAAGAAACCCTCCAGAATCACCTAACAATTGTTATGACACACAAGTAAACCCATCTGAATGGCATACTGAGTTACATAAGCATTAGCTGTAGGTATAGAGTAGGTAATTTAGTCAGAAAACCTTCCATATAAATTGTATTGTAAAGCACACTAAAGTTAAGGGAAAGATGCAGTGCATAGATGAGGAAATTTGGAAATTGTGGTAAGGACTATGGGACCAAACTGCTGAGGTCATCAGTCCCTAGGCTTATGCACTACTTAATCTACCTCACACTAACTTACACTAAGGACAACACACACACCCATACCTGAGGGAGGACTCAAACCTCTGATGGGGGCAGCTGCACGAACCGTGACAACACGCCCCTGACTGCTCGGCTACACAGTGGGCTATAGTTAAGGTAAACTTGGGCAGGCAAAAACTGGTTTTATCCAGACATATGGAAAACAAACTGTATTTGGTGCAGTTTCCTGTGAGTCCAACACATCTGAGATGCAAATTTGTGGTAGAGGAGATATTACATTGATCCTGTCATGTGTATGGTGCACTTTTTGTTGCAGATTTCAAAATGAACATGCCTGAAAAAGGAAGCTGAATTAGGACTTTCAAATAAATTGCAAAAATTTACTTGTTTTGCACATTCACTGTGACTGACTCTTAAAAGAACAGCTTTAGTGGCTCATGTTGACATGTATAAGTGTCAGCCACAGTGAACATGTTGAAGATTTTAAAGTAACAAAGTAGTTGTTGATATTCTGATATTAATGGATAACAGTAGGAACCACAGCAATGAAATAATGTAAATTACTTAAACCAGGAATTAAACAAATCTATATAGCTTTGAATACAGTCATTGCACACACTTCTTAGTCACTTTATATTTGTGTGCAATAACTAATACAGCAACCTTTTGTTTTCTGGTATTTGATCTGGGTCACATCACATTTTACTCATTTTGCTAGATTAACTCTAGGTTTACAAGATCCACATTTCAGAATTCTGATAATTGGTAGTCCTACCTCCTGTGGAAAGTGTGGGTTGATAGCTGTCTCTTCAGATATGGTCTCATCAACTACCATTGTGCAGACTTGAAGCAAAAACGTGACTCTTCAATTTTCTGTCAGTGTTGAATATATTACTAATGTATTCACCACAGAAATATTCATGATGGTACAGAACAGTGTGAGGCTATCTTCTGGAACACCTGTTGGTAGAGTAAATTGTGCACTTCACATCCAGTGCATCAATTTCTTCTTAGGTAGTATCACAGTACTCTGTTATCTCAGGCTTGGTTGTTGCCATGCACAATGAAGCAGCATTATGCATTAAAGACACTAAACTAACAGACTTCATATGTTTTTGGTTGGAAGAGATAAATAAGTAATATCTCCAAAAACAAATAAGTTTTACATTCAGATGCCAGGAACACATTTGGAATCTGTCCTTTTAATTTATTTTATTTTATTTTTTGCATGCATGGCCCTTTTGTGTCCTCTTACTAGTTTGACAAGTACATCTGCTTTACTTAATGAGATGAGGATATTTATGGCTTCAAACAAAAAAAGAAAAAAAAATGTGGTGACAATGCAACCTGCAAACTTAGTTAATACACAGGTTGGAATTAAATCTGTAGATATGATCCACCAATCCAAATACAGTTTCAAGATTATCCACCAAACTTTACAATCCTAGGAAATAAGTACAATGATTTGGACGTCATGGCATGTACAGGGCTATTACAAATGATTGAAGCGATTTCATAAATTCACTGTAGCTCCATTCATTGACATATGGTCATGTCACACTGCAGATACGTAGAAAAACTCATAAAGTTTTGTTCGGCTGAAGCCGCACTTCAGGTTTCTGCTGCCAGAGCGCTCGAAAGCGCAGTGAGACAAAATGGCGACAGGAGCCGAGAAAGCATATGTCGTGCTTGAAATGCACTCACATCAGTCAGTCATAACAGTGCAACGACACTTCAGGACGAAGTTCAACAAAGATCCACCAACTGCTAACTCCATTCGGCAATGGTTTGCGCAGTTTAAAGCTTCTGGATTCCTCTGTAAGGGGAAATCAATGGGTCGGCCTGCAGTGAGCGAAGAAACGGTTGAACGCGTGCGGGCAAGTTTCACGCGTAGCCGCGGAAGTTGACAAATAAAGCAAGCAGGGAGCTAAACGTACCACAGCCAACGGTTTGGAAAATCTTACGGAAAAGGCTAAAGCAGAAGAAAAGGAGATTGGAAAACCGATTGATCGGTCGTGGTGGAGATCATGATCAACAATTCATGTCATGGCCTCCACGCTCTCCCAACTTAACCCCATGCGATTTCTTTCTGTGGGGTTATGTGAAAGATTCAGTGTTTAAACCTCCTCTGCCAAGAAACGTGCCAGAACTGCGAGCTCGCATCAACGATGCTTTCGAACTCATTGATGGGGACATGCTGCGCCGAGTGTGGAAGGAACTTGATTATCGGCTTGATGTCTGCCGAATCACTAAAGGGGCACATATCGAACATTTGTGAATGCCTAAAAAAACTTTTTGAGTTTTTGTATGTGTGTGCAAAGCATTGTGAAAATATCTCAAATAATAAAGTTATTGTAGAGCTGTGAAATCGTTTCAATCACATGTAATAACACTGTATTGATAAACCAGATGTTTCAGTTATTACTGAGCACTGGTATACCAAAGAATAAGCTTATTATGCACACATTAACAAAGAATATCTGCTTATCTTTCAGTAGGGAGATAAAGCCTTATGGTGATGTTTCAATATTTGCAAAAAGTGGTAATAATTAGTGCCCCAAAGATGTAAGTTCTTTAAGTGTTGAAGGTGTCACTGAACTTTATGCAATAAACTATAGATGGGAAAGAAAACATAATTTTGGATATAGACAGACCTCCATCTGTGAGTATAGATATTTTTTAGCTAATCTCTATCAATTGCTTGTACAGAGATAGTAAATACTCCAGGAAAATGGCTGGGTAAATATGCTGATAATTGTTCATGGTCTAATCTTATCTAACAGGAATCAATTTTTACTGGTAAAATGGTGAGTGGCACACACAGATCTAACATTGCTGATACGTAATACAGGGTACCCAGGGCTCTGTTCTGGAATGCCTTCTTTTCTTGATTTATGTAAATGACTTAAAATACTGCATCCCAAATTCAAAAATAGTTCCGTATGCTGGTGCTACATCTACTGTGCACAAGCATAGAGATTGTGAGCAACTACAAATACTAAGAAACTGTATTACAAATGAAATAATGCTGAACTTCAATGAAAGTCATCTCATTATCAGCACTAAGATAATCGCAGTAATGGATTTTAATCCCACAAGACAGATTTTGAAATTCAGTTGTGCACTGAAACTGATATTGCCATAAAAAAAACAACTGGGTGGTTATAAGTTGTTTGGTTGGTTTGGGGGGATTTAAAGGGACCAGACTGCTATGGTCATTGGTCCCTTGTTCCAAACTTTCAAACACACACACAGAATAAAAAAAAATGAACAATGGAAAAGACGACAGATGACACAGGTCAAGGAAGACTTAGACAGAGACCAGACAAAAGAAATTAAAATCACACAGAGTGTGACAGTGGTTGGCTGACAAAAAGGGAAAGGCCAACCACCGAGAGACACATTAAAAACTCAGTCTAAAATTGTAGGTGAAAGGCCAGACTCAACTCATAAAAGGACAAGCACTTAGATTAAATGATAAATGCCCCCTGCCTGAATAAAATGCAAAACAAAGCCTGTCATGGCAGTGTCATCTGTTAAAGGGGCAGGGAGCGTATCAGGCAGCGCAAATGTCTGCCTGACCACAGATAAAAGTGTACAGGCCAACAAAATGTGGACCAACGTCAAGGCCGCCCCACAGCGACAAAGAGGCGGGTCCTCACGATGCAGTAAATAACTATGAGTCAGCCAGATGTGGCCAATGCGGAGCCGACAAAGGACAACTGAGTCTCTGCAAGTGGCTCACATGGATGACCACCACACAGTCATCGTCTCCTTGATACCATGGAGTTTATTGGGTGTGGGCAGATCGCGCCATTCAGCGTCCCTAAATTCAAAAACTTTGTGGCGTAAGATCACTCGCAAATCAGTCTCCGGGAGGCCAATGTCCAGAGATGTTTTACTGGTGGCCTGTTTGCCCAGGCTGTCAACATGTTCATTGCCGGGTATCCCAACATTGCCCGGGGTCACACAAAGACCACAGAGCGACCACAGCGGGCAAGAATATGGAGGGACTCCTGGACAACCCTCACCAGACGAGAGCGAGGGAAGCACTGGTCGATAGCTTGTAAACTGCTCAGGGAGTCACTACAGATAACGAAGGACTCACCTGAGCAGGAGCGGACATACCCTAGGGCACGAAAGATGGCAACCAGCTCAGCAGTGAAAATGCTGCAGCCAGTCGGCAATGAATATTGTTCGTAATGGTCTCCTAGAGACAGAGCATAATCGACACGACCAGCAACCATCGAATCATCAGTGTCAACAACGCCAGAGCCCTGATACGTGGTGAGGATGGAAAGAAAGCGGCGGCGGAAGGCCTCCGGATTGACTGAGTCCTTCGGGCCCTGTGCCAATTCGAGCTGAAGGCAAGGGCGGGGTATACACCATGGGGTTGTATGCAGAGGGGCCCGGAAAGGAGGTGGAAGAGGGAAAACCCAAAGCCCAGAGAGAAGCTCTCTGACGCAGACCGCGATCGTACAACCTGACCGGGGCCAACGTTCTGGGAGACGGACGACCGACTACGGGAACAGGAGTTGATAATTAGGATGCTCGGGCAAACTACAAACATGTGTAGCATAAGCGGCCAGTAAACATTGGCACCGTAACCACAATGGAGGGACCCCT
The DNA here is from genome assembly GCF_021461385.2 of Schistocerca piceifrons. Taxonomy (NCBI): domain Eukaryota; kingdom Metazoa; phylum Arthropoda; class Insecta; order Orthoptera; family Acrididae; genus Schistocerca; species Schistocerca piceifrons. The sequence goes on from NC_060149.1 coordinate 277,498,797, forward strand.
GCCTCCACAAGTATGCTGTCCACAGGGCTAGTCTGGAAAGCACCAGTGGTAAGTCAGATTCCGCTGTGGAGGATTGGGTCCAGCACCCGCAATGCAGATGGGGATGCTGAACCATAAGCCAGGCTCCCATAATCCAGACGGGACTGGATTAATGCCTGGTAAGAGGGTAGAGCGGTCGGTGCCCAAGCTGGTATGGCTCAAGCATCGCAGAGCATTAAGATGCCACCAACACATCTGCTTAAGCTGCTGAAAAAGCGATGTGCCTCCACCACAGCAAGAAGTTTGCCGCTCCGGGTGAACTGTTCGTCGCCGGCAGAAATGCATAACGCAGGTCTTGGCAGCCGAAAACTGGAAGCCATGCACTACAGCCCAAGACTGCAGCTTACGGATAGCGCCCTGCAGCTGACGTTCAGCAGCTGCAATGACAATGGAGCTATAGTAGAGGCAGAAGTCGTCAGCATACAAAGACACTGAGACAGACGTTCCTACCGCCGCAGCGGGCCCATTAATTGCAGTTAAAAACAGGCAGACACTTAAAACAGATCCCTGTGGTACCCTGTTCTCCTGAACTCGGGAGGAACTATGGGAGGCCGTGACTTGCACGTGGAAGGTTTGGTGCGACAGAAAATTTCGGAAGAAAATCGGCAGTGGACCCTGAAGACCCCAACCATGAAGCGTAGAGAGGATGTGATGGCGCCATGTCGTATCATACGCCTTCCACATGTCGAAAAAGACAGCGACGAGGTGCTGACAGTGGGTAAAGGCCATACGGATGGCTGACTCCAGGCTCACCAAATTGTCGGCGGCAGAGCGACCTTTATGGAACCACCCTGAGATGGAGCCAGAAGGCCCCGAGACTCGAGCACCCAACTTAACCGCCGGCTCACCATGCGTTCGAGCAACTTGCACAGAATGTTGGTGAGGCTAATGGGGCGGTAGCTGTCCACCTCCAATGGGTTCTTGCCAGGTTTCAAAATGGGGATAACAATGCTTTCCCGCCATTGCAATGGAAACTCACCCTCGACCCACATTCGGTTGTAAAGATCGAGGAGGCGTCGCTGGCAGTCCATTAAGAGGTGTTTCAGCACCTGACAGTGGATGCGATCTGACCCAGGAGCTGTATCAGGGCAAGCGGCTAGGGCATTGTGGAATTCCCCTCAGTGAATGGGACATTGTAGGATTCAGGATGGTGGGTGTGAAATGAAAGGCTCCAATGTTCCAACTGTTCTTTAATGGAGCGGAAAGCCAGTGGGTAATTCACAGATGCGGAACTGAGAGCAAACTGGTCTGCTAAACGGTTGGCAAATATGTCGGAGTCAGTACAAATTTCCCCATTCAGTGACAGTGCAGGGACGCTGACAGGGATCCGATAGCCACAGAGGCGTCTTATCTTTGCCCAGACCTGTGATGGAGAGAGATGGAGGCCAATGGTGGAAATATACCAGTTCCAGCACTCCTGCTTGTGTTGGCGAATGATGCGGCTGGCCCGTGCACGGAGCCGTTTAAAGGCGACGAGATTTTCTAAAGATGGATGCCGCTTGTGACGTTGGAGCACCCGCCTGTGATCTTTAATTGCCTCGGCAATCCCTGGCGACCACCAAGGCACAATCATCCGCCGAGGGGACCCAGGAGAACGGGGAATAGCAGATTCTGCGGCAGTAACGATGACGGTGGTGGCCGAGTGAACCATCGCATCAACGGCGTCATTAGAAAGAGGCGCAATAGCGGCCATGGAGGAGAACAAGACCCAGTCAGCCTTATTCATAGCCCATCTGCAAGAGTGCCCAGAAGAGTGACGCTGTGGCAGTGACAGAAAGATCAGAAAGTGGTCACCACAACACAGGTCATCTTGTACACTCCATTGGACAGATGGTAAGAGGCTAGGGCTGCAGATCGAAACGTTGATGGCGGAGTACGTGCCATGTGCCACAATGAAATGTGTGAAGGCACCATCGTTTAAAAGGGAGAGGTCGAGCTGTGCCAATACGTTCTCAATGGTGGCACCTCGACCTGTTGCCACTGACCAACCCCACAGAGGGTTATGGGCGTTAAAGTCGCCCAGTAACAGGAAAGGTGGCGGCGATTGGGCTATCGGCGCCGCCAGGACATGCTGTGAGACATCATCATCCGGTGGAAGATAGAGACTGCAGACGGTAATAGCCTGTGGCGTCCACACCCGAACAGCGACAGCCTCTAAAGGTGTTTGTAGAGGAACAGACTCGCTGTGAAGAGAGTGAAGGTCATAGATGCAGACGCCACCAGACACCCTTTCATAAGCTGCCCAGTTCTTATAATAACCCCGATAGCCACGGAGGGTGGGGGTTTGCATTTCCAGAAACCAAGTTTCTTGAAGAGCAATGCAGAAGAAAGGGTGAAGGCTGAGAAGTTGTCGGAGCTCAGGAAGATGGTGGAAGAAGCCGCCGCAGTTCCCCTGTAGGATGATATTGTCCATGGCTGAGAAAGGCGTGAAGGGACTGGGGAGGCAGATTACGCCGCTGGGTCACCTGCTGCCTCTGATGGAGCACCTGTGCAAGTGCTATCCATTGCGTCTGAGGGACCGGGGAGATTGAGGTCCTCAGTGGACGCAAGAATCTCCACCTCATCCTCAAACACAGAGCTTTTAGGTAGCGGTGGAGTAGGTGCAACCGCAGGTGCCTTGGTCTTATTGGTCTTCAATGTCATTTTCTCTCACTGTTCCTTTGGTTGCCGTTGCTGGGGGGCTTATTGGAGTCAGTCTCCAGGACCGAAGATGATCGCGAAGCTCGACGACCAGCGGTCTGTGGCTTCTTCAGCCACTTGTGGGTGTCTACTGTGCCGCTGGTATGAACCTGGGAAGGGAGTGACCCAAGGGATCCCTTCCGAGCGAGAGAAGCCGAAGAAGACTTACGCTTCTCCGGCTTAGAAGTGGGGACTGGTGTTCCCGGTGGTTGAAGGGGTGCTGCTCCCGAGGTAGGTGGTGTGGGAGCAACAGCAAGAGAAGTGGCCCCCATCGTCAAGGAGGCAGGTGAGGTCCTCTGACTCTGAGAGCTGACTGTATGTGGTGCAGCTGATGGAGCTGGAGCAGGAGTGACAGTGGCGGCATAAGATGATATCATGCGCACGGTATGAAGCCTCAGTGTAGGTCAGTCTATCCAGGGTCTTGTATTCCATTATTTTCTGTTCCTTCTGTAGTATCTTACAGTCCGGCAAGCAAGGGGAATGGTGCTCTCCGCAGTTGACACAGATGGGAGGCGGGGCACATGGAGTATCAGGATGGGATGGTCGACCACAATTGTGACATATGAGGCTGGAAGCACAGCGAGAAGACATATGGCCGAACTTCCAACACTTGAAGCACCGCATCGGGGGAGGGATGTATGGCTTGGCATCACAACAGTACACCATCACCTTGACCTTCTCAGGTAATGTATCACCCTCGAAGGCCAAGATGAAGGCATCAGTGGCAACTTGGTGATCCCTCAGACCCCGGTGGACGTGCTGGACGAAATGGACACCTCGTCGCTCTCAGACTGTAAAAGAAGATCTCTGTGGAAAATAATGGCCTGGACCATATTTAAGCTATTATGTGGGGTGATAGTAACAGAAACATCCCCCAGCTTCGAACAAGCAAGCAAGGCTCATGACTGGGCAGAGGATGCTGTTTTTATTAAGACTGACCCTGACCGCATTTTGGACAAGCCCTCCACCTCCCCGAACTTGTCTTCTAAATATTCTACAAAGAACTGAGGCTTCACGGACACAAAGGATTCCCCCTCAGCTCTGGTACAGACGAGATGCCAGGGCGAATACGTTTCGCTGTCATTCATAGCCTTTCGTTCCTCCCATGGTGTGGCCAGAGAGGGGAACAATTTGGGGTCATACACATTAGCCTTAAAGTGAGCTTTTGAATGCTTAGAGACTGCTGGTGGCTGGCCACCAGTAAGAGAAGATGTGCCATGCTTCATTGCGTGTCATCCACCCTGATGCCACCTACTCTGACCAAGGGCCCTCCCCACAGTTGCCACCCAGCCATGGCAAAGGCCACCTGGCAGGATGGCCATTGCTGCGAGTCCAGATGCCCCAGGGAGATGGGCATCTACTCCTTGCCATACGTGGGGAGTTAATGGCGCAGGCATCAGTAGAGTGATCCCTGTGTTGTCAGGGGGCTACAACCAACAGGGTAAATGGTGGCCCCACCACAACGGACTGGCTACCATGCTGGATTTTAGGTGATATGTAGGCCATGGTCGCTGTAACTGCAGAAAGTGGCACTGCACAGTGCATAGCGGAAAGTGCACGCAGGAACGTATCCATGCCCAAGAGATGGAGAGCAGGCAGGACTGCAATGCAATGACAAATAAGCTGGCGAAAGTTCTCAACGCAAGATGGACACAATGCACCAAGTTAGGCGCCCTTCCCCAGTCGGCTCGCTCTTCGGAAAAATTTTGAGATATGGGGGTCAAACTCAACAGGGGACCATCACATAAGGTCGAAACGATTGAGACTCCTTTTAGTCACCTCTTACGACGGGCAGGAATACTGTGGGCCTATTCTAACACCCGAACCCACAGGGGGGCCGGGTGGTTATAATTAAACTTTCTATATTTAACACATTATAACATGGCAACTAATTACTGTATGAGAACCAAATTTGGTAGCATTAATGTCAAGGACATGGGAAAGAGAAGTAATGCAGAATTAATTCAATTGAAAGTATTTATGCTGGCTACCTCTCTTGATATGCTGCTGCACTTCACATCAGCAAATGTGTAGAGGTTCCCTGGTAAACCTTGTCCTTCAGGTAGCCCCACAACCAGAAATCACAAGGAGTGAGATCAGGTGATCATGCTAGCCAAGCATTTGGAAATGATTGGCTGATAATTTGATCGTTTCAAATTGTGTTTCGGAGAGGCAGGTGAACTTCACGAGCTATGTGTGGTGGGACCCTATCTTGAATGAAAACTGTTGAGTTCAATGTGTCTCTCTCCTGTAGGGTGGGTATGACATGTTGGTGAAGCACATCCCAGTAATGTTGGCACATCTTTGTTCCTTGAGCATCAATCTGTTCAAAAAAGAATGGGCCAGTGGTGAATGTAACCGTAATGCCACACCACACGGTGACACATTCACCATACAGAGGAACTTCCTGCACAGAGGCTGGAGGTGAAGATCCCCACACTTGGCAATTCTGTGTGTTCACCTCACCTGTCAGAGAAAAATGAGCTTCATCTGTCCATATGATGGACAGTTCTTGCGAGAAAGTGGAGAGCAATGTTAACATGTTATTGTGCATCCTGTGGTGCAAGTTGCTATGTGATATGTATCTTGTATGGCTCCCATTTGAGAATGATTCGAAGCACCTTCCATACGGTGTATCATGGGATGTTCACCTGTCATGACACAGCACGTGCACTGCCTGATGATCGAGAATTGTGTACAGCATTGTCTGCCATAGCAACAGTAATTTCATCAACCATCTGTGTTGCAACTGGTCATCAGCCTCTTCCTGGAGTGACACCCATTTCTCCAGTTGATTCAAACTTCTTCATCATGCTCCGTGCAGGGAGTGACACCCATTTCTCCAGTTGATTCAAACTTCTTCATCATGCTCCGTGCAGCAGGTGGAGAAAGAGGACACTTCTGTAACCCTTTCAGCCAGGTATATTCTCAAAGTACAGCTACAGAATTACTGTTGTTTTGATAATAGAGCTTCACCAATAATGCCCTGCTCCTTTTGTCCAAGCTCATGTTGATACACTGCGATTGGTCACATGTGTGAGACTATGAATCATGATGACTGATCATGGCACCTGGTGGCCATAGTTGAAACCAGACTGTGGCACTGTGACTCATGGAAATCATGCGCCCCATACTTTGGACGTTAATGCTACCAAGTTTGGTACTCATACAGTAATTATTTTCTGTGTTATAACAAGTTAAGTAGGGAAAGTTTAATTATAGCCACCTGGTACATAAAAATTCTGGGAGTAACAATGCTGGGATACGCATGTTCACTCTTTGGCAAGCAAACTGGCTTAAAATATATTTTCACTCAAATATTTAAACAAATACCCATGTACTACAGTCTGCTTATCATATGTCAATGTGTTCTAGTATAAACTACAGAATAGAAGTATTCAATGCCACAACACAAGCAAATCTTCATAAGCTTTTAAAGTTACAGAAAAAGGCTGTAAGAATAATTTGTGGTGCAAAACCAAGAGACTCATATTGTGTCCTTCCCTGAAGTTGGTATATTAACTTTATAAATATGTACACTGGTCAGCCAGAACATTATGACCACCTACCTAACACCCCGTATGGTCGCCTTTGGCACAGGTAACAGGGGCAATGCATCATGACATGGAAGCAATGAGCCATTGGTGGGTCACTGGAGGGAGTTGCCACCACATATGCACACCCACAAGTCACCCAATTCCCAGGGGGTGGGGGGGGGGGGGGGGGTTTCTATGAGCTCTGATACCTCATTTAACTACATCCCATATATACTCAGTCAGGTTCAGATTTGGCTAGTTAGGGGGCCAGCACAACAATTGGCACTCATCACTGTGTTCCTTGAAACACTCCATCACACTCCCAGTGTTGTGACATGATGCATTATCTTGTTGAAAAGTGCCTCTACCATTGGGAAACATGATTGTCATGAAGGGGTGCATGTGTGCAACCAGTGTACGATACTCCTTGGCCATCAGGGTGCCTTGCACGAGCTCCACTGGACCTATGGATGCCCATGTGGTTGTTCTACAGAGCATAATGGAGCTGCTGCCAGCATGTCTGCATCCCACAGTACAGGTATCAAGGAGCTGTTCCCCTGGAGGATGACAGATTTGCGCCCTCCCATCAACATGATGAAGGTGTCAGAATTCATCAGACCATGCAATGTTCTGCCAGTGCACTAATTTTCGGTGCCAATGGTCAGATGCCCATTTGAGTTGCAGTTGATAATGTCATGGTGTCAGCATCGCCACATGCATGGGTGATCAGCTGCGGTGGCCCATCATTAAATGTGTTTGGTGCACTGTGTGTTCAGAGAAACTCACACTCTGCCCAGAATTAAAGTCTGATGTTCGTTCTGCCAGTTTGCCACCTGTCCTGTTTTACCAGTCTACCCAGACTACAATGTTCGACATCTGTACTACTGGGGGTGGCTGCCCAACCCTATGATGTCTAGACTTGGTTTCGCCACATGTTGAAGACACTCACCACAGCACTCCTTGAACACCCAACAAGTCGTGTAGTTTCTGAAATGCTCAACTCGAGCCTCCGGGCCATCACTATCTGAATTGGTCAAACTCATTCAGATTATGCACCTTCTCCATCCTACATACATTGATACTACAATGCACCATGAGTGTGTCTGAATAGCAGTCATTCCTCACCAGGTGACGCTTCTATTGCCTGGATGGGTTTATATTGGTAGTAGGTCGGTGATCATAATGTTCTGGTTGATCAATGTATATTTTTAAACTGATTATGTTGCCCAAGCACTTAATCTAAATGTAAACTCTGACCTGAACAAACAGAATAGCAGAAACATAGATCAGTTTCATCTCATAAGCCACTGAACTGCACTTTATCAGAGAAATGTACTATATGCAGGATTGGCACTTGTCAATTCATTAGAGACTTCAGTAAATCACTCCCCACTCCAAAATTTAAAGCCAAACCAAAAATAATATTTATTGCTAGCCCACATTAACCACTAGATGAGTATTTCTGTTTTGCACAGAATAAAGGAAATTTCTTATAGGCTTCATTATGTATGTTTAGCATCATTTAACATAAATGCTTTATCATCCAGTTTTAAATTATTTCTTAACTAACTAATCTAAAATAGATCTTAGTTGAAATCAAACATGAAAACTCCAGGTTGGAATATCAACAATATAAGGAAAAGATAGATTGCTGCTCACCATAAAGGTAATACATTGAGTTGCAGACAGGCACAATAAATGAACATTATCTTCCTGCCAAAGCCTCTACATACCCCCCCCCCCCCCCCCCCCCCCCACACACACACACATTTTTTTTCTTTTTTTCTTTTTTCTTTTTTTTTTTTTTTTTTTTAAAGGCTTTGGTTTAAAGTGTCCTTTCATTACGCCTGACCTCTCTGCAACAGAACATGGCATATACAGTGACTAGTAATCTATCTTCTCCTTATATTGTTGATACAGATCTTAGCTGCTAAGGGGAAATGCTCTCTCCCTTCAAATAAAGCCTGATCTATAACTAAATTACTTGTAGACCTGTGCCCTACTGTCTCACAGTTTGTTTTAAAAAATGTACATATGTGTAGCCTTTTATTATGAACTGACAAATTCAGCAGAATAATCCTTGTATCGTATGAAGCTGACTAAAGTTCTTGTCATTATTATAATTATAATTGTTATTGAAGGGAACCCGTTATCCACTGTCACATTTCTAAATGATGAAAGCATTTTGAAAAATCACTGTAGGTTGTCTGTTTTATCATGGAAGATGCCTTTATTGCATTACTGGCCAGTTTCAGTCTTTCAGCAATTTCAAATTATAATGTAAGTGATGGGTGTGTCACAACTGTAACCAGTTTCATGCTATGTGGACACATACATGCAATAGCTCATATATGTAAAACATGTTTGTTTTGAGAGTTCTCTGTAAAGTGATCGTAACCACAGTATTAACTCAGTCCATAGAATTTCTGGGAGCGCTGTGACTAAACTCTTTTTAATATTTCAATGGCTTGTATGAATCATCTGCTACGTATTTTTAAGTGCACTAAAGATAGCAAAAAATTATAAAATTATTCAATTTAAAAAAGTAAAAATTGAAACAATTGTTATTGAAACTTTCTTATTAATGCATTTCAGGCAATGCCCATCTTCAGAGTATCTGTCGGAAAACATCACAGCTGCCATACCAGTGCAAATTATGTATGACACATACAGGTTCATCAACAAACAAGTCAACATACCACAGAAAAACCTTACTTCAGAATATCATGTCAAATATTATGTACTGTAATACTGGTGCTCAATTGAAGTGCTATGCCATTACAAAATTAGCTATCATAATATACCACTAGCTAGTTATATTGTAGGGGTGCTGGGACATTATGTCAAATTTTGATGGACAGTTGTTAGCAAAATCAACTATAAAACCATAAAATAACTGTAAACCATGGCAAATGTTTTTTTTTCCTTTATGAAAACTAAGAATCATAAGTGCGAAAGATCACATTCAAACAAACATTCATCAACTAATACATGTAGTATGAGCAAGGGATGATTCGGGTGGGAAGGGAAGTGAAGGGAAGGAAAGGAGGACAAGAGAGACACAGTGGGATGAGTATAAAATAATTGCAGGTTATATAAATGTCAGCAAGCATTGGCAAACTTAAAATATGGAAGGGAGACCTACTGTAAGTATATTAGATGTTACAAAAACACATAATAAGGGAAAAGTGAAATTTCTTTATAGTGCATAAACACGTTATTAAATTATTGCAGGTAATGTATTCCATATAATATTAATTACAGGGAGGAGATTAGTGTTTAACGTCTCATTGACAATGAGGTCATTAGAGACGGAGCACAAGCTCAGATTAGAGAAGGATGGGCCAGGAAATCGGCTGTGCCCTTTCACGGAAACCATGCCGGCATTTGCCTGAAGCGATTTAGGGAAATCAAAGAAAACCTAAATCAGGATGGTCAGACGTGAGTTTGAACCATCATCCTCCCAAATGCAAGTCGAGTGTGCTAACCACTGTGCCACCTCGCTCGGTAATATTATTTACAATCGATGAGTAAGTCGGAATTTGGAAAAGCATGGGTGGATACACACTGGAATGGGTAGGAGGATTGTGGAGAAGCATAGGGCACTCAGAAAATTTATCTTTATTGACTTATAATGCCACTGCACTAACAAAATCATAGTACAATAAAATATCTTAAAATTTACAAACACCAAAAATGCAATGAAGAGCACCAATAGTGTTCACCAGGCCTTAGAAGAGATCATGTACAGCACCATTAAATGTAGGAAAATGACATGCGTTTGAATACGCCATGAATAGCAATAAAATTATAGTACCGTTTTTCATATTTACTAAGAAATCATCTATTCTGTCAGTGGTTAAAGAACACCACGTCAGTTTATTTTTACAATGATTACTTGCGGGGTGCACAGGGGGGAGGAGGGGGGGGGGGGGAGGAGGGGAGGAAGGAAAAAAGGTGTAGTTGATTGTGCATGATTAAATGGAAAGTGACCATGCATGATCAAAGGAAGACATAAATTGAAAATAAATTAAACTTAAGCTATGGGAGGAAAGGGGAGAGGGGGACTTAGGGCAGGGAGGCACATGAAACAGGGGCAGAAGGGAATGGTACCTTCATTTGATCGTGGAACCACAGGCCAGACAGACACCATTTTACTGTTCCTGGTACTGGTGACTGCGAATGCCAACACTAACAAGTAAATGTAGATGCCATCTTATAATGACTGGTATTGATAGTCATTAGGTGCTGGCCACAGTAATATGGTCTTTTTGAAACCAGTCTGCCCTGTGGTTTTGCAGTCAGGTGAAGGCTTTCTGTTTTCTCCCTGTATTTGGATATTGTTTACTGTTGTGTATAATTAATGACTTATTTTTTTATCTTCATGGAGTATTAATGAAATGTTGTATGTGTTTGCATATTCAGCCAAGCATGAGATTGTTTGTAATGTTTGAATTCTTTGAGATAATATGTAATATATATATTGGCTATCTAACAAATTACCAGATGAAAGCAGGCTTGCTATTAATTCATAAAGTACACTGCTATAAAAATTGCAGTTATGCATTAGGACATGTGGTCCGCAGTCTTATCATAATATTGTGATATTATCTCCTATGGCTTTGAACACCTCATCACCCCAAGCCCTAACCCTCACCCGTTTATTTCCTATTTAGCTTAGTTCTTCCCTTGCCCATGCCTGCTCAGCTTTTCATTACTCATGCAAAATCCAATGCATCCCCACCCCCACCCTAATGCACTGTGTGATTAGGTCAAATCTGCCAAGGAAACCAAGACCTGATACGATTCAACCAACCCATGTGGTCTAACACATAGAACAACTTTCATTCTGTGGTGTAACAATGAGTAAGATGAGTAGAGTCTAAACTGGCCAAGGAATCAGACCGCTCTTCTAGCCAACCAGGAAAATTAAAGAAACATGATCTGTCAAAAATACTCTCAGCCTCAGAGTACCGGAGATTTATAACATTCTTTGCAAGTGCAGCATCTGTTATGTAGGGGAGTCTATACAGACTGTTGATAATTGCTGTGTTGAACATTGCCACCTTAAATACAGAAACACTAAAAACAGCAGTTCCCAAGAACAGTCTAATGAAGAAACAGAAGACTGTCTGTACAGACAAGGATTCAGGCACATTATTCCAACTGTTGGGTGTCTGCAATTAGGGAAGCAGTAGAAACTAGACTGTATGGCTGCAACTTCAAGAGACACTGGTAAAGCACTTAGCAATTTATTTATTTGTTTACTGTCTTTTTTAGGCTTAGCTAGATACAAGAACAGATCAAATGCCACACATAATTTAATATATATGAATATAAACATATTTAAAAAAAATTCAAATTAGGTAGTATAACTAAAGCAATTCACTTGAGAAAGAAATATTGCAGAGGAAAACTTTATATATTTCTATATCTACACACATACTCTGCAAGCCACCATGTGGAGTGTGGCAGAGGGTATCTTGGACCACTACTAGTCATTTTGTTTTCTTGGAGTTTTCAAATTGACATGGCTTGAAAACCAAGATTTTATTCATTTCCTTTCCTGTTCCAGTCACACATAGAGAGAGGGGAAAATGACTGTCTAAATGCCTCCATATGAGCCCTAATTTCTCTCACCTTATCCATGTGGACCTTACATTAAATGTACATTAGTGGCAGTAAAATCGTTCTGCAGTCAGCTTCAAATGCCAATTCTCTAAATTTTCCCAACAGTGTTCCTCAAAACAAACATTGCTCTCCCTCCAGGGATTCCCATTTGAGTTCCCAAAGCATCTCCATAGCACTTGCACACTGTTAAAAACGACCAGTAACAAATCTAGCAGCCCTCCTCTGCATTGTTTCAGCGTTTTCCTTTAATCCTGGTGGGGATCCCAAACACTCTAGCAGTACTCAAGTATGTGTTGCACTAGTGTCCTATGTGCAGAGTCCTTTACTGATGAACTACACTTTTCCAAAACTCTCCCAATAAACCAAAGTCAACCGTTAAAACCTTATGTACTACTACCCTTACATCCCCGTTCCATTTCATATTGCTTTGCTACATTATGCCGAGATATTTAAACACTATAACTGTAATGCTATATTTTGAACATAACACAATTGTTTTTCCAACTCACCTGCATTACATATGTTTTTCTACATTAGAGCTAGCTGCCATTCATCACACCAACTAGAAACTTTGTCTAATTTGTCTTGTATCCTCCTAAGGTCACTCAACAAAGACACCTTCCCATACACCACAGCATCATCAACAAACAGCTGCAAATTGCTGTTCACCTTGTCTGTCAGATCATTTACATACACAGAGAATAATAGCAGTCCTATCACACTTCCATGGGGCACTCCTGATGATACCCCTGTCTCTGATGAATACTCGCCATCGTTGACAGTGTACTGGGTTCTGTTACTTAAGAAGTCTTCAAACCACTCATATATCTGCATACCTATTCTGTATGATATTCATCATCTGATATGAGTGATAGTGCTGCAAGCTATGTTGGACAGCAACACAAATATAGCCTACGAATGCAGAGAACGTCACCTTAGCATATGCCGTATGGTGATGGAGGCTGTTATGAAAAGCTTTGGATTTTATACAAATTTGATGTGACAAGTTAACAGAACTTTTTGGCCATGTGAGTAAAGTTATTGTGTAAAACTAATAGCTCAGCATCTTACAAAAACTCTTCAGGGTCCTTGGAAGTCTTAGACTTACATGTCAATATATTTACTCCCTAATAATACTTGTTGTTAACAATAGGGGTAAATTTACTATGTTCAGTGAAATGAACTTGCAAAATACTGGAAGTAAAAATAATGTCCATGTTGACTGTGCATCTCTGCCTATGATTCATAATGGAATTTCACATTCTGATACAAAAGTCTGTAACAGGTTGCTGCTAGACATCAGGCAGAAAACTGGAAATCCTAAGATATTAAAGAAATACAATGTAAAAAATTATCTTATTAGCTTCTCCTTCTATAATTAATTATAACAAGCATAATGTTTTGACTCAAGGATGCATATGCTGTTTAGCACTAAGGTTCGATTTAAATAGAATTTTAATGTTACTGTTATATGTAAGACTGACAGTACTCTTTGTACAATTATGAAATGCTTTGTATAAAGTATATGATAAAAACAGAACGTGAACAAAAAACTATTTTTAGCTTTCAGGACCATTCATTCCATCCTCTGGGAAGATGGATATGGTTTGCAAGATTGGGAGTGAGGGAGACATCTCTTAGACCACTCGTGTAGAACACTTGGGTGACTCATTCATGAGTACTGCTTCAGCGTTTGAGATCCCCACCAGGTCAGATTAAGCCAATACGTTCAAGTGACTCAGAGGTGGACTGCTAGATAGGTTACCAGTAGGTTCAAACAATGTGCAAGTATTATGAATAAGTTGGGCAAACTCATATGAGAATACCTGGAGGGAAGATGATGTTCTTTCTGTAGTACACTAATGAGAAAATTTAGAAGATATAAGAAATCAGGGCTCTTATGGGGACATATAGATAGTCTTTCTTATCTCACTCTATTTGCGAGGGGGACAGGAAAGGAAATGATTTATATACAAGGTACTCTCCACCATGCACCATACATATGCATATTATGGACAGATACCGTACACAAACTGGAGAAATGCAAGGGGCATTCCACTACGTATCTTTTACCATCTTTGATCCATTTTTCCGCATTTGCTACTACTGGTATGGGTGCAAAAACAAATTCCTACTGCCAACATCTGAGTGGTAGTACATTAATAAGCTGCACTTAATATGTTAAAAAGCATTTAGAGACATTGTTCTGAAGGCGTAATATATGTTATACTATAAATCACTCTGCCATTCAACTAATAATTCTTAATCAATTGGTGTAAGTCCATCACGTAAGACCCTTATCTGTGTAACTATGACAACACTATGGATTAGTATGTCACCATAATCGAGATTATTCACATTCGAGCCTTGTTTGTACATTTAATTCTCAGAATGGAAGCTTCATTCAAGCAATCTGTATTGACTTGACGGTCAAAATAACAGCTGAGAGCAGGTCTGTATAAATGCTGTGGCCCACAGGTAATGACATCACTTTTGTCAATTGAGCTGCTTACAGGTATACCTCCATGGCACTTAACCTTGAGGTTGCCACTCACTCACTCACTCACTCACACACTCACTATATTGACGGGCCTGCCTTGGCCCGAGGTAAGGAGTTTAAGCTGGTTGAGCTGTTCCTCCTGAAGTCCTCTCTGTTGGGAATGTTTTTTCTTCATGTATTGGATTGGCCTCTCGTTTCTGTGGATGCAGGAATTTATCTGCCGGCTGATTCCATCGGCTTCTTGTTCTTCTTCTTCTTACTGCTTCCTGGCTGCCCAAATTCTATTTTCTTCGGGTGGGAGAAGTCCACTGGCGCGTCTGTTGCTGGATGTACATGACTGCTTGCTCAGTCATGTACAGCCAGTCCTCGTCAGTGAAGATCGGGTGCTTGTTTATTAGCTCCAGATCTCCACGCCTGATGAGTTCCCTCCCGTTCAGCTTCTGGTTCAAGGGTTTGCACCCCCAGCGGAACGGATAAGGTTTATGAGGAAGGGGAGGGATGTTATCTACCGTGAAAGGGTAAGGATGATCATGGTGGGGGTAGCTACCATCGCGCAGGAAATCTGTGATCTTAGTGAGCACCTCCCTCACACAGTTCTTGTTGGTGAGGGGGAGGCACTCAAACAGCTCGTTTTCTTCTTTTCCCTTGGTCTCCATCGGCACTCATTTCCGCAGAGACAGGAGTGACAACTGCTTCCGTGGGGGCCGTCTCCTTGTTGTTGGTGGTTTTCCCCGACTGCATGACCACCTCCCTAGCAACCTGCGTTGCCGCGTCGACCAGGGAGGAGGTCGTTCGTGTTGCTATGTCTACCCCTGTACTGGTGGGGGTCGGTGCCGCGTCCGGCGTCATGCGGGACGCGAGGTACAAGGCGACCCTTAGTTGAGTCACCTCCTGACGCATCTCTTCTAGTTCTGCTCTCAGGGCCGCTCTCTCCTTTGCCATGGCAGATTTGAGCACGGTGATTGTGTCCTCGTTCGCTTCCCGCAGCGCTTGGCGGAAGGCGTCCATGTCATCTTGGTGGCGCAGCCTGCTTCCCCTACTAAGGTCGGAGGGCGGAGTGTCCACCTTTTCTTCATGTTGGGCCACCTCTACGTGTGTGGTGGCCAACTTCCGCTGCTTCCACGTCTTCAGATAGCTGCAGCTGCTCACGTTTGCGGCGTGCGAGCCCCCGCAATTTATGCACTCTGCTGCAGTACCTCTTGGTTTGCTGTAGTTCCGTGTGTCGTGCGGTTGCCTGCACTTAATACACGCAACCACGCCGTCGCATTCCCTGGCTATATGTCCCAGCTTTTGGCACTTATAGCACTGTAATTGTGCCACAGGCTTCCGCTTCTTCTTCTTGTTGCCGCAACCGTTGCTCCCGACTGCATTTAGCAGGAGCTCAACAGCAGCAGCAATCTTGCCTCTTCCTCCATTCCTACTTCTCGGCATGGCGTTGGCTAGTGGCGTTGGCGTGCGCGAGTGACGGTAATGAAGTGAGCCGCAGAGAGTTGAGCCACATGTGTCGCGTGCATGCCATCGTTTACATCAGAGATATAGAATAGATGTGGTGCTATCTCGTTTAGAAGTTAAGAAACACTACGTATCGGCTGATTGGTAAGCTGTTGTAGGTGTCTGTACTTGTACTAGTTTATTAAACCATTGATGCGCCACATTATTTATCTACAAAACTGAGACATAAAATAAAAAATCTTATTCAAGATATGCTATCAGTGCACTCACAGAAACAAAAGACTGATATATTTCACTGCAGTGGTTCCACGCTCGTACATACTGACATTCTCTCAACGTATAAATTACATTCTGGTTTGAGTCCGAAGTGATGATTGCAACGTAAATGAAAACTTCCTCTCTGATTTTGTTCTTAGTACACTGTAAATTAAAATGTGAATTAATCGTTTCTGGGTGGTAACACCTTTAACTGCACCTGCAGCTTCAGTAGAGTGAGTTGAGTACCTCTGCAGATGCTGTTGGCGATCCCAAGCCCGGATAAAGGAGGAGGGTTGGCCACTTAAGGAGGCCATAAAATGGTGGATACAAATTACTTCGAGACTGTTTTTGTTAGGGAAAGTTAGAAGGAGCTATTGCAGGAAGCTTGGCTACAGTACAGTTACAAAATTTAGAATTTAAAACAGCGACTAGCTGGAAGTATTGTTCAAAAAAGTTTATTTAAATCAAACCATCACCGGCTTCAGATTTATTACAAATCCAACTTAGATGGCACCTACAGATTTTGTTATTTTCCCGTTAAGGCCTCGTTTTGTAACCATAGATTTTGTGAATTAAGATAACAAGTTTTCTGTTTAAAATTCGGTTAACTGGGCAGAGATTTTTTTTTTTTCAACCTTCATATAAACAAATGCAGTGATATTAAGTTAAGTGAAGCATCAAATGTGCCGAAAACTTGTGTAAACCAGGTAAGATTCGACCAATTTCATGTCTTATTTACTTTACAGTAGTCTTGTATGTTTCTATTATGGTAAAAAAAAGAAAAAAAAAAAAAAAAAAAAAAGAGCATCTCTCGTAAGTTTACTAACTTAAAACAAAAAAGTAACAACATGTAGCAGGAAAGGAATAAAATCCTTTAGAGACATCAGAATGTGGATTTTTAAAAAACTGAAAACAGTAATGATTTGCTTTAAATTATCTTTTTCAAACAATACGTGTGGCTGGTAGCTGTTTTAAATTATAGGCCCTATAATTAGAGAAGAAGCAACCTCTAAAGTTTGGTACCATAGTTGTAATAAAAAGATCGTTTATATTCTAGTATCTTACACATCTTTAACTTAGCAGCATGTTGGAAACATTTGCAAATAAAGCAACTACTCCACCCTACAGCAGTGAAAGCTATATGGAAATCATGAATTAAGCTGTGTGGTTTCCGTTTGTTTATTTGAATAAGATTGATGAGTTATTAACAGTTGTTTCTTGTGAATGCAGTAAATAATTTTGTGTTTTTCAGAATATTCCATACAAAAAAATTGACCTTGAAATACTCCTATAAATTTCCAAGGTGTTCATTTCGATATTACGTAGGTTCAACACATATGTTCCCAAAACACCTGCCAAGTGTTCATTATGTAGTTGCAAATATCAGAAGTGGATCATGTGAGACAGGTGTTAAGTGAGTTACCAAGCATTAGCTATACTGTGGCAAGTGTTTATTCTACAGCTGTTAATACAAGAAGTGAAAATATTATTAGTGAATTACCAAGCACTAGTTGCGCTGATCTGTGTAATTCTTTGAGTGATACACTTTATAAATTTTGTTTCCTCTCAAAATGAATCCACAGATAATGGGTATACATGCTTAGCTGACACATCTTTTAATGAGGAAAGTGGAGTTGTGTGTAGTGGAGCTTCAAAAGCAGACTTAAGTCCCAGAAGATCTAAAATGTCTAAGATTCTTAGGAATGCCTTAACAAGGTTACCAGAAGCAAAGCCACATCATGGGAAAAATGAACTAAAACACTCAAAGATTTGTATGATAGAAATGTTTCTTCTTTCACAGAAAACAATTTAAATTCTGTTGCCAGAGATTTCATTAACAGCCAATTAAGGAACTGCCAACAACCAGCAAATACTAGGCAATGGACATCTGAAGACAAGGCATTTGCTCTGTCCTTATATAAGCAACCCCTTGCCTATACAAGTATCTGTCAGTTCATTTTTCCCTTCCTTCTGTGAGGCATCTGAAATCTCTCTGTCTGCCACACCTTTTTGAGCCAGGAGTGAATCCTGCAGTGATGAATGTAATAAAAGCAGAAGATGGGGCAATGTGCAGCAGTGATAAATATTTTGCTTTTTTGTTTCATGAAATGTCTGTGGAGAGAAATTTGAATTCTGATGTAAACAAGTGACAAATCACAGTGTTTCTGGCTTTAGGAAGGTCAAATGTATATGCAGACCATAATGCATCGATATTCTGGTCAGAGGCATACATAAAATTTGGAAGCTGGTTGTTGCATATTACTTCACTCAGAACTCAGTTCCAAGTACTGCTTTAAAGTTCTTATTACATATATTATAAGGCAATTGCAAAAAATAGGGCTGAAGATAGCAGAATGAGATTTTCACTCTGCAGCGGAGTGTGCACTGATATGAAACTTCCTGGCAGATTAAACCTGTGTGCCGGACCGAGACTCAAACTTGGGACCTTTGCTTTTCGTAGGCAAGTGCTCTACAATCTGAGCTACCCAAGCACAACTCATGCCCCATCCTCACAGCTTTACTTCTGCCAGTACCTCGTCTCTTACCTTCCTAACTTTACAGAAGCTCTCCTGCGAACTTTGCAGAACTAGCTCTACTGATAGAAAGGTTATTGTGGGGACGTGGCTTAGCCACAGCCTGCGGGATGTTTCCAGAATGAGAGTTAGAGTCTCGGTCTGGCACACAGTTTTAATCTGCCAGGAAGTTTCATATCAGCATACACTCCGCTGCAGAGTGAAAATCTCATTCTGGAAACATCCCCCAGGCTGTGGCTAAGCCATGTCTCTGCAATATCCTTTCTTTCTGCAAGGTTCTCAGGAGAACTTCTGTAAAGTTGGGAAGGTAGGAGATGAGGTACTGATAGAAGTGAAGCTGTGAGGATGGGGCGTGAGTCGTGCTTGGATAGCTCAGATGGTAGAGCGCTTGCCAGCGAAAGGCAAAGGTCTTGAGTTCAGGTCTCGGTCCAGCACACAGTTTTAATCTGCCAGGAATTTTCAGAGCTGAAGATAGATTTTACAGCTCGTTAGCAGGGTACAACCAATCAGAGAGCTTTGAAGGGACTACCTAGTGAGAAATCCAGTGAATCCAGTCCAATTTAATTTTTTATGTATTGCTGTGATTTGTGACCTCCCACACCTATTAAAGAATGCTATGAATAATTGGCTAGAAACAAAATGCAGTTTGGGCTTTAAAAAAAAAGGCCAGTCTTGAATTTAAATGAGGAATTTTCTTCTGCATTAGCAGAAGATGTTTACGACTCGCAAAAATTACAGAGGAGTCATTTTGACTTTAAGGATTCTTTTATTAAAATGGAAGTTATGGTAGATGCAGCCCAGCTTAGTCATACAGTTGATTTTACCTGCAGAGTCAATATACTTTGCAGAATTTGTTGAGAAGACAGATTACCTCTTAGATTCACAAAACAGCACTCGTCATCATCCACAAGATGGTAAATCTTGTAAGTGTGCCCTCTCTCCAGGGTCACCACATACTGAAATGTGGTACAGTACATTAAAGGAAATTGAAAACTGGAAAGAGTTGCAACTAGGAACAAGGGGTGATAAGACAGAAATGTCTAATTTCATAAGTGGGTGGCAAACTACAATAATATCAATGACGTGAATTGGACAGATTAAAAAAAAAATGACTTCAATTTTTTAAGCATGAGGGCCTTCAATGAAGGCCTACTGGAGAATGTTTTTTACCATGTGAAGCAACATGGTGTTTCCAACACCAACCCAGCCTGCTTTCAGTCTGTAGCAGCACTGAAAAAATTATAATCAATAACATATCCCTATCTATAAGTACATTAGGTAATTATGAGGATGATAGTTGTATGCCATTAAGAAATTTAAGGCAATTACACGGATCTCATAATGACAGCTTTCTTGACTCCAGAAAAGATAATTGCATAATTGACAACAATGATTTATCAGTGTCCTTGCTGGTAATGCAGCTGGCAATGGTGACAGTGATGGTGGGGAAGCTGATGTAGGTAATGACAGACAAGCATTGACATTTGTAGCTGGTTACAGCCTGTGAAACATTGGTGGAAAACCTGAGATCAACTGTGATGACTGTAAAACATTTGTTTTCTCCAACACCCACAGAGGATCATTTACTTACAAGTTTAAGGGAATCTGATACCTTAAACACACAATTATTGTATGGAAGTGACAGCCTGATGTTCTTTTTAACTAAAGTCCAGTCAGTCATATGCATTTTTAGTGGGCAGCTGGAAAAATTGGACTATAAATTCTGTTCACTGTTTAGATTTCAAGAAGGGATAACATTTTGTAAAGTCTATTTTTCTAAACTGTATATATTAAAAAATGAGTGCCAATTTTGATTTACAAATATGTCAGAGATTGGAAACACACCATCTGTAATAAAAGAATGAATGTGGTTTAGGAGAAATTGAAGATAAAGTTTAAAGCTGCTTGACAGTTCAGAGAGAAATTCTGCTGTTTGCTTAAATAATAATAGTAATAATGTAGTAATTAGTTTTTGTTTTCAGTTAACTGCTTTTATCCCCATTTCCTACCTGTGGTCCTTCTCTTTTAATGTTGATGTATGTGCTTTTGTGTTGAAGCATTTACTCTTCATTTAAGATGTAGGACCATTTTAAAGGAAGGCAATGGTTAATAATGCAAATTTCATGAAATATGCCTACAGTTTTGACAAATTTTAGATAACAAGTAGGCCTACAGGCTTCGCCCACTTCCCCTGATGACATAGTAGCTAGGCATGGAATAGATGTACCATTTTGTTGGTGGTAGTATAGAAATTCTAATCATCAAAGTGAAAGTCATTTGGAGGGTAATACTGCTGTTGGTATATCCTGAGTTTTTTTGTAATTACTACTGTGATGTCAGTCAGTTGGGAAAATCATGCACCTGCAGGCTGTCAGTCATAAAAAAAATCAGCTATTTATACCACAGTTACTATTGTATTGTATGGTAGATTACATTTTTTGCACTTGGTGACAAATGCATACTAAGATAGTTTCACAAACTGTTACCAATAAGCATGTGGGAGAAAAAATGTGTCAAGTAAAAGAACTTAGTTGTTTGTTAATATGATCGGTTCCAAATTGTGAAAATATTGACATGTTTGGTTCACAGAGAAATTTTCATCTCAATGAAACAGTCCATTGACACTGTTAATTAGAATTCTTCTCTTGTGCTTTAAATTTATAGTAGGTCTAATGGGAAAAGTGTAAAACTGATATTTTAGGTGGTGATGAGAATCATAAACTACCACAAAGTTCAGTATGACTGTGTGAGTTTGTCTTTGGAATATGATTTCCAGTCTCTTTTCTATGTTTACAGGTGCCTCAACTACATTTTAAGTAACATGGCACAGAAAGAATTCAGTGAGTCACTGATATCAAAACTGTAGTAAATTAGTCTCTTATACCATACATGTCTGAAGAAAAGTTTGTTTTCTAGTTTACGAGTGAGCTTACTGAGGATTGCAAGTGTTATGGAATAACTGCCCTCTCAACTCCTTTTATTGGTGGAAAAAATCACGGCTTTAAACTAAAATTAACATTGATATTAACAATAACAGAGCAAAGCTATAATAATCATTGTGATTTTCAAGATGCAGATCCCACTCAGGTGCCTGGCTGCCCTCCGCATCTATGTATCTACATCATCTGGAAGAGAACATCCTGTAGATGTAGATTGTAGGCAGTGCCTGGAGTAGGCCTGCTCTGTTTAAAATTGCTATAGCTTGAAGCATAAGTATTCAATGTGATTGTGAGTATTTGAACTCCAGTTGGCATTTGATCTGAGAGAGGTGATAAATAATTATGTAACATGTTGTGGGTCATTTGTTCTGGATAATGAAAATTCTGTTTGTCTTGTGCAACACATACCATCCCGCAAAATCTTATGCCTTGTAGTTATTGGTAATGACTTCTTCATGTGTGGTTGCATATGTAGACGCAATAAGACTGATTACATCCAAGTAGATGTATATGTAGATGTGTTGAGGTTGATTATATGGAAGTGAAGAGAATGGGAATTACAGATCTTCCAGTTAAAAAGTTGAAAATTTGTGTATTATGTTTGGTGAAGTGCAGGCATAGTAATTGAGAAAACATATAAAAAGTTTAGATGAACAATTGGTTTTAATATTGAAGAAAATATCTTTCTTGGAAATACTTTATCGCAATAAATTTAACTGTAACTGCCAGGTAAATAAGCTTGAGCAAAACTCCTTGCAGGAAAGATTAGCTCACTAAACTGCTGCAGTAATAGAGCAATGTATACATTTGAGATGATAATCTTGTGTTTGTTGCTTCACTCCATTTCACCATCAAAGTGAAAGTAGTCCCATACTCAGGAACTGAGCACAGGGGAGCAGATGTATGATTCCTGTGTTGCTGTTCTTGGTGAGGTTGTAATCGAGATGGTCTGCTTTTGTCTTCCTCTGACCTGTAACAAAGTGTCAAGTATGTATCAGTGTTGTGTGAATGACTTTGACTATAACATGTACAGTGTAGTGCTGGGTTTATGTTTTTAAGGACGAAGAAAAGCGAGAGGGTGAAACCTGGTGTGGGCACCACACAGCCTACTCCTCCCAGATAGCACCGAGGGAGCCACTGAGCTTCACTCCCCATCCAACAAACAGACAGTGTCAGGTGCCCTCAGATCATGAGACACAGTGAGAAGCTATGTAATCTAATCCAGGAGATTGGCACAAAGGCTGATGGTCAGGAACTTTGCACCATCACCTTTCCCCACAGGGGGCTCACGGTCCTTTCGTGAGTACATGCATGGCGAGCACTGGGCCCCGAGCTATTGCAGCCTTCCTTCTTTCCAGGGCTTTATTTCCTTGCCCTTCCCCTCGTTTCCTCTCCTCTCCTTGCTTCTTCCCCTTCACCCTCTCCTCTCCCTCTCTTGGTGTCCTTGTTTGATTTGGCCCTGCTATCCTCCTGGTTATGTTGGCTGTGCAATTTGGTTTTGTTGCATAATCACCTCATGCTTTTGGCGTTCCCTAGTCCACCTCTGGGGTTTGACCTTCATTACTAAATTTATATTCCTTAGTGTGAGCCATTTGGGAAAGAGCACCTTACCTAGTGTCTCTGACGTGTGCCCTCCTAGTTCATTCCACCTTTTCCTTCACGTTGTTGTCTGATGCTAGAGTGCATAACCAGCACGGTAGCCAGCCCGTGTGGTGGGGTTGCTATGTCCCCTTTTGGTTGAGCACCCTGAAAACACAGAGATCACACTTCTGATACCTGAGCTGTGTTGTCCTCATGTAAGCCTAGGAGTGGTTGCTTGTTGTCCTGAAGCATCAGAACTCCTGGCAATAGCCGCCATGCCAGACGGCTCTTGCTGTGGCTGGGCGGCGCACTTGGGGAGAGCCCCTGATCAGAGTGGGTGGTATCAGGGCAGACGCTATGCAAATGAAATGCATATGGGTCCAGAACTCTGGCCGTTCTTCTGCGGCCATCTCTCTGCATGGAACAGATTTTTTTAGGGCTGCTTCTTCTGCCCCTTTTGCCTTCCCATCCATGGCTACCCCTGGGAGGAGGGTCAGGCTCGTCGGCTAGGGGCGAAACCTTTACCCCGCTATCTGGTTTGCACCAGAACTGATGGGGATACTTTCACCAATATCAAACCTTTATTTTTTGTGGAACACATTGAAGACAAGTTTGGCGAAGTGGACTCTCTGAGCAAGATGCGGTCAGGTTCGTTGTTGATTAAAACTGCTTCAGCTACTCAGTCTGCGGCCCTTTGTGCCTGTAACCATCTTGGCACAATTCCTGTGTCCATAACCCCCCACCACTCTCTGAATATGGTTCAAAGTGTGATTCTTCACAGGGACCTCATCCTTCAAACTGATGATGAACTGCGAGACAATTTCGGACGCCGGGGTGTTCACTTTGTTCAACGTGTTCAGAAGGGTCCGAAAGACAATCACATTGATACTGGTGCCTTTATCCTGGCCTTTGAAGGGGATACCCTTCCTGAGAAAGTAAAGGTTATGGTTTATCAATGTGATGTGAAGCCATACATCCCACCACCTATGAGATGTTTCAAGTGTTTGCGTTTTGGACACATGTCTTCCCGGTGTTCGCAGGCCCCTCTCTGTGGTGACTGTGAACGTTCACTCCATGAGGGGAGTTCCTGTGTTCCCCCTCCTGTGTGTGTTAATTGTCGTGGCAATCATTCCCCATGTTCACCAGATTGCCCAGTTTATAAGAAGGAAAAGGAGATACAGGAGTATAAGTCCCTTGATCGTGTAACCTACACTGAGGCTAGTAAGAAGTATGCACGTCTTCACTCTGTGTCCATGACATCTAGTTATGCTTTAGTTACATCTTCACCCCTTCCTCCCCTCTTACCCTAGTCCCAAACCCCTCTCCTCCCCCCCTCCCCTGCGGCTCCAACACCCTCCACTCCGGGCACTGTTCCCCCTTCCTAGCCGGAGAAGTGTCCCACTTCTTCAGCATCTGCCGGTCAAGGGCGCCCCTCCCAGGATACTCCTTCCCAGCACCTTCCATGCCAAAGGTCTGCTACCATGCGACGACTGTGAGAACCACGGTCTGTGGGCCCCCAGGTCACCCAATCTTTCTGTTCCTGATCTTGCTGCAGCATCTCCCTTATGCCACATAGTCCTCCTCGATCTGAAATGGAAAAGAAGAAGAATCATAAGTCCCGGGACAAGGAGCCTCTGGTGTCCCCAGAGGTCC
The DNA here is from genome assembly GCF_021461385.2 of Schistocerca piceifrons. Lineage (NCBI taxonomy): Eukaryota > Metazoa > Arthropoda > Insecta > Orthoptera > Acrididae > Schistocerca > Schistocerca piceifrons. The sequence goes on from NC_060149.1 coordinate 277,523,599, forward strand.
CATCCCCACCTTCGTAACCTGATTCTGACCTCTCGTTCACGGATGTCGCCCCCTCCTTGCCGGTGGCGGGTAGTGACCCGGCGGCATGACTGGTTATCCAATGGAATTGTAATGGTTATTACCGTCACTTTCCGGAGTTGAAATCCCTTATTTTGTCTTACTCTGCAGCTTGTGTGGTTCTGCAGGAATCTCATTTTACTGATGATCACTCACCAACCCTCTGTGGGTTCCATGTTTTCTTTCAAAATCGGGTCAGCTCCCTGCAGGCCTCTGGTGGCATTTGTACGTTGGTCCATATGGACGTTGCTAGCACGTGGATTCCTCTTCAAACTACATTGGAAGCGGTTGCTGTTAGGGCCCACCCGGACTCTGAGGTCATGGTTTGCAATCTTTATCTCCCTCCTGACAGGACTCTTACACCTACTTCCTTAACTGCCCTTCTTCAGCAACTTCCTCCCCTCTTCCTCCTTCTCGGGGATTTTAATGCTCATCATCCCTTGTGGGGCAGTGGATTTCCATCTAATTGGGGTCTTCTCATAGACCAGTTTCTTGCAGAACACGACTTGTGCCTTCTTAATGATGGCTCCCCTACTCATTTCAGTGCCAGTCATGGTACCTTTTCTGCCATTGATCTTTCTCTTTCTTCTCCCTCCCTCCTCCTTTCATTACACTGGTCGCCACAAGCTGTCCTGTGACCACTTCCCGTTGATTCTCTCACTCCCTTCCCACTCCCCGATGGACAGGTTACCTCGTTGGTCTTCCCAACATGCCGATTGGCCTCTATATACTGCACAGGTCGTTTTTTCTCTCTCTTTGTGGGGTTGTATTAATGATGTCCTATGTGACGTGTCTGACACGATTGTTCGCGCTGCTAGCCTTGGTGTATCGTGCTCATCTGGACCATTTCGCCACCAACAAGTCCAATGGTGGAGTACGGCCATTGCCATTGCCATCTGTGATTGCCGTTGAGCTTTGCAACACCTTAAGAGGCACCCATCCGTTGCCAACCTTATTGCCTTTAAACGCCTTCATGCTAAAGTCTGTTATCAAACAGAGCAAACGGATGTGTTGGGAAAGCTTTGTTTCTTCCCTCGGTTCTATTGTCCCTATGTCACAGGTATGGGCTACACTTCGGTCTCTCCAAGGTTGCCATCGACAGTCTACCCTCCCGGGCCTTCACCTCACGGATGGCCTTTGCACGGATCCTTTGATTCTCGCGGAACATCTTGCGACCCATTTTGCAACAGCATCAACATCAGCCTCCTATCCGGCTACTTTCCTTCACCAGAAACAGTGGGCCGAAGCTTCCACCATATGTTTTACCCCCTGTCAGTCAGAATCTTTACTGAATGGGAACTTCTTTCCACACTTTCTTCTTCTCATGATATGGCCCCTGGCCCAGACTCCATTCATAACCAACTACTTCAACATCTCAGTGCTCCACAACGGCAACATCTTCTTGGGGTGTTTAGCCATATTTGGCTCCAGGGTGACTTCCCTTCTCAGTGGAGGGATAGCATCGTGGTTCCTGTCCTTAAGCCTGGTAAGAACCCCCTGTTTGTCCAAAGCTATCAGCCAATTAGTCTGACAAATGTTGTTTGCAAGTTACTTGAATGGATGGTAGCTCTTTGGCTCAATTGGGTTCTTGAATCTCGAGGTATATTGTCCCCTTACCAGTGTGGCTTCCAAGAGGGATGGTCTCCGATCAATCATTTACTTCACCTGGAATCCGCAGTTTGGCAGGCTTTTTCCCAGCGCCGCCATTTGGTTGCAGTATTTTTCAACCTTCGCAAGGCCTATGACACGGCTTGGTGCTATCACATCTTACACTTCATCAGTGGGGTCTTCGGGGCCCACTCCAAATTTTTATCCATCAGTTCCTGTTCCATCAGTCGTTCAGGGTTCGGGTTGGTACTGTTTTTAGTTCTCCATGGACCCAGGAGAATGGCATCCCACAGGGTTCCGTATTGAGTGTACTTCTTTTCCTGGCCTCTGTCGGTCCTTTGGTCACCCCTGCTCTGTATGTGGATGACTTCTGCATTTGGGTTAGTTCCTCTTCTATGGCCTCTGCAGAGTGGCAGCTCCAGGGAGCTGTTGGTGTGCCTCTGCATGGACCCTCTCACATGGGTTTCAATTCTCTCCTTTAAAATTGTAGGTGGTCCACTTCTGTCGCCGTACTATGATCCACCCCAATCTGGAGCTCTATCTCGATGCACAACAATTACCTGTGGTCCCATAGTTTCGTTTTCTGGGTCTTCTTTTCGACAACAAGCTCGCCTGGCTGCCTCATATTAGACTTCTGAAGGTAGGACGTTTCCGTAAACTCAATGTCCTTCACTTCCTTGCCCACACCTCTTGGGGTGCGTACCGCTCCATCCTTCTCTGCCATTATCGGGCTTTAGTGCTGTCTCTCTTGGACTATGGTTGTCAAGTTTATGGTTTGGCTGCTCCTTCCACACTGTATCTCCTGGATCCGGTCCACCATCATGGTATCCGTTTGGCCACCGGTGCCTTCCCTACTAGCCCTGTTGATAGTCTCCTGGTTGAAGCTGGGATCCCCCCCCTTTTCTGTTCGGCAGTCCCAGCTTCTGGTTTCTTATGCAATTGCTGTCCGTTCCTCTTCCACTCATTCTTCCATTCTTCCTATTCTATCCTGTTCCCGTACCATGGACGCCACCCACCTGATTCCCGCCCTTGGGCGGGTTTACCAGTTGGGCTCCGCCTTGCATCTCTTCGCCGTGATTTTCAGCTTCCTTCTTTGTCCTGTCTCCCACCTTCCCTCCCCAACATCCCTCCCCCTCTCTTGATTAGTTCTTTGGCCCCAAATTCGGATGGATCTCCACTGAGGTCCAAAAGATCCCATTCCCACCATGGTGTTCCGTTGTTTTTTCCGCCAAATTTTGTGGGAGCTTCGGGATGCTGTTGTTTTCTACACCGATGGCTCTAAATCTGCTGATCATGTGGGATATGCCTTCACATTCTCTGCTGGCATGGAAAATCATCTCCTGCCTCCTACATGTGGGGTGTATACTGCAGAACTGATGAAAATTTCCCTGGCCCTTACCTTTATTAAAGAGTCCCAACTCAACAGCATTTTGTTATGTACGGACTCAATGAGTGGCCTTCTGGCTATTGACTGGTGTTTTTCCTGCCATCCCTTGGTCTCGGCCATCCATGACCATCTCGCTGATCTTCACCGTGATGCTCGTTCCATTGACATCCATTGGGTCCCTGGCCATGTGGGTATCCCAGGTAATGAGCTTGCTGGGGCAACAGTCACCTACCCCCCCACCCCCCCACCCCCCCACCCACCACCCCACCCCCGTGCTGTAATCCCTCCTGCAGCGGATTTATGGCTTCACATCAAATCTCACTTTGCCCAATCATGGGCCATCTTTTGGGAGGCTACCTCCCTGTCTAATAAACTTCTTGTGATTAAGGTGACACCTGTCCCGTGGTGTTCTTCCTTTCCTTCCGCCTCTCCCGAAAGGCCTCAACCACCCTGTGTCATCTCCACATTGGCCATACCAGGCTGACTCATGGTTTTCTTTTGCGTAATGAGCCACCCCCACTTTGTGGTTGTGGAGCCTTCCAGTCAGTAGCCCACATTTTGGTGGAATGCCCACTTCTTTTGGCTCTGCGTACTAAGTACAGACTTCCCCTCACTTTACCTTTAATGTTGGCTGACGTATCCCGGATGGTCAAACTGGTTCTCAGTTTCCTCCATGAAAGTGGTTTTTATTTTCAGTTTTAAGGTTTTTAGTATCACTCTGGTGTTGGGGCAAGGCAGTGAAGATTGGGTTGTCTCCCGCTGTAAGCTGTGTTTAGAGATTCCCGACTCCCCTCCCTGTCCAAGATCCTCTTTTCTCTCCCTTTTACACTGTTTTTATCACTTTTTAGAATTGGTTAGTCTCCTTTTACAATACGCACTTCTACATTCTAGCGGTTGAACGCTTTTAAATAGCAGGTGGTCTTCCCTCTACTGCATCAGAGGTGGGATATTTCCTTCCTCTAGCATAGCCTTGGGGTTGCTCTCTTGCTAACTTCCCTCATTTTCTTTTTACCATTGACAACATGACTGTACTTTTATGCTTTTTAGTCTTTTACCTTTTATCGTTCTGATTTTTCTGAGATGTCAAACTGTCTGAATGGACCACATTTGGAACAAGCGACTGATGACCTCGCTGTTTGTCCCTTCAACCCCATTCAACCAGCCAACCATCACCTTCGTTCACATTGCCAGCCAAATACTGGGGGTGAAAATTTTCCACCATGAGAATGACTTACATCCAAGTCAAGAGGCATCACACAGGTGTGTGTTACCAACCTCGTCTATGGAGATAGGTCCAATTCACCACAGTCGTAGAAGTTTTTGAGTAGTAGCCCTACTGCTGTGTTAACATTGCCAAGTACTGTAAACATTCTTCTGTCTGTATAGTAATTTTACTCCAAGTCGCATGCAAGACTGGAACCAACACACTTCCTCCATCATTTGTCCACAAAATTCAAATGCTCAGTGGAGACAAGGTGTTTATTTATTTTGATCCACTGATAAACATTTGCTTGCTGTGAATTTCTTCATGAGTAAAGCTGATAACTGAATACGTGACTGAAGCCTCTTCAGAGATGTTGGGATTCTTACACTTAATGCCAATACATATATTCCCAAATGGTATTTGTGGATAATAATAAGTGTAGGGTGAACCCAGCAGTTCACAGCTACAGTGCTACAAGTAGAAATAATTTCTCCCTCCTGGTTCAAAATGGAGTTTTGTATTCAGGTGCAAAAGATTATAACAGGGTGCCAGTAGACTGCAGGAAGAAAACTGAACATTTCCAACTATCCATATAAACGGCAAGTTGACATATCCAGACCTTGTGGATCTGTTAAAAGCAAGTGACCAGACAGTGTAAAAACAGTCAAGCTAAGACACTAAAAGTAAGTGGTCAGTTGTTGTGTGTAAATAATCGAGCTGTGAAAGTGAAAAAAAAAATTGCAAGTACCCAGTACATGTGTCAAAGCAAATAAGCTACTGTACATTTGTATTTTAGGACAAGTAAAGTTCCAAAGAGCAGCAGTGGTTTTTAATGGCAGGCTCTGGGGAAATTGCTTTGTCACCACCATATAAGTCCAGTGTGATCAAGAAACTAGCCACAGATGTAAGCATACAATCTGCTAGTGAAAGAAGAATGTACAAAGTTAGTATACTGATGTGCTGCTATAGAACAAACCAGAGCTACTCTCTGTGGGGACGACTCATTAATTGTACAGATAAATATCAGTCCTTCAAAAATAAAACTGATGTTCTCAGAGTTTTGTTAGAAATAAATTAAATTATTATATTATGTACCAGTGAACCTGGCAGTGCTTCATAATTGCTAAATAAGTGTGGGAATCGGGTATGGATCCTAATCTCCTTCCCCGCCCCCTCCTCTCTGTGCACCTCCTCTCTACTCCCCTCCCCCCCCCCCCCCTCACCTTTTCTATATTCTCTCCACCTTTCTCTCTGACCTCGAGTCTTGTTTGTTACTACAAATTCAGATTTCATAGTAAATAAACACATCATTCTTGTTTACTGTAAGACCAACTGCAAGGCATAAAACAAAACAGCACATTACTGTGTTCAGAAATTTATATAATGAGAAAGAACATGTAATGAAGAAACAATTTGTGTAACAGTTCAAGTGCCCTCTATTATAGTTGAAACGGACTGGGAAAAAGAAAACAAAATTGTACCTTTTCACAGGGGAACATGGCAAACATTTTCTTTCTCACAGTCCATTTTAACAGAAAACCGGTATGTTGATCTTTAAAAAAATATATGGTCTATGACTGACTGAATGTTTATTAGGGTAATGAGTAAGAATTTGAAATAAATTGGTCAAGAACTTTATGAGATTTTTGGTAACCATGTTTCCCTATTACATATTATATTTATCTAATAACAAAGATGATGTATGTGACTTACCAAACGAAAGCGCTGGCATGTCGATAGATCGATAGACACACAGACAAACACAAACATACACACAAAATTCAAGCCTTCGCAACCAACGGTTGCTTTGTCAGGAAAGAGGGAAGGAGAGAGAAAGATGAAAGGATGTGGGTTTTAAGGGAGAGGGTAAGGAGTCATTCCAATCCCGGGAGTGGAAAGACTTACCTTAGGGGGAAAAAAGGACAGGTATACATTCGCACACACACACATATCCATCCGCACATACACAGACACAAGCAGACATTGGTAAAGGCAAAGAGTTTGGGCAGAGATGTCAGTCGAGGCAGAAGTACAGAGGCAAAGATGTTGTTGAATGACAGGTGAGGTATGAGCGGCGGCAACTTGAAATTAGCGGAGGTTGAGGCCTGGTGGGTAACGAGAAGAGAGGATATACTGAAGGGCAAGTTCCCATCTCCAGAGTTCTGACAGGTTGGTGTTAGTGGGAAGTATCCAGATAACCCGGACGGTGTAACACTGTGCCAAGATGTGCTGGCCGTGCACCAAGGCATGTTTAGCCACAGGGTGATCCTCATTACCAACAAACACTGTCTGCCTGTGTCCATTCATGTGAATGGACAGTTTGTTGCTGGTCATTCCCACATAGAAAGCTTCACAGTATAGGCAGGTCAGTTGGTAAATCACATGGGTGCTTTCACACGTGGCTCTGCCTTTGATCGTGTACACTTTCCAGGTTACAGGACTGGAGTAGGTGGTGGTGGGAGAGTGCATGGGACAGGTTTTACACCAGGGGCAGTTGCAAGGGTAGGAGCCAGAGGGTAGGGAAGGTGTTTTGGGGATATCATAGGATGAACGTTCGTAACCTCTTGGTTCATCACTATGAAATCCCCAAACCACCTTCCCTACCCTCTGGCTCCTACCCTTGCAACTGCCCCCGGTGTAAAACCTGTCCCATGCACTCTCCCACCACCACCTACTCCAGTCCTGTAACCCGGAAAGTGTACACGATCAAAGGCAGAGCCACATGTGAAAGCACCCACGTGATTTACCAACTGACCTGCCTACACTGTGAAGCTTTCTGTGTGGGAATGACCAGCAACAAACTGTCCATTCACATGAATGGACACAGGCAGACAGTGTTTGTTGGTAATGAGGATCACCCTGTGGCTAAACATGCCTTGGTGCACAGCCAGCACATCTTGGCACAGTGTTACACCGTCCGGGTTATCTGGATACTTCCCACTAACACCAACCTGTCAGAACTCTGGAGATGGGAACTTGCCCTTCAGTATATCCTCTCTTCTCGTTACCCACCAGGCCTTAACCTCCGCTAATTTCAAGTTGCCGCCGCTCATACCTCACCTGTCATTCAACAACATCTTTGCGTCTGTACTTCCGCCTCGACTGACATCTCTGCCCAAACTCTTTGCCTTTACAAATGTCTGCTTGTGTCTGTGTATGTGCTGATGGATATTTGTGTGTGCGAGTGTATACCTGTCCTTTTTCCCCCTAAGGTAAGTCTTTCCACTCCCGGGATTGGAATGACTTCTTACCCTCTCCCTTAAAACCCACATCCTTTCGTCTTTCCCTCTCCTTCCCCCTTTCCTGATGAAGCAACCATTGGTTGTGAAAGCTTGAATTTTGTGTGTATGTTTGTGTTTGTCTGTGTGTCTATCGACATGCCAGCGCTTTCGTTTGGTAAGTCACATCATCTTTGTTTTTAGATATATTTTTCCCTCGTGGAATGTTTCCCTTATTAGAGTATTGTGTAAAAATATCAAGAAAATCAGCAAAGAACTTTTTGAGTTTTTTGCTAACATTGTTTCCCCTTTCCAAATACTTGGGGTTTGTGGAGGAAAGATCAATATTTTAAACAGTGATAGTATAAGTAATTCTGAATAAAAAATGTTATATGAACATAGGTCTGCAAACGCTTCATTAGGGAGGTATGGGTATTGAAAGGAACTTTAATTCTGCAAAATTGATGTGCACATCGAGATTTTCTTGCAAACAACGCATGGGTACATGCCATGTTTACACTACGCAACATACCATGTATTATGGTCATGTGACATATGTAGCACGTAGTACAATCACCCATTGTTTGCACAGTTGTGCCACGTAAGCTGCAGTGTGTAGAGTACCGATGAAGGATCGGTTAGCTGTGTAGTGTCCGGTGTTAACTGTGTTTGTACAAGCTCTGCTAACAATGCCACATGTCTACAATAATGAGGAATATGCAGATATGGTGTATGTTAATGGATTCTGCAATGGTAGTGCTACCACTGCAAGAGAAGAATACTACAGGCGCTTTCTGACTTGACAATTACTTGATCGCAGGGTGTTTACCAAAGTGTTTATCACTTTGTGTGCAACAGATTCTCTTCCAAGTAGACATTTTTCGTCTGAGCATGCACGTCAACAAACTTTGCAAAAATAGGAAGCCATTATTGCAACTGTTTAGAAAAGTCCTGGTATGAGCATACAAGAATGTCCCTGCGTATGAATGTCCCACAGATACGTGTATGGGAAACATTACATGCGGGAAACCTGTATGCAATTCACATACAGTGTGTCCAAAATCTCCACTTTGATGACAATGCCCAATGACTTCAGTTCTGTCACTGGGTAATTGAGAATAGTCATTTGCTTCCATACGTACTATTGACTGATGTAGCCCAGTTTTCATGACATGGAATAAACAACACACACAATAATCATCGATAGTCACAGGAAAATACACACGCTTCAGTGGATAGCAATTTCCAAGTTCGTTTTGCCATAAATGTTTGGTGCAGCATGATTGGTAGCATTTTGATAGATCCATTTATTATCAATTAGTGATTGATGGGAGAAAGGTACCTGCATTTTTTGGAAAACTCATTTGTGGCAGTATTGGAAGACATTCCTTTAGCCAAGTGAACTGGAATGTACTTTCAATGTAATGGTGCTCCTCGACATGTTACCTTACGTGTGAGGGACCATCTCAACTGCACCTACCTTAATCGCTGGATTGGCCATGGCAGTGCTATTAACTGGCCTCCAAGATCACCTGACCTTACACCTTTAGATTTCTGTTTATGGAGTTGCATGAAATCAGAGGTGCACAAAGTGAAGGTAAATACCCGAGATGAACTGCTTCGTCGCATCATGGACACTGCTGAATTGATTAGGAGCCAACCACAGGCAACTGAACAAGCAACACAACATGTTATCACTAGAGTGCAAAAGTGTATTGAAGTTCATGGTGGAATATTTGAACCTGTTCTGTGAACTGTAAAACATCTGTTCGATAAGTGTTCAAGCCGTTTGTAAAAGATGTGGTATGTCCTTTTCAATTGAATACCTGTAGCATGCATGTTGTAATGAATTATGTACTACATGCAAAGTAAATAAACATTATGTAAAAATGTGTAACATAACTGTACTTCTCTGTAACATTGTTTTCAAGAGCATCAAGCTGTTGATGTTTCCTCCCCAAACACTCTGTATATTAAAAAAAAACATGTAGCCTCTGTTCATCTGAGCCTTTGTTTGAGAGTTGTGAAAAGATTTAAAGTAAATCAGTCAAGTACAGTTCCAGTTTGATTTGTAACATTGTTAAATGATGACTTGTCTTTATACAGGGTGTTTTCGTAAGGGTGTGCAAAAATTTAACAGGACATAGAGGATGCACCACTTGTAGGGAAGCAGCCTACTCATGCCATATAAAATTCATATACTTTCCATTGTGCGCCAGCCCAGTCCGCTGTAACTAGATATGACGTCAAAAATGTTGTGCATTACCTTAAAAATGAAGTAAATAATCTGAAAAGTTAATAGCATGTCAGGAATGATGCTAAAATGATAATGTGTTAAGTTTTAGTTTAGTAACTTAAACAGTTTCCGAAATTTGGACGTTTTACGTAAAAATCATCGACGCAACATGAAGGAGCTAGAAACTTCAAAATTTATATTCAGAAACCTTTTTCATTGTAATTTAATGGAAACAGCATGCTGGATCTCACAAAGTAATATTTTAGTTGAAATTCATGGTTTTCTTTTTTTTGTGTCCTAAAAGTTCAGAAACAAGATAGGTTACGTAAGTAATTAGATAAAGCTAGGATGTTTAGATTTAGGTAGAATGGAGATACGCTATAATAACAAAGATGTGAGGAGTTTCAAAAAGGTAGCTATAAAACTATAGCTGTAGCGTGCAGTTGCCAGGAACAGCCTTGGATGCCATATTACGTAACTCGATATGCACTTAACAGTGAGTTCACATTGGGGTAAAGTGTTAATTATGGAATGACTCCAGTGATTTAGTCTCAGTTTGCGTATGTCGTATTTTCACGTGTTGCCGCAGGACAGACTTTCTACCATTATTAGCGTGGCATTTGATGAGTATTAACATCAAATTTTGGTGAGAATTCACTTTGAACATTTACATCGATGTCAATTATTGAACAGTTTCGTTATCTAGGAATAATAGGATCCACGCAATAGACTCTGAACAGCTCTGATAGTACAATAGCTGATATGGATAATGATTTGTCTGGAATTTTACGCTTTATCGTTTTCAGAATATAGTGAAAATTGTTATAGTAAACTGCATATTCTATGAATCCCAGATATCATCCTAAGTCCTCAGGGCAATGAACTTCAATAATCAATAACTTTTCTCCATCAGAGTGGGCACAGTGAAGTTTAATTGCAGGCATCACATTTTTGCTAATCACTTTCTGGTTGCCAACATTGTAGTTAGAGAGCCTGTGTTGAGAACGGCAAACAAATAATATACATAATACAATATTTACCACCCGCCACCCCACATATGGTGCTAAATGGCCGGGAAAAACACTGCTAAACAGAGTGAAAGTGATTTTAATTATTCAAACTCGGAAGTGAAATGCGACACACAACTGAACAATAGAACAGTGATAAACAGTGTTACATGTGCACATTGATGACGCAATAGGATTAATGATGCCTTGGATTACAATGCATCTGGATTGATGAAGCTGGCTCTGAATCTAGCTGTGCCACCGGCATCGCAAGAAGCCAGCAGTCTCGCCTCACTGCACTCGTCCATTGGGGCCGGAGCCACGCCTGCTGTTGCGCCCCCCCCCCCCTTCCCACACACACACACACACACACACACACACACACACACACACACACACAGAGCAGCTGTCAAGGTGCCATCTGCAGTTCAACATGCTGCACCGCATCAGTAATCCTGGTACGCCGCCCGGCATCGCCATACGTCGTGCAGAAGGAACTAAGTTAAGTGAAAAGCTGTTCAACTTTTTAATAACCTTCGGTAAAAGACTGTCAGTGATGGAACCGCTAAAAGAATCTGAGGTTAAAATTAAATCAGAACCAATGTCTGATGAAGAAAGTGCAAATCCAGACAACAGTTCAAATGTAAATCTTCTTGAAAATAGTGATGTTAAAGTGAAATCTCAACCATTGTCCCCTGACAATAATGTGAAATGAGGCAATGATTCAATGACAGAAACCCCTGTAGTAAAGCAGAAATCAGAGATTGTTAATTTACTGGATGATAGTTTCTCTGATGATTTAAAAATAAAACAGTCATCAGAGGTGGTAATGTTTAAAAAGGAGAAGTTGAATATAACAAATCAATCAGTTGTTTCAGTATATTTTGATGATGCTGCTATTGGGTCTAGTTTTACATCACCTGAGTGTGATGATAAACCAGCTAATGAGCAACCCAAAGACACTGGGGCAATTGATTTAAATGTAATATTGCAGGCAATAGCAGCCAGCCAAACTAATCTGAATAAACGGTTTGAGATAATGGACCATACCTTCAAGGCTGACTGCAATAAGTTGAAAGAGTATTTAAATAACAGAATTTTGGCCAGCCAAACTAATTTTTATAAAAGGTTTGAGGTAATGGACAATACCTTCACGGCTGGTTGCAATAAGTTGAAAGAGGATTTAAAAGCTGAGCTCAAAGCAGAGCTGGACAGTTTAAATTATAAGATTGTTTCCAACCATGTTGACATTAAGGGAAAGGTTGCTCAGCAATTATCTGAGTTGCACAAAATGGTAAAGTATGAAGTTGCTGAAATTCGCAAAGACTTCCAAAAGGAAGATGCAAAACTGGAGCAAAAGTTAACAGAAAAGATAGAGGAGGAATCTGAACTGTGCTCGCATAGATTTAAAGATGTTAATGTAAAAGTGAACATATGTCAAGCAGAGGTAGAAGCACTTAAGATTGATACTACTCATGTTGTGCAAAGAGTAGGTAATGTTGAAATGAAAGTAGAAACTGTTAGCGCTAACATTGCGAAAATTGAGAGTAAAGTAGCTCCAGTAGCTTCTGGTAATGGTAGTGTACAACAAGTTGTAGCTGCAAACGCCGCTTTTATCGGGTGTTGGCAGTTCTTACGGTTCGATCCAGACAAAAATATCCATCTGCTAGATTTCTGGAATGATTTTGAAGATGTGTTTCCATCAGTTTGGTCTGAACGCGAGAAAATTTCATTTGTTAGAAGTCATATGGCAGGTGATGCAATGCGTTGGTCAGCTGATGTCATGTTGAAGTGTAGCACATTAGCGGAATTTAAGACTGCTTTCATTAATGAATACTGGTCTAGTCATAAGCAGAATGAGGTGTTGAGAGAATTTTGGAGTGGGAAACGCTTCAATGCAGGCAGGGAATCAATCAAAGAGTTTGTCAGATCTTGGATTTCATGTCTGTCACATTTGATGAAAAGCTGAAACCTGAAATCGTAATAATAGGTCTTGAAGCTAAATTGCCATGGTATTGGGAAACTAGAATCATATCCACCCCTAGAGACAATCTTGACCGTTTCATTGAATATTTGGAACGTATAGAGCGTGTTGCAGTCAATGAGGTGCAGGCATGTAATAATAGAAACAGTAACAGCACTAATAGTAATTTTAAGAATGAGCAGAATGGCAATGTAAACATCCAGACAGTAGGTGTTCGCCATCCTAATAAAGGTAGGTAATGGAGAAATAATAACCATAATGAACAATGGCAACCTGATGATAGTAATTTTGTTCATAGTGGAAATGTGCAGGTAAACAACAATGTTGAAAGCAATGCTGTTCCCATTAACAATAACGGCAAGAGAGGAAAGAATAGTTGGCAGAGGCAGGAAAACTAGTTCCCGTCTATGAGGACACTGGTGCTCACCAGGCGGTTACTTATCCTAAGCCAGTAATTACAGCGATTGGTAAGACAGATCAAAATACTCAAACCGAGCATTCAGATGATGAGGCGGTGGCATCCAATGATATTAAACCACTCATAGTATTTAGTTGATACCATGTTAGAGATGCTTTCTAAGTGGTAAGAGGAAGAGAAGGCGCAGCAACGTAATGTTAGGGAAGAGCTACAAAGTACTGAATTGTCAGGTGAAGAAGCAGAAGAAGTTCATGCTTATATTTACGATGAGAATGATGTGCTCTTATCTAAAGTGCCTGTGTAGGATGTTGATACTGTGCTGATAGATTTAGGGCAGGAGGTAAGTGAAAATGTAGAGGGTAGCCTGTTGTGGGCCAATGAACCCAGTGGCTGTGACCAGTTGTCACTTGAGAAGAAAACTGATGATAATAATGAAAGGGTTTTAGCTGTAACTAGTGTTATGCCCACTTTGGAGGTGCAGAGTCGCTCCAACCACAATAATTTGGGTCATGTTTAGCAAACTAAATATAATGAAATCGTGGGGTGTTTTGATCTGAAATTAGTAGACCAACTGGAAAAGGCAGCTGAAAATGTGGTTCAGAAAACCCCTACACACCTTGACCTAAATGTAATGAAAACAGATGTCGATCACTTTAGCTGGAGACAAATCCAAAAGGAACCACTGGATGAATTTGAGGAACCACCTGTACAACCTAGAATAAGCCACCCTATAATACTAGTAAATATATTAGGTATCAATGTACGTTCCCTCTTAGACAGTGTCAGTGAGATGAGTGTGTTGTCTCAGTCTTTCTTTGATGCATTACTTAGTAAAGGTAAGCTTACAGTAATGAGGGTATCAGGACTGAGAATAATTGGTGCTACTGGCAAGGCGTCAAAAATGGTAAAGCAAGAAGCTTTGCTACCCTTTAATATTAATGGTAATGTAATTGATCATCCATGCCTAATAGTAAACAATCTCAGTATTGAGGTTCTAATTGGCAAATATTTCTTGTCAAAGTATCAAGATGTTATTGACTTTAAAAGAAGCCAGTTAAAAATGGTCTTGCCAATAACTGGAGTAATTACAGTACCATTTATTGACAAACATATAGTAACTAATGATGAGACTTGGGAGCTGCCTATGCAAGTTTTGAAAAATCTTAGTAAAGGTAGTTTGAACACAGGAGAAGCAGAAACAAAGAAATTCATGTTCGTATACGAAGGACCTTTCAGGATTATAGAAAAACCGCATGGAAATGCATATAGGCTGGAGTACCCAAAGAGTAAAAAAGAATTAGGCTTCAGAAACGTGATCGACCTAAAGAAATTCATAGGTAGTAAATGAATTCTGTAGGGAGGAGGTTGTTCTGTAGCCTCCACACAGTGTGGCAGCTGTGCAGTCCCAGCTGTGTGAGATCTTCTTTCCCCATTTCAGGTGTCACTCATTATTCACCTTTCCTATCCACCGAAGTTTCGACCCCTTCTTTCCAATACTAAAATTTTCCAATATGGCTATCAAGCCAGTAATAAGCCAATGAATTCTGTAGGGAGGAGGTTGTTCTGTAACCTCTATGCAGTGTGGCAGCTGTGCAGTCCCAGCTGTGTGAGATCTTCTTTCCCCGTTTCAGGTCTCACTCATTCTTCATCTTTCCTATTCCCAAGATTTCGATTTGTTCTTCCCATAAGTTCTTTAACTATTCTATCCACCGATTAGTGAAGAAACTACTGGATGTGACAAACCTAATAGTGACAAGTAAACAATAGAGAGGTATGAAGATATGAAGACGTAAATGTATGTGAGTAACAAGTATATATATAGGAAGAACCTCAGTAATATTATAAGTACAAAGGGTTGTTTTGTTGGAAATGGTTCCACAGTAAATTAAAAAGATATGCAAATTCGTTTGTAAGCAGAAGCTGAAGTTGCAGTGAGACCTATTGTCTGCATTAGAGCTAACTGTAAATAGCGGAAGGGATTGCTTAGTGTTATGGAATATATGCAGGTAAGTTGTAATGATGAACTCACCTTGTATAGCTAGGAATGGCAACAAATGGCAATAATAATGGAATTGAAAAGTGTTTGTGATTGAGACGTGAAGGACACGTCCTTGAAGTATTTATGAGGTTGGCGTTGACCATTATTTTGGTTTAGTGTGTGCTAGGACACACCTACACATATTAAGGTCATGAGTTGGAGGCGTGAATGTGACCGTAGGTACCCTAATGTTAGACGAGACAAAGCAGCTCATGGTGTCCAATAGATTTAAGGAATTTAGCATAACGCATATCCACGATTACTTAATGCACTTTAGTGGTAGTCGAGAGAGACTACCTGTGGTTTCAGCATCCGATCGAGTGGAAATGGACTGCCACGTGAGCAAACTGATCAGCTGCAATACACCATAGAAATGAAATCAATGTGCTATCCTGTGCTTTAAATTGTTAATAGAGTGAGTATTACATAAGTACATACACTAGCAACATAATTGAATAACATAAATGCAGACGTGAAACATTATTAATAGCTCAGCATAATTAAACTTCAATGAAATGTGGAACTGATACAGCAGCGAAAGACCAATAAGCTAATTTAGTAATCGACTAATCATAGTGTGTTTTGAACACTTGGCAATTGTGCTCCTATTACCACAAGTTACTCAAATGTACAGAGAAGCTAAAAATGAGAACTAATAATTAAGTATACTCATACCGTCTCTGAGAATGAGATAGTTGATGATGAGTCAGCCTGTAAATAAACACAGATGTCAGGAATGTACCGAGAATTGGTTCAGTTTTCCAGCCCAGAAATAATAATTTGAGATTTAAAGGTTTCATGACTGTATGCCTCGGACATAAATTGTTCTTTAGTACGTGATTAATGGCATATTGAGCCATTAGTTTACTGATTTACTTACAGTAAAGTAACCATGAGACTGAAATAGAAAACCGTTCTGTTAACTTTGTTTCAGTAACGAGTTGATAGGTAAAATGTATATATCCCCATTTGTATTGTGACCCTCCTTTAGTTATTAAGTGAATGGAATCTGAGGCACTCTTTTTGTTTTTCTACAGGACAAACCAGATAATGGCAGCCTGGTAGCTGCGTGAAAGTGTGAAGTGGCTTGGACACAACTCACAGTGACCCCTCCCCTTTCCCCATTGCAGTATAGAGTGGATGTGAAGTACGCTCACCATAGCAACTTCCTCCCTGTACCCTTGTGAATTAAAATGTAGAACGCCAGCCAAAGTGGCTACAACAACGTATGTAAAAATGAAAATGTTATGTTTTGTGAAATTCTCTTTCAGGTGTAGAAAAGACTGCCAACATTTCATTGTTTATTTATGTACACTAGAATAATCATGTAATTTTCTTCGTACCCATGTATGTAAAAATATAAACAGACAATTGAATAGGTTTAAGATTTTCACCTAATTAAGTGAAACTTGAGCCAGACATTTTCATAATTTTACATGTTTATGTGTTTATGTATTTGAGGCAATATGTATGCCAAATTATTTTATTGTTTTTCAAAACTACTTAAAATTTTGAGTGAATTTCTAGGCAGTATCATGCCGTCCATTTAATACATGTTCCATGAATAATTAATATGCAAGGCATTAGTGCCATGAATTTTGAAGACTTGCAATTTATGTATTTTATAAATGTTCTTATCAGTTTTAAAATTTTGCTTAAGAGGCAGTGAACATGCCAGCAATCTAGATATTTGAAGTACATAATAAGTTTTCTTTTAATATTTCCAAATGTTTAAATTTCAATTTTTCCATTTTCATAGGGAGTTAAGCTGTACTCTTGGTTCCCTTTTTTGTAATTAATTTTCTTCATTTACATTCAAAAAAATTAAGTAGAGGGTGATGTAGGGAAGCAGCCTACTCACACTTTATAAAATTCATATGCTTTCCACTGTGTGCCAGCCCAGTCCACTGTAACTAGCTATGACGTCACGAATGTTGTGCAATACCTCAAAAATAAAGTAAATAATCTGAAAAGTTAATAGCATGTCAGGAGTGATGTTAAAATGATAATGTGTTAAGTTTTAGTTTAGTATCTTTAACAGTTTTCGAAATTTGGACGTTTTACATAAAAATCATTGGCGCAACAGGAAGGAGCTAGAAACTTCAAAATTTATATTCAGATTCCTTTTTTATTGTAATTTAATGAAAATAGCATGCTTGATCTCACAAAGTAATATTTTGGTTGAAATTCATGATTTTCTTTTTTGTGTCCTAAAAGTTCGGAAGCAAGATAGGTTAAGTAAGTGATTAGATAAAGCTAGGATGTTTAGATTTAGGTAGAATGGAGATACGCTATAATAAGAAAGATGTGAGAAGTTTCAAAAACGTAGCTATAAAACTATAGCTGTAGCATCTCTCCAAAGGGCAAGTTCAGAGCTCATCTATTGCTTGCAGTGCAATTAAAGTAATTCTCTCACCAAACGTATTTAACCTAGCCACATTAGAATTTTATTATAGATACTTACCTGTCTGCTGAGTGCACAATTAAATCGAGTGCTTCATTGGCCTTCAGCAAATGAAGCAATTAATTATTTAGTAACTTGAAGTGGTGTTCTGCAAGCCCCAGCGGCTAGTCAGTAAGGCAAATGTTGTTGGCTGCTCCTTCAGCTGTCCGCACCACGGCTATAAAAATAAGAGCATGCGAGCTAGAGTAAAGCCCCATTTCCCTCCTCAATCCTACTGCTGCCAGCGCTGTCTTCTGTATAACGACCACCTCATCCAAAACTGAAAGAACCCACCCACCTGCCCCCATTTTAAAGCCTCCCACTTCCTTAAACAGTGTCCCAACCTCGCCTCCCCCCTGTCCTGCAACACCTGCAATGAACCTCACCTCACCTATTCCTCCAAATGAAAAGCCAAGCCCCCTCCAACCAACCGAGAACTCACTGTCCTTGTTCGCCCCATCGACCCACCCATCCACCCTAACAATTCCCTCCACCCTCCCCCTACAGCAGAAGACATCATCCGGTTCCTCACCATCGTCCTGCAGAACATCCACCCCTTCCAGCGCCCCCACTCACTCCAGCAGATTTCCCCTGCCGCCCGCTCTGTTTTCCACTTAAACACCTACACCACCCACTCCCACAACCAGGCTCACTTTACCTTCACCCAACTCGACACCCTCGTTTAACCCTGCGGCAGGCATGCTTAAGATTGTTGCGTCAGCGGGCGCGTGCGGCACTCAGTGCCGCCTACATTTAAATACGTAAGAAAGCAGTTTTTTTAATTTTTTGGTGGAATTAATTATTTAGTGTATATAACATCATTCTTAACAGCAACTTTTAATATGATCCAAGGTGCATGGGAAAATTAAAATTGTTACAGAATATCTGACATATTTCTAGAATGAAATTTTCACTCTACAGCAGAGTGTGTGCTGATATGAAACTTCCTGGCAGATTAAAACTGTGTGCCGGACTGAGTCTCGAACTCAGGACCTTTGCCTTTCGCGGGCAAGTGCTCTACCAACTGAGCTATCCAAGCACGACTCACGCCCCGTCCTCACAGCTTTACTTCTGTCATTATCTCGTCTCCTACCTTCCAAACTTTACAGAAGCTCTCCTGCGAACCTTGCAGAACTACCACTCCTGAAAGAAAGGATATTGCAGAGACATGGCTTAGCCACAGCCTGGGGGATGTTTCTAGAATGAAATTTTCACTCTACAGTGGAGTGTGCACTGATATGAAACTTCCTGGCAGATTAAAACTGTGTGCCAGACCGAGACTCGAACTTGGGACCTTTGCCTTTCGCGGGCAAGTGCTCTACCAACTGAGCTATCCAAGCACGACTCACGCCCTGTCCTCACAGCAAATCACAGCATATCAGCATGCACTCCGCTGTAGAGCGAAAATTTCATTCTAGAAACATCCCCCAGGCTGTTGCTAAGCCATGTCTCCGCATTATCCTTTCTTTCAGGGTGCTAGTTCTGCAAGGTTCGCAGGAGAGCTTCTGTCAAGTTTGGAAGGTAGGAGATGAGGTACTGGCAGAAGTAAAGCTGTGAGGACGGGGCATGAGTCGTGCTTGGATAGCTCAGCTTGTAGAGCACTTGCCCGCGAAAGGCAAAGGTCCCGAGTTCGAGTCTCGGTCTGGCACACAGTTTTAATTTGCCAGGAAGTTTCATATCTGACATATGTTTCCAGGATATTTCGTAAGTGCTACTTTAATAACAAATTCTAAATATATTATAGCCACAGATATGATTCGATTGTTTACTATTGTTAAAGCAAGTTTTACAGAAACGTGTAATATGTACAAAAACTCCGCAGTAATAATAAATAATAAGGCAGTCAGTAAATACATATCAAGAATGACACACTTTCTTCTTCCGGAGAAGCTCTGCAATCATTACATGTAACAACATTGTGGCAATGTTGCTTGCAAATGAATCTTTTGCAGCTATTACAAGTGACAGTAGTTTTATTTTTTTTTTACCACTACAAAGATGGCACCTCCCACACCTTCTCACAGTCTCATCGTGATTTGCGGGAATTGGTTGATTAGGTGACAGATATCCTTGAATATCTCGTGGTAGAGTAGAGAGCTGAGCCCTTTCTTTCAAATGGCAGTCCATCAGAGCCAAGGCCAGGTTTGTTAAGTAGGTTCTTTTCTCTGGATTGCTTGCAAAAAACAAGACCTGGGAATTTATCCCAGCAATATCCAGATAACGAAAAAACAATGCTAAGGACCATCTTCTTGTGGTCCTTTGTGTAGAGTAGGATGTACACATATAATCAACAGTATCGACTCCACCTTTTGTTGTGTTGTAGTCCAAATTTACAACAGACTTGCCTGTAGCGGTGTCGATTTCAGCAGTTCCATGCATTGACGATGGGAAAAGCACAGCCTTGTTCCTTTTTGTTTGGCACGAAACAAGACAGTTGTCATCTTGAAATCCGAAAAGACAATTTCCAATTTCTCGCGATCTGTTGGGCAAACATTCCGGAGTAATTTCCTTCTTGTTCTTTTTCAATGTTCCAATAAATGTTAGCCCATTTTCTAAGAGATGCAAGGCTGCAGGGTAACTACTGTAGTAGTTGTCCGTAGTTACATTCCTGTGAGTTCCCTTGATTGGCTCAACCAATCTCTTCACAATATCCATTGGCTGGTTAGGTGCAAAATATGGTCCAGGATTCTGTCTGCTGCAGTATACTTCAAAATTAAAAGTATAAAATGTCTTGCTATCACACAATGCATACAACTTCAATCCATACATAACGGGCTTATTGGGCATGTACTGAACAAAACCACAACGTCCGTGAAATGGGTCAAGCATTTTGTCTATGGTTGTGAACTCCCCGGGACTATAGTTATTTATGCAGTTGATCAGAAATGCTGAGTGGAGATTGCCAATGGCAGTTACTAGTTGTTCTTTTCTTGTAGAAGTATCATCAAACTTGAGTGACCGGAGCAAGAACAGAAAGTGCTTGTAGCTAAATGCTGCCCTTAGAATAATCAATCCTGTTCCACTTGATGCCCACAGTTCTAATATATTTGTGCGTCCCCCTTTTTGTACAGCAATGAGAAACAGTGCTCCTAAAAGAGCCGTTATTTCATCTTGAAATCTGAAAAGACAATTTCCAATTTCTCGCGATCTGTTGGGCAAACATTACGGAGTAATTTCCTTCTTGTTCTTTTTCGCAAACTCTAGCCCTTGAGTAATTCACAGATGATCTCTTGTTATTTATGTACTTGTTTGTGTTTGCAATGACATAATCAATTATCTCAGAATCAAACAATTTGAGAAAACTTTCAGTTTCAGTTTTAGCTTCTCTACCATTGCATTTTGGGCCAGGTTGATTATATTCTCGTTTTGGTTTCCCTGTTAGTGCTAATGCATTATTTATCCACAAAGTTTCTTGGTCTTTACCAACATAAAAATGGCAGCCATCATGTGGCATTCCTTTCACTTCATCCCAGTCAACACATGACTGCTCAGATTCGCTGGAATGATCTGCAGTTTCAATTATTTCTGCTTCCTCATCACTGTCAGAGAAATCTGCATAATTTTCTTCATCAGATGATTGCAGAAGAAGACGCTCAATGTCTTCTGGTGTTAGTCATTTCCTTTGTACGGATCTGGGAGACAATACAATAATTCTAATACAAAAGCAATGTTAATAACTAAATCATCATTCACCCACAGAGTTGTAAAACATTGCTTCTAACCATCAAAACATTCGACAATGGTATGGCTACATGTACTTACATTACCAGGCGCATGCGGTATGCAGTGCCATCTCGGCGCAGTCGTCCACTTCACAGGTGAGTCGCAGCTGTTATGGTGGGTATAATGATGGTGCAGTAATGCAGTTTGGTGCGTGACTAAACAAGCGAAGCATATCTAGCACCACTGTTGTGTGCTCAGCGCGATGACATAATTATTGAATGAAAACAAAATTGGCAGCACTGTACGCCACCACGCGCCCACTTCGGGGTTAAGCCCCTCTCTCCCCTTCCCGCATCCTTCCCACCTCCAACCACCTGACGCGTCAACAGTATTGTCTCCTCTACCTCAAAATTCGCTCCCTCCCTGCAAACAAATACTTCTTCATGCATACCCTCTCCCAGCACCAGGTTGACTCCTTCATCCTTAATGAAACCTTCCTCCAACCCCACCACGTTGTCCGCACCTCCCCCTATCTCCTGCACTGCACTGACAATCCCCTTCCCCTAGCTCGAGGCCACCTCAGGCATTTCCCTGTCCAGCCACAACCCCTCCTCAATGACCCGACCGAACACCTTCTCCTCAGCCTATTTTTTCCCTCCCTCACCATCACCTGTGCCACTATCTATATCCACCCCACAGCTCCTCTCCCCTTTGACTTCATTTCCCATGTACCTTCTCCACCTATGTGATCGCCGCTCACCTCAACATCCACAGCCGTGACCCTGCCACCCTTCGGCAGTGGCATCAGTTCCTTGCCACCCTCCTTGGTGACTTTGTTCCTCTCCCACAGCACACCCGTCCTGCAGGTAACTCCACCCCCGATGTTATCCTTCCCCCAACCTCCTTGGTCGCATCGCCATTGATGTCCTTGATCCTGTTGGTAGTGACCATCTCCCTGTCCTTCTCACCATCTCCTCTACCCGTCCCGCCCCTGCAGCCACCCGCCCAGCTGCCCCTCCAAAGTCTGTCCATGACTACCACCATGCCAATTGGGATGCCTACCAGGAATCCATTGCCTTACAGGTCGAAAGCCACCCCCTCAAATTTCACCACCCTGATGACATCACCCATGCCTCTTCCTTCCTTCAGAAGACCATAACTAATGCTAGGGAGGCTCATGTCCCTACCAAACTCATCCACCCTCACCACCCTACACTTTCTCCACAGGCCGTCCTTCTTCTGCATGAATCCCGCAGGCTCTACCGCTCCTTCCTCCGCACCCGTGACCGGGATACTCTCACCGGCCATCGGCAATTACAGCAACACATCCGGAACCTCCTTACAGCAAAGAAACGCCGGGACTGGCACCAGACAAGTATACGCCTCAACTCCACCCTCCCTGTCAACTCCTCCAAGTACTGGTCAGCCTTCCACCGCCTTACTGGTAGCCATCCCACCCCGCATTACCCCATGCTCCATGATGATCGACCCTTTCCTGACAGTCTCAGTAAGGCTAACCATTTTGCTTCCCACCTATCCAAGGTCTTCTCCATTCCTGACGATCCCAATTTTGATTACTCCCTCTTCCCCACTGTACTTGACCACACTGACACCTCTGTCCCCCCGCCGCTTCGATCAGTTACCCCCCTCAGACATCAACACTCCCATCACTGCACAAGACATCACACTCATCCTCTGCTCCAAATGCAACAACACCCCTGGTCATGATGGCGTCACCTAACGCCACCTCAAGGAATCCCCCACATCCTTCCTGTCAGTCCTTGCTACCCTGTACAATGTCCTCCTCTCCACTGGATTTTACCTCAACCTGTGGAAGACTTCCCGTGTCCTGCTGTTCCCTAAACCTAACAAACCCCCCTCTGATACATCTTCCTATGGTCCCATCTGCCTTACCTCCGTGTTCAGTAAGGTCTTCGAGGCCATCCCCTCTCACCTTATTCACCGCCACCTTAACCAGCACCACCTCCTTCCCCTTACCCAATGTGGCTTCTGGCCTTCCTTCTCCACCGACGACCAGCTCCTTAACCTTACCAATCTTCTTTGCGCCCAACTTAACTCCCGTCTCTCTGCTATCTTTGTTTCCCTTGATCTCCAGAACGCCTATGAACGTGTCTAGCATCCTGGGCTCCTCTTCAAACTCCAGACCTACGCTCTCCCCATCAACTTCACCCGTCTCGTTGCTTCCTTCCTCTCCCATTGTCCCTCCTATGTGACTATCCACAATTCCAACTCCCGTACCTTCTATCCCTCTGTCGGCGTGCCCCAAGGTTCTGTCCTTTCCCCTCTCCTCTATCTCCTGTACACTGCTGATATGCCCAAACCTCTCCCACCTGTTCATCTTCTCCAGTTTGCTGATGACACCGCCTTCCTAGCCCTTTATCCTACCCTTCAACGCTCCCAACGTATGCTCCAAACCCACCTTGACCAATTCACCATTTAGTGCAACCAGTGGTTCCTCCGTATCAATCCCTCCAAGGCCCAGGCGATCATCATAGGCCACACCACCTGCTCCTTCTGCCTCCATGATTTCTACCTCACCATTTATGGCCGTCCTATCCACCTCACTCCTACCCTCAAATACCTTGGCCTCACACTTGACCGCCACCTCACCTGGACTCCCCATCTCCTTACCATCCAAAACAAAACTCACAACCCCCCCGCCTTCTGAAACTCCTGTCCAGCCAGACGTGGGGTCTGCATCCTTCCACCATCCTTCACACCTACAAATCCTTGATCCGCCATATCCTCTGTTATGCCAGCGTAGCTTGGATTTCTGTCCTCCCCTGGTTCTATAAAGCCCTCCAAATCCTTGAACGCCATGCGCTCCACCTCGCCTTCTGCATCCGCCTTCCGTCCCCCACGCCCATCCTCTATGACCTCATCCCCTTCCCCCACCTTCTCCTTTTCCTTGAACACAACCGCACACTATATATTGTCCGCCGCCTTGATCCCCCTCACCCCCTGGTGTCTCCCTTCCTCTACACCCCCAACCAGTTGCCGCGCCTTTACCGTTGTGTCCCACCCTCTCTCCATCTCCACACCCTCCATCTCCTTTCCCAATGCAACTTCCACCGTGTACCCCTCCCAGATGATGAGCTTTGCCCTGACATTAACCCTTCCTACCAACTCTAACCCCATCTTCCTGCCTCCTCCTCAGGGCTCCCTCTCCTCCCCCTCTCCCATCCTGAGCGGCTTCCCCCTCCTACTCCCCCTCCCTCTCTTGTGCCCCCTTTCAGTGTCCCTGCACTCCCTCCTGCCCTGTCTTCCCTCTTCATCTCCCACCCACCCCATGTGTCTCCTGCCTCTTCGTGTACCCGTTGACGTCCCTACTCTCTTCATCCCGCCGCTTCCCCTGCTGCCCCTTTTTCTCCCCTTCTTTCCCATCCTCTCAGACCTTTCCCTTGGCAGGTCCCACCTGGCAGTTTTATTCTTCACTGTGTGTGCTACAAGTTGGTTTTAAGTATGTTGTTCTGGAGTGTTTTTACTACTGTGGCCAACTTTTAACCTGTGCATGTCCATTCAGTGTCTTCTCTGTGTTTTAAGAATCGCCAACTGATTTTTTTAACTTTCTGGTGACTTTTTTAACTGTCCCCCATGATTGTCTCCATGTCAGTCTATTTTTACCTCCATTTTCTCCCTTTACTCTGTTTTATGTTCCCCCTTTTTTTTCGCCTTATGCATGTAACATTTTATTCTTACTTTAGTTGTCATGTCACTCTGCCGAAGAGTGGCGGATTGTGCTGCTGACAGCCCTCCCCTGCCCATATGGGATGGGGCAGGGGGGGGGGGTTGCGTGCACTCCATGTCGGAAGCCACGTCGCGTTTGTGCAGTTGCCAGGAACAGCCTTGGATACCGTATTACGTAACTCGATATGCACTTAACAATGAGTTTGCATTGGGCTAAAGTGTTAATTATGGAATAACTCCAGTGATTTACTCTCAGTTTGCGTATGTCGTATTTTCACGTGTTGCCGCAGGACAGACTTTCTACCATTACTAGCATGGCATTTGATGAGTATTAACATCAAATTTTGGTGAGAATTCACTTTGAACATTTACATCGATTTCAATTATTGAACAGTTTCATTATCTAGGAATAATAGGATCCACACAATAGACTCTGAACAACTCTGATAGTACAATAGCTGATATGGGTAACCATTGAGAGCCTGTGTTGAGAACGGCAAACAAATAATATATATAATACAATATTTTCCACCCGCCACTCCACACTCTGAACAGTTTGAGGTAGGGAACCTGGAGCCAGAGAAGCCAACTTAAGGAGATAATAGGAATAAAATCAGGAGATAAGAGGAATAAAATCACTTTATTGTGTTCTTTTTTATTTACATTTGTTCACAGCAAATACCATCATTGATATAATGAACATAGCATTTGTACTGTATTGTACAAAATGTTCTGAAACTGATGACCATCAGCCTCAATGCAAGCATGACATCGGTGAACAAGATTGTGATGCACGCTACAAATATCCCTGGCATGTTTCAAATCACATTACAGGCAGCTACAATTCTGGCAACTAACTCCATATCTGTATCCATTGGGGTCTCATACACAAGTGACTTCGGATAGCTCCATAGGAAATAATCAAAGGGATTCAGGTCAGTTGATCTCGTAGACTGTGGAATAGGACCTCCCTTTCCAATCCAGCGACCAGGAAATACTATATCGGTACTACTCCATCACATTGTACTGTACATCTCTGAATAGCACTGAGTAATGAATGGTTCTGTCGTTAACTCATAGCACATTCTGTCGTGGAACAAGAAATATGATACAACAGAATTACCACATGGACAAGTAAAGTAAACAAAACCTGCATCGTGACTTCCCAGTAATCAGGCTTGTCCTCTATGTTTCCCTGCGGGAAATGAAGAATGTACATGTAAATAAACAGCACAGTGTGTACGCATGTTAGTTGTAAATCAGCTGGAAAACAGTAATGCTAGACAAAGCAATAGACAAGTTTACTTCCATATCTCCTTAAGCTGGCTTCTCCAACCCCAGATTCCATATCTCAAATTGTTCAAGAGCATTCTCTATGCCCTGTTACATTTTTATACTTTGTCACAGAAACACCCTGAATGACAATATAGATTAATAGACAGTGATTAAATGAATGTTGAATGCAGTTGCGTATCACCATGATTTAACTTAGTAACAGGTTACTGTAGAAAACACAAAACTGAGTGGGATGGGTGATCAATATATGTTAGTAGTGGCATACACTTGCATTGCAGTGCCTATATTGTGAATGATTACTGTATAGAAAATTTACTGGAAACAGAGACATTATTACTGCCCATGTTAAAACTCATAATTGTGTCTGTGTACTGCACAACAGGTGATGATATCGAAGACTGTATATGACTCAAGTGAAATGAAGTACAGTAGGCTTCTGAATGTGCATGTAGTGTTGCTAACCTATTAAACAAATACTTTGTTTATGTTACTGACAGCTTGGGGTTATCAGGTTCAGTAAACAGTGAAATGGAATATCTGAGGCCAATCTTTGCAAATAACTTCACTAAAATGGAAATGGCGCTCGCTTCTCTCAAGGAAATAGCAGCTATCATAAAATCCATAAAAGCAAAGTATTCTAGTCATTATGATAACATATCAACAAAGTTAATCAAAGAATGTTCATCTGAGTTGAGTTGTGTCTTAAGTTATTTGTGTAATCAATCTCTTATCAGCTGAACATTTCCAGACTGGCTAAAATATGCTGAAGTTAAGCTTCTGTATAAGATGGGGGATAAAGAGATACCAGCAAATTATCAACTGCCTTCACTTTTGCTGGCTTTTTCAAAAATATTTGAAAAGGATGTGTCCAAGCATCTTCTTAAGATACTGGCAGTAAATAATATATTGTCCCAGTCACAGCATGGTTTCTGTAAGGGTTCCAATACAGAGAAAGCTATTTACACATACAGAGAGAATGTACTTAATTCATTAACTAACAAATCAGTCAGCTGGCATTTTCTGTAACCTATCAAAAGCCTTGGACTGCATGAATCACAGCAGTCCCTTAAGTAAATTAGAATATTATGGTGTCACTGGCAGTGCTGCAAAATAATTTGAGTCTTACTTAACTAATGGGAAACAAAGTGTGTCATTGCAAAATGTGGAGTAGGCACTCAGTCTTCATATGATAGAGGATTAATTACATGTGGTGTTCCCCAGGGTACGTCCATCATTCCCATTTCTGCTACAGATCCAGAGTCAGATCCAGATCCAAAACTACAACTAGGAAACTGTTCTACACACATTTGTGATGAATACTGGTGCTAGTGATGTAACAGATTGTTAATATTCCTGAGAGATTTAAATCTTCCATCTGCTTCTCTTGTACTGTAACACAACACACAATGACAAAGAACTATGTACCTCACACATTGCTACTGCTACCCACCAATGGAGAGGAAATCAGTAGCATTGTACATAAATTCAGGAGTAAATCATCCATAGGTTTAGATGAAGTTCCAATGTGTATACTAAAAGACTGCATCAGCAGCATAAAAGAACCCTTAGCAGACGTTATAAATGAGTTGTTCTTATCAGGTTGCTTCCCTAATTATCTAAAGCTTGCAAAAATTCTTCCCATACACAAAAAATGTGATACAGAAAATATAGAGAATTACAGACCAGTTTTACTGCTGTCTTCTTTTTCAAAAATAATGGAAACTGTTATGAAAAACAGACTTATGGACTACTTAAATAAATACCAACTCTAATGCAAAGAACAGTTTGGTTCCAGGACTGGAAAGGGGACAGAAGTAGCTATAGAAAAATTTACAAGAGTAGTTGTAGAAGCCCTAGATAAAGGAGAACAAGTGACAGGCATTTTCCTAGATCTCAGTTAAGCATTTGATACAGTTGACCATGAAATACTACTAGATAAACTTGAAGCACTAGGAATCAGGGGGGTTGTAAATAAATGGTTTAGATCTTACCTTGCGGACAGAGTGCAGAAGGTGGAGGTATCTCAAATTTCAAGTAGCTCAAATTATTTAGTGAAACATCTTTCAGATGAAGAATATTTGAATATTGGAGTACCTCAAGGGAGTGTGTTAGCCCAGTTCTGTTTCTTATTTATATTAATGACTTCCCACAGTGGGTAATGCAAGGTGAAACAGTGTTATTTGCTGATGACAGCAATATAATAATTACAGACAGGACACCAGAAATGTTTAATGTAAAAGCTGAAAAGGCACTTATGGCAGTTCACAACTGGTGAAATAACAACAAAGTGAAAAAGACTAATAACATAAACTTCTATATAAAGAAAAAACCGAATATGACAAAACTTAAAGTTCAAAACGAAACCATAGAGTGTGTAGCCAGCACAAAATTTTTGGGTATGTATGTTGATCAACAATTAAAATGGGATGAACATATTAGGATGCTTGGGAAAAAAATTAGCACAGCATGCTATGCCTTTCGAATATTAGTCACTGTGTGTAATAGTTCATGCCAGAGAATGACATATTTTGCACACATACATTCTATAATAAGTTAAGGCATAACATTCTGGTTGCAAATGCCCAAAATGTGAAATATGTGTTCAGACTGCAAAAACGAGCTATCAGAATAATGATCAAGAGTCACAAAAGAGCACACTACAGTGAGCTATTTAAAAAAATGGGGTATTCTGACAATCCCAAGTGAACATATCTTGCAAACTACAGTTTTTATTCACAAAAATATTGAGCAATATTTAGCAAACAGCTGCATACATGATCACCAAACCAGAAACAGTAATTGCTTGTATCTAGACAGAATGAATAAAACTAAAACCCAAACCACTATGTTTTACCAAGGTGTCAAGATATACAATAAATTGCCAAAAGAAATGAAAAACATAAAGGAACTCTGTAAATTTAAAGCATTCCTTAAAGAATATTTATTAAAAAATAGTTTTTACTCGATTAGAGAATTCATGTAGCATAAAATTGGCATAAGTAAATAATCAGGTTAATCTATTATAAAGTGGACATTCTAGTTTGTAGTTTACCCATACAAGTATTAAAGGAGTCTTGTGATCTATTTCTTTTGATTGAAGCAGGTTCTTCTGCATTATGTAATTCAGTGATAAATTGTGTGTGTAATATACATATATATATTACGAATTTATCATATATAGCTTGTATTTCATTATCTTATGTGACAAAATAATGTACATATGTATGTATAATGATGACATCCATACAAAGAAATTTGTTTACGGATGAATAAATAAATAAATAAATCTTAGGAAGCCAAGGAATGCCTCAACTCTAACTGTGATGATCATCATTGTAACAGTTTGATATCGCTCACACAATTTCACGTGTTAAGTGATACTAGGTATGTGCTGTTTATGTACTTAGTTGTTGATACACCTTTCAGTTCTCTGGAAGTCTCAGTGTTTTACATCAACATGTAAGCAGCATGCTGCACTAACTTCATGAACACACAGAAAAAGATAGCTGTCAAGCAAATGGTTAGAGATACATATGCATAGAGCTGATGGAACCTCACCAAAACCATAAATGTTTCATGTTGGACATAGGACATCCTACAAATGCAACAGATTTCTTATTGTGCGGTTTTCTAGTCATGAACATCCTGATGATGATTTAACATCATCAAACAGTCCTTTGGTTCATATGTTGAAGTAAAATAAATAGAGCAGAACTGCATCGGTGTATCCACTGCCTACTGCATCTCATGAACAAACAGAATGAGCCAAGTTCCACATAATCAATGTTTATGAAATACACATTGTTATTCAGTCTCAAGAAAGAGCATAAGACATTTGCCAAAACTCATCATCTGATTATCACCAGTGATTTTAACTGTTGGTTGTGTGCGTCAATTCAGTGGTACTTCACACTGTACATTTTATATTCCTCCTATAACTTGGAACTCACAGAACAGGTGTAGTTCTGATGTGTGATAGTACTATCCATTGAATTATCATTTTAAGGTGTCCCCACTTCTACCACAGTCTCTAACCCACTACATCTTGGAATCTGAACATTCCATACAAATATATTGTGAGCAGTAGACTTTTTTAACTGGTAGACAATTTTTTCCTCTTTCTGGAGTGAAATATATTCAGATGTAAAACCTTCCTACTGAATCAGATGTATGCATGCAAGGTGAGAGTGGAGGACATACCCAGTGTGAATGTGCTGATGATGTTTTAATGCCACCCTAAACTCCTTAAACATACATTCAGCCAGAATGTTCCACACACTATGGTTACAGACTTTTTAAAGGATGAAATTACTGTTGTACACCAAATACAACAGCAATTCTGTCTGACACACAAGCTATTTATAGCTTTCTGGAGGTGTGTAAAGTCAACTGTTTGTGAAATTCACGTCCAGTTGTGGTTTGGAAATCATGGTGTTCATATCATTCCTATAAAATGATAATCAGCAATTGAAAATGTTTGTGATGACACAGCGACATCATACATGAGTAATACATTGCAACACAACATTTCAACATAAAAACAGCCACCAGTGTGAGACGCCAGATCGCAGCACACTCTGTATTTAACACTGATCAGAAGTCATGGACACTAGTCTTATGTTCCAACACATACTTGACAATATAATTGCAAAGCAGTTTAAGAAACGTCCCCCTTACATTGAGTATCTCCATAGGGATCCATATCTCAGAGTCCAAGTCACACAGGTTCACCACACTTGAATGCTGAAAGTTATTTGAAAGTGGTCCATATTTGTTCTACCATTGTATTGTATTGTATTATATATTTATTGGTCCTGTGAATAATACACTGTACAGGGGTACATAATGATACAGGACAAGTCAAATAATTTGCAATAAAGTTTAACAGAAAAAAGCTGTTGTATGGTTTTCAGTATATAGCAATATAACTCTAACATATGGGAATAACATTTCACAAATAAATTTTACATGCACACATTTCATACTTTTGGCCTAGATTATACACACACACATATATGTAATAGACCACATATAATACACAGATAAATCTAAAGTGCACATTTCTTATTTTGGCCTTAATTGTATAAACTATTTAAATTTTTCACATATTTACATTGTAGATAAAAATTCATCAACACTATAGTAACAATTCTGTAGCAAGTAGTCACTCACTGCAGTTTTGAATTTATGCATGCCAGTTATTGCCTTAATTTCTTTAGGTAATTTGTTATACAGTTTTTTTCCTGCTTGCAAGGGTCCTTTTTGTTTTAGTGTTGTATGTGAAAACTGCATATGCAAATCTTGATTATTTCTTGTGTTGTATGAATGGATATTTTGGTTTTTTTTGAAGCAATCTTGTTATTTTCATCTACAATCTTCCTTATAAACATTATTGTTTCTAGGATATATAGGCATGGTAATGGAAGAATATGAAGCTTTTTAAATGAGGGTTTGCATGAAGATTGAGGTGCTAAGCCTTCCATGGCTCTTATAATTCTTTTTTGTGCAATAAAACAGCTTTTGCTGGGTGGTGAATTTCCCCAGCAAATTAAACCATATCTTAGTAATGATTCTGCTTGGGCATAGTACACATTTTTTATGGCTTGCATTGACGTGCATCCAGCAAGAATTTTTATACTATAACAAATGGTATTTAATTTACTACATAGGTGTTGTGTGTGTTTCTGCCATCTTAGGTCATCTTGGATCTCAACTCCCAAAAATTTGGTGCTATTTACAATTTCAAGTCTTTTGCCTAACAGTTCTATGGTTGCAGTTAAAGCCTGTTTATTCTGCACTGTGTGTAGATGCATAGTGTTTGTTTTATGTGTGTTTATTATCAAGTTTTTCATTGCGAAGCATTTTGATACATGTGTAGTGCTCTTTTTTTATTTCATTTTGGAGCTCTTCTTGGGTCTTTCCTTTGATAAGTAAATTTGTATCATCGGCATATTTAATGTGCTTATAGTTAGGGCTGGATGATTCCAGGTCATTTAAAAAAAGCAAGAACAGGATTGGTCCCAGTATGGAACCCTGCGGCACACTGTATTTAACACACTGTTTTTCTGATTGATAGGAAGTTAAGTTTTTTCCTTCTTTGTACAAGACTTCAACTATTTGGTGTCTGTTTTGTAGATTTGACTTTACCCATTCATAGGCTGGGCCTCTGACACCAACATTTCCTAGCTTTCTAAGCAAAAGACCATGGTTAATGATGTCAGATGCTTTTGAAAGATCTAGGAATATTGCTGCTATGTGTTCTTTTTTATCTAATGCATTTAAAGCTTCATTTAAGAAATCGATAATAGCTGTCTCAGTGGATTTACATTTTCGGAGACCATGCTGTGTAGCTGAGAAAAGTTTATTTTTTTCAATGAAATCTATGAGTCTTTTATAAAATATTTTTTCAATTATTTTAGAAAAAACAGATTGTAGAGGGACTGGCCTATAATTTGTTATATCTGTTTTTTTACCCGTTTTGAACAATGGCTTCGCTTTAGCTATTTTTAGATTCCCTGAGAAAGTGAACTATCGCATATGTCTACCATGGGCTTAACTACTAAGGGTGCACATTTTTTAATGATATGGTCTAGTATGTTGTCAGTACCAGAGGAAAATTTTGATTTTAGCTCCCCTATTGTTTTTAGCATTTCCTGTTCATCTGTTGGGTGTAGGACGAGAGACTTGTTACTAGGGATAGTTTTAATCTGATTTGCAGTGACAGCATTTTGAAAGTTTTGCTTCACCAGAATCTCAGCTGCCTCAGAGAAATATGAGTTAAAATTATTTGCTATCTGCTGGGGATCAGATATTACAGAAGTGTTTTCATTCAGTTTGATATTATGGTATTCTCTCCGTTTTACTCCTGTTTCATGCCTTACAATCTCCCATATGGCTTTCATTTTATTTTGTGCATTTGCTACAAAGGAACTATTTGCCATTTTTTTTGCTTCTTTTATGACTTTAGTTAAAATCTTTTTGTAATTCTTAAAATAGGAATCAAACTCTGGGGATGTGGTGTGCTGTCTAGATATTTCATGAAGTAGTCTCTTTTTCTTCACAGATATTTTTATCCCTGTTGTGACCCATTTTATTTTCAGATCCTTTTTTGTGACTGTCTTTTTATGGGGTGGAAAGCAAAGTTCAAAATAATAGGTAAAACTATTTAGAAATTTATTGAACTTATAATTTATACTTTCACATTCATAGATGTCTTCCCAAGTTTCTTTACGCAAATAGTTAAGGAAATGTTGTATATTCTGGTCATTATACTTCCTAGATTTAGTAGTTAGACGTTCAGTTGAACTAAGCGGTTTTCCTAATCTTATACTAATTTCTTGGACTGTGTGGTCCCCAAAGCCTGTATTGTGTGTATGTTTCAAGGGCACATTTGTATATATTTGATCAAGGATTGTGGCTGAGGTTTTTGTGATGTGTGTTGGCGTTTCTATAGTAGCCTTTAAATTGAAAGTTGCTAAGAGGTTCAGTAAAGCAGTTTTTTTATTAGACTCACTTGCAAAGTCAATGTTGAAATCCCCACATATAATTAGTTTTCTATTTTTTGTGTAGTCTTGTGTAAGATATTTTCAAGGTTCTTTAACATAATGTTAATATTGCCAGTTGGCGCCCTGTATAGACAAATTATAGCAATTTTTTCGTCTGTGATTTCAATCCCATTTACCACAATATCTTTCTCTATGGATAATTTTTCTACATATGGCATACATTTAAAATTTATGCTATTTTTAACATAAATGCAACTACCACCATGTTTATACAATTTATGACAAAAATAACTACCCAATACAAAATTTGGAATGCATAGCATATGAAGTTTCTCTCTGTCAAGCCAATGTTCAGTAAAACATAATACAGAGGTGTTTTTCATGTCACTTTCCAACTGCTCCATATGCAAGTGGAATTACAAAAGGACCAACTTATCAGTGATATAAGATGTTCTCCACAATGTGTTGTATGCATGCATGCAGAGTATTCATTGTAGATATTTTAAGATTTAGGGCTTAGCAGAAACAACTTCAAATTGTTTAACACCGCACACCAGAAACTGCACATCACACCTCTCCTTTGTGATGAATTGTAATGGTACTTGAAGAGGAAAATGTGCTACAATAGTTCATACCAACATATGTGTCACTTTGGCTCAGTTGGTATAGTACTATACTAGTCGTTGTAGCTGATTCAACAGATTCGAGCAGTAGCCCCCATGGCAAATTCAGTATGGTAGATTCATACTATGCACTGCAACAGGTTCACAACTAACTGTAGTAGTAAACTCATAATCAAGGATTCTCAGACAGCTGCACTCACACAGTCTTGATCGGTGACGATATTATTTTTAACTAACACTGATTTTTGCCATAGGATGGTGATGTAAATTTGATATTGGTGGAAATGAAATGTTAAACTCCAATCATCATTTTTTAAGTGGTTCCTCACATGAATCATTAGTGTTTTACAATGTAAATAGTAAATTTAACATTTCTGGTAGATTTCTATCCATTACTCAACCAGAGTGTCCAGGCTTACTAGCTGTCAAATATATATTGGCCAACTTGAGCACCTTGATATAAAACTCCACTGCACTTGTGGAACTCACAGACTGCTAACTAGCACTGTACACTATGGAATGCTCGTGTGGTGCTGAGAGTGCTGACGATGATGGAAGCTGTAGTTTGGGAAGCAGTTTTCTATAATTGGTGTGTATTTTTTGGACATTTTGACATCCTGTATTTTGCTGTAACATGTATGAGGTAAGTGTTACGCAGTCTCCCCAGATCAATTTCCTGCTTCAAATAAATTTTGAATTTCTAGCATGTTATTCACATGCGATAAAGTTTTTAGATTTATGGTTTCAAAATAACTTCCAATGGCACACACATACAAACAAAATTAATGGATCACTAAATAAAATATATTACAGTGTGCTTTTACTCTCTGTCAAAGTAAAGTTATAGCACTGTCCGAACTGCCTACTTTGCTCAATTCCACAGCATCCTACTGTATGGAATTATATTCTGGGGTAATACACCACCTAGTTCAGTCATCTTCTTAACTCATAAAAGAACTGTAAGTGCAATGCAACATGCTCGAAAAACAGATTCTTGCGAATCCCTCTTTCAAAAGTCATCAATTCTCCCTCTTCCCTGTATGTATGTACTAGAAATCTGTGAATATATTAAAAAGAATTTAAAAGATGTAAATGAAAATTTTAATATCCATGAACATGATACAAGACAAAACGAAAAGTTTCATGTCCAGTCAATAAGGACATCAGCCTATAAAACCTCCACAGTAAATGACAATATACAAATTTAAAATAGTCTTCCGTATAAAGTAAAAGACTTTGTAAACTTTGTGGTTAAAGCTAAAATTCATGTATCTGCTGAAATAATTTTACATATTATTGACAAAGGTTCTTGCAGTAGCTGCACTGTCTTGTTTCAAGTCTTTTGTATCTTAAATGATCTAGAAATTCTGCTACTGAATAGAAGCAATGATCCAATAAGAATGCCCTTAGGGTTTTACAAAAGAGCAACAATGATGATATGTCTTTTTCTTTATATGGAAGACTATTCTAAATGTGAGGAAACACTGATCAGCAAATTGTAAGTAATTACATTTTTACAAAAAATTGTGAAGTGAACTGTTTGATAATATATAACTAACAAAACTGTATCATTATAGATCCCACTGATGATGCCTTAGAAAACGAGAAGGCGAAACGTGTATGGGATTAATAACACAGCAGGACAACTCAGTTTGATTTGCAAAACAAGTATTGTAAATTTGTATTTACTGTGTTTACTGTAGAGTTTTTATAGGCTGATGTCCTTATTGACTGGACATGAAACTTTTCCTTTTGTCTTGTATCATGTTCATGGATATATCTTTTCTTCCTCACCACCATAGTTTCTTCTCTAAAACTGGTCACAGATGTTAAATATTTTCATGTTGCAATACATTGCAGAAGCAGGATATTTATTATCTTACAGTGTTTTCCAAACAATTACCTAAATTGAAGTATTCTGTTGTGAAAAGTTTTGTAATTGAATCATATACATCCATGTACACAGAAAGTAAAATGCATAAATAACTATTGGTGAGAGATTATACTGATAGCATAAAATATTATTAACTAATTAATTTCCAAGAATTCTTCAAATGAGTAGAATTTACTGCATTTTGGGCAAGATTCTAATACTAACTTGCATTTATTTAATTGTGGTGACTGAGCTGATGATTGAAATCAATGTCAGAACTTGCAAAATTTTGTATTTGTAGGTATTATGAATGAGGAGAAACCTTGAAGAAGGTAAATTCAGCAAGTGACTGTTTCTTGTGTTATGTATGTGCAAAGCCCAAATCATATTAAATTCCTGGTGTTTAGTATTATAGAGAGAAGCCTATTGAACAGGAAACCTGCTAAATGGTGCACATCTTTCTGTCCATTGCTTGAGGAAGTGTTACCCAAGTGCATATCATTTTTCTGCCTAGCATTCACTGAATGAATGTTGCAATGTTTTCTGACTGAGTCACTATTAGCAACAGCAAATCCTATGATGGGATATATGTACATGGATGCCGGAGTTAGAGTTCTGAGACACCAGAACAATAGCCTTATACATTCACATAGTTATACCCTTTTTCATTACACCCAGGTTACAAATTGACACCTCAGATAAGACAGTCTTTTTCTGAGCTAGGAATATTCTTGGTGAGGGCACAGAATCTCCTCAAAATATAACACTGCGCAAGATAATAGAATGAAAGTAGGCAAAGTATTCAAGAATGTCTTGAAGAAGTGTGTTCTGGGGTTTGTAAATATTGGAAGTGTGTATATATGGAGAGCATGTGAACTTGAGCCAATCAGAGTTTCAGTTTCTTTCCTCTTTTCTTTTATTTCAAAAACCTTTTAATTATTTCACCGTTTTCCCCTCCTTTTCTCTGTCCCTTTTTTTCTTATTGTTTATCTCCATGATTTTTGTTCAATTTCCGAGTTTCTGATTTTATTTCTGAATTGTTTTCTGTCCTTAATTTCTTCTTCTGAGAGCTTCAATAACTCCAGGTCATCTTGTGTTTCTTTCATTTAACTACTCTTTGATTTATTTCTGTTAATGATGTTAAATTTTTCCTAGTAAGTCTTTTTTTTAATCCATCATACATAGGTGCATGTGCAGCTGTGGGCATCTTTTCCTTAACTTATATCTGATGTCTTATTTGTAGTGTTCATTTGCAGGTTAACTTACTCAAATTCTGTCTCTGAGAACAGTGTCATGGACTTTTCTAAGAGTTCTTGTGTCTCAATGTCATGAATTTATATCATCCCTCAAATTACTGTGATTTCAGCCACATACAAGAGTTCTGGTGAAACAATCACGTTGCAGTGTCATGGTTTTACATTTATGAAATACTGGTCATTTGTTGCAGAGATGCCACATCAGTTCGTGTATCTTTTGTAGTTTGAATACCCTTTCTGTGTTGGAAATCGTATTCAGTTCTGTGGTTTGGACTGTTTCTCCTTAGCACTTGCAGTAAGTGATCTTTGGGATTTCCCATCTGTGTTTTCAGTTACTCATACTAGTATAAGGCACTTATCCATAAATAGTACACAACTGGCCATTAAAATTTCTACACCAAGAAGAAATGCAGATGATAAACGGGTATTCATTGGACAAATATATTACACTAGAACTGACATGTGATTACATTTTCACGCAATTTGGGTGCATAGATCCTGAGAAATCAGTACCCAGAACAACCACCTCTGTCCGTAATAACGGCCTTGATACGCTTGGGCATTGAGTCAAACAGAGCTTCGATGGCCTGTACGTGTACAGCTGCCCATGCAGCTTCAACACGATACTACAGTTCATCAAGAGCACTGACTGGCGTATTGTGACGAGCCAGTTGCTCGGCCACCATTGACCAGACGTTTTCAATTGGTGAATGTGTTGGCCAGTGCAGCAGTCGAACATCCAGAAAGGCCCGTACAGGACCTGCAACATGTGGTCGTGCATTATACTGCTGAAATGTAGGGTTTCGCAGGGATCGAATGAAGGGTAGAGCCACGGGTCGTAACACATCTGAAATGTAATGTCCACTGTTCAAAGTGCCGTCAATGCGAACAAGAGGTGACCAAGACGTGTAACCAATGGCCCCGCATACCATCACGCCAGGTGATACGCCAGTATGACGATGACGAATACACACTTCCAATGTGCGCTCACCGCGATGTCACCAAACCCGGATGCAACCATCATGATGCTGTAAACAGAACCTGGATTCATCTGAAAAAATGAAGTTTTGCCATTCATGCACCCAGGTTCGTCATTGAGTACACCATCACAGGCGTTCCTGTCTGTGATGCAGCGTCAAGGGTAACCGCAGCCGTGGTCTATGAGCTGATAGTCAATGCTGCTGCAAACATCATCGAACTGTTCGTGCAGGTGGTTGTCGACTTGCAAACGTCCCCATCTGTTGACTCAGGGATCGAGACATGGCTGCATGATCTGTTACAGTCATGCGCATAAGATGCCTGTCATCTCGACTGCTAGTGATACCAGGCCGTTGGGATCCAGCATGGCAATCTGTATTACCCTCCTGGACCCACTGATTCCATATTCTGCTGACAGTCATTGGATCTCGACCAATGCGAGCAGCAATGTCACAATACGATAAGCCGCAATCATGATAGGCTACAATCCGACCTCTATCAAAGTCGGAAACGTGATGATACGCATTTCTCCACCTTACACGAGGCATCACAACAACGTTTCACCAGGCAACGCCAGTCAACTGCTGTTTGTGTATGAGAAATCGGTTGGAAACTTTCCTCATGTCAGCACGTTGTAGGTGTTGCCACCAGCGCCAAACTTGCGTGAATGCTCTGAAAAGCTAATCATTTGCATATCACAGCATCTTCTTCCTGTCAGTTAAATTTCGCATCTGTAGCACATCATCTTCGTGGTGCAGCAATTTTAATGGCCAGTAGTGTAGTATCTGCATTACAGAAAACAAAATGTCTTTCAAAATACGTTTTAGTACCTATAGCATACCGTATTTTGTATTACTTACTATTTCTACTACTGAAATGCATATCCTGCTTAATATTTTGGAAGAAACAGAAATTTTCGCAGATCTGATGAAACATCTGGACATAATTTTGACCCCTCAAGATAATGAAGTAGGCCTGTTCCTTTGCTGCCCTCCAATGCACATTAGTAAACTGATAGTTTTATTGGCCTGCACTACTTACTGCATAGGATGTGCTGTGTCCTATATTGGTATTCACATATAGTAAACATCTCACAAATGGCACTTAAACCTTACCATCCTGAACACCCCAAAGCTTTAATACAGCCTATATTGATGTTTCAATGGGAATGCAATCAAAGATATGAAAGCATTTCCGATATAACGCTCTTTGTCAAGTTTTAAATTAGCACACTTACTTCCCAGTTTCTAGTTATACACATGCCTGGACAGGGCTTTGCTCCTCCTACATCATTAACTTCAAAATGCTCAGTTAAGTCTCGATAACAGTTTGTTTTTCAACACAGTATTATCACAAAATACATTAAAATCATCAAGGTACAAAGCAACAATTGTAAGACTTTTACCTGACCTTTAAATGTATGCACAGCTCTCATGAGTATTTAGGTCTAACAGTACACTTTTTGCCTTTTCATTCCACTGTCTAGCTGACTATTTTAAACCACAGATGATCTCAGCTATTTTATTACCTTTTCATACAAAAACCTTCTGGTTGCTTTGTGAGAAGAGTTTTATGATGTTGTTGTTGTTGTGGTCTTCAGTCCTGAGACTGGTTTGATGCAGCTCTCCATGCTACTCTATCCTGTGCAAGCTTTTTCATCTCCCAGTACCTACTGCAACTTACATCCTTCTGAATCTGCTTAGTGTATTCATCTCTTGGTCTCCCTCTACGATTTTTACCCTCCATGCTGCCCTCCAATACTAAATTGGTGATCCCTTGATGCCTCAGAACATGTCCTACCAACCGATCCCTTCTTCTGGTCAAGTTGTGCCACAAACTTCTCTTCTCCCCAATCCTATTCAATACTTCCTCATTAGTTATGTGATCTACCCATCTAATCTTCAGCATTCTTCTGTAGCACCACATTTTGAAAGCTTCTATTCTCTTCTTGTCCAAACTATTTATCGTCCATGTTTCACTTCCATACATGGCTACACTCCATACGAATACTTTCAGAAATGACTTCCTGACACTTAAATCTATACTCGATGTTAACAAATTTCTCTTCTTCAGAAACGCTTTCCTTGCCATTGCCAGCCTACATTTTATATCCTCTCTACTTCGACCATCATCAGTTATTTTGCTCCCCAAATAGCAAAACTCCTTTACTACTTTAAGTGCCTCATTTCCTAATCTAATTCCCTCAGCATCACCCGACTTGATTAGACTACATTCCATTATCCTTGTTTTGCTTTTGTTGATGTTCATCTTATATCCTCCTTTCAAGACACTGTCCATTCCATTCAACTGCTCTTCCAAGTCCTTTGCTGTCTCTGACAGAATTACAATGTCATCGGCGAACCTCAAAGTTTTTATTTCTTCTCCATGAATTTTAATACCTACTCCGAATTTTTCTTTTGTTTCCTTTACTGCTTGCTCAATATACAGATTGAACAACATCGGGGAGAGGCTACAACCCTGTCTTACTCCCTTCCCAACCACTGCTTCCCTTTCATGTCCCTCGACTCTTATAACTGCCATCTGGTTTCTGTACAAATTGTAAATAGCCTTTCACTCCCTGTATTTTACCCCTGCCACCTTTAGAATTTGAAAGAGAGTATTCCAGTCAACATTGTCAAAAGCTTTCTCTAAGTCTACAAATGCTAGAAACGTAGGTTTGCCTTTCCTTAATCTTTCTTCTAAGATAAGTCGTAAGGTCAGTATTGCCTCACGTGTTCCAGTGTTTCTACGGAATCCAAACTGATCTTCCCCGAGGTTGGCTTCTACTAGTTTTTCCATTCGTCTGTAAAGAATTCGTGTTAGTATTTTGCAGCTGTGACTTATTAAGCTGATAGTTCGGTAATTTTCACATCTGTCAACACCTGCTTTCTTTGGGATTGGAATTATTATATTCTTCTTGAAGTCTGAGGGTATTTCGCCTGTTTCATACATCTTGCTCACCAGATGGTAGAGTTTTGTCAGGACTGGCTCTCCCACGGCCGTCAGTAGTTCCAATTTAATATTGTCTACTCCGGGGGCCTTGTTTCGACTCAGGTCTTTCAGTGCTCTGTCAAACTCTTCACGCAGTATCATATCTCCCATTTCATCTTCATCTACATCCTCTTCCATTTCCATAATATTGTCCTCAAGTACATCGCCCTTGTATAGACCCTCTATATACTCCTTCCACCTTTCTGCTTTCCCTTCTTTGCTTAGAACTGGGTTTCCATCTGAGCTCTTGATATTCATACAAGTCGTTCTCTTATCTCCAAAGGTCTCTTTAATTTTCCTGTAGGCGGTATCTATCTTACCCCTAGTGAGATAGGCCTCTACATCCTTACATTTGTCCTCTAGCCATCCCTGCTTAGCCGTTTTGCACTTCCTGTCGATCTCATTTTTGAGACGTTTGTATTCCTTTTTGCCTGTTTCACTTACTGCATTTTTATATTTTCTCCTTTCATCAATTAAATTCAATATTTCTTCTGTTACCCAAGGATTTCTACTAGCCCTAGTCTTTTTACCTACTTGATCCTCTGCTGCCTTCACTACTTCATCCCTCAAAGCTACCCATTCTTCTTCTACTGTATTTATTTCCCCCATTCCTGTCAATTGCTCCCTTATGCTCTCCCTGAATCTCTGTACAACCTCTGGTTCTTTTAGTTTATCCAGGTCCCATCTCCTTAAATTCCCACCTTTTTGCAGTTTCTTCAGTTTTAATCTACAGGTCATAACCAATAGATTGTGGTCAGAGTCCACATCTGCCCCTGGAAATGTCTTACAATTTAAAACCTGGTTCCTAAATCTCTGTCTTACCATTATATAATCTATCTGATACCTTTTAGTATCTCCAGGGTTCTTCCATGTATACAACCTTCTTTCATGATTCTTAAACCAAGTGTTAGTTATGATTATGTTGTGCTCTGTGCAAAATTCGACCAGGCGGCTTCCTCTTTCATTTCTGTCCCCCAATCCATATTCACCTACTACGTTTCCTTCTCTCCCTTTTCCTACACTCGAATTCCAGTCACCCATGACTATTAAATTTTCGTCTCCCTTCACAATCTGAATAATTTCTTTTATTTCATCATACATTTCTTCAATTTCTTCGTCATCTGCAGAGCTAGTTGGCATATAAACTTGTACTACTGTAGTAGGCGTGGGCTTCGTATCTATCTTGGCCACAATAATGCGTTCACTATGCTGTTTGTAGTAGCTTACCCGCATTCCTATTTTCCTATTCATTATTAAACCTACTCCTGCATTACCCCTATTTGATTTTGTGTTTATAACCCTGTAGTCACCTGACCAGAAGTCTTGTTCCTCCTGCCACCGAACTTCACTAATTCCCACTATATCTAACTTCAACCTATCCATTTCCCTTTTTAAATTTTCTAACCTACCTGCCCGATTAAGGGATCTGACATTCCACGCTCCGATCCGTAGAACGCCAGTTTTCTTTGTCCTGATAACGACATCCTCTTGAGTAGTCCCTGCCCGGAGATCCGAATGGGGGACTATTTTACCTCCGGGATATTTTACCCAAGAGGACGCCATCATCATGTAATCATACAGTAAAGCTGCATGCCCTCGGGAAAAATTACGGCTGTAGTTTCCCCTTGCTTTCAGCCGTTCGCAGTACCAGCACAGCGAGGCCGTTTTGGTTATTGTTACAAGGCCAGATCAGTCAATCATCCAGACTGTTGCCCTTGCAACTACTGAAAAGGCTGCTGCCCCTCTTCAGGAACCACACGTTTGTCTGGCCTCTCAACAGATACCCCTCCGTTGTGGTTGCACCTACGGTACGGCTATCTGTATCGCTGAGGCACGCAAGCCTCCCCACCAACGGCAAGGTCCATGGTTCATGGGGGGAGTTTTATGATACAAAATTATGAATCTTAAAATCAGGACTTACAGCTAAACTACCAAGAGATCTAAGAGTATTTCAGCTCACAAATGATGAAAATGTTTCATCATAATCTA
Source organism: Schistocerca piceifrons (assembly GCF_021461385.2). Taxonomy (NCBI): domain Eukaryota; kingdom Metazoa; phylum Arthropoda; class Insecta; order Orthoptera; family Acrididae; genus Schistocerca; species Schistocerca piceifrons. The sequence goes on from NC_060149.1 coordinate 277,567,081, forward strand.
TACCAAACATTTGAATAAATCCCTTTAGCAGCAAGTCTAATACTATAGCATGCTGTGCAATCGGTACCCCTTTTCAACTTAAATACTCATTTGTTATCTATGATACTTTTACTCTTTATTGGGTCCACAAGTCCCCAACCACCATTGTTCTGGACGCACTTTATTTCCACTTCCATGGCCTTTATCTAATCTTCACTGTCACTCCTTGACATGGCATCTTCCAGATTTAAAGTATCTCTTCCTGAGCGAGAAACACCACTTGCACTTACACAGGTGAAATAATTTGGGTACTTTTTGAGTTTGACTACATGGGCTGACCTTCTGATTTGTCAGTCATCTTCTGGAACATTGAGGTCCATCAGCACCATCTGAATCTTCTCGATGTCTACCCTTGACTTAGCATCTGGGATATAGTCCAGGTCGTGATCAGTGCCTGCAGTATCACTCCCACTATTGATGACTTCCACTACTTCCTCTGCCTCACCCCATTCAGCACCTCATTCACTTGGCCGCAACACACAATAATCTTCACTTAAAGGTGGTGCCCTGATATTGTCAGCTGAACATTCATTCTCCAGAAAAATGACATTTCTGCCTTTGACTATTTTCTTGGGTCTCTGTGGATCAGTTAGTTTGTAACCTTCAGTCCTTTCATCATAACATAAAAAGATAAGTTTGTCAGTCTTGGTCTCCCACTCCCTTTTATTTTGATATAGTATATTAGGAAAGGCTTGACAACCAAATACTTTTAGACTGTTAAAAAAGATGTTTTTACTATTCCACAACTCCTGTGGATTTATGGAAGGAGTAGTTTAAGTGCTCTATGAGGACCATGGTTCTCTATGTATGCAACTGTATTGCATGCCTCTGCCCTTTAGATGCTAGGTAGACCAGAGTCAAATAACATGCAATATGCCATCTCATAAATTGATTTGTTGGTTCCTTTCATAGCACCATACTGTTCTGAACTGTGGGCACACTAATGTGATGCTCAGTCTCATTCTCACAGAGAAATGAATCAAACCTAGGAGTTCACAAAGCCAGTGCTATTGTCTGTTCAAACAGTTTTGTTGTTTGCGCCATCCTATTTTCTGCCCAAGTTTTAAACTCACAGCAAAAATTATATGTTTGATCTTCACTCTTGAGAAAATAACAGAATTCTAGAATGGTCATCCACTAGTAAATACATGTACATAACCAAACCATGTGATATTTGCCCCACTAAGCCAAACACTTCAGGTGCACTCTGTGCTCCAGTCATAGGAAATGAAAATTTAGACGCATTATCAAGCACACATGAGTTACACTTATCAAAAAGACAGAATCACAACACTCCAACTTTATGCCTCCACTCTGTAAACATGATTTAAGTCCTGTGTCAACTCTGACATGACCAAGTGTACTCTATCCTAAGTGTTCCAAGTTACTAATTTTACTAACAGCTAGAGCATGCTCAACTGACACAGGCTGAACATTTTTAGTTAATAGATGCCATTTGACTCCAATCAGCTACAAAGTAGTTCACCCCTTTTGAGCATTTTACATGTATCTTTGTCAAAAACAATATTTATGCCTCTCTTAACCAAAGGAGACACCGACAAAAATTTATTGGAAAAGCCAGGGACAAGAATAACATAACTGACAATAGCATTTTCTTTCCCTTCACTTTCTAGTTAAACATTATCAGCACACTACAATTTTTTGTTTGCAATTTTCTGGCACAAAATCTCGAAACCACACCTTTCTTGAAGTCAAGTCAGTGATCCACTCATTCTTGTTGAAATCTGACACACAGTGCACAAAACAATGACTTGTCAGCTCCCTTTGAATCCTTCTTTGATGATCTGAGTTGACCATAATTCAAGCAATTGAAACATTTTATTTTCTTAATTTCTTGTTTATATTTGGAAAACTGCTGCTCTGATTTCTTGCAATCCTTTGTGAATGAAGCACTCTCACCACCATCTTTGTCCAAGTTGAACTATCCTTTCACTATTCCATTTAACAACTTTTCTTTCATGTTTTCCACTGCGAAATTTTCATCTGGTGTGCTGGATTATATGCTCATTCAGTAAAGCAGACAAACTTTTGGTAAATTTCTCAGCATAATGAGTGGAATTAGTCCATCATCCACTGGATTGCTCATGCTCTGTAGTTTTTTTGGCTGAATCCAGAATATGGGAAACGTAATTTTAAGTATTTCCTTCAAATGTGGATAATGTGGTGTCCAACAGACCATCCTAGTGATCCATTAACCTAGTTTTATTCTTACCAGCAACCAATTTTTCCAGGGTGTCCTGAGCTAATTTTGCCTTTGTTATGTTTTCCATATGTGCATATAGAGATTTGTCCTCATGCAAAAGAGTAATTGTCCATGTATCTACATCCTCCTCTGCACCCATGGCGTAGTCCCATAATTTTTCACACATTAGAATTAGCTGCATCACTGACTTCCATGTGTTGCAGTCATTTTTGCTCTTCAGTCTGTGTGGTTTTCATCAAACTTAAAATTTAAGACTTTTGGAAATGTGAATTTATGGACATTAAATCAAATTACTAGTTTCTTAAAAAAATCCACAAGAAGTATACATATGACATATTTCCAAAGCCTCTGTGTTTCAGTGTTAGACACACGGATCACATTATAGTGGAGATAACAGTGTTCAGTTTTTGCACAAGGCCTGAATGTGATACTATCAAGAAAGTCTTCCATCTATTCTCAGTCCTAAGAGATTAAAACAGATGATTTCACTGTTTGATGGACTTGGGAAAATAAAATGTTGGTTTTACAGGAGCTCCATGTCAGAAACTGAATACATTGTGTTTTGTTGCAGGTAGGTGTTATTTGTTCTCTGAAAGCAATAAATGTTACTAAATTCTTTGAAATTTTAGAGGATGTTCAGAAAAGTCACTTATATCCTCCTCATGGGGTTTACAGCATCAATGAAATGGGACTTTTGGTTGTACAATCTAAATTGTCTAAGGTTTTTGTACTAAAAGTTAGAGGGCAAGTTGGCTCCCTTACATCTAACAAAAGAGTCATTCTCTCTTTGTTTGTAATTTGTATATCTGCAGAAGTGACTTTTATCCCTCCTTTCTTCTTCAAATTTCCTGGACAGTGGATGAAAGTAGAGCTCTTTAAGATGGTTCTCCACCTGGGACAGCTTTTGTTTCTCACCTGTCAGAGTAGATGCAAAGTGAGATATTTACACAATGGTTTGACAATTTTTTTGAAGTATGCTAAACCAGCAAAGGACGACCCCATAGTATTAATACTTGGTGGACATGTTATGCACATGAAGACCCTCAAATTCATTGAAAAGGCTAGGAAAAACCAAACAACTGTAGTTTGCATCTTGTAACAGTGCAGCCGCAAGCTGCAGCCATTGGGCATATCTTTTATGGGGCCTTTCAACACCTTTTGCATTCAGACTGTTGAGAGATTCTTGTGAAAAGGCCTTGGTAGGCAAGTAACTCAATATCATGTGTCTCGCCTACTTGGGGAGGATTTTTTAAGAGCAGCTACTCCTGCTGTTGATGTAAGTGGATTTGGAAGGTGTAGCATCCTACCAATCAATAGGTACATATTTACCAATTAGGATTTTGCAGCAGCTATAACCACAGAAGTTCACAATCCATCTAAATCTGCTACATGCCTACCAGTTGAATACAGTCAGGTCTCACAGGTCTACAAGAAACTTGTTCTGCTGAGACTGATAATGTATCTGCAGACCCTCAACCCACCACTGCACTTCCCGCACTTTCTGGAGATGGCAGCAAGGCATTTACTATAGATTAGGGAGACCTCAACAATGGGTTTGTTCTTATCTCTCAAGATTCATCAAATCCTTGCACCTCATGTGCAGTTAATTCACCCACAAAAGCCCAACACATCTGTTGTACGCCCACTCTCCACGTGCAGCAGGTCAACCTCATTTGTTGTAAGCCATCATGATAATTGTCCCAATCCCAATAGTAAACATTAACAAATGACAAAATAAGCAAAAGAAAGGTTCAGTAGCAGTTTTAATTTCGACTCCTTACAAAATTGTTCTTGTAACAGCAAAAGCTGGAAGCAATGAGAGATTGGCTGAAGAAAACCAAAATACGAATAAAAAAGGAAGAAGTACAAAAACAAGAAGTTAATAAAGAAGAAAGAAGGTCAAGAAAAAGAAATCAAAAGTGTCAGAATGAATTTTGTTTCAAGGCTCTGACATCAATGACTGATTGCCTGTATTGTGGGGACTTATCTTCAAAGTCCAGGGAAAATGAAGGCTGAATAAGGTGCTCAGACTGTCTAAATTGGACACACAAGGCTTGTGCCGGCTGTGAGGAAGAACACAATGAGTTCATCTTTCATCTCTGTAAATAAACTGTAAAAAACAATAGCCAAAGAAGTGTTGTGGAGAAATGTTAAAATGCATTTTATAAACAGTTTAATTCAACTTAGGACATAATTTTAAAATAAACTGTAAATTGTTAAATCTTTTTGTAGAATGATAAAGTTCCTATTATTTGAAAAAATACTCATTTCACAAAAGGCAGGTAAACTGTTATGTTTTATATTGGGCATAGTGGTCACCCAGTGGCCATTTTACCATACTCAATAGGGAAAACTGGCCATTTTCCAGAGTAAGTTCAAACTATTTTTTCACAAAAAGAAACTGAAATACAGAAAAAGTGAAAATTTTCACATAAACATAAATATTTAAGCTAACTAATGCCTAACTTTTATTTGTTTGTATAAATTTTTACTTATTGGCAAAAAAAAACATCATGTTCCCTTAGTGTGGCAATATAGCCACCCTTCCCCTACCTGTAGCTGCAAGGGGTGTAGTTATCTCAGAAAACTTATTTTCAAGTGTTCTAAATATTTACATGCACCAACAAATGTTTGATTTAACTTGCTAACCATTGGCAAGAAGTTATTCATGACATGGGCAAACTGTTCATACAATGACGAGAAAACATTACAACACCAAAAAATAATTAACATGGAGTAACAAAATCTCAGGGATACATTTGTCTAGGCAACAGATTGAAGTGATTAACTCTGCAAGATCACAGGCTAATGTAAGCATTAGATAAGCCACTGAAAATGTAAAATGTTTGTACACTAATAACTGGTGTAACACTCCAAATTGTTGAATGCCAGCACGCATACATACATGCATTGTGTCACACAAGTGTTGGATATCAATTTGTGGAATGGTGTTCCAAGCCTGTTACCCTTGGTCGGTCAATGCAGGGACAGTTAATAATGGTTGTGAATTACATTAGAGTTGTAATTCTTCATGCTTTCCTGGCAATCTGTTGACATCTCGGATATTCGGGAATCCAGCCGGATATTTGCATCATTCTCACACGATATTTCAACAGGTAGCACCTGAAGAAGACAGCGAGGTGCGCTGTTGAAATATCGTGTGAGAACGACGCGAATATCCAGCTGGATTCTCGAATATCCAAAATACATTATAGTTGTTGTCCTATGATCTCGATTGGAGACAGATCTGCTAATCGAACAGGCGAAAGGCAACATGACGACACTCTGTAGAACGTGTTGGGTTACAAAAGCAGTATGTTGGCAAGTGTTACCCTGTTGGGAAATACCTCATGGAGTGCTATTCACGAACAGCAGCACAACAGGTTGAATCACCAGACTGACATACAAATTTACAGTCTGGATGTATGGGATAACCATGCAAGGGCTCCTGCTGTCATATGAAATTGCACCCCAGACCATAATTCCAGGTGTATGTCCAGTGTGTCTAGCACACAAGACAGATTGGTTGCAGGCCCTCAACTGGCCGCCTCCTAACCGACACATGCCGATCACTGTCACTGAGGCAGAATCAGCTTTCATCAGAAAACACAAAAGACCTCCAACCTGTCTTCCCATGAGCTTTCACTTGGTACCACTGAAGTCACATGTGGAGGTGGTTTGGGGTCAGTGGAATGCACACGACAGAGCATCTGTTTCAGAGCTGTCCTTGAAGTAACCAATTTGCAACAGATCATTGTTTCACTGTGGTGCCAACAGCTGCTCAAATTACTACTGCAGATGGAGTACAGTGCACCAGAGCCATATGCTGCACACGTTGGTCTTCTTTCCTCTTGGTAGTGCCACATGGCCAACCAGAGTCTGGTCTTCTTGCAACCGTACATTCCCGTAAGCACCGTTGCCAGCAGTGATGTACAGTGGCTACATTCCTGCTAAGTTTTTCTGCAGTATCACAGAAGGAACATCCAGCTTCTTGTAGCCTTATCACACGATATTGTTCAAATTCAGCGGGGTGTTGAAAATGGGATCTTGTCACCTTAAAGGCATTCCTAACTAACATCAACTCACCGTGTCCAATCTCAAAGGTAACTTACACTCACAACTGTTACAACATGTATCTAAAGCAAATCTGATTTGCATCCTCATAGTGGCACAGCTAGCACCACTTTTATGAGACTGGCACAAAATCTGAGTAAACATAATCTTTTAGATGTAGAAAAATGCCTACCAACTTTTTGGTTTTTCAATTATTTTCCCGTCAGTGTAGTTTCGTTCTCAATTTGTAACAGTTCCTAGTCTATGCTTGAAAAGCTGTGTATATTCAGTATTGCCCCTGTTTGGTTAATTTTAGTATTAATTTTTTTGATAATGCAGGTCCTCTTTTAATGAAACTATAGTTATGGTAACAGTTTTATTGATGTATGAAAACATTTTTTTAATGACAGACATTTATAAATGGGTTAGTATCACTTTTATACACAAAGACATACAGACATGATCATGAGTAAAGTGAAAATGATGATCACACAAAAAACATGCAGTAAATAAAGACAACAATTTTTGTTTTCATGTTTCTTGTTGTAACTGATATAAACCAGGTATTACCAACATCTGCAACCAGAGTTTTGGAGTATTACAAAACTTGTTTGAAATGAACAAGTTAACTTAAAGTATTTCAAAAATTAATTACATCCATTCCAGGAAAACATCATCACATAATGATCTAGACTTCAGAATACAAAATAAAGAAGTTGTGAGGGTAGTTGTTACAAAATTTGAGGTGTCCACACAGATGAAAATTTAGACTGGAAAGCCCACATCCTCTGTCTCACTAACAAGTTAATTTCTGCTTGCTTCACACAATGTGTAACAAATATTGTGTGTAGTAGACAGTGTAGCAGAATCGTCTATTATGCTTACATCCATTCTGCTATTACATATGGCCTCACTTTCTGGGGCCATGATACGACAAACCTAATCACCACTTTCACACCACAAAAACAAGCTGTTAGAATAATTACCAACAGTTCAAGGCTAACACCTTCAAGCACTTATTTTAACTGCTATATATTCTAGTCTTATCACGCCTCTAAATATAAAAAGTGTAACTGATACAAATAGGTACATAAACAATTTCAAAACAAACTCAGATCTGCATTTGTATTATACAAGAATGTGCAATGACATCCATATAAAAAGAGTAAACAAGCATTAGCACAAAAACAAACAAACACTCAAGGTACTACATGGTATAACAAACTTCTGGCACAGATGAAATAAATAAAAAAAGTCTTCATTTAAGGAAGCAGTGTTCAAATTTTTAATGAGCAAGTGCTATTATAATGCAAACAAGTACTTGTGAAAACCTATTAGCAAATAATTAGATTCATGTACTATATGTCATAGTCAAAATCAGTTGTATTTTCAACCAAGTGTTTGCTATAATCTGAATGAAAATTTTGAACAGAAATGTTACAACTACTATGTGTTTGTATGTGAATGTCAACTAAGTATTCCATGTAAAAATATTTTTCATTTCTTTATGTAATTAATCATAGTTGTATGTGCAATTCTGAATGTGATATTGTGTAAGATACTATGCACCATAGTATTATGTGGCGTATTGTACTTATTTGTGATTGTTTATTATCATACATATACAGTTAGAAGCTGAAAACACTTTTTTACATAACTTTTATAGGTACTTCTTGTCATGGAAGTCAGTCTCTTAGTTCAAAGTTTATATGTGAATGATATGAGTAAACGAAACATGTTCCAAGTTATGAAATTTGAAATAAGTGCATGAATTTCAGAGGTAAATTAGTGTTCATCTTTACATTCATAGTCTTTTGGGAATATGTTTGAGGAAATGAAGTAGAGAAATATAATAAAAACACCACAATTAGAATGAAGGATCATGGAAAATGATCTTGTGCAGACAAGTTTTGGGAAGTAAATTTTGAATACGTCTTATAGCTGTAAATATTTGAATATGAAAAGTATTGCTCTAATATAGACAAACTCGACTGATTTCTCTTTATTTTGAAGGTCCCACAAAGAATGGATCTTCCTGTACTGGTATCACCACATTCTGCAATTAAAATTAGTTTAATAGAACATCAATGAGTTACAAATATGGCGTTGTCTGCACACTATTTTTATTCACCAACTTTCACAGCAACCTTCTTTACAGATGGCATCTGCTTTGATTTGCAGAGTCTTGGTTGTAATTCCTGGGTCCTCTGTGAAGTACTGTCAATGTGTTTTCTGGAACATGTCTTATATTCTTCTCAAAGAACCATCTGTTGTTGTCTTATAGTTAATTTTTATGCAGGTGCATAAAACTGGACCGGCTAACGCAGATTACAGATTTTCATTCTCTCGGAGCTTTGTATCTGCAATGTCAGGTCGTGCTGAAAGAGGTAAATACAGGAAAATTGAATATAATATAACACTAATATAACATACTAAATTCTGCTTTTTTAGTTGTTTAGAAATATGAAGCATGATTTATGGGCAAAACTGTCTTTGGCATGTCGTTTTTGTGGTTTATTGGTTCTGAAATCCACAGAAAATGATGATTTTTGCTACAATTACTGTTTGGCACATTTTGATTTTTATTGTGTCCAGCACTAGATGATAAAATTCTCAGAAGGATGTACCGGGTGATCAAAAAGTCAGTATAAATTTGAAAACTGAATAAATCACGGAATAATGTAGATAGAGAGGTACAAATTGACACACATGCCTGGAATGACATGGAGTTTTATTAGAACCAAAAAAATACAAATATTCAAAAAACATCCGACAGATGGCGCTTCATCTGATCAGAATAGCAATAATTAGCATAACAAAGTAAGACAAAGCAAAGATGATGTTCTTTACAGGAAATGCTCAATATGTCTACCAACATTCCTCAACAATAGCTGTAGTTGAGGAATAATGTTGTGAACAGCACTGTAAAGCATGTCCGGAGTTATGGTGAGGCATTGGCTTGGGTGTTGTCTTTCAGCACCCCTAGAAATGTCAGTCGATCACAATACACTTGCGACTTCAGATAACCCCAAAGCCAATAATCGCACAGACTGAGGTCTGGGGACCTGGGAGGCCAAGCATGACAAAAGTGGCGGCTGAGCACATGATCATCAGCAAACGACGTGCGCAAGCGATCTTTCACACGTCTAGCAATACTTTTTTTTTTTTTGTTCTAATAAAACCCCATGTCATTCCAAGCATGTGTGTAAATTTTTACCTCTCTATCTACATTATTCCGTAGTTTATTAAGTTTTCAAAATTATACTGACTTTTTGATCACCTGGTACAATGGACTCAAGTTTCTATATTTGACCCTCAGTTCATGTATGGGGAAGTGCACAAGCTGGCCACTTAAAGAGAAAATTTGGAAAAAGAGCAATGAGCTGTATAACAAATACAGGGCTATTACAAATGATTGAAGCGATTTCATAAATTCACTGTAACTCCATTCATTGACATATGGTCACGACACACTACAGATACGTAGAAAAACTCAAAGTTTTGTTCGGCTGAAGCCGCACTTCAGGTTTCTGCCGCCAGAGCACTCGAGAGCGAAGTGAGACAAAATGGCGACAGGAGCTGAGAAAGCGTATGTAGTGCTTAAAATGCACTCACATCAGTCTGTCATAACAGTGCAACGACACTTCAGGACGAAGTTCAACAAAGATCCACCAACTGCAGACTCCATTCGGCAATGGCATGTGCAGTTTAAAGCTTCTGGATGCCTCTGTAAGGGGAAATCAACGGGTCAGCCTGCAGTGAGCGAAGAAACGGTTGAACGCATGCGGGCAAGTTTCACGCGTAGCCGCGGAAGTCGATGAATAAAGCAAGCAGGGAGCTAAATGTACCACAGCCGACGGTTTGGAAAATCTTACAGAAAAGGCTAAAGCAGAAGCATTTCTTAAACAGGAGATTGGAAAACCGATGGATTGGTTGTGGTGGAGATCATGATCAACAATTCATGTCATGGCCTCCACACTCTCCCGACTTAATCCCATGCGATTTCTTTCTGTGGGGTTATGTGAAAGATTCAGTGTTTAAACCTCCTCTACCAAGAAATGTGCCAGAACTGCGAGCTCGCATCAACGATGCTTTTGGACTCATTGATGGGGACATGCTGCGCCGAGTGTGGGAGGAACTTGATTATCGGCTTGATGTCTGCCAAATCACTAAAGGGGCACATATCGAACATTCGTGAATGCCTAAAAAAACTTTTTGAGTTTTTGTATGTGTGTGCAAAGCATTGTGAAAATATCTCAAATAATAAAGTTATTGTAGAGCTGTGAAATCGCTTCAATCATTTGTAATAACCCTGTATATGACCCAGAAAGTCCTGTATACAAGCTCTTATATGCCATAATATTATGAAAGTGCACTTACTATTTCATTTTAACTGAAAAATTGAAATATCTCAAAAACTACACATTGCACCAACAAAAGATATAATTTAAATTTGTTTGTCTAGGAGGGGGACATCCAATGATACCACACTCCACTCTCACCCCACTCCATGTGTGGGTGGCAGAGGGAAACTTTGAAATCTTCAGTGGGAATCCACATTTTTATTGCACATTACGAATCTATGGCAGAATCTACATATGTTTTGTCTAAAGCATTTTTTTCGTTTCGTAACAGATGGCACTATAATCAGAGGAATAGAAATGGGTACACAATCATAATCTATGACGTGCTCCTCAATGGCCCTTGAGTATCCAATGGCACATGGGATCCCACCTCTATGCTGCGAGAGTAGGATAGGCCAGTATTTCACAACTTCTAATTGGAAACCCAACTCACAACATTGTATTCCTCTGATGTATTGAACAGGGGACTACTTGACGTGTCACTGCAGCCATGGTTCGAGATGAACGTTGCGCTACATATCCCTTTGTTAAAATGTCGTGCAACCGCAAACTTCAATACACTTAGTGATTCACTTTTCAAATGACCATGCACAGGACAGAAGTATATCTGTGGGAATGTCAGTACAGGCATTTCTGATGCGGTCCACCATGTCCTCATGGCCTGTTGGCACTTGCTGGTACAACTTATCTTTTAAATATTCCCACAGAAAGAAATACGGCAACCTAGCAGGCCAATTAATAGGTTCACTTTTGCCGACCTATTGACAAATGTAAACATGATCTAATACCTCCTGTGCTTCAATTGCGTAATACGCTGGACAATCATCATACTGAAACCAAATACGTTATCCAATGTCCAGGGCAATGTTCTGCAGTAGAACTGGCAGTTCCTCTTCCAAAAATGTTTGATATCTGCGCCCATTCAATGTGCCATCAATAAAATGTGACAATGCAGTACTGTAACAATGTTACCTACCAATATACAGGGATCATGGTGTAATTGCCGGGTGCTTATCTGCGAACTGTTGTGCACTGCCACTACTACAGCTGTTTCATTAGCTTCTTCTGTAACACATTTGCTTCATGTCCTTTTGTCGGTCTGCATGCTGCCATCAGACATAAAGGCATCCTAAACCTTGTAAAAGAATGAATGAGAGTGAGCTTTCTCTGGAAAACACTTGGCACACAAGGCAACAGCAGCCTCAACATTTCCCCTACAATTCTCTGTCAATCAGGATCATTTCAAATTTTTTCTTCTGTAGTTGCAAAATTCATCATCCACTTACATGTCTGTTCTCTAAATGATAGGTAGGTGTGCAGGCAATAAACACAGTCCAAGTATAATGTTTATAGCTGTTGTCTACATTATACTTGACCTCTGGTCACAGTGTACTGCCTGTTATGATACATCACAGTTCACTACATGAGTGCAGTGGCACATCAAGTAGTCCCCTGTTTGATATATCAGAGGAATACAATGCTGTAAATGGGGTTTCCAGTCAGAAGTTATGAAACACTGGTCTGTCTACACTCACAGCACGGAGGTGGGGGTTCTATGTGCCATTAGATATTCAAGAGCCATTGAGTAGCATGTCGTAAATTACAATTTGCACCTGTTTCTATTCCCCCGATTACAGCACAATCTGTGGCCAAATGAAGAAAATGTTTCTGAAAAAACGTATGTAGATTTTGCTGTGGAATCAATCTCTACTAGAAAAAGGAGATTCCCACTAAAGATTTCAAAGTTGTATCCCGGCCCCCATGCATGGGGTGGGGTGGTAGGTAGAGTGTAGTATCGTTGGAAAGCCCCTCCAAGACAAACAAATTGGAGTTATAACTTTTCTCAATCCAATGTGTACTTTTAGAGATATTTCAATGTCTTCAGTTAAAATGAACATTCTACATATACAGTGAGTACTCTCTCATAACATTATGGTGCACAAGAGCTCATATATAAAGAATATTATGGCAGTGACAGCCAGTGATAAACACCTTCTAAATAAAGACATAGATTAACATGCAACATGAGGAAAGGAAAATTATTACAGAACACAGCAAAATATCAAACTGACAGTATGTGCTCCAGATGGAGCAGGCAAAAGGGTTCTTAACCCGTCAGTACATGCAGGTGGTCTGTCAGACCAAGGAGAATATTTTCACATTAATGCAATGTCTGAAAGTTGTTTCCAAGATGCTATCTTCTCAGTACCTTTAAGTGAGTGTAATAGGAGTCGTTTGGTGTGGTGTATCTGCTATTTCTACAATAGCACTTCCGGTTAGCTCACAACAAAGAGTTCTAGGGTCTCACAGGCTAGCCATGTGTACTTGTGTCAGTTTATTGTTAGCTCCACCAAGGTTATTCACGTGCACGCATATTTGTGGTATCTACTTAGTTTAGTGGTAGAGCAGATTTTTTCGTGCTTTGTACCTTATTTTAGTGTGTTGTAAGTGTTGTAACTGCATCATGGCTTATTCTTACGAGGCACAGGAGGAGAGAATTAGGAACTTGATTGAAAAAGTAATGGCTGAAAGTGACGCTGGTGATTCTGAAGATGGAGAAATCAACTTTGAAAAAATCCAGGACCCAGAGTGGAAAAGTGATTCTGGCACCGAACAAAAAGCGTCGAGTGATGAATCAGAAGACAGTGATTGTGGTGCCGACAGTGATGTGTTTGTCGGTAAAGACAGAACAGCATAGAACTCACATGCTCTGCCAAAGAACTCCCGCACACATTGTCATAACATCATAACTCACTTACCAGGTGTGAAAGGTGCAGCAAAAAGTGCTACAAATCCTCTACAGTGCTGGGAACTGTTTTTTGATGAAAACATTATACACATACTCGTTGACTGCACTAATAGGTACATTCAAAGTATCCAGGGAAACTTTTCAAGGGAAAGAGATGCACAACAAACTAATAAAACTGAAATAAAGGCCTTATTGGGATTATTGTACTACACTGGTGTAATGTGTGCCCATCGACTAAGTCTACAAGATTTGTGGTGAACATAGAACAGGAGTTGAAATATTTCATCTCACAATGGGCATAAACAGATTTCGTTTTCTCCTTCGATGCCTCAGATTTGACGATAAACAAATGAGAATGGAAAGGGAGAAAACAGATCACATGGCGGCGATAAGACAGGTGTTCAGTCTAATTGCTGAAAATTTTCAGAAGGCTTATACAGTTTCTGAATACGTGACAGTTGATAAAAAACTAGAAGCATTCCATGGAAGATGCAGATTCAGACAGTACATGCCAAATAAGCCAAACAAGTATGGAGTAAAGATTTTTGCAGCAGTGGATGCCAGAATGTTTTACACATTCAACATGGAGGTCTATGTTGGGCAACAGCCTGAAGGCCCTTACAGACAGGACAACAGACCAGTTGAACCTGTTCAGAGACTTTGCCAACCTATCCTGAATACAGGCCACAACGTAACTTGCGACAATTATTTTACAAGTTATGAGCATGCAAACACATTGATTACGAAGAAGACGACCATCATTGGTACCCTGAGGAAGAACAAGAGACAAGTCCCAAGGGGATTTATTAACACTAAAAACTGAAAAGAAAAGTCATCTATGTTTGGGTTTCATAAAAATTGCACCTTAGTCTCTTATGTGCCGAAATGAAATAGAGTGGTATTACTACTGTCAACAATGCACCACAATGGAAATATTGACAAAAATACAGAGAATGATAGAAAACCAGAAATTATCACTTGCTATAACCTTACTAAGGGTGGAGTTGACGTTGTAGATGGAATGAGTGCAACATATAATGTAGCTAGAAACACAAGAAGATGGCCAATGGATACTTTTTATAGCATCATGAACACAGCTGTGATAAATGCTGCTATTATTTTCAACTCAAATCAGAAAGAACAACTGAGAAGAACAGAGTTTTTGAGGTAGCTTTCTTTTGCACTTCTGCATGATCATCTTCAGCAAAGAGTAATGTCAAAAATATTGCCAAGGAAGATAACTGAGAGAATTGGAGAGCTTTGCAGTGTGAAAATTTCTGAAGTAGAATCAACTGCAGCTTCGTGAAGATGGTGTGTGGACTGCAGAAGCAAAAACAGAAAATTGAGATATATCTACATCTACATCTACATCCATACTCCGCAAGCCACCTGACGGTGTGTGGCGGAGGGTACCCTGAGTACCTCTATCGGTTCTCCCTTCTATTCCAGTCTCGTATTGTTTGTGGAAAGAAGGATTGTCGGTATGCTTCTGTGTGGGCTCTAATCTCTCTGATTTTATCCTCATGGTCTCTTCGCGAGATATACATCAGAGGGAGCAATATACTGCTTGACTCTTCAGTGAAAGTATGTTATTGAAACTTTAACAAAAGCCCGTACTGAGCTACTGAGCTTCTCTCCTGCAGAGTCTTCCACTGGAGTTTATCTATCATCTCCGTAACGCTTTCACGATTACTAAATATATTTGTAAGAACTGCAAGAAATACATTTGCCTTGAACATTCTGTTACTGTGTGCCAAGGCTGTATCGACAAAATATCTGATTGAATACATACATTATTTTGGTAACAGCTGAATTTTATGTATCTCCATTTGTGTAAATATTTTTGACCAAAATATTAAATTTATCCCTTAAATATATTGACTAAACTAATTTTTAATGATATTACTTCATTTAATAACGCTTCCCTCCATAATATACATCTAAATGCAAATTCAGAAAGATAGAAACTGCAAGGGTCTGTGAGACCCGCTGCGTGTACTGCCGTCCTGTTTCCAGGTGCATGCACCGCCAGGTTAAGAAGCTACCGTTCCCAGTTAAGGAAGGAAACGAATTAAAAACTTTTGAAAATTGTTTAAAACTGTATCAAATACAGAAATTCAACTGCAGAATGAGCGAGTATTAAAAATGAAACTAAGTATTGATGTTGTATTGTAACAGAATATATGTAATAATTCTTTATGTGCCTGTAAGGTTTAACCTAGTTTTCTTTACTGTACATTTATTGAATATACACTGAGGTGAGGAAAGTTATGAAATATCTTCCAATATCATGTCGGACCTCCTTTTGCCCTGTGTAGTACAGCAGCTCGACATGGCATGGACTCAACAAGTCGTTGGAAATCCCCAGCAGAAATACTGAGCCGTGCTGCCTCCATAGCGGTGCAGGATTTTGTGTATGTACTGACCACTCAATTATGCTCCATAAATTTTCAATGAAATGGCCAAATCTTTCACTCAAATTGTACAGAATTTTCTTCAAATCAATCGCGAACAATTGTGAGCTGGTGACATGGCACATTATCCTACATAAAAGTTGTTAACATGAAGTCCACAAATGGCTGCAGATACTCTCCAAGTAGATGAACATAACCATTTTCACTCAATGATGAGTTCAGTTGGACCGAGGATCCAGCCCCATTCCATGTAAACACAGCCCACACCATTATGGAGCCACCACCAGCTTGCACAGTGCCTTGTTGACAACCTGGGTCCTTGGCTTCATAGGGTCTGCACCACACTCGAGTCTTACCATCAACTATTGCCAACTGAAATCAGGAATCATTTGACCCTGTCATGGTTTTCCAGTCATCTGTGGTCCAAGTGGTATGATCACAAGACAAGGTTAGGTGCTGCAGGTGATGATATGCTGTTAGCAAAGGTACTTCCGTTGGTTGTCTGCTGCCATAGCCCATTAATGCCAAATTTTGGCACGCTGACCTAGTGGATACATTCAATGTATGCCCAACATTGATTTCTGTGATTATTTCAAACAGTGTTGCTTGTCTGTTAGCACTGACAACTGCTCTCAGTCATTAAGTGTTCACTGTCAGCAACTGCGTTGTTCATAGTGAGAGGTAATTTCTGATATTTGGTATTCTCAACACACTCCTGACACTGCAGATCTCAGAATACTGAATTCCTAAACAATTTCTGAAATGGAATGTCCCATGTGTCTAACTCCAACTACTGTTCCATGTTCAGACTGTTAATTCCCATTGTGCAGCCATAATCAAGTCAGAAACTTTTTCACATGAATCACTTGAGTACAAATGACAGTTCCATCAATGCACTGCCCCTTTATACCTTGTGTAGGTGATACTACCGCCATCTGTATGTGTGCATATTGCTATACCATGACTTTTGTCATCTCAATGTGTATTAGACCTAAGCCTTGATTTAATATAACATGCTAAATGCAATTTGAACACAGATGTTACATCTGTCTTAGCTGTCTGCTATAAAATTGTACAATACTCCCAGCTGAAAATGATCAGCTAGAGTCCATGATCAAAGAATAAATAAGTAAATCCTTATATACAAGGGTTGCACAAAAGTATGGAAACACTATGAGAAATGTGTTTGAACATAAATGAAGATGCTAGTCAAGTCTGCAACTTACACTGTTGTATTTGACCATAAATGGCATCTGTGCAATGTCATCAGTATTTGCAAGTGTCAGTCATGGTCAGAACAGTGTTCTGTGTAGTTTTCAGTGTATTATGTCAGAGATAAGTCAATTTGAATGCTGACAAATTGTTGGTACTCATATGGTGGGTGCTCCTGTAACCAAGATGGCTAAGGTGTTTGGCATTTCAATGCCTATACTGAAGATACAGGATACAGGGAAAATGATAATCTGGTAAGTCACAATGTGGATGAAAGTGTGTGATGTATGATTATGACAGACGGTCATTGAGGAACGCAGTGACAAAAACTAAGTGGGCGACAGCTGCAAAAGTCACTGCAGAACTGAATGTCACAGTCATGAACCATGTCAACACGTAACAACATGAAAGGACCTCCAGAAGTAACGAATTGTAGGATGAGCTGGAATTTCAACCAACTCATCAGTGATACGAATGTCCGCCCCTGGTAGCTGAGTGGTCAACGCAACAGAATGTCAGTCCTAAGGGCCTGGGTTCAATTCCCAGCTGCATCAGAGATTTTCTGCACTCAGGGACTGGGTGTTGTGCTGTCCTAATCATCATCATTTAATCCCCATTGACGCACAAGTCGCCAAAGTGGCGTCAAATCGAAAGACTTGCACCCGGCGAATGGTCTACCCGATGGGTGACCCTAGTCACACGACATTTATTTTTAGTGATGTGAATGCCCTTAACAATAAAACATGGTGCCAGAGACATAAAAGCAGGACTATTGAGCAATGGAAAAAAATCATTTAGTAAGATAAGTCTTGTTTCACACCGTTTCCAATTTCTGGCTGAGTTTATGTCCCAGGCGTGAAAAAAGGTGGGGATTTGGTAATGATTTGGGCAGCCATATCCTGGTATCCCATGAGCCCGACAGCTACATCTACTCTGCAAGATTGCCAGGGATTATGTGGCAGACAGAGAGAAGGGAGGAGGAAATGGACAGAGTGGAGGGAGGAGGGGATGGTCAGAGAGACGAGGTGGAGGAGGTGGTCAGAGGAAGGAGTGGAGGACATGGTCAGAGAGAGGCCAGGCCGGAGGAGATGTGTAATGTATGTACTGTGTGCATCTACTGATAAAGCTGCAAGTAAAAGGGTAGTAAATAAATATATATAATGAGATACAGTTTTGTTGCATTTATAGAAAGTAAACATTGAGAAGATGTGGAAACAGAAGTTACATAAATGA
This sequence comes from Schistocerca piceifrons, assembly GCF_021461385.2. Lineage (NCBI taxonomy): Eukaryota > Metazoa > Arthropoda > Insecta > Orthoptera > Acrididae > Schistocerca > Schistocerca piceifrons. The sequence goes on from NC_060149.1 coordinate 277,585,369, forward strand.
ACAAAATTAGGAAGTGCAAATGTTAAGCACAAACTTGAAGAAAGCATTCCCTTAATTTTGATGTCCTCTACACTAGTGGTTGCCTATATTCTCTTCAAAATTAATTAGGTGAATTATTTTAAATTCCAAATTTGTTCACAGCACAGCAGCTAGTAAAGACCTGGCAAAATATGGGAAATATGGGCAGCTATTCATGAGCCAGAAATCACCAGCTTCTTCCTAAAGTCTGTGAAGAACATAATTAATTTTGGGAGCAGAGTTGTCCACTGTTCACAGAGGAGAACAAATGCAGTAGCTTACGATGGAAAAACTTACAATGTACTCTGGAGCCAAGAAGGCATATAAAGCCTTCAAAAATTATCTTTTTGGAGTTGATGAAAATATTAAAATGAATCAATTAAAATACCTTTTAGACTACTTTTTTCTGAACTGAGGATAGAAAATATAACTGCAATGAGTATTAAATGTCAAAAGAGAAGTCTGTGTCAAGGCATTTGATGATACGATTACAAAGGAAGGATTCTTCAGAATTCACTAGATTGATTATTATACAAGCAGGTTTTTTCTGCATAACTTACTGCTGCACGAGCCATCTGAAAATGTAAGCTCATCTACAGCAAAGCCGCCATTTGTTGCTTGCCCTTCCAGCACAATTCGAAAATCTGATGCAGCCTCCACAGTGACCTGTGCTGGTGTCCATACAGCTCTAGTAGTGTCCAATGTTCCTGCTGATAGTGTCCACAACTCTGACAAAAACAAATATTATTTGAAATATAAGATGAAAACTTTCACCTCATTTGTACAATAATTCATACACATGACAAGATAAACAGTAGGAATGGAACATTAATTATGTATTATAAGTATTTGTATTTATCACTTACTAATGGGAAATTTAAATCTCTTTGAGACCACAGAAATTACTACTATGCATACAACAGAATGGGTTTTCATTACCTTCTCAGGAGGATAATCTCCAGAAGTATTGTTATCCTGTCTGACCACTCTTAGTTCTGCCATATCACCCTGGCCAAATGCAGCAAACCAAAAGCTGAAACACAGCTGCCAATCATCAGTTGCCTCAATCACTGGAGATATTAGATGTACTGTACTTTCAGCAGCATTTTGGTTGACTAAATCAAAATAAACATATCCACCTGTAAAATGAAATTTGTAAAGAAAGTATTACACAAAATATTTATTGTAGTAATCAATTGCTTTCATGAAATGTATAATTTCTTCATCATAATTGTGTTTTAAACAATGTGAACTTGATGCTGCCTCAGATTTGCTTTGTATGTTGTTATTAATCTTGTCACTTGTATTCCATTACTTTGGAGCTCCGTAGCAAATGCAGAAAATGTGTTATTTAACTTTAAGACTGCGTAAATGAAACTGAGTAGTACAACACATGTTTGCAGTGATTTGTTCTGAAATAAAATTATGGTGCTCATTTGCAATATTTTAAAGTATCATTTTAGAGTATATAAATATGATTCAGATGAAAGTTTACTTCAAATGTACAAGATACCTTAATTTTGATCTGTGCTTGGTGAAATAAAATTAGAACTTCTTGTCCTCTTTCCTAACTCTCTTAATGAAGTCTGAGAGCTTTCAGGGTTGAGTTTGACACAAAGTTGAGTTTGACACCAAAAAGTTCACTATAGAAAACACCTTTACATTATTGTATAGCTACAATGGAATGGTATTAGGTCATACTTACTGCTGCTACCGCACATTCAGCACATGTCCCACTATCAGTGGCTATGGTAGTTCCCTTAACAAGCATCACACAATGTAAAATAAATACTGGTAATGATGGTAGAGAGCTAATTCAGAGTTTTCAGGAGATGGGTGCCATGATGCATATCATCTTCACTGCTTTCTGTTGTCGTTTAAAACCATTGATGTTATTCTTCTAGTACCCCAAAAGTACAGTAACATATGGTATATGACTGTGTATCAATGATTAGTTAATGACTGATAAGGAAATGTTGGCAAAGTGGTATATTTTTGCCAGAAAAAGTACGCTGTTGTTAATTTTAGATGCAGTTATCTCTATGTGATTATGCCAACTCTTTCTTTCTTTCTTTCTTCTTTTGCTACTGCCTTTATCCAGCATTGTGCACAGGGTCGGCAGGGTTAAGTTCGGAATTGGTATGTTTAATTTTAACAGGTGGCCGGATGTCCTTCCTGCCGCCATCCCATACCCCCCGGGACAGAAGTAGTGTACCCCAGCTGTCTGCGTCTAGTGTAAATTGTGAAATAGTGTGAATGTGTTTCAAATGTCTGCAAGCCATGTAACTGAGGCGGGACAGGGGACAGGGGGACCAGCCAGGTATTCACCTAGTAGGATGTGGAAAACCACCTAAAAACCACATCAGGCAGGCCGGCACACCAGCCGTCATCGTTAATCTGCCGGGCGGATTCAATCCGGGGCTGGCGTGCCTACCCGAGTCTAGGAAGCAGCTCGTTGGCACTCTCGGCTACCCTGGTGGGTGTGATTATGCAAACACTCTTTGAAATCAATTATTATCCCAAGAAGTTCTGTTCAGTCATTATGTTATCATTCAATACAACATATAAGCCCATCAGTATCTATATTTACATGATTATTTGTCAAATCAGTCTTGAGTGTTTAGTGGAGGGTGCAAGGCATCATTTTCAAATACATCTACCATTCCACTCTATAATAGCACATGGGAAAATGAACATCTAAGTATTTTGGTGCAAGCTCTCATTTCAGTGACAGTGTTGCAATTATTGCTTCCCCAATGAAGGTGAGAGGTCACAGAATATTTTAGAAGCCTCAGAAGTGAATTATCCATTGACATGTCACGAAAAGAATTTGCTACAATGAAAACAACCTTTCTTTAATGATTGGCATGCCAACTCATTCATCACATGTGTGACACACTTTCCCCTATTCTGTGATGATACAGTTGAGCCAGTTGTCTTTAAACTTCTCGTACGTCTTTTGTTGGACCTACTCGATAAAGATCATGTACTATGCTGAAGAGGATGAACAAGAATAATAAAAGCTCTTTCTTTTGTGGATTTGTTCCAGCTTTTATGCATTCTGCCAATAAAATGCAGTCCTTGTTTCACCATTCTTGCAACACTGTTCATAAAATCAGTCCAGTTTATATTGTTCCTAAGTGTAGTTGAATCAGCAACCTTTAAATCTGCATAGTTTATTGTGTAACAAATTCTAGAGCTTTCTCTTAGCCATGTGGTGGACCTCATACATTTTATTTTTCAAGGATAGTTGGCACTTTTAAAATTATGCAGATATCTTGTATAAATGAGTTTAGGATGGATTTTGATCTTTTGTTGACTTAAATAGATGGTAAATGATACCAACATCTGCAAACTGTCAAGAGGACTGCTATAGCAAGAACAAACATGATTTATGGAACACAGTGAGCAACACCTAAGATACAATGTAGTACAGGTTGTGTATAGCATTGAACACATTGACTAGAAAACAGTAATACAGGGTGCAGAATAGACTGAGCACTTGTTTGCAATTGCTTAAATAATATTTCTTTGGTGGCTCACAAGAGTGTGCCAGGGGGCTGATACAGGTGGCGTCTATAAGTGGGCCTGTGAACTATGTGGACATGCGATCTCTGAAATTGTGCATGTCATGAGTGAAGGTACACCAAGAACTGTTCAAACTGTCCCCTAAATCATTTACATTGATCAAGAACAGCAACAGAATCAGTCACACTTTCTACAGGACTGCCAGATATAACTTTCAAATCATTAACTGAATTTCTGTCAGTTAACATATAGGGCATATTGTTATCTTTCTCACTGGAAATATGAATCCGCTGAAATAACTAGCTGCAGTCATTAGGAACAGTGTCAAAACCTATCTGGTAATCTAAGAATATGAAATCAGTTTCAGAACCCCACCATTACATTTCATTCCTACTTACAAAGAGAGAGCCAGCTGGTGTATCAAATGAATAATATTTCATAAATTTGTGGTTGTTGAGTGACAATATATCATTTTCTTTAGCTATTTCACAATATTTCAAATCAATATAAGTTCTGAAGTGTGCCTGTGAATCTGTGTTAATGAGATGGGGCTATAGGCTTGTGAATTGATTCTATTGTTGGGTGTATTGATGTTATCTGTGCAACCTTGTACTCTCCAGACACAGATATTTCATCAAGCCAGTAGCTGTATAGGATAACTAAAAGTTGAGTTATTTCAGCAGCATTTTCTAACAGGAACTTCATTAGAATCCAATGTGTGCAAAATGAATTTCCTATCTAAGTTGCAAGGTTGTACCAACGGGACCTGTTTTTAAATTACTGAAATTTGAATGTTTCCTTAACTCAAATTCTGTACTTTTTTACTTCCTCTTCTTTGGTAAATGTGTTTCAGAAAACCATGCTCAGTCACTCTGATTTAGTGGTAATTTTGTCTGTTACACTACGTTTGGTATCATGCAGTGAAGATACAGACTTTATCTTGCCACTCTTACTTTACATGAAACCAGAAAGTCTTAGGATTTTTTGCCATTTTTCAAGACAGAGTTTCATTGTGGAAGTTGTCAAAAGCTTCTTCCATTGCAGCCCCCATTTAATTTTTAGGTTTTGTAACCCATTACCAACCTTTTGTTTGTTTGTCTTTCTGACTCGGAGGGAGCTTTCATTACAACAAACTTCAGCTTTACCAGTGGTTTGATCTACTTCATATTTTAAGATATCTACTGTTTCTGATGTTATTTGTAAGTAGCCGATTTCAATATGTCACACGGCAAGTCAGTAATATATGCACGGACTCTACACTAAATCAAGATTCTGCATTCTATTGCTTAAAGTCTACAGGAATTTTTGTAAAGCCATAGAATTTCAGTTTATTTCATAATATTTTTGTGGATCACTGGGTCAAAAGCTTTTGCTAATACAAAAGTTTACTTGGAACCAATGGTATATTTTTCAGTTGGTTGATGAACTATAACAGAAATAAAAAATTGCCTTTAAGTGTGCCCCAAACTGATCTGAAACCTAAGTCTATATCACTGAAAACATTGTTTCCTTCGAATTTTTTTGTCATCAGTCTTCTGACTGGCTTGATGTGGCCCACCACAAATTCCTCTCCTCTGCCAACCTCTTCATCTCAGAGTAGCGTTTGCAACTGACGCCCTTAATTATTTGCTGGAAGTATTCCACTCACTGTCTTCCTCTACGGTTTTTGCCCTCTACAGCTCCCTCTATTACCATGGAAGTCATCCCCTGATGTCTTAACAGATGTCCTATCATACTCTCCCTTCTCCTTGTCAATGTTTACCACATATTCCTTTCCTCTCCGATTCTGTGCAGAACTTTCTCAGTCACCAAGTTGTCAACATTCATCTGTAGCACCACATCTCAAATGCTTCGATTCTCTTCTGTTCCAGTTTTCCCACAGTCCATGTTTCACTACCATACAATGCTGTGCTCCAAATGTACATTCTCAGAAATTTCTCCCTCAAATTAAGGTCTATGTTTCATACTACTCTTGGCCAGGAATGCCCATTTTGTTGGTCCTAGTCTGCTTTTGATGTCTTCCTTGGTCCGTCCATCGTTGGTTATTTTGCTGCCTAGGTAGTACAGTTCCTTAACTTTGTCTACTTCGTGGCCATCAATCCTGATGTTATGTCACTCGCTGTTCTCATTTCTGCTACTTCTTATTTTCGTCTTTCCTTGATTTACTCTCAATCCATATTCAGTACTCGTTAGGTTGTTCATTCCATTCGGCACACCATATTATATGCCCCCCCCCAAAAAAAAAACATGTTTTAAATAATAACTATTATCCCATCACTTCACAATTGCCGTGTTGAGTGGGAGGGCTGTGAGCTGTTTCCGTGCTCTGCTATTCGCTGTTCTGAAGGACGCGTCAGCGGTGTAGTCGCGCTCAGTCAATCAAAATGTGATATGGCTCCTGAACTGTACTTGGTGTACGGCAGCGGATAAAACTGCATTGTGTTAACACATTCTTCTTTCTAAAGACAACAGAAACGAACACAAGGAAAATAACTTTTCTTTTATGGCCTAAAAATTCAGCAGAGCGTGTAGGAGACAACGGTTTTTTTTATACATTCACTTTTAATACGTTCTTTTCACGAAACCGTTGAAAATGAAATAAAAAAAATTGTGCTACGATCTAAAAATTGAAGCGAACGTGTCATACATTAGAAAATACGTACTTTTACAGAGATGCGTTCAAAATTTAAATTAAACTGTCGTTTTACTATCTAATAACTTGAATGTGTAGCAGATAAAAGAAACACGTTCGGTATTAATACGTGAATGTATAGGAAAGCGTAAGAAATGAAAACGAAATAGAGATTTCGGTGCACGAACTAATAAATACAGACGAACAAACACAGAACTGGATTTGTTATTACATAATTTTACAGACTAGTGTGGAAAAATCAAATTTGTTTTATAATCTAATAGTTAAAGTGTAAAGCATTAGGGTCTGTTTACGTAGATGTTGCATAATAAGTGTACACAATACCTTTAACCCATGTAATGGCTGAACAGTTTTGTACTGCAGCTGCTGCTCTCACCATAGCTCTTTCTAACGGTATTAGCAAAGCTTTTACGTAGTCTATGTATAGACAGAAGTGAACTACGTTACTTATTAACATTTTTTCATCTGAGCTTACTCTCCGATAAAGTATATTTCCGCGATAACTGTACAGTTCAGCAGACGCCAAGAATACGAATCAGATGTAATAACTACGGTATCAGTATGACTTGACCGTACAGCACCGAGCGGTCTGCGCCATTCGGGTATTGTTTAGTATTGCCGGGCGCCTTCGGTCACGTAAACGAGGTTTAGTTCCGCGTTCTGCCATCGGCAATAAATAAACAAACTCACCAGTCAGCAGAGTTTGCGACTGGCTTTGACGGCAGAAAACTCGTTGATTATACGTTCATAGTTCAGACGGTTATCAGTTAGAAGGTCGGCTTCCATGTGAAGAATGGACAAGGCGTTCAATCTCTCCTCAACGTAGAACGTAGGTACGATTTCAGTCTTTTAAAAGCCGAAAACAAGCGTTCTGCTGAACAATTTGTAAGTGCCAGACATAGAAATATTCTAAGAGCAATGTCAACATTTGGAAACACGGACTGTAACCTCTCGTTTCGTAAAAATTTACTCACTTAGACTGGTGTATCACTAATCTCAGAAGATTTCAAAAGTTCCGCGAAATGTACACGTTCAGTAGGGAAGAAAGGCCCTAAATCTGTGTCCTGTGACAGTTGGAATTTTGCTGCACGTTCAGCAATATCGTCAGGTGAACTGTTCTTAAGGTTACTGAAACCTGTGAAGGAGTCCAACAGTGTTCTACAGCTTTCCTTTCTCCTCACTAATTCGGCGTACACGTTGTCGAGTACTGGGAGAAATGTTTCGACTCTAAATGTTTCCCTTCCAGTCAGAAAAACTTCTTGAGAGTCTGCTTCTTCGTCACCATGAAGTTTGCGTTTTCGTATTTTTTTTTAATAGGTGCATTTGTAGTCTCTATCAGTCACAATATCCATGGATTTATTTTCATAAAGTAGATGCAACAAATCCTACTAGCGATTCATATAATTCATGCAGTATTTTAGTATCAATATTTACACTTTGCAATTTCGGATTTACGCTATTAAATCTCTGGAGTATGTCCTTCCAAACTGTTATCATGAATACTGTTTCTAGTCTGCTGAGTTGATTCAATAAAGCCGAAGCCTCAATTTGCACAAGCGGTTTTTCAAACGTGCTACTGACAATATGTGTGAGGGCATTGATAACGTCCTCCCAGTTTTCATATAGGCTTACACACGCTTCCTCTCTTGCTGACCAACGTGTTTTTGATAAACTTTTTACCGTTTTGTATCCTTGTCCCAGCGCTGTGTAGAAGCAGAGAAAAAATTATATAAAGGTTTTGCACTACATTGAAAAATGAACATGCTTTCCGACAGCTTGCAGCACTAGTTTCGACTAAATTCAAAGAATGTGCTGGACAAGGCACATAATGCGCTTTCGGATTTCGTTCTTTAATGCGTGTCTGCAAACCAATGTAGGATCCTGACATATTGCTTGCGTTGTCATATGGCTGGCCTCTACAGTCAGTAATATCAGTGGAATTTGTAGACAGGACTTTCAGTACGGCCTCAGCTAAGTTTTCGGACTTGTCTCCCGGGTTTGGTAAAAACAGAAGGAAACGTTCAACAGGTTCACCATTCTCATTCACATATCTTAATATGAAAGATAATTGATCAATATGCGAAATGTCCGCTGTAGAATCTAGTATTATAGAGAAATATTTGGCCTGTCTTATTACACTTATGATAATTCTTTGTATTAGCTCAGAAAGAAGCTCTATTATTTCATCACAGATTGTTGAAGAAAGACAACTTGCATGTCCCTGCCCTGGGTTTCCATATCGTTCAATGTGCTCTGTGAGAAAAGGATCAAACTCTTCTGTAAGTTCAAGAGACATCATAAATTGACCATCATGTAACGAATTGAATCTTTCAGTGTGTCGACGCAGGGGAAGTCCTTAGCTTCTTCACTACTTTAAACACCCTTTTCAACACACTACGCCAGTATATTTTTTCTGTCTGAACATATGACTCGAAATGATTATCTATTGTTCCAAGTGACTTTTATCTTGTTAAGAGTGATAACTCTTCTCAAGAAGAGATAAAATATTAGAAATATTTTTCCAGTCTGTATTACCATTAGTAGCAATCGCAGCCTTACCTCCGAACAATTTACACGATGCACAAAAAACAGCACCAGTGCTACAGGTGTATACTAGAAAATCACGCAAAGTTGATCCACCATTTAAAAGTTTACGGTAAAATACATTTTTGTTCAAATATCTGTTTTTATCACCTACTGATCTTCTTGAATTAGAAAAGTCACCGTTACATTTTTGATTAATGCCACGTTGTAAGAGAATGTCGATTGTTGATTCACTGACACACCAGTTTGCACGATCGTCACTAACGAGGTTATTTCTTTTTGTAACGTCAGACTCGACACTTAGCTTTTCGTGAAACTCGAAATCAGGAACAATTTGCTTTTCTTCATTTTTAACTTTTGTTTCGTCTGTATTTACTTCTAAAACAGCTGCAGTGCCAGAAATATCATCTGTACTAATTGAACTCGAGAAGTCGAACCAGCAACATTTTTTGCGAAAAGTTTACCTACTCTGCCAAGCGGATTTAGAACATTGGCTTCTCGTCCACGCCTTTCCTTCGATAATTTACGAAATGCCGCACTTAATATTGCACGTTTTCTCTTTCATTGTTATTCATGTTAAGGCTCTTACAAAATTGTCAACCAACAATCAAAACAAAAGAAAAAATCTATAAAAGGAAAGAAAGAAAGACTGTATCCAGTTCCAACCGTACTACACCGCACATGAGCACAAAGCTCCTGTAGAGGGGCAGCAGCCTTTTCAGTACTTGCAGGGGCAACAGTCTGGATGATTGACTGATCTGGCCTTGTAATACTAACCAAAACGGCCTTGCTGTTGTGGTACTGCGAACAGCAAGGGGAAACTACAGCCGTAATTTTTCCCGAGGGCATGCAGCTTTACTGTATGATTAAATGATGATGGCGTCCTCTTGGCTAAAATATTCCGGAGGTAAAATAGTCCCCCATTCGGATCTCCGGGCGGGGACTACTCAGGGGGACGTCGTTATCAGGAGAAAGAAAACTGGCGTTCTACGGATCGGAGCGTGGAATGTCAGATCCCTTAATCGAGCAGGTAGGTTAGAAAATTTAAAAAGGAAAATGGATAGGTTGCAGTTAGATATAGTGGCAATTAGTGAAAATCGGTGGCAGGAGGAACAAGACTTTTGGTCAGGTGATTACAGGGTTATAAATACAAAATCAAATAGGGGTAATGCAGGAGTAGGTTTAATAATGAATAAAAAAAATAGGAGTGCGGGTTAGCTACTACAAACAGCATAGTGAACGCATTATTGTGGCCAAGATAGACACAAAGCCCATGCCTACTACAGTAGCACAAGTTTATATGCCAACTAGCTCTGTAGATGATGAAGAAATTGATGAAATGTATGACGAGATAAAAGAAATTATTCAGGTAGTGAAGGGAGACGAAAATTTAATAGTCATGGGTGACTGGAATTCGTCAGTAGGAAAAGGGAGAGAAGGAAACATAGTAGGTGAATATGGATTGTGGGTAAGAAATGAAAGAGGAAGCTGCCTTGTAGAATTTTGCACAGAGCATAACTTAATCATAGCTAACACTCGGTTCAAGAATCATGAAAGAAGGTTGTATACATGGAAGAATCCTGGAGATACTAAAAGGTATCAGATAGATTACATAATGGTAAGACAGAGATTTAGGAACCAGATTTTAAATTGTAAGACATTTCCAGGGGCAGATGTGGATTCTGACCACAATCTATTGGTTATGAACTGCAGATTGAAACTGAAGAAACTGCAAAAAGGCAGGAATTTAAGGAGATGGGACCTGGATAAACTGAAAGAACCAGAGGTTGTACAGAGTTTCAGGGAGAGCATAAGGGAACAATTTACAGGAATGGGGGAAAGAAATACAGTAGAAGAAGAATGGGTAGCTCTGAGGGATGAAGTAGTGAAGGCAGCAGAGGATCAAGTAGGTAAAAAGACGAGGGCTAATAGAAATCCTTGGGTAACAGAAGAAATATTGAATTTAATTGATGAAAGGAGAAAATATAAAAATGCAGTAAATGAAGCAGGCAAAAAGGAATACAAACGTCTCAAAAATGAGATCGACAGGAAGTGCAAAATGACTAAGCAGGGATGGCTAGAGGACAAATGTAAGGATGTAGAGGCTTGTCTCACTAGGGGTAAGATAGATACTGCCTACAGGAAAATTAAAGAGACCTTTGGAGAGAAGAGAACCACTTCTATGAATATCAAGAGCTCAGATGGCAACCCAGTTGTAAGCAAAGAAGGGAAGGCAGAAAGGTGGAAGGAGTATATAGAGGGTTTATACAAGGGCGATGTACTTGAGGACAATATTATGGAAATGGAAGAGGATGTAGATGAAGATGAAATGGGAGATAAGATATTGCGTGAAGAGTTTGACAGAGCACTGAAAGACCTGAGTCGAAACAAGGCCCCGGGAGTAGACAACATTCCATTAGAACTACCGATGGCCTTCGGAGAGCCAGTCATGACAAAACTCTACCATCTGGTGAGCAAGATGTATGAGACAGGCGAATCACCCACAGACTTCAAGAAGAATATAATAATTCCAATCTCAAAGAAAGTAGGTGTTGACAGATGTGGAAATTACCGAACTATCAGTTTAATAAGTCACAGCTGCAAATTACTAACGCGAATTCTTTACAGACGACTGGAAAAACTGGTAGAAGCGGACCTCAGGGAAGATCAGTTTGGATTCCGTAGAAATGTTGGAACACGTGAGGCAATACTAACCTTACGACTTATATTAGAAGAAAGATTAAGAAAAGGCATACCTACGTTTCTAGCATTTGTAGACTTAGAGAAAGCTTTTGATAATGTTGACTGGAATACTCTCTTTCAAATTCTGAAGGTGGCAGGGGTAAAATACAGGGAGCGAAAGGCTATTTACAATTTGTACAGAAACCAGATGGCAGTTATAAGAGTCGAGGGGCATGAAAGGGAAGCAGTGGTTGGGAAAGGTGTGAGACAGGGTTGTAACCTCTCCCCGATGTTATTCAATCTGTATATTGATCAAGCAGTAAAGGAAACAAAAGAAAAATTCGGAGTAGGTATTAAAATTCATGGAGAAGAAGTAAAAACTTTGAGCTTCGCCAATGACATTGTAATACTGTCAGAGACAGGAAAGGACTTGGAAGAGCAGTTGAACGGAATGGACAGTGTCTTGAAAGGAGGATATAAGTTGAACATCAACAAAAGCAAAATGAGGATAATGGAATGTAGTCAAATTAAATCAGGTGATGCTGAGGGTATCAGATTAGGAAATGAGACACTTAAAGTAGTAAAGGAGTTTTGCTATTTAGGGAGTAAAATAACTGATGATGGTCAAAGTAGAAAGGATATAAAATGTAGACTGGCAATGGCAAGGAAATCGTTTCTGAAGAAGAGAAATTTTTTAACATCGAGTATAGATTTAAGTGTCAGGAAGTCGTTTCTGAAAGTATTTGTATGGAGTGTAGCCATGTATGGAAGTGAAACATGGACGATAACCAGTTTGGACAAGAAGAGAATAGAAGCTTTCGAAATGTGGTGCTACAGAAGAATGCTGAAGATAAGGTGGGTAGATCACGTAACTAATGAGGAGGTATTGAATAGGATTGGGGAGAAGAGAAGTTTGTGGCACAACTTGACTAGAAGAAGGGATCGGTTGGTAGGACACGTTTTGAGGCATCAAGGGACCACAAATTTAGCATTGGAGGGCAGCGTGGAGGGTAAAAATCGTAGAGGGAGACCAAGAGATCAATACACTAAGCAGATTCAGAAGGATGTAGGTTGCAGTAGGTACTGGGAGATGAAGAAGCTTGCACAGGATAGAGTAGCATGGAGAGCTGCATCAAACCAGTCTCAGGACTGAAGACCACAACAACAACAACACAATACGCCCTTTACAAGATTTTGTAAAGATACCTATCCATAAAATCATGGAGGTCAATAAGTGTTTTTATAAAATGTTGATGTGTTTTATGAAAATCAGCTCTGAATAGTTTTGTGGCCATGGTACTGTTCCTTAAAATGATAGCTAATGATCTGGTAGAGGGGAGAACAAAGTTTCAAGATTATTGACTGAAGTTACAGTTGGAAAATCATTGTTTATCAAAACAATCTTTTATAAAACAATAAAAGTAAATGTAATGTGCATAATCTGACATTACTGTATGGATTATATTATATGAATTATCAAAACATTTTTAAAGCAGGTGTGATATAGGAGGATGGACTGTATCCTTTATTATTCAGTTGTGTGTTGTAGAAAGTGGTATGAGGTTGGAGAAAAAGAATGGAAGAAGAGGGAATGAATAAAGTCAAAAAGTAGGAGAAAAGAGAGAGAATCTTGAAATTGACTGCTTAGCTTTAGCTGATGATTTCGCAGTCTTAGCAGAGGACCTACAGTATGCAAAGAAGCAGAAAAACTGAATTACAAATTTTGTTTGAGAAACTGTGTACATGACCAATGCTAAAAGTGCACAAAATATACAAAGACAAATTATGGAAAAATGAAGGAAGTCTCAGAATTTAAATACTTGGGAAAAGTAACTCAGCTAAATGCTATGGACAAAGAAGCCAGAAAAATAGTAATGGTCTTCAATTTTAAAATGAACAAATATAATAAAAAATCCTTATAGATTAATACAAAATTAAAGCATTACAGTGTTATGGTTGAAATTGCATATATTTGTGACTCAGTATACCTCATAATATACACAGTCAGACATTTAAATAATTTGAAGAAGAAATAAAGAAGAATAAATTGAAAAATTTTGGGTCCAAAGTATGAAAATGGGATGTGGAACTTGAGAAGCAACAGATTGGTGCATGAAAAAACTGAGGATATGGTAGATACAATGAGAAAGTGAAGGATACATATTATGGATACTTAAAAAGAATGGCTGACAAGAGGCTGACAAAAAAGTATTCAAATTTATTGGCAAAACTCAAATTTCATGGTTTATAGAAGTGAAGAAATATCTACAGAAGTTGGGAATAACAAACAAATACATAGAGAACAGACATGAATTAAGGGAAAAGGTCCAAAAAATAAAGAGTGTCCCAAAGAAAATACAAAAGAGGAGGAACATTGACAGAAGCAAGAAGACAACAACAGAAAGTAATAGCAAAGTAATGTAGTGAAGCAGACAAAAGGAAATAAATCATCTGTTTTATGTGGTCCTGAGTTCCAAATTCAAATAATAATAGCAATAATAATAATAATAATAATAATAAAATTGCACCTAACTGTTTATGTGAAGACTAGAATTTCAGGAATAAGTGTTCCACTTTAGTGCCTGATTAAACACTCCAGGTTATGTAGGCTTTACTAGGTGTAATTTAAATTGGAGGGCTTTTTCCCACCCAGCCTAATGAAAATACTTGACTTGTAAGTTTTTCCAGCTAATTAATGAACATTATCTGCCTATTTTTGGGACCAACAAGTTTGCTCTTTCCCACCTTCCAGATGTTGGCTAGTAACACAAGATATTTTTAGAATTGTGCACATTTCTTTAAATGTAAACCACTGTCCAGTGGTTTGTCTGATAAAAAAATAGAGGGGTGGAGGAATGGGAAGAATTGTTTCAGTATGGTGGGGTGGGGGAAAGATGTGTGGAAGAAGAGGGGGTAGGGAAGTGTTGAAAAATGGTAGAGGAGAGGGGGGGGGGGGGGCAAGATTTGTGATAGGTGACAGGAAGAAAATAAGCATTTTCTGTGAAGTATAGGAAACACAACAATATTGCTACTATTTTCCTTATCATTGTTCACTTTTGTGATCATGAGCACATGGCCGACGATTAATCACTTAACATTCTTATCTGCCTAGTCTACAATGTATGTGTATACCTTGCATAAAGCATGAACTTCAGAAGAGTAGTACATAAAACTAAATTATTTTTAAGTACTTTTTATAATGAAATAATTATACAGTCACATACTCTACACAGTAGATGCTTTTACAGAAATGTGTATAGCTCATTTCTGATAACCTGCCTGTGTTAATATATCTGTTATTTCATGAAATTTATTCTTTAACAACTTGTTATAAGAATATTAAATGCCAGACATATTATTTTATGTAAGATTTTTTGGGAGTGTTCACCCAAATGGACAGTATAACTGCATTGTTGTCTCTAGCTGCAGAAACATTTGCTCATTTTTTGTCGTTGTATTAGAATTTCAGCAGTCTGTTTGACCATATGTGATATGCAATATTATTAATAGTTTTCATGTCATTATTCTTTCTGTTTAACTTTGTTGACTCAGTCCACTGCATCGCTAATGTAAACATTCCTTTCTCATATAATGTGAAAGCATTACAATGGCTGTTTTGTTAAAATGCTCTCAAATATGTATCCTCTAGATAGCTAAATAAAATCTTCATGGCTATAATCTGTATAGCGGGAGGAGACCCATGACACTTAAAAGTTCCATTGCAAGCTTTCGTGTGTGACATGCAAACAACTGCTGCAACACTGACTGAAAACCATAGCTGCCTAACAATGCAGCAACACCAAGGCGTTGCCATAAAATTGTAAACAAAATTGTGTTATGTGATTGATCGTGGCAGGCACGCAGCCTGCCAAACCCATTTTAACTGTCAGGGATCTTATCTTGTCATATGGACTGTAGGAACAGTTTACTATATTACCAGTGTTCAGTAGAACCATAGGCAACGTTGGATGCACTATAAAGGGAAATTTCACGAGAGGTATTATGTCCTCAGGTTCCCAAACTGCTTTGAGTGGTGTTCTTATCTTTCAGCGAAAGACCTTAGGATTAGAACCTTTTTATACACACACACATAGTAGCTGATTTTTGTACCACATGTAATTCACAAAACACATAGAAATGAGATAAATTATGTAGCTAATAGATGCCTTACACCCAACTTTGGACAAAGGGGTACAATTTATAGATATAGGCACTGTTTGCTTATAAGAAGAATATACACAACAGGAATTCTGCAGCCAGTCAGGTGTGTATTGTGATGTGGTCTAGAGCAGAATGGTATGTGCTGCTCAAAAAATGATTTCATGAATTGTACTCATATCAGTTTGGAAGTATGACTAAGGAGATGAGATTCAAGTGACATAAATATATTAAATGTGTCATGCCTTTCAAGCACACTGATACTTTGTTAATAACATCAATGGAATTCTTAATTTGTGTGGCTATGGTAACATTAGCTGCTGCTGCATAAATTGTTTATTAACACAGGTACCATGTAAGCAAGCAAGAACTAGTATATCACATATGGGGAACTGGATCTGGTAAATGATGATGGCTATGCAAGGAACTACTGAAACACTTGTAATCTAAGAACAAACAGCAAGCAGTGAAAAACAACCCAGCAAGACAGACAATAAAGTCTACTTGCAAGGAAATTTTTTTGAACGGCCAATAGAACCGAGCATAGGCTGCCACTGGCCAGAGGGAAGTAAGGGGAAGGACTGTTTCTCTACTCCCCACTTCACCCTTCAGAGAAATTCTTTTGATCTGGCAACTACAGTTTAACTTAATCTACGTTAAAATATAACCAGCCATCCTTAGAAGTATTGTAAAGGGTGCCTTGTACATTTGACAGCAAAAAATTTGTGGACCACTGTAGACAAAATGGCAGAAAATTTGGACCATTTGGTACCAGCAGCAGAAAAACTGGACCAAGGTATGACATCAGGCAGAGAAAGCATGTTGTTAATTCGGAAAATGAATGATAGCCAATATCCCCTCTATAATCACCTATGCCCTGTGTGCTAAAGATTGCTTATTTGACTGATTGACAGAGTGTAATTCATATCTTCTGATGGCTATGAGACAGATTATGTACAGTTTTTGACGTAAAACTTGGCTGCCACAGAAACTAAGTTCGAGTCACTCACTTATAGTGTCAATGAAATTACCTAACCCTCAAAGTAAGTACCAAGTGCATGAACTGGCAACAATAGACGAAGTGTTTTTTCCCACTTGAGCTGTTATAATATGCTGGTCTTGTGGTAAATATTGTGCACTGAAGATGACAAGTCACAGGTTCCAGTTCACTCTTTCCATTATTTAGACTATGGAGTACCATACCGAAAGTAGTGAGGAAACTGATAGTGGAGAAGTTTTATTAAGAGTTCCATATTGATCTTCAATCTGGCTACACATAGCTCTGTCACTGGAAAGGTAAAAAGCTGATCTCCACCAAGACTGGAACCAGAGGTAATGCAGGCTTTGCTTTAAAGAAAAACATCGTTACCACAGAGCTAGTGAACAACTGTGTTATTCATCTTTCCCTCATTGTCATAGTGGTGTCCAAGACGGACAATTCACATTATAAGAGACGAGATTAGAAGTATTGTCTTCGAGGCAAAAGCTTCCTGGACTCAGAATCATAATTTTGATAACTCGGTGTCACACCTTAAGTGAGAATTGCTCAGCGTATTTAATGGAAATGACAATAAAATGTCAAGTGAATTTAGCATGATAATTCTGTGTCATCCAGGAAGTGTCATGACAATCACAGGGTTGCCAAACATATGCTGCAATGTTGCCAATGATAGTAGAGGCAGAGCTGGCCGCGGTGGATGAGCGGTTCTAGGTGCTTCAATCCGGAACTGTGCAACTGCTACGGTTGCAGGTTCCCATCCTGCCTCGGGCATGGATGTGTGTGATGTCCTTAGGTTAGTTAGGTTTAAGTAGTTCTAAGTTCTAGGGGACTGATGACCTCTGATGTTAAGTCCCGTAGTGCTGAGAGCCATTTGAACCATTTGAACTAGAGGCAGGAAGGATGTTTCCACAACCGATTTGTTTCCTGAGCAGGCTTGGAACTGAAGAGCACTGCTTAAGTCCCTGAGACACATCTGCTGTGTTGACTGAAGGTCGAAATACCAAAAATATAAACAGTGACTCTTAATCCCATTTCTGTAACTAGGCATACGCTAGAGCGTAGTTACCAACAGTACTCAGATGCACCAACTAAATGCTGAAAATCGTACACCAGTAGCTGCCACAATTATTTTTATTTTCATTTTTTACATGTTCTATAAAAGGGAAGGCTCATTCACCAGACACAATTCATTTTTGTGGAACATCTGCAGTAGTTATAGTGTAAACATTATGTGCTAGTAACATATCTTTTCATCATTATAGACCTAATACGGCTTTTACTTAAGAATGCTGCCATTAGTACCATACCCAAAATAGTGGAACACAACATCCACAAGAAGTTCATTCATAAGATACAAATAACATAAAGCCTTTAACCAATAAAATGTGAACTGTGCAAACAAACAGTGAGCAAGATTGAAAAAGCCTACTGAAAAGGCATAAAGAAATGAAAGTAAGAAATGTAAACAGGAACACAATATGCTGAGAATAATGTTTTCAGTATGTCATTTTTAACTAAAACTGTCATACAGTTACAATAATCACAAGACACACATCAGTGGTTAGTGAACTTATCGCTAATATGGCCCAAATCATCATCAAATAACTTTCAGAAGCAATTAATTTTGTTTCACTGCTGAAATATTTACTTTATTCTTATCCAATATCATCGAAATCTGTTGCTCCACCATTATTTTGATTTATTAATATGTTTTTCAAGTTTGTCCATGGTGATGTCAGCTGTGAAATCACTAGTTTCCATGTCTACTTGTCGGTCTGGTTTTGCTCTATTTGTATGACTCTAAATTTTTCAGTTAAATACGATTATGAGCAATAATATCTGAAGAAAACTAAATGTGCTCAAAAGCTATGTGCTGCCTTTTTGATTGGTTTGGGACATGTCAAACACCTCAAGGGTTGGAATTTAGCTACCAGTGGTAAGCAATATCTTTAATGTGTCTACAGAAAGGTGAATACTTAGCACATGATTGGTCTGTGTTGTGTAAGAGGTACAGAACTGTAGATGCTCTTCACACACTGCTGGGCAATTCTTTCACTGACAGAAATTAAGTGTGGGTTATAATCTGGCTCACAGTGACTGAATGTACAGACTTTTTGCAGTTTGGCATAATGAGTTAATACCATCTGGATAGGGTCTACACATTCCAGCACCCAATGCCAATATGTACAGTTCCATTCATACTCCCTAATTTTGCTGCAAGGTGCTGGGCAGAAATACTACTCCAATGTTCAACTTTTTCATCATCGTTATCGTGAATCTATCAACCAGTGAATTAAGAACAAACTTTACCTGCTGCGAAGTTTTGCATTGAAGATGTTCCCCATTATCAATTAGTTGAACATCTTACTGCTGTTTTGGTTTCCCCCTGTCATAAGCATACTGCAAATTGAGTAGCTCTTTCATCATGCCCTACTTTTATGCATAAAGAATCTGGAGGGATTGTTTTTTAATTATTAGGGGTAGAGGTTACTTCCATTCTTTCAATTATTATAGACTGAATGACAGTTATAGTTTAGAAGGGCAGATTAAAGACTCTACTGTCAGCACATTGTGTACCTTTTTAAATCCCCTCCCCCTCCCCCCCTCCTCTCCCCCCCTCCCCTCCCCCCTTCCCGTTATACCTTTGCAGTAGGCTTTCTCAGTCGTGCACATTGTTTCTTTTCACAGTTCACTCTTTGTTGATTTAAGGCTTTATATTATTTGTAGCTAACAAATTTATCTGTGAATGTTTGTGTTTTGCAGTCAGTGCTGTGTTGTTATTTTTCATTTGTGTTCCTCTGTTTTGGGTGCAGTGCTAATGACAGCATTCTTGAGAAAAACCTGTATTACGTCTATAATGGTCAAAAGATTGTTACCTAAACAAAATGTTTACCTTTAAACTACTGCAGATGCTTCAAAAAGTGAATCGTGTCCAGCACATAAGCTTTTATATTTACAGTCCACATAAAGAAGGAAAACAGAAATAATTCTGACAGGTATTGATGTATGATTTTCGGCTTGCAGTCTGTGTATTTGAATACTAACGGTAACTAGGCTCTAGTTGTTAAGCCTAGTTACAGAAATGGGAGTAAAAGTCATTGTCTTTTACGCTTCGTATTTTGGCCCTCAGTCAACTCAGTGGTTGTGTCTTAGACACACAAGCTGTGCTCCTCACTTCCAAGCCAGCTCAGGAAATGCATTGGCTGTGGAAATGTATTCTTCTTGCCACTAGTACAGTTAACAACATTATGGAATATGTCTGGCATTCTTCAGTCATCAAGTTACTTCCTGGAATAGCACAGAATTATTGTGCTAAATTCACTTGGTATTTTGTTGTCATTTTCATTAAAGAATTTGAGTGATGTTATCAAAATTATGATTTTGAGTCCAGGAAGGTTGTTCTACATGGAAGATACAATTAATCTCGTCTGCTACATTGTGAATTATCTATCTTAGCCATCACTGTGATGATGAGAGAGTAGTAAATACAGTGGTTGCTCACTAGCTCAGTGGTAATGTGGCCACCATCAGATCCAAAGGCTGCATTAGGTCTCTATTCCAGTCTGGCTGGAACACTGGTATATTATGTTTTTTTTTTTTTTTTCTTCCTTCTCTGTAACCGAACTGCAAACAGCCAGTAGAAAATTTTCAAGGAAATCTTAAGAAAACCTCTACATTGCAGTTGTCTCATAACCCTTGTTCAGTACCCCATAGATCTAAAGTTTAAATACTTATGAAATTGCTGCACTATGCACTTGTAAATACCAACAGTTTTTGTTTCAGCTAACAAATTTTTAATTTTTTTAATACACAATTTGATTTCTTACTCAGAGGCACTGAATAATTTGTTAAATATAAAGATGACTTAATTTCATCTGTAGCAGACTAGAGGAGGCAATTAACAAGATTTTCAGACAATCACCCAATCCTGAACCCCACAACTTGTGAAGAGCATGTAAATTATGTCCCTAGATTTAATCTAATGTTTTGTTTTATGAATATAATTCTTTGTTTTACAGAGAGATGTAAAAGAAATGCATAACACTGACACTGAAATTAGTGATAGACAAATGAAATCAAACTTCCTGGCAGATTAAAACTGTGTGCCGGACTGAGACTTGAACTTTGGTCCTTTGTCTTTTGCGGTCAAGTGCTCTGCTATCTAAGCTACCCTTTGCCTTACACGAGCAAGTGCTCTGCTATCTAAGCTACCCAAGCATGGCGCACAACCCATCCTCACAGCTTCAGTTCTGCCAGTACCTCATCTCCTACCTTCCAAACCTCACAGAAGCTCTTCTGCGAACCTTGCAGAATTAGCACTCCTGGAAGAAAGGACATTGCTGAGACATGGTTTAGCCACAGCCTAGGGGATATTTCCATAATGAGATTTTCACTCTTTAGCGGAGAGTGCACTGATATGAAACTTCCTGGCAGATTAAAACTGTGTGCTCGATTGAGACTTGAACTCAGGACCTTTGCCTTTCGCGGGCAAGTGGTCTACCATCTGAGCTACCCAAGCACAACTCGCGACCTGTTCTCACAGCTTCAATTCTGCCAGTACCTTGTCTCCTACCTTCCAAACTTCACAGAAACTCTTCTGTAAACCTTGCAGAACTAACACTCCTGGAAGAAAGGATATTGCGGAGACAGATCAAGAAGTTTCATGTCAGCGCACACTTCACTGCAGAGTGAAAATCTCATTCTGGAAACATCCCCTAGGCTGTGGCTAAGCCATGTCTCCACAGTGTCCTTTCTTGCAGGAGTGCTAGTTCCACGAGGTCCGCAGAAGAGCTTCTGTGAAGTTTGGAATGTTGGAGATGAGGTACTGGCAGAACTGAAGCTGTGAGGACGGGTCATGAGTCATGCTTGGGTAGCCCAGATGATAGAGCACTTGCCCGCAAATGGCAAAGGTCCCGAGTTTGAGTCACAGTCTGGTACACAGTTTTAATCTGTCAGGAAGTTTCATATCAGCGCACACACTGCTGCGGAGTGAAAATCTCTTTCTGGAAATGAAGTCACTTGATTTCAGCCCTTTACAGCATGTCCAAAACCAGTCAGAAGAGATGGGAGGCTATTGTAAATGTAGAATAACGCCTTCAAATTATCCCCCGGGAACATCAAACTGTCTCTTTCTCTTGATACTATTACACATCAAATTTTGCTTAACTGAAAAACTGAGGGTCACATATTTATAACATAACAAAATGCCAAATGGATATCATGTATTGTGTGTGTGGGGGTGGGGGGTGCCGCCCAAGGGCGAGTAAGAAAAGCCTGTCTGTCCAACCTCCTGTTGCAGAAGATGAAACTGAGTTGGAAGTTATTTGTTTGAATTTGGTTTGCGGCATGGTTATTTTCTTAGAATATTTGTTTTGTCTCTTTGCATATTTAGTGAATGATAATAGTAATGACAAAACCCAGTGAATGAATGTTTGGTCTAATTGTCAAATACCCATATTGAGAATATGAACCATTGTCACACATGTGTTTCCGACATTGAATTCTTAAACAAAAGAAGAATGAATCCTGTCTACTGGAAATAGCCACAATAAACATATATGTAATGTGTGTGAGGATGTTGTTGGTTTAGCCTGAGTACCATGTGTTCATGGGGTCTGGAGATCAAATCTAGGAATAGGCCCTGCGTATACTGAGATTCTTACTTTCATGTGGAGTTATATTTAATCCACAGTTCGTGATATGAAGGCAATTTCCATTTCCACCGTAACCCTTCAGGTGAATTTATTTAGCCTTTGGCAGTAAACGTTATTGCTGCTTAATGACTGTTGTGTGAATCTAGAATACTTAAAAATGCATAAACTTGCAAGAAATGTGACAATGTATGTGGTAAATCACTTTGTCTGCCCACCACAGGTGTCGGCTTATTCTGATGTGACTGCAGATAGCCAAGCAATAGAGAACAGACTGTGCGATCAAAGAAAATTGCTTTAAACATCTTCAATAAGTGATACAAACACAACCCTATGCCTGACAAAGTGATAATCCTCTTCGACAACATCTCATTTACGGCCATCCATCCACCATCACCACCACAAGCATATTACTCTTAACTGGAGGTCACCAGTTTGAGTTCAACGCAGAGCATGAGAGATGACATCCAGTGTTTTATTTGTGTGTCTGTGTGTATTTGTTACACTTGTTACGTGCAGTTAATATTCTTCTGCTGTTTAGAGGCCTCTCCTGACTTCTCCTGATTTACTGTGTCCGTGCGAACGTTGTTACAGTGGTCCACCATGTGATAGTAGCTCATCTCACGATCTTCTTCCTCGTCTTCCCCTTTTTTATCCTTTGAGGTGCAGTTAGTCTGTTAATGTGTTTATAACTAATCCCAGGAACATCCACATGATATACCGTGCTCCAGAATTCAAGTCAAACGCTTAAACTGTGTATGATGAAAACTAGAGTAATAATATAAACTCCATGAAGAAATTGGGGACTTCATCATAGCAGTGGTAGAATTTCACAGCTTTGACATCATTCTAGATGGTACCCATGCATGTTAGTAATAGGCATGGAAAGTGAAATAATAGTTTGGCACATGTGATGGATGAGATTTGCAGGTGTTAATAATAAATTTTGATACATTTTACTTAACTAGACCAGATTTTTACTGCTTTAATTATTTACCCTAATTTTTGGTTTGCATTTAGTGAAATATACTGAATATGAAAACACATTAACTGTAACCACATCATAACTCGAGGTACAAACATTTAACTCTGCTACAAAGTCTTTCATTGTAGGCGTAATTTATTTCTAGAAGTCCATAAGAGACTTCATTTCTTACAGTTGCTATTTTCTGGCAACTAAGTGATTCAGCAAGACAGTGTTACTAAATTGATAATATTGCCCGTTCATTATGCATTTAATAGCTGTTTGTAGGTCCAAAAGCACTCATTATACCTTTATGAGTTCACTGTTGGTTGGAGAAGGCCATTGTTAATTTATAGGAAAATTGTAATCACTGCTTCTAAACACTTACAGATAACAACTATTAGGTGTAGCTGTACAAATTTATAACATTTCTTATGCTGAACTGGTAATGATTTTCATTTTTGATTCTTTGTTTTAAGAATCACTATCAAAAATTTCTTTTGTGGTTGAATCCTTACTCTGACGTAAGACTCCATATCTATTGCTACTTTCTGAAGAAGAAACATATTTGAATTACAGCACTGCTGATATTCACTAAGGTCAGGTATTTCGTTACTCTTATGTCTGATTGCATAATTGGGCTAAACAAACTCCACAATTTTGCCACCCTTTACTTTCTAGTGAATTCGTTCATGGAAACTATAAAATAAATGAGGACATCGGGATCTGAACACTGCATTTTGTATTTTCACCCCAAGAAATTGATGCAAGTCATTTCCTTGAACTTAAGATTCCGTAAATCTCATCAAAGGTGATTTTGTGGCTTTATTCCTCATTTCAAAATGTACAAAGTTAGAATATCAGCTTGAAAAAGGCTAGAATAGTTAGTTTTAGGGGAAAAAAGTGTAGGTGTAATGAGACTTTCATTCTTATTTATCTCCAATCACACTGTTAAGCTTGAATGGTAGACAGTGAGCCCTTATAAACACACTTGTAAAAGTTTTATAGCCTTTTTGGCTCATACATGTTTGTATCCAGTTGTTGTCGCAGTGATCCCGTCAGGTCCATAACTGTCTCGCAACCACTAGAAGTTCTGGAGCACCCTCTGACAGTTAGCTAAATCCATAGCACACATTGCATAGGGGATTCCAAAGTGAGCATGAGATATCTCGCATTTCCCATATCAGTGACTTTCTTCCTCTGTCTGGTGACACACAGCAGACCAACCAGTTTTTCTGCTGCTATTGCCATATGGTCCAAATTTTGTGACGTTTTGAGTACAGTGGTCCAATTATTTTGCTGTCAATTGTATACATGCTATTTATTGTCCTTACTGTTCCATTCATGTCTTTTGCATATGGTTGACAATTGTCTGTACTTCTGCATAAGCTGTAATGTTTCCTATTGTGAGATATTTGTGTAGAGAAAGGTATGAGAGGGAAACAAAACATTTTTATAATATCCAGCAAAGACAAGTTAGCAGAGATCCTTACATGTAACTTTGTAGTTAGTATTGGAAAAATTATTGCACTGTAATATTTCCGTTTTCAGCTAAACATTTCTAAGTTCTCCAGTCAGTCAAACTTTATTGAGGCTCTTATTGTTCTGATTAGCCACATCATGTGTCTTAGGGGTAACTCAGTGATACCATACTAAGAAAGTTCATGGTGTTATTATTTATTTGCTAACTTAAATTTCACTGAATCTGTTGAGAGTCACATGTCAGTTGATTCACAAGGTATATATTTCCTGAAGATCTTCCTGATTTCACAGGGGAACAATACTATGAATGGTGGCATCATCTTTGAAAAATCTTAATTAGCTAATGACATTGTCTAGCAATTTCTGTGCATACAGAGTGTATCATAAATACGTTTGCAAACTTTGCACACAAATTCTCCTTGCCAAAATACCAAGAAAAGTCTTAAAATCCTTCATTTTTGTATTGTTAATGTAAGTATATGTTAAGTGCATTTCAAGGAAAAATCCAGCAATCTTGTTCAATAATCAAGTGATAATATTGGTACAAGTAAGTCTGCTGATACACTCAGTGTATCTTTGATGGCAATGTGTTGTTGCTGTGATATTTTGACGTTTGGTACATTCGTTGCTAATCTGGCTTGAATAGTTCACTTGCATAGTTGTATTGAATTATTTAATAAGTTTTCATTCAAACTGTAGCAGGATATTTATTTTGTGAGATGAGATATGTGGTTATTATGTACAGCTATGCAAATGGTAATGAGTGTGAGGCTACACTGATGCATCAAAATGGGTTTCCAACTTTTACTAGTTTTTATTGTCTTATTACTGAAACAGTTTCTTTAATACCCCAAACTGTGGATCGAGATAAACCATGAATCAATCACATGACTGACCAAAAAGAACGTTTCTGTAGGCTGACACAGTAGATCCACGCATCAGTGCATAACACATAGCTGCAGCATGTGATAAATATTATGTCACCATACAGGCAACTGATGTATCCATATTGTGGGGACTGGAATAATAGTCCCCTGTGTTCTCCAGGCATGTCTTTCAGGTGCTATCTACAAGGACTTTATTCATAACTGCCTTCCTTATTTTTGCCCCTGCTCACAAAAGCAAGTACTTTTTTTTTTGTCTGATGTAGCGCCACTACATTATAGTCATGTTGTTTGATATACAATGGATTATATGACAAATGGACACATTGTGGAGGTCCAGTTCCACTGACTGCATTTCTTTGGATTCTTGTTTCTGGCCCCCTCTCCCCCTAAAACACTTGGTTTTTATAGCAGACATTCCGAATGCAGAAACGTTTTATCAGTGTGCCATGAGAGCTTGCAGAACCATTTGACACTTTCCGGGGGTATTTGAAGGGTGGGATAGTCAATTAATGAATGCACATGTGTATAGAAGAAAGTGGAGGAGATTTGTCGTGATTTGAGGTCTTTGTAAATTATTATTTTGTTATTAACTAAAATAATTAGGCACTTTTAGATATATTTTTTTATGTGGATTTTTCCCATGTCTGGGTATGAGGGCTACATCCCAAACGTTGTAAAAATATTTCTGATGTTCTGTAAATTACATCAGTTGCAAGGGTGCTTTGAAATTTCCCTTAGGCATGGCCATTATTCCATCACACTGATGATTATTCATCTAAAAGTGCGTACTGTGTTTTACCTGACAATAAATCTTTTGACTCAGTCACATGTCTAATAGCAGACCTATAAGTGTGTCTTATTAATTAATTGTTAGTGTCAAGAAACTTCCAAACGGCAAGAAACTTGGCATGTACTTGTCAGCCACTATTTGTAGTTTTTGGACTGCATAAATGAAGATGGAGTGTAACTTTCACACTATCTTCGGTGTAATAATCCAGTCCAATTTTGTTTGGTCACAGTTCTTGTACCATTATTTTTATCATTCGTCTGTATCTTAATTTCATTTCTATAATCTTATTACAGAATACTGCTACTCTATAATGCAAATATTTGTGTACTTACATTTTACCATTTTTAATATTGTGAGAACTGTATACATGTACATGTATCATCGTATTGTAGCATAACAAAGTTACATACACACTTTTTCAGCATTCATTACTGTTTTTGTAGTTCATCGTAATTTCACTGTGTAAATTCCACTTTGGATAGTAACTACTTTTCATCAATGTTATATTGTATAAATAATGTATGCTTTCCTTTTAAATGCAAAATTAAAATAATTTTCAGCTCCAAGCTATCAACCAGCTTCGAAATGATATAATAAAATCCCTTTCATTGTATTATTATACATTTGTGGATCTGCTGGACTTCAGAGATAATGTTTGTGATTTGTTGACAACGATGGATGCGTGCCAGGTGCACCTTGATATTGTAAGTATATGCTCATTAAAAATATTAAAGCTACTTATAAAAAGATATTTTATAACTGAAATTCGAATTATTTTACAGACTCTGAACTTTGAGCTGACACATGCATACCTGGAACTAGTTGTTACGTACGTGACGTTAATGGTGCTCTTGTCAAGAGTGGAAGACAGAAGAGCTGTTCTTGGATTGTTTAATGCTGCCCATGAAATGCTTCACCAGCAAAGGTTGATTTATTGTTTTTACACTTCTCAAGTAATTTTCTGCAGTACAAACAGACATTTTGATGACTTTCTCTGTGAAATGAAATTTCCTATTCGTTTTCCATACTACATTGATTAAAGTGCTACAAGAATCAGCCAGTGTACAATAACATCATTTTTTAGTATTTGAAATCCCAGGACATCTGGAAAGTCATTGAGAGATGTTGGTTGTAAGATACTGTACATGAAGATTCTGTTATGTTCGACTGCATTATGGCAATGTTGGGTATTAAGACAGTGCTGAAAAGGTGAACACTTACCAAACCTTAACCACACAGCATGACTGAGCTCTGTGCTAATTGTGGTATTGTTTCTTAATTCAGAAAAATTCACACTCCAACAGAATTTTGATCAGAAGATGAAATCCTGGTACAACAAACAGAACAACGAGAATATACTAGCCAGAATAATCTCACTATGAATTAAGTGTAAAGCTACAGTTGATTGGACAGGCAGACAAAATTACTTAGGACATTCATGCTTTACAAATGCAAATAGTGACCTATACTGTGTTTGGAGCCACAAGCCTCTTCTCTGGGAGAAGAAGGTAGAAATATCTTATCCATATTTTTCTCCAGTTTTCCATTCTTCTAACACATTTTCCTTAGTATCCAAAGAAGGAACTCCCTACTATGTAAATTAGAGGTTCAGTGTTGTCATATGAGTGCTACTCTTGTAAGGAACAGAAGTTTTAAAAGATGGATGACTTCCGTCATTTTAAATGTTGACCATAATTTCTTGTTTTCATTTAGACTTTCATGCGAAACTTTCATGGTATAATGATACCACTCACTGATTTTTGCAGTTTGAAAGTGTTTGCATATTATTTGTATATTGTCAAATGCATAAAGTGTTCAAAATATTTGAGAGGGCAAACCACCTTCAAAGTGAAATGAGGAGGGTAGGGAAGAAAGAGACATATGAAGAAGTGTTTACTGTCAGGTTACTTGTAGAATATGATGATGAGGTAAAAATCGCAAAAAATACATATTAATTTGCAGCCAGACACAATTAAATGACACTAATGCAAAGCTTTTGGCCACAGCCTTCATCAGCAATTTTTTTTGTTTTGCTGGTGAAGGTCAAAGGCTTTGTGTAAGTGTCTTTTAATCGTGCCTGTCTGCAACTTAACATGTCTTTTTTATGATAAGTAGCAATTTATCTTTTCCTACATAGTTGATACCCTATTTGGAGTTTCTGCTATTTCAAAAAGTACATATTTCAGTTGAAATTAATCAACTATTAAAATTTTACATACTTGCTAATACAAAGAGTTTTTGATATAATGATACTGGTAAAATTAAATAAGTGCAGTGTGTACTTACAGAAATGAAAGCTGAAATAGTGGTAACTGGTCTCTAATCTGTGAGTGACCTCTTAACCAGAAAGAAAAAGCTTCACATCTCATTGTGTATAGTGTTAGATTGTGCACAAGTGTATTTATTTTAAGAACTGAATAGTGTGTATGTTACTTAATGATGTTTGTGTTAATAGACTTTTTGCTTTACCAAGTAGCTCAGTCCAGTCATATAAGTTGCTCCAGATTAGTCAGTTATTAGGCTTCTGTTTGGTTGTAATTCACAAACATACCGATACATGGTAAATCAATAGTTTGTTCCCTGCAGCTCTTCCGAAGTCAGTCAGTGCTAACCATTTTAGGATTATCCTGAGAAAGTGTGCTAAGAGATTTATCCTTACATGTGGCATTGGAAATCATGTTCACTCCATAATTGCGTTCACAGCTAAATAAAAAAGAGAATACCTGATGGTGAACCACATGTAAGATCCACAATGGGAGGGGAAAGGCTAAGAGAGATGTAATTTTATTTTATGTTCTGTCAGCATTTGCATTTTGTCTTAAGTGTATGAATTTTATGGAGAGTGAAATGTTGTGTATTCGGTTAATATAATTTTTCTTAATATCTTTTATTTTATCAACAGTGATGCCAGTTTTCCTCGTCTAGGGCAAATGATAATGGACTACGATCCACCTATTAAGAAACTTTCCGAAGAATTTGTGCCTCATTCAAAACTGCTTTGCAGTGCTCTTATGTCGCTGTCGGCAGTTTATATGAATCGAAATGTGACTGCAGAGAAGTGGAGGTTAGTAACTTTGTATGAAAAGAGCTAACTCTTTTTCTAACACATCTTGCAATTTATTCAGTTTTACAGGAATTGGGTCTGGCACCACTTAAATTCCTTTGTTTCTTTGTGTTTCTTACTACTTCTCATTTTTTTAACTTTAAAAGTCTGTGTAACAGTAATATCTATTTTCACTGCAAATGTACTGAACAGATGCACAAATTTTGATTACTTTTTGTTTAGCTGAAGCATTTTTTATGAGTTGTCGCTTCAGTTCTCTACGTGTGAGTGTGAATTGTGCATGCAGATTGGATAAAGATTACTCACAGTTTTCATTAATGGATGGTACATTAGTTTCGTTTCAACAGTAGAAATTTTTACGTTGTATTAATTTGTGTTATGCCTATTGTGTTTCTGATTATTGCTGTCTTTGTATTGTCACATTAGAAAATAAGCATTTTCTTGCTCATTACAATTGATCAGTACCATCACTGTCACTGTTTCTTCATATTTTCATCTCCTCTAAATTTTTAACAGTTTTATTTTTGATTCTGATAAGCGAATATGTGAACATTCCTTGTTATTAACTATGTTGTGCGCATTACAGCTTAATTGGCTAAGTGATAGATTAATATCCATTGCTTTAGGATTTGGCCCAAGACGTTTTGTGTTGTATGTCTTTCACATATGGCATTAGAATGTGTATGAGAGAGTTTGCTTTGACTAATGTTGCAGCGGTGTAGGTTGATCATCTCCCACTTGCAGTTGCGCTGTATTTGACTTAAAAAGTAACTGAGATACACATTAGATATAAAATGAGGCATCAGAAACGTAGCGTCTAGCTTGTGTGGTGTGCAGCACAATGAAAGTTTGAAAGAAAATGGTGATCAAACATGAGATCAAAGTTTCTCATGATGGCATCTTTTTATATAAAATTCTTGGATTTCCTGCTACATGAAATCTATAAACCTGGAATTTGTTAACCATGAGCCAAACTTGTTGTTATTGCTGATCATTTTTGATACATTGAATCCATTGTACAAAATGTCTCAAAATATTTTAGTTATTTTGAGAAATGCTGCAACCAGCCACATTTTTATTTATGCCAATATATGTATCGGGCTTTCACCCATCTTCAATTGGCGTGATACTTATTCAATTTTCAGATTAAATTGTTAAAACATTGACAGCTGCAGCACCCAAACTGCTCTCAATGTTTTACTGGCGTATAACTGAAGAGTGAATATAACTGGATAGATAAAAAAAAAATCCTCACCAAGCAATGGCAAGAGAACACTCATATAAAAAAAAAGTTAAGAAATGTGCAAGGTTGCAGAGCTAGTGGCTTCTTCTTGTGGCAGAAGGGGTGAAGGGAAAGGAAGAGAGATGAGGAAGAGGACTGGTGAGGTTTAGGAAATAGGAAGAGTTACAAAAAGTCACCCAGAACCCCGGGTCAGGGGAGACTTATCGGATGCAATGAGAAGGGAAGACTGATTGTTGGAGACTGCACTGGACAAGATTTGAAAACCTGAGAGCTTAAGGGTAGAAGATAGGGTGACATGCAAGACAGAGTTTTCTGACAAAACAGTGTGTAGGAGTTAATAAGAGTGGAAAGCTAAGTGCTTATATGTGGTAGAGGTGGGGGGGTGGGGGGGGGGGGGGGAGGGGAGGGATGGGAGAGGGGAGATTGACAGGTCAGAAAATAAAATATATATACAAAACTAAAAGGGAATGAAGTAAAGAGTAGTCACTGACAAGAAATGTTAAGACCAAAGAAATTAACGTAAATTAAGATCAGGTGTGTGGTGAGAACCAAGGACATTTTATAATGCCAGTTTTCACCTGTGGAGTTCTGAGAAACAGGTGTCAAGGGGAAGGATCCAAATGGCACATGTGGTCAAACACACACTTAGGTCACAACTGTCATGTTGTAGAGCATGCTGTGATACAGGGTATTGTTTTGTCAGTAATCTCTGTCTTGTTTATCACCCTATCTGTTGTAAACCCTTGTCACCAGTTTTGTAAAGGCCTCGTTGATACTGCTGTGGACGCTGAGTTGCCACTGTTGTTATGGTAGGCTGAGTTTGTGAGTTCATGATATGGCGTCTGGTGCAGTACACCGCTAAGATAATTTCTCTGTGCCACTCTCACACAGCTGTGCCCCATGTCAGGTAACAGGATAGGAGAATGGTTTTACAACACTCCAACAAATTTGTAACTAAGTCACACAAATGAGTTAAAAAAGTTTGCTTACCTTTGTGACTTGTTGAATAGTGAAGTCTTCAACACTGCATGTAATATAACACAAAAAAGGCCCTCAATGGCTAAGTACAAATAATCATAGGTAAACTTCACAGTATATAGCAAATGCAATTTACAACAACTATCTGATCACTTCTAAGAACTCGCTAAATGACATTTCCTGTCTGTCAGCCCTGGGTGATGATCTGTAACCAAGTGGGCGAGAGCTGCTCTTCTACCTTCTGTTGTCACCCAACCATTGGCGGTTTGTACTCGGCCACAAATTGGCCAAGGTGAAGCCGATATCTTCATTGTCAGCGCTGCCCGTGGTGCCAGTGGAATTCACGCAAATGGCGAGTCTCTATGGCACTGGCACCAGCTCGCACCTTTGCACTTGTGGTGCTTTTTCCCTGGCTGTGTCTTGTTTGGATGACACAGCACAATGTTCCACCCTTAAGCTCTCAGGTTTTCAAATCTCGTGCAGGGCAGCCCCTAACAACCCGTCTTTCCTACTCATCCCATCCTACAACTCTCCCCTGACCTGAGGTTCTGGTTTACTTTTCCCATAATTCTGCCCATTTCCTAAACCTCGCCAGTCCTCTTCCTTCACCCTTCCTCCTTCCCCTTCAACCCTTCTGCCAGAAGAAAAGCCACTGGCTCCAAAAGCTTGCATATTTCGTAACATTTTTATAAGAGTTTTCTCTTGCTGTTGCTTCATGAGTAGATTTTTTATCTATCCAATTATATTCACTCTTTAGTTGTACATTGTTAAAACACTGAGAGCAATTTGGATGCTGCAGCTGTCAACGTTTTAACAGTTTACATCTGAAGACTGAATAAGTATTACGTCAACTGGAAATGGGTGAAAGACTGATACAAGTATTGGTATGAATAAGAATATGTAAAAATATGACTGGTTTCTGCACTTCTTAAAATAAAGTAATCCACAGCCACGGAGCTCAACAACCAATGAAATGGATAAGTTATAGCATATTTTTATTTTTTAGTAGACGAAGCACAGCAGTAATTATGTATGTTATAGCAGGTGTGGGATAGCTGTGGGAAAACTGGTGCAAAACACAAGCCATTCATGCAGGACAGGATAGGTTTGTGTCTGCCTGTGAGTACAGTAGGGTCCATAGATGGTTTGTGAGACAGGGGAGATATGTGGTAAAGTGTCAGTCAGACCAGCTGTGCACATACACACAGTCCTTTATTTGATCATTCAATTTGACTCCTCCATGAACATGAACAAGTGTTTAATTATTCCCTCTGGTTAATAAAGTCATTGTAGTGCATTCCCTCCTTCACATACTGTTTCCCACAGCATGGCAGCTACATTAATGGCCAGTGTTGCAGAGATGTGAGCTGCTTACTCAGTGGAATGTTGAGCTGGTGTACCGACTCAGCAGTGGTGATACAGATGTGGTACAAAGCTTCATATCTCTGCAGTGTGGAACAATGCCAGCCAGGATCATCTCCTGTCTTTACGGCAGGCTGGGGCATCCCACTGGCACATTGATGGTGTTGACGAGGGTTGACCGTGAACCAGTGATGAGAGAGCAGGACCGGCACCTAGTGGAGTGCTGACCACCTGGGCTGGGCAGAAAAGTGACGGTCATTGATTTGCAACCCAGTGGCAGCAGAGCTACGGTGATGGGTACAATTGACACAGACTGTCACATAGTGCCTAGTTGGCCAAACGAACTGCTTTGGCTGTGATTAAATACTACTTTTTTATGCTGATTTCTGCTGTTTACATTGGTTAATGTTACATGCTGAATTGTCTGGAATGTGCCAGTTACCACCAGCTGTTGTAATTGGGCTGCAGTACTCCTGCACACGTTGGTGGCAAGTGCGGTCTGTAGTCATAGAGGCATTGTGACGCTGCTGACACCATGTTACCCTCGCCAACTGCAACGGATTTGGCAGTGGCTTGGTTTTGTCACGGCATTCCTCTGCTGGTTCCAAGTCTCATTTATATCCTTTAAAGAGCCCAAGAATATTGTAAAATCGACTATATGGAGTTAGCTTGAGATACATCTCTGCTTCATTGACTGCTTGTATTAACCATTGTCGATACCTATTATGTACGTGTGTTTACTACATGACAGTTGTTATCTACTATTCTAATGGTTCATACTCTTTTTGCATTAAAGCACTCACTACCAATCTGTACATCCATAACTGTGAAGATTTTGTATGTAATATGTGGTTTTCCATGACATAAATTATTATGACATGTGAGATAATATTGTCTTTCATAAATAATGAAATTTCGGGTGCACATGTGTCTAGGTAAATTGCCAGATCACAGGTCAATGAAAGTGCAAGATAAGCCATTGCAAATGTGATGTGCTGGTACACTAAAAACTGTTGTAACTGCCAGAATGTTGAATGCAAGCATGCAAATGTGCATGCATTGTGTTGTACAGGTGCTGAATGTCAGTTTGTCAGATGGCGTTGTGCGCCTGTTGCACATGGCCAGTTAATACAGGGGTGGTTAATGCTATTTGTAAATGATGCTGGAGTTGTCATTCAATGGTGTTGCACATGTACTCGATTGGAGACAGATCTGGTGATGAAGCAGGCCAAGGCAACATGTCAACAGTCTCTAGAACATGTTGATTTCAGCAGCGATATGTGCGTGAGGTGTTATCCTGTTTTAAAACTACCCCTGGAGTGCTGTTCATGAAAGACAGTGCAACACGTAGAACCACCAGATTGACATACAGTTTTGCAGTCAGGGTGCATGGGGTAATCATGAAAGTGCCCCTACTTTCATACAAAATTGTACCCCAGACGATAACCCCAGGTGTAGGTCAACTGTGTCTAGTGTGCAGACAGGTTGGTTGCAGGCCCTCAACTGGCCTTCCCCTAACCGACACAAGGCCATCACAACAGACCTCCACCCTGCCCTCCAATTAGGTTTCACTTGACACCATTGTAGTAGCAAAGGGTGGTGATTTGGGGTGAGTGGAACGCATGCTGCAGTGTGTTTTAGGTTAGATGGCCTTGGGCAAGTACAGAAAGGGCAACAGCCTCAACGGGTGCAGGGCAAAGTCAGGACATGCGGGGACCAAGCAGCAATCGGTATTGTAATTGTCAACTGTCGAAGCTGCGTTGGTAAAGTACCAGAACTTCAAGCACTGATAGAAAGCACCGAAGCTGAAATCGTTATAGGTACAGAAAGTTGGCTTAAGCCAGAGATAAATTCTGCCGAAATTTTTACAAAGGCACAGACAGTGTTTAGAAAGGATAGATTGCATGCAACCGGTGGTGGAGTGTTCGTCGCTGTTAGTAGTAGTTTATCCTGTAGTGAAGTAGAAGTGGATAGTTCCTGTGAATTATTATGGGTGGAGGTTACACTCAACAACCGAGCTAGGTTAATAATTGGCTCCTTTTACCAACCTCCCGACTCAGCAGCATTAGTGGCAGAACAACTGAGAGAAAGTTTGGAATACATTTCACATAAATTTTCTCAGCATGTTATAGTCTTAGGTGGAGATTTCAATTTACCAGATACAGACTGGGACACTCAGATGTTTAAGACGGGTGGTAGGGACAGAGCATCGAGTGACATTATACTGAGTGCACTATCCGAAAATCACCTCGAGCAATTAAACAGAGAACCGACTCGTGGAGATAACATCTTGGACCTACTGATAACAAACAGACCCGAACTTTTCGACTCTTTAAGTGCAGAACAGGGAATCAGTGATCATAAGGCCGTTGCAGCATCCCTGAATATGGAAGTTAATAGGAATATAAAAAAAGGGAGGAAGGTTTATCTGTTTAGCAAGAGTAATAGAAGGCAGATTTCAGACTACCTAACAGATCAAAACGAAAATTTCTGTTCCGACACTGACAATGTTGAGTGTTTATGGAAAAAGTTCAAGGCAATCGTAAAATGCATTTTAGACAGGTACGTGCCGAGTAAAACTGTGAGGGATGGGAAAAACCCACCGTGGTACAACAACAAAGTTAGGAAACTACTGCAAAAGCAAAGAGAGCTTCACTCCAAGTTTAAACGCAGCCAAAACCTCTCAGACAAACAGAAGCTAAACGATGTCAAAGTTAGCATAAGGAGGGCTATGCGTGAAGCATTCAGTGAATTCGAAAGTAAAATTCTATGTACCGACTTGACAGAAAATCCTAGGAAGTTCTGGTCTTACGTTTAATCAGTAAGTGGACCGAAACAGCATATCCAGACACTCCGGGATGATGATGGCATTGAAACAGAGGATGACACGCGTAAAGCTGAAATACTAAACACCTTTTTCCAAAGCTGTTTCACAGAGGAAGACCGCACTGCAGTTCCTTCTCTAAATCCTCGCACAAACAAAAGAATGGCTGACATTGAAATAAGTGTCCAAGGAATAGAAAAGCAACTGGAACCACTCAATAGAGGAAAGTCCACTGGGCCTGACGGGATACCAATTCGATTCTACACAGAGTACGCGAAAGAACTTGCCCCCCTTCTAACAGCCGTGTACCGCAAGTCGCTAGAGGAACAGAGGGTTCCAAATGATTGGAAAAGAGCACAGGTAGTCCCAGTCTTCAAGAAGGGTCGTCGAGCAGATGCGCAAAACTATAGACCTATATCTCTGACGTCGATCTGTTGTAGAATTTTAGAACATGTTTTTTGCTCGAGTATCATGTTGTTTTTGGAAACCCAGAATCTACTATGTAGGAATCAACATGGATTCCGGAAACAGCAATCGTGTGAGACCCAACTCGCTTTATTTGTTCATGAGACCCAGAAAATATTAGATACAGGCTCCCAGGTAGATGCTATTTTTCTTGACTTCCGGAAGACGTTCGATACAGTTCCGCACTGTCGCCTGATAAACAAAGTAAGAGCCTACGGAATATCAGACCAGCTGTGTGACTGGATTGAAGAGTTTTTAGCAAACAGAACACAGCATGTTGTTATCAATGGAGAGACGTCTACAGACGTTAAAGTAACCTCTGGCGTGCCACAGGGGAGTGTTATGGGACCATTGCTTTTCACAATATATATAAATGACCTAGTAGATAGTGTCGGAAGTTCCATGCGGCTTTTCGCGGATGATGCTGTAGTATACAGAGAAGTTGCAGCATTAGAAAATTGTAGCGAAATACAGGAAGATCTGCAGCGGGTAGACACTTGGTGCAGGGAGTGGCAACTGTCCCTTAACATAGACAAATGTAATGTATTGCGAATACATAGAAAGAAGGATCCTTTATTGTATGATTATATGATAGCAGAACAAACACTGGTAGCAGTTACTTCTGTAAAATATCTGGGAGTATGCGTGCAGAACGATTTGAAGTGGAGTGATCATATAAAATTAATTGTTGGTAATGCGTTTACCAGGTTGAGATTCATTGGGAGAGTGCTTAGAAAATGTAGTCCATCAATAAAGGAGGTGGCTTACAAAACACTCGTTCGACCTATACTTGAGTATTGCTCATCAGTGTTGGATCCGTACCAGATCGGTTTGACGGAGGAGATAGAGAAGATCCAAAGAAGAGCGGCGCGTTTCGTCACAGGGTTATTTGGTAACCGTGATAGCGTTACGGAGATGTTTAATAAACTCAAGTGGCAGACTCTGCAAGAGAGGTGCTCTGCATCGCGGTGTAGCTTGCTCGCCAGGTTTCGAGAGGGTGCGTTTCTGGATGAGGTATCGAATATATTGCTTCCCCCTACTTATACCTCCCGAGGTGATCACGAATGTAAAATTAGAGAGATTAGAGCGCGCACGGAGGCTTTCAGACAGTCGTTCTTCCCGCGAACCATACGCGACTGGAACAGGAAAGGAAGGTAATGACAGTGGCACGTAAAGTGCCCTCCGCCACACACCTTTGGGTGGCTTGCGGAGTATAAATGTAGATGTAGATGTAGATGTAGATGTGTCTGGCTCAGTGCTTTTCCTTGAAGGTACTGATTTGTAACAGTTCATTCTGTCACTGTGGTGCCAACTGTTGCTCAAGTTGCTGCTGCAGATGCAGTATGATGCACTAGAGCCATAGGCCGAACACAATGCTCTTCCCTCTCGGTAGTGCCACATGGCTGTCTGGAGCCCGGTTGTCTTGTGACCGTACATTCTCACGGTCACCGCTGCCAGCAAATGTGTACAGTGGCTACATTGCTGTCAAGTCTTTCTGCAGCATCACAGAAGGAACATCCAGTTTCTTGTAGCCCTATTACACAACATCGTTCAAACTCAGTGAGTTGTTGATAATGGCATCTTTGTCACCTCAAAGGCATTCTTGACTGACATGAACTCACCATGTCCAATGTTAAAGGTAACTAATGCTCACAACTGTTACAGCATGTATTTAAAGCAAACCTAATTTGCATCCCCATAGTGGTACTAGACAGCGCAACAGTGCCACTCGTGTGTGACTGGCACGGAATATGAATACACATCATCTTTCAGATGTAGACACACACCTACCAGTTTTCGTTTGTGTTGCACAACTCCTTGGCATTGAGATTTTTTTCCATCAGTGTGTATCGATATTTTTCTGTAGTTGGTTTTGCTCTGTTTTGGTTGATACAGATATGAGAAGATGGTACAATACTGAAACCAGTATTAATAAAGAAGTGTTAATATAGCTCTGTGTCATGCATTTCAAAGAAATATCCATTTGTTTGTAGTGAATATGAAGCAAGTTTTCTGCTGTTTTATATTCACTTTATTGTTTCGCAAACCTGCTACTTCAAATGCTCTCTTTACATTTTACTCGCACTTATCATATTTTGTATGTTATTTTATGCCTAAGTGGCTGATTGTAGTAGTCAAATGATCTGGAGAGATTGCTTTGTCATTATTGTGCATACATTACTGTGGTGTTTCAGGGCTGATCAAAAACTGAGCCTTGTAGCAAATCCTGGACAACTTTTAAAATCTGCACAAACTGAGTCAATGTCCTGTGAATATCTGTCTCTCGACGCAATGGAAAGATGGATAATATGTAAGTAATATTTAGGAGCAATATTTGAATAAAAGCAAACCATTTGTGTGTGTGATAGAGGAGGAGGAGGAGGAGGAGGAGGAGGAGAAGAAGAAGAAGAAGAGGAAGACAAAAAGGAACAAAAGGAACACCTCTCTGCATTCCTTGTTCTTTCTGATGTGATTTCTATTTCAGTTTGAAACTGAAAATCATTACATACTGCAGTTCCAATGTAATCTGTGCTCTAACATTGTATGTAGTGTCCTTATTTTCAGAGTCTATTTAATTTTATTGTTAGCAGTGATAAAGAGAAATTAGTTTCATTACTTTCCTGATCATGGAAAATACAGAGGAAGGAAACAATATGAAAATCATTCAGGAGTTGGAGTAAGTTCAAATCCTCATCGTATGATTTGCCTTGCACAGGCCATGATTTCACACTTCGTTGTTTGTTTGTAATATTCAACTGTGATGCAGAAATTTAGATTTCATCATTCACATCTCATCTGGAAAGGCAACTGTGGAAGATAAATGAGAATTTGGGCATGTGAGCTAACTATGTGTCTGCTGCGTAAAAATCATTCTGTATGTGCTGCCATGTCACATTGTTGAATGACATGCTTTGGTATTCTGGGCAATAATGTAGGGCAATATTTCCAGAATTCTTTTAATCCATATGTTGTAGTAGCCTATTATCTTAGAACTGTCTGCTATGTATAGTGTGAGACCGACGACATAAGTTTTTGACATCAAACATGTTAATGTGTATTTGTGGTGTTCTATGGCTGTCAAGTTGACAGTGAAATTGGTCTCATGTTCATACTGCACTTAATAGCCGGTGGCTGCTTTTCTGAAAACTGATTATACTATGGACTGTGTTGTAATTATTTTAATGCTGTGGGGGACCTGATACATTGTGGGAAGATTGGTATATCTGATTGATTCATATATGGTAAATTCATTTTCTCCCCAAAGGCTGTTGTACCTGTATTTAAGTGCATTCGCCTTGCTTATAGTGTCCTTATGAAATGAAGAATGTATGACATCTATATACTTAAACAAAATACCATTTCTTATTGGTGTAGCCTGAAAATAAGTAACATTGACTTTGGACAGAGATTATGTTGAAATCGAGTTTAATATCATGAGTATTTGATTTTGTGTACTGAACAAGAAACTTTGTGATAAATAGTAATACTTTCCTTTCCCCAAAACATCAATTTATGATACTACTTTTTGAGTTCTACTAATCTGGAGACTTGCCTTTGTCTGCCACATAATGAACAGAATTGAGCCCACTACCATCAACTCCGATGTTGTCCAGTGGACATTATACCAAGTCACTTCTTGCAAGAAATGCTGTAAGACCATGCAGAAAAAGAATTACCAGGAAGTGTTGATTGAGATGATCATGGATGAAATGATTTGATTATGATACTGCATAAGTTTTGTCTCCATGGATTGCTGTTGGAAACATTCGCGACATGTTGCAGCTTTAGCAGCCAACGCACGGGTGGCTGCATCAAATATAAGTTAGCACACTGGTACATTTCCAATGTCATTTATTCTGATTTATAACCCATGTAGACTATTTCTTGGAGGTGGGTTTGATTGGAATTAGTATTTAGTTCAGTTTGAATTGCAGAAGACATTCAAAAAATAGTACACCCTTTAAAAATTCAGCCTTTATTTCAGTTTCTCAATTGCACTTTTATTTTTACAATGACTAGTTTTGATCAATATTTGACCATCTTCAGATCTATGTATATACTTAAGCAAACTGTCCTATCCATACAGAAGTACACATCACAATATCACACGTAAAATCTCCCAACAATGCTGAATGGTGATAGTTCGTTGCTTGTGGAACTACATAGATCTGAAGATGATCAAATATTGATCAAAATTAGATGCTAAAATAAAGGGTAAATTTTAAATTTCAACACAGTTGCGAAATCTCCTGTGATGAATTTTTCAACAACAATGAAAATAATAGGCCCTCTTTAAAGATGTCTTAATTTGCAATGTAACTATACAGGTGTGTGTGTGTGTGTGTGTGTGTGTGTGTGTGTGTGTGTGTGTGTGTGTGTGTGTGTGTGTGTGTGAGAAGTTCTCTGTCTCATTTATGTGCTTTTTGATGATGCAACATGCCTACTATTTGGTGAGTTGTTACCTCTACTCGTATTGTTTACATTCCATCAGGACTTTCAATTTCTGTAGTGATGTCTTAATTCTGCTAGTCTTAAAAGCTTCCTTAAAACATTTGTAAAATGCTAATTTTGTGTTTTTGACACCAGCTCCTCTGCTGTTTGTGCCCAATTCTAAAAGAAAATACCATTTTTTGTGTATGTGTTTGTTTTATTTTTATTTTTTTTCTATGGTGGCGTAATAGCTGTAATGAAGTGCCATGATATGACATTGTGGTTATGTTAGGTATTTGTAATTGTTGAGCTGCTTGTGTCTTTATAGATTTTGCAGCAATTATTCCCTCACAATTGGTGTTTACCCTGAGATAATAGTCACTGTCTTCACTTAAGTCATTGAAGCAGCTGAATGGGTTGAAAATAAATAAATCGCCAGGTCCTGATGGGATTCCAATTCGGTTTTACAGAGAGTGCTGTATTGCATTGGCTCCTTACTTAGCTTGTATTTATCGCGAATCTCTTGCCCAACGTAAACTCCCGAGTGACTGGAAAAAAGTGCAGGTGACACCTGTATATAAGAAGGGTAGAAGGACAGATCCTCAAAATTACAGACCAATATCCTTAACATCGGTTTGTTGCAGGATTCTCGAACATATTCTCAGTTAGAATATAATGAATTTCCTTGAGACAGAAAGTTGCTGTCTATGCATCAGCACGGCTTTAGAAAGCATCGCTCCTGCAAAATGCAACTCACCCTTTTTTCACATGATATCTTGCGAACCATGGATGAAGGGTATCAGACGGATGCGATATTCCTTGACTTCCGGAAAGTGTTTGACTCGGTGCCCCACTGCAGACTCCTAACTAAGGTACTAGCATATGAGATTGGTTCCCAAATATGTGAGTGGTTCAAAGACTTCTTAAGTAATAGAACCCAGTATGTTGTCCTTGATGGTGAGTGTTCATCGGAGGTGAGGGTATCATCTGGAGTGCCCCAGGGAAGTGTGGTAGGTCCGCTGTTGTTTTATATCTACATAAATGATCTTTTGGATAGGGTGGATAGCAATGTGTGGCTGTTTGCTGATGATGCTGTGGTGTACGGGAAGGTGTCGTCGTTGAGTGACTGTAGGAGGATACAAGATGACTTGGACAGCAGGATTTGTGATTGGTGTAAAGAATGGCAGCTAACTCTAAATATAGATAAATGTAAATTAATGCAGATGAATAGGAAAAGGAATCCCGTAATGTTTGAATACTCCATTAGTAGTGTAGCCCTTGACACAGTCACGTCGATTAAATATTTGGGCGTAACGTTGCAGAGCGATATGAAGTGGGACAAGCATGAAATGGCAGTTCTGGGGAAGGCGGATAGTCCTCTTCGGTTCATTGGTAGAATTTTGGGAAGATGTGGTTCATCTGTAAAGGAGACCGCTTATAAAACACTTATAAGACCTATTCTTGAGTACTGCTCGAGCATTTGGTATCCCTATCAGGTCAGAATGAGGGAGGACATAGAAGCAATTCAGAGGCAGGCTGCTAGATTTGTTACTGGTAGGTTTGATCATCATGCGAGTGTTACGGAAAGGCTTCAGGAACTCGGATGGAAGTCTCTGGAGGAAAGGAGGCATCCTTTTTGTGAATTGCTTCTGAGGAAATTTAGAGAACGAGTATTTGAGGCTGACTGCAGTACAATTGTACTGCTGCCAACTTATATTTCGCAGAAATACCACAAAGATAAGATAAGAGAGATTAGGGCTCGTACCGAGGCATATAGGCAGTCATTTTTCCCTTGTTCTGTGTGGGAGTAGAACAGGGAGAGACGGTGCTAGTTGTGGTACGAGGTACCCTCTGCCACGCACCGTATGGTGGATTGCGGAGTATGTAGGTAGATGTAGATGTAGCATGTGCTTGTCCCTCCTCCTTTTGCTTACTCATTATCCATTTTGTGTTTCAATTCTGGAAGGTTCTAAGTTATTGTCTTAATCAATTTTATACATAAATATGCTTATAACTTACAGTATGCCATGTCCAATGTGATAAAACCTTAGACACAGCTCTCAAGTGCAGCATTATGCTATTAATAACCAGAAAAGTATTTGTTATCATTACAGAGTTCAAACAGAATTTTAAAGTCGAAACAGAATTTGAGAATGTCAGTCCACCTCTCAACAGTGTAAAACTGTCAGTTGGAGGGGTAAGAATTAACATAATTGCATTGCCTAATTCTTATGCATCTGAAGCAATTATTCTTTTTAAGGCAAGAATCAGATATTGAATTCCTGTGCCTAATTCTTGTTTTACAGTAACTATTTGGTATTACTGAGTCTTTATTTTATACATTTCATGGTCAATGCCTATTATTTACTGACTGAAATGAAATTTTGAGTTATTTTATAAATAAATTGCTTTACTTTGTGACTTCAACAGACTGACAGCATTAAAATAGGAAATAAGAGAAATGCTGTCATATGTTATACAAACATCTATGTTGGCTTCTTGTGTAACCATTACAGCTGATTTAATAACAGATGGCTGTAGTGAAGAAACGTGCATATTAGTGTGTGACTGTTGACATATATACCTGTCTTGGTTCTTATTTTGTTGCTGGCAATAATTGTCAGTTTTTGTAGCTGGTGACTTCATAATGTGAAGTTTCTAAAAAGTGACTGCTGCTCAAACTGTAGGTTGCATACAGGTAGTCAAACATAAAGCAAACTGAAATTCCATGTGATTTTGATATTGCAGTCATAGAGTCAGTTGTTTCAGTTAGCAGTGTAACTCATGCTAATTTTCTTCACTAGGATATGTCAGTATTTGTAAAAAGTAATAATTATAGACTCGAAGAGTTTACTTAAAGTTGAAATCTACAGCCAAGTTCAGGCTCTTGATATGTGCCAAGCTACATGTATTTCTATACTACAGAGTTACAATGTCAAGTTTTGTGTTCTATGATGTGGAGTAATGGAATAGATAATAAACACACTTCTTCAGTATAATGTTGTATAAAACATGTGTCACTGAGCCAGTGAATTTGTAACATCATAACGTGTATAAATTGCTTCCTATTATTTAGAAGTGGATTTATAGATGTTAAATTGGCACATAATGTGTCAGTGATTCAAGCCAAGTGTTGTAGTGGCATGCTAATTTATATCGTACAATTCTATATCAATTTGTCATTTACTAAAGTTGTGTTACCATTGCTTTTATTTGTTGTGAGTCTGCTATGGTCAGTAGCATTACCAGCCTACGGGGGATTCCACCAAGAGGTTTTATGTTGCCTCTAGGACAATAATGCTAAGTGAAATGGCCTACCGAGTGAGGGGGAGCAGTGGTTAGCGCACAGGACTGACGTTCTGGAGAACCCACATCCTGCCATCCTGATTTAGATTTTCCATGATTTCCCTAAATCGAATCAGGCAAATGCCGGGACGGTTCCTTTGAAAGGACATGGGCAATTTCCTTCCTCATCCTTTCCTAATCTGAGCGTGTGCTTTGTCTCTAATGACCTCATTCGTTATTGACGGGACGTTAAACACTAATTTCCTCCTCCTCCTGAACTTGCCTGGACCCTCATGGGAATCCTGTACTGGGGGCAAATACATGATGGTACATCCACAAGAACTGTGGCTGAGACTTGCTCAGAGATGGCTCAGGAAGATT
Organism: Schistocerca piceifrons; assembly: GCF_021461385.2. Lineage (NCBI taxonomy): Eukaryota > Metazoa > Arthropoda > Insecta > Orthoptera > Acrididae > Schistocerca > Schistocerca piceifrons. The sequence goes on from NC_060149.1 coordinate 277,629,759, forward strand.
TGCTAAATGTTGAACTCTTTTACGGCTGTTGATGGTTACAAGAACATTGTACATGCACAGCGCCCTCTCCCTGGGGTACTTCTGTGTACTTGGTGAACACTGTTCTCTAGACAGATTATGCAGCAAGATATCCTAATGGAGAACAGTGCCCCTAAAATTACTGTAGAGAAAGTGTAACATATGTTACCACCATGGTGCACTTGTTGCACAATGGGTTGTGCAGAAAACATGGTGTTGGAGTACAAACCACCGCGTAGCAGGTGCACTACCTCAGTATGCCCTATGTTCTTTTGCTACTGAAGTTGCTACCCTGTGCTGTGGTATCAATTTCTGTGGCACACATACAGTTAGACATGTCTATACTTCTGTAGCTGTAGTGAACATTAACGTCAGATTTAGTTCTTAGTTCTATATTAGTAGCTGTACGATACGAGTAGTGCTGTGGTGTCAGTCTTAATGCGTATTTTACATTGTTAGTTCCATAGTTTGCTGTACACTGAATCATTTCATTTTATAGCACTGTTTCATATTATGAGGATGAAAATATTTGGTTTTAGTGTTCTTTTCACCTCTGAAACTTCAAATAAGTGGCAGAGATTGCTACATACCAAATATGTATTGGGAGTAGTAGTTTGTTGTGATAGAGATTAAAACTTTGTTTTTTATTCTTCAAAATATGTAATGTAAGGATAAAGTGAAGTAAATATGTTTATGTTAGTGAATTCAAACTAATGTAGGTCAATAATAATTAATATTCATTTGAGTTACATTAAGCAAGAAATGCAAAATCAAAAGGTTGGAAAAGTATAAAAAACAAACTCCAATGTTGATTGCTTGTGTATAACTGAATGACCATCATGAATACATTTCTGTTAACAAAAACAGCAAATTCAAATAACATTGTTTCAGAGGAAACAATAGTTTACAAAATTTACGAACTGGAATGAGCAGGTTTGATGACGCTTTCCAAAGGTACAAAGGCCGGAAGAAGATTTCACATTTTGTTGCAGAGATGACACCGATATCAATGATTTGTGTGGGTGTTGTCAGGGTGGGTGTAGGAGGGAGGAGAAGACACATGTTTTCCAGTAACATGACTCATGTGAACTTGATCTGGGAAATAGACTGGTGTCCAAAATTAAAGCAACAAACCACTATTTCCCTACCTTGTGTCTAATTCACGATATAATTATAGAAACTGTCAACAGATATTCGTACCTAATCTGCATAGAAGATGGCATTTCAGTCTGTGGAAACCGCACAAACAATGACGTCAGGTGTCTATCAAAAGGAGTAGTGTTTGCTGCGTAGTCCCACATCCACATCCACATTCACTGTGTGCACAGTCCCAGTTGGTGCAGTATGGCACAGAGAAGATGCCTACCAGAGTCTCTGCAATGGAGGGTCATGAGAAGAATGGAAGCAGGACAGTCGCAGACTCATGTGGCCTGATGGCTTAACGTGAATTGTTCAGTCATTTCTCGGATGTGGTGGCAGTTTATAGAGACCAAAACTGTATCCCAAAGACCTGGGTACATGGGACATCAGGAAGAGAGGACTGTTATCTGGCTGTAGGTGCACAATATTACCGTCTTAAGGTACTGCGCAGCATCTGGCATCTGAACTCACAGCATCCAATGTATGTGTTGCATTGAGGCAAACAGTGTAGTGAAGGCCCTGACAGAGTGGCCTTTATTGCTGAAGACCTGCTCTGTGTGTGCCTCTGATGCATCTTCACAGAGGAGAATGTCTGGAGTGGAGTTGTCAACATGCCACCTGGACTGTTGAACAGTGGGCTGATGTTCTTTTCACAGGTGAGTCCTGTTTTGGTCTGGAGAGTGATTCTCGACAGATTTACATCTGAACACGATTTTGAGACCCGAACATTGTGGAAAGAGACTGATATTGAGGAGGATCGCTAATGGTGTGAGCAGGCATTGTGTTGACCACTCGAACACCTCTTCATCAAATTATACGGGTGAATTGGAAAGGTTTAACTGCTGTCAGACATCATGACGAGGTCTTGGGACCTCATGTACGGGTGTTGCAAGGTGCTGTGGGCCCAGACTTTGTATTGATGGACGATAGTGCTCGACCTTGTAGAGAATAATTGGTTGATGTTTTCTTGGAAACAGAATATACTGCATGCATGTTACGGTCTGCTGACTCTCACTATCTGAATCCCATAGGGAACATCTGGGATGCACTAGAGAGACAGGTTGTATCGTGTCAACATCCACCAACCACTCTCCAAAACTTGCGAGCAGCTGTGCAGGAAGACTGAGCATTATTACCTCAACATGGCACTGATGTCATTATCCACAGCATGCCCCATCAATGTCAGGCCTATATTGGTGCCACAGGTGGTCACACGCCATAGTGAGCACATTAACCAGTTGTCAAAATGTGTGTGCAAATCTGTTAAGTTGGAAAAAAAAACGAACAACATTTTCGTCTGCTATTATGTATGTTGCACTTGTTTATGTTTCGTATTCTTTATGTTGTTTCTACTTTGCTATCATCTGTTTATACTGTTTTGTGGCAAAATAAATGCTATCTTGCAAAATTTCCATTTGTTGCTTTTATTTTGGACACCAGTGTAGTTTTGTTTATATGACTTTTTGAAGTAATCATGATATCTGAGCTATATTCAGTATGACAGAGTGGAATATACTGTGATCATAAAATTCTTTGTTTTTAATTGTTTCTCATAAACAGAAATTTACACAAAGCTAGTGATTATCAGAAGTCTGCTGATTTGTCTTGAACAGTTAAGAAGTAAGTGACAAGTTTAAATGTGGCCTTCAAGACAGTCAACATGTAGGATCTCCCAACACTGCTATCTCTGATGAACACATCAAGAAGTTGTAGAGCATAATTAGTGATTAAAAGTGCTTGAAATAATAGGTGCTCATTAATATGAGAAGAGACAGTACAGTTCATTTTACACAAAGAGTTAAGAGAAAGCTTTGTGCAAGGCTGGTGTTGCAGTCATTGAATACTGACCAATATCAAATGCGAAAATGACATCCTCTGTAATGGTCGGACCATTTAAACAGGATCCAACAGGTTTTGTGTTCCAGTTAGTTGCTATGAACTATATGTAGGTCACAACAGAAAAGTAGCAGCAGTCAAACTAGTTGACGAAGCAAGTGAGCCTGTAAAAGAAAAGGTAAAGGGTAAGTCATCTGATGGAAAGGATGGTCATTGTTTTCTGTGATGTGAAAGGATTTCTTCCTAATGATTACCTAGCAGAGGTTAAAGTGACAACTGGTGAGTGCTATGCAAATCTATTGGGCTAGCTAAAGTAGAGTCACATGGTATTGTTGGCCGAGAGCCACAGCTGCGCAGTTAGAAAGGGTTTCCTTCATCTGCACACAATGGCCTTTTTCCTTGTGGATATGTGAGTATTGCATCATATTTGTGTATATTGAATGCAGGTGAGTGTAATGGATGTGTGTATAGTGTGGTGTTGTGTTTGTGTCATGTGATGATGATGATGATGATGATGATGATGATATGAGATGATGATAAGAGGAGGAAGAGGGTAAAACACAGGGCTGGTATGTAGCCTATTCCTCTCGAATAGCGTCAAGGGGACCACTGGGCTTAACATCCTCATCCAATAGACAGATCACAATCAACAGAATTAAGATTCTCTGTGAATATAAGAGAACAGAGGGAGAGGTATCTGTATCTACCTCTCTGAATCTCTGTGAATATAAGAGAACAGAGGGAGAGATATCTGTATCTATCGTAATATGTACTACAATTGTGTGAATAGGATAGATTGATACTCAACATATAGAAGAGATGGGCACAACAAAAATACTTCTATACGTTATAGCGTTTGGCCAAGTCTCTGGTTGCTGTGGCCACAGTGGCCAGTAGAGACAGTGGGGCTGAAAGCTAAAATATATAGTAGTCTTTTTGGCTGAAAGCTAAAATACATAGTAGTCTTTTTGTTGTATGTGTCTACGACTCAACATCTCCTCTACATGGTGAATAGCAGTCTATCCTTTTCATAATATTGTTATTATTCCATATTGGACTTTCCCTTTTTTAATAATACTATATATACTACAAAATATATTATCAATTAAGTGAAAAATTTGCTACACTGAATAGTTTACAAAGAAGGACTTACTTAATTGTGAATAGTAGGCCAGGGGGAAAGCAATAAGCAAAATTGAATGTTTAAAATTCCTGGGTATGTGTATTATCACGAATTTTAGAACTGTTATCATCATCTTATAGACTTAGGTTCACCAACTATTGTTGCATTTGCTGATTTTTGTCAAGCAAAATATTAGATAGTTATATTAAAGTGTATACTGTCGCCCTTAAATGTTATAAAGAATGCTGCTCTGGGACAGTTCTTTATAAAAGACAAAGCTTTTCCCTCATAAAAACATATAGTGAGTCTAAAATGCGATGTACACCCTTCCATTCATAGATAACAACTTGGAAAACTGAAAACATCATCACAAGGGATTTCTTATTTTTAAAACTTGTCATCAACAACCACTTAAAATTGTTAAACAACAGTATCAATTATAAATATAACACTCCAAATGAAAGTAAGTGCCAGTAACCATGGCTGGCTCAGAAATGAGTAATATAATATTATAAAATCCTAGGTGAAACATAAACAATGAAAGGAGTAGAGAAACCACTCGCTGTATTATGGAGGTGTTGAGCAGTAGACAGACTCACAAATAAGAAATCGGACTTCATATTACAGCCAAAAAAGGTAGAAATCATCCCCAGAGCATAGAGATAGCACGTGTATGCAAGGCTACATAGTCCTGCTGTAGTGGTCCTTCAGAAGGGAAGGGTTGTGTTATTTGGTGCAGATGATGTGAACAAGGAAGAGACAAGGGGAAAGAGAGAGAGAGAGAGAGAGAGAGAGAGAGAGATTTGGGGGGGGGGGGGGCACCGAGGAGAGGTGATAGGAGTTTGACACCAGAGAAAGCCTGCCCTGGTGCAGGCATATGTTTTATTTTGTATTATATGGTGGTGGTGTAAGAGATGGAAATTCAGAGGAGGTGGGGGGGGGGGGGGGGGGGAGGAGGGATGGAGCAGGCTGGAATAGAGGGAGACTTGATGAGAGAGTTCTATGTGGGAGGATAGACGTACAGAATTATAAAGCACACTAAAATTATAAAGAAAAATTGAAGTTAGGATGAGTAAGGTGCAGATATGAACTGTGAAACAGGGTTTGTAGCCGACCATTTGTGATCAGCAATATATTTTCCAATTAGGTGTTCAACCTTAATCTTGGCCCTTAGGTATTGCCTGCCTTGTACATTCATTCAGCAGGAAGGAGTATATTAGACTGCTGTGATGATGTTTGACCACTTCCAATGTGAATTAAATGTACTGAAAGATACTGAAAATAATTGTAAAAACCAACTGAAACTATTTTTGTGTGATAGATGCTGCCGATATAAGGAGAAATGTTTAAAAGTGAATTTCTGTGTATTATCAGTAACTTTAAAATTTTGTTTGAGTTTATTTACAAGATAAAAAAAAATATACACACTTTTAAGACTGGCTATTCAAACCATATGCTTTGAAATCACAATGGACATGGGTTGAACAGGTAGTACAGTGGTTGAGCAACAGATGGCTGTAGTGTTGTGATGCGTCAGTGTCAGTGTACACAGTGAGGCCACAGTACAAACACAACTGATATTCAAGCAGCGAAATAGCATTCTCAAATGGTATCGGAAGTTCGAGAGCATCTGTGAAGCACGATGACATTGGAGGCAAGAATATGGAACTGAACTACCAACACACATAAGTATTGCTCACTTCGTGATAAATCTGAAACTGCTGGAACAATTATAGATATGCATAAGGGAAGATCAGGCCAGCCACGCACAGCAGCAGGTGAAGGACATTCACACACTTTCCACAAAAATCGGCAACACAATATGCACATGAAGCAGGCATGAGTAGGGCACGCGTAAGTCATATTTAGCACAGATTAAAATTTAGGGTTTACATCCTGCAGTTGTTACATGCATTGACTGAGAATGAACAAGATAGAAGTAATTAGTTTTTTAAATGGTTCCATGTGTAGGTTGAATGTGACGTTAATTTTGTTTCCAAAGTGGTGTGGTCTGATGAGGCACAGTTTAAATTAAACAGCACGCAAACGGGAATAACTTTGAGTACTGGGGCCCGCAAAATCCACATGTTTATGTCAAGCGAGCGGCCAGTGTTCCAGGACTTATCCTTAAGGGGACTGATTGAACCTTTCTTTTTTGTAGGTATGGTACTGGTAGAAGTTACCTGAAGATGCTGGATTCACTAATTTTACAATCCATTCGTGCTTTGTTTGCTGATAAACGTTTTTTCTTACAACAGGATGACGATCCAGCCCACTTGCAAAGGGACGTGCATGCTTAGCTGAATAACAATGCACTGCGTCATTGTATTGGATGAAGGGTTCTCATTGAGTTCCCCGCGTATTCTCCTGGTTTGACACCATTAGACTTTTGCTTGTGGAGTACCCTCAAGAATGTAGTGTACATCAGGAAGCCACACACTCTAGCAGAATTGTGCCATGAAATTGAAACAGCTTGTCAGGCAATTCCTGTAGCTACTACAGATGTGTCCTTGAATGTACGGCATCATGCTCAGAAGTGTTTGGGGGCGGGTGCTTTGCAATTTCAACACTTATTGTAATTATTTAACTTTGAGCCATTGTAATACTGATGATAATATGTAAGCTTATCTTTATCAAAGTATTTATGCATCTTTTGATCTACCCTGTATGTGTATAAACAATACGTATAAAAATAATCACTTATGTTGAGTTTACCTACTTTACTAATTTGTATAATGGAATTGAGCGAGTGGGTTAACGAAATGCTTGTAGAGGTAAAAACAATCAGAATTGCTGTATACTGCTACAAGCAGGATCCAACTAGGTTGAGAGCTACAAGATAAAATTCATCTGGATCTGTCACTTGAAATGGATGGAGGTTCGTTTTCTACATATAATTAAATTCAGCTACATCTACATGGCTACTCTGCAAAATGAGCTGTCGTCCTCTGAATTTTTTTGATATCTGTTACAATCCTGTCTGGTAAGGACCACATACCATGCAGCAGTACTCCAGAAGATGACAGACAAACATAGTGCAGGCAGTCTTGTTAATAGAGCTGTTCTATCATCCATATGTTCTGCCAATAAAACGCCTTCTTTGGTTCACCTTCCCCACTCCATTTTCTGCGTGATCGCTCCAATTTAAGTTGTTTGTGATTATAAAGCCTAAGTATTTAGTTAATTGACAGCCTTTAGATTTGTGTGATTTATCATGCACTCAAAATTTAACAAATTCTTTTCAGTAATCATATGGGTGACTTCACACTTCTTATTTTTTAGATTCAATTTCCACTTTTTGCATGATGCAGATATCTTATCTAAATCATTTTGCAATTGGTTTTGATCTTCTGGTGACTACTAGATGGTAGATAACAGTATCATCTGTAAACAATATAAGAGGGCTGCTCAGATTGCCTCCTAAATCATTTATATGGATTAGGAACAGCAGGTAGCCTGTAACACTTCCTTGGGGAACACCAGGTATCACATCTGTTTTACTCTGCAACTTTCCGTCAGTTACTGCAAACTGTGACCTTTCTGACAGGAAATCATGAATCCACTTGCACAACTGAAATGATGTTCCAGAGACATACAGTTTGATTAGAAGCTGCTTGTGAGGAACAGTGTCAAGAGCCATCTATAAATCTCATGATTATGTATTGCTAAGGGGTCAAGAATGTTTTCACAACCATTTACACTTGAGTTTGCACCTGAACTAATTATTCAAAATAATTTTTGAGAAGGCATTTAGTACAATTTTGGGTGATATTTGATGCCTACCACTGACTTTTAGCATGTATTTTTGCCAATATCTCGAGCATAGATTGAAGTTGCCGCCAACTGTAAATATAAATATAGTTCTTATGATGGCAGTGTGGTTCAAAACTTTTGTTTTCTATGTAAAGTACTGGGAAGTATACCTTTAAATTTCTGTAGAAAAGGAATATAATGTGTATCATGAAACAGAAATCTGCTGTATATTATCAGGTTAAAGTTATTAGTTTATAACACACACTTGAAATTTATATTTTTCAGTAATGTACTGCTTTTTTTTCAGTTGGCTTCATGTTATGCCATTCAGCCGTCAACCAAGAAAAGGCAAATAAGCTATGGCTGAGTGCTCTGGAGTCAAGCTTGGTAATAGCTTTATTCCGAGATGAAGTTTTGTACATTCATTCCTACATTCAGAGCTATTTTGACACTCTTAAAGGATATGGGAAGAAAATATCAGAAGTAAAAGAGCGCTATAATCAAGCTGTCCAGAAAGCGTGAGTTTCATAAGTCACTTAAATGTGTTTTGATGGCACTTATTAAACAATTGTTGTTTTTCATATCATTGAAGTTATGAGTTGGTAACAGTATTACATAGCTGTTGGTAACTTTGCTACTGTAATTTCTTATTTTAGTACTCAAATTTGGGGTTTACTCACTTTCCATTCTTTACTGCTATTAAACATTTCCTGTCAGATAAATTTCAAGACAGTCTTATCCATATGTGAATGCATACAGCATGTTTAAAGCTATGTGGGGGTCTAGGCCACTGACATATTCTCAAGGCTGGATCAAATAAGGATTTTGTAATTCATCTCCTTTGTGAGTAAATTACACTTCCTTAATATTCTTCCCATAAATTTGATTGACTGTAACCTGCTGAATTAGTGTGAAGTATTCTACTGGCAGAAATCGTGAAATTGTTGAACATTACATGGACCATCAGTGGTGAGACTGAATCTCTTGTTGTTGACCATTTTTGTTTGAGTGATGTAATAATGTTTTTCTTGTGTGAGTAATTGATATTTTAAAGAATTTTCATTTATAATTGCTGGTAGCAAACTGGGGTGTTGTCTATGACAAGTGGTTATTTGCAGTTTCACAGAAGCTGTTGGAGAGCTGTCCTACTCAGTTTTTGATGTAGGGATGGTTCCTTTAGAAAGGGCACAGCTGATTTCCTCATCTGTACTGTATGGTGTGTGGCGGACATTAAATAGTGCACCAAAACCATTTTGCTCCATTTCTGTTCAATTGCAAATGATGTGCAGGAAGAATAATCGTCAGTACAATGAAAAACCAGCCAAAGTTGCAAATTTCACTTTTTTTTATTCAGTAAATTACTAGTTTCGGACTGGAACCCATTTTCAAATCACTGTAACAGATAGTCAAATTGGTATGTCCAAAAATGCAAAAAATGTGTCAAAATTGTGCAAATGAACAGTTGCAGCACATATAGATAACTATGCACTGTAACTGTTCGTATTCACATTTTTGACATGGTTTTTGCATTTTCAGAAATAAAAATTTGACTATCTGTTACGATGATCTAAAAATGGGTCCCAACCCAAAAGTAGTCATCAAGTGAATAATAAAAGTGAAATTTGCAACTCTGGCTGGTTTTTCGTTGTACTGATTAACAGAAGTTTCTGACCTACAATTATTCCAGCATGATGGAAGTTCATAGACTAATTGTCAGCACTTCTTATGTAAACCTCAATTTCTCTAAGTTTACCATCATGATCATTATGCCAGATATGTGTTGGAGATAATAGTATACTTCTTGACTCATATTGGAACAAGAACTGTTGGAATTCTGAGAATAAGGTTCTCCATGATGCACAGTGGCTTCTTTCACTGTCTCCCATTACAGTTTGTTGAGCACTTCTGTGACTTTTTTATGCAGGTTCCACAAATCCATGAAGAACTGTGCACCTCTCTCTCTTACTTTCTTTTTCTTTCTTTCTTTCTTTCTTTGGGTCCCAGAATAATGAGCAATACTTAAGAATTGTTCAAACAAGGGTTTTCAATCAAACTCTGTCAGGAGTAAATTACATTTCCTTAAAATTTTCCCACGTTATATTACATTTGTTTAATGTTGAAAGTCAGGTGTCAAATTTCATATCAGCACTGATTATTTATAAACATTCACACATTTTACAACAAATTTCAAATGACTTGACCTTACTGTATACAATTGCATTATTTCCAACAGCCTCAGAGAACTGCTAACATTGTCTGCCGGGCGATATATATCATGTACTGAACAGTAATAGGCCAGTCACACTTCTTATAATGTCTTCCCATTAAGAAAGATACATTTGTTTCAATTCAATCACAACCTGTTCTGATATTCCATTAGTGGATGTTTTATCTAATGAAGTGGAACTAAATAGGAGACTTTCTGTGAGTCAATAAATATTGCTTCGCAGTGATGAATATTTCTATATCTCTCTATGTGGTACACATTTCTTTGTCTGTATAACTTTCCTCATACAAATTATTGTTTTAACATGCATTAGTTTTGGTAATCAGAGAAGGCGTTGAAGGGTGTGCTAGTTTATTTGGTAAACCAGGCAAAATTTACCTATATTGGTGTGGTGAACCACCTAAAACTATATGTGGATTTGAGAGTGAGCCAACCTGTCGTTGTTAATGCAGTGAACAGTTTCGTTCTGTGCATTAAAAGTGTGAGCTGGTCTAGTCTTGCCTTTTGGGTACATTGTAACAAAATCTTTTATGCACCTTAGACCACTGTAAAATCTTCGTTTATGTTTATTTAAGTGGGGTAATGTCAATTACATGTAGTCTTAGATGAAGTGGCATCATATCCACAACTTATTACAGTCATAACGTGAATGTTGAATTATTTAAATACCAAGTGAAAATAACAATGAAAAGAATGCTAGTAATCTTATAATGACACAGAATTTAAGAATTTATCCAATTTTGCTTTTAATAATAATAATAATAATAATAATAATAATAATAATAATAATAATGGACAAGGAATGGGAAAGACTTTACCAAAGCCTGTTAGGAGGATTCTGGAAAATCTTGAAAATTGAATCAAGATGGCAGGATCAGGTACATGAGTTTGAATTATACTTAAAAGTGTCATTTTTGTATACTTCTGAATTTTAGGGACTTACAATTAGCAAATTGTAATTGGGTGTACTTAAAGATGGTGTATATCGACAGCATTCAGTTCCCTCACTATTTTGCTTTTTTTGTCTTAATTTTTACTGTAAATATTTTTTTCTCAGTTTGCATTACACACAAAGGAGCAAAATAATATTGCTATAACTATTGCAGTATAAGATACCCATATAAAATATGTTCAAAGAAATTTTGGGCTTGAAGCCGGTTGTCATGAAATACATTCCATGATATTTTGGTTGGGCATCTGCCACTCATCCTAAGGTTAGTCACTGAAGACACATAAAGGCGTACACCCCCCCCCCCCCCCCCCCAACACAATTTATTAGTGTGCTTGTGAGTATTCTGCACATGCATTAAGATCGTGGTGGCAGACTGACCAAACTACTTGGGAGGCAGCATCCTTACTGGCAGGATTGTGGAACTCAACTGACTCAGGTTTGCCACTCACTGTGGTCATCTGTGCTCTCTGTTGTCTTTGATTAGAGCAGATCGTGGATATAATAGTCTTCTCTGTACTATCCAACTTGTAGCTGCTGTCACGCTTCATCAGATTTTCTTTCAGGCATATTTCCATGCATTTCTGAATAATCGAATCCAAAAAAGATGTTACTGTGGCCAGAATTATTGTTTTATCATATTCCATTGAATGCTTGACTGCAAAAGGTGAGTGCGGTGCTGATGTTTAGTACAATGTTTCTCCACAGTATGCTTGGTCTGGCTTACATAAACCATGCCACATTGGCAAGGTATTTTGTAAATTCCACCTGTCTACACTGACAAGTTGTCCATCTCTGATCCCAGAAGGTCTGCAGTCTTAGATGGTGGGCAGAAAACCACTTTCACCTGAAATTTAGAGAGAATTCTAAAAAAGAAATGGCCCGCATGAAATTGGGAAGTGGGTGAAAAAAATGTTCAGTGTCAAAATCGGGTAGCTCATGAAGCTATTGTTCTTCCACCTCTTCACATTAAAATCAGATTAATTAAACGATTTTTAAAGGTGAGGGATCAAACTGGCAGTGGGTTTGCACACTTTGCTGAAAAATTTCCTCATCTGGCCTCAGCAATAATAAAAACTGTATTTGTGGGCTCTCAGATCAGGGAGCTTCAGCTAGATCAAAATTTTGAGACATGCCCGACTGATGAAGAATTGCAAGCATAGCACTGTTTCAATGAAGAATCCGCATTTGGGAGGATAATGGTTCAATCCCATGTCCGGCCATCCTGATTTAGGTTTTCTGTGATTTCCCTAAATCGCTCCAGGCAAATGCTGGGATGGTTCCTTTGAAAGGGCACCGCTGACTTCCTTCTGTATCCTTCCCTAATCTGATGAGACCGATGACCTCACTGTCTGGTCTCCTCCCCAAAATAACCCAGCCCAATCCTCGGGATAAGTTCAAGTTCAATGAAGTATCAGAAAACTTCCTTAGAAGAAGATGAGCTGCAAATAACAAGGAAGTGAATCAAGTGACCGACACTTGTTAGGATCTTGGCTGCAACATGTCTTTGAAAGTGCATTTCCTGTACTCTCACATTGACTTCTTCTTAGAGAGTTGCAGTGATGTATCAAATAAACACTGAGAAAGGTTCCACAAAGACATACCTACCATGGGAAAATACTATAAGAATCACAGCATTTCTCTCCAAAAATATAAAAAAAAGTTCTTTTTGTATGTAGAACAGTGTAATCAATCACCTTAAGAAAAGACAGTTTCCAACTGACTTTCAGAATTTTTTTGTGGCCTTGCTTCCATCAATAATGAATTGTGTGAAGGCCAACAAAAATTGGTTGTTGTTCCAGAAGACATTGATGCTGAATGCAGCATAATTGATGTGAAAAAGGTATCCTTAGACATACTGAAGACTGCAATACATTTGCATGAACATTTAGCTGTGAAAAAGAGCTGTCCCTGATGAATTCCACACAGTTTAAGTGAAACTGAATTCCATACAATCTAAATGAAGCTTGAAATATGCTCATGTCAATTAGTGTTAGGAAATATTCAAAAAAATCCTCTTAGGAAATGCAAAATATGTAAACAATATAGCAATAGGAGATGGAACCTTGCTCTATTCATAAGAATTGGAGAATAAGCAGTAATCAGCAGTTTGGGTGTTTCAAGATAAACTGAAACCAATAAAAGTGATTTGTTCGTGAAGCAGTTCCAAGAAAATTATAACTTGTTTCTTTGGTTACAAAGGCACATGTCATGACCATAGCTTTAGGGAATTGAAGAATAGTTAATGCTGAATGGTATAAAATTTGTTTGGCAAAAGTCATCATTGAAATTGGAAAAAACTATGGCATGTCAAACAATTTATTGTTTGATGGGGAAAAGTTGCCATTATGTGTTACTGAATCATTGCTCATATTCACCTGATGTGTCATTTAACTCATTCTTTTCATTCTCTTATGTCAAACAAAAAATGCACCTCAAGAAGTCATTGTATCCTTTGATAACCATGTTTTTGGGTACTAACATCGGAGTGAAAAAATGTTTCAAAAATTGATTTGAATGCTTGCAAAAGTGTGTAAATTTTGAAAGCGAATCTTTAGAGAAAACATAAAATGATTAGTACTGAAAACATGCTTTTCTTTAATTATGTGTGTTCCCTGGGTCATGCCAAATGGTGATCATTGCAGGGAACTCAACAAGTTTTGGATGGGTATGGATTTAGTTTTGGATGGGTATGGATTTTGTGAACATGGGGTTCCTGGGCTATAGAACTGATCAGCTCCAACATATCTTGTAACTGTAGGATCTGGAAATGTTTTAGGAACCACCATACATTGTGGCATGGCAGTGTATTGTTATGTCACAGAGAACAGTGATCTTTGCGTAACTGTTTGGATTAAGATGTTGGTAAAAGCTCCTCTTTATTAAGTGTAATCGAGGAGGGGGCGGGGATGAGTCAGTTTCAAGGTGTACCAGTCGGGTATGACTGTTAGGGCAAAAAGTGCGTTCTAGCTAGGGCTAGTCTTTGTTTGAATAGATATTCATTTCCCTAGCCACTTGTGAGAATGTGGAATCTTAAGTTTTCGGAAAAAGCCTTCGTCAGAAAAGAAAGAAAAACACACACAGATGAACACAAGCACGCACACCTTAATTGCACATGAGTGCTGTCTCCAATTGCCATGACCAGACTGCAAGTGTTGCGTTGAGCAAAAGCAGCTATCTGTAATGGGGCAGGGAAGGGGGAGGTATAGCAAGGCGCAGTTGGGGTAGAGAAGAGATATCTCTGGTGGAGTGTGCTGTGACTAGAATACGGCAGAATAAGGCTGCCAGGGGCAAAGACTGGTGGGTTCGCTGGCAGAGAGTAGTGCATAATGAGGGTGAGGAAATTTGAATTGGGAGAAGGTGATAGGACAGAGCAGGCAGAGACTGTTTGGTGGTGGGTGTGGGGACAGTAGGTCATCGTAGGTTGTGCCTGTCTTCAACTCCATGTGTTGTCTTTATGGTGAATAGCAATCTTATCTTTTTCATAATTGTTGATATTCCAATCTGGACTTACCATTGTTTCAATTTTCGGTTTTTAACAAAAATTCTCCCAGTGGCTCATTTGATCCATTAGAGATTATTCACGCCATGCCAAATAAACAAGTCCATGTGCTTTAGCCTACCTGTAAAGATAGGGCCATACTTGCTGTGCTACTTAGTAATAACAAATCATGTTATGCATGACATACAGTGTACTTATTGATATTAAAATAAATGATGGAACCTTTGACACACTGTCATCATTTTAAATACACTAAACATTGGAGAGGCTTGCAAGTTCTTATAAATCAGACAGTTGCTCAAAAAATTGCTTAATACAGACAATAAGAGCTGTACTAGTAAACAAGCTGTTAAATGCATAGAGATCATAAATTTTAAAATACATATTACACATGTCTTATCATCAGCTAAAATAGAAGGCACATACCCAAATAAGGTGGGTTCTGCCTTCTCATCAGAATCTAAAATGTGTTCTGTTAAGATGTGGTATGCTGAAGTGCATATTCCACATTCACAAAAAGCAAGTGGGTGCTCTGGCCTGTGTAAAAAGCTGTGTTTCAGAGGTCAGTGCCTTGTATGGAAACAGGCCGCATATGTATCTGTGACTGGAAGACAGGAGCAAGGACATGGATTATTTCCTTCCCTAGAAGTCTCAAATCTGAGCTTATGGTCTATCTCTATAGATGTTGTCATCAATGGGACATTAAACCTGATTCTTCCTTCCTTCCAGCCACAGATTTGGGATGCAGTGGCACTGACTTGTATCAGTATAAGGAAATGCTCTCTGAAGCATAGCTTTCTACACCGGCAAAAGTAGCCATTTGCTGGTCATGTATGTAGAATATACATTTCCGTATGCTCCATTTTAATGAAACAGATTTTATGGAGGACAGAACCAAACTTATTTGGGTACATGCCCTCTATTTTAATTGATAATGGGATTTGCAGGGCAAGCATTTTAAAATTTGTGAATTGTCTAGACTGAAATCTAAACTTATTGTATGGTTATGTAATTTATATTTTATAGTAGTGCATTAAAATAGACTTTACCCATTATCATTGTACTTTAGTATTGTTTCATATATGTACTTTAATTTCACTATAGGCTTTGTTAAATGGGTTATCCATCTGTTGTTTTAATCTGCTGTCGTTCTGATATGTAAGTTTACATTTTATAGGAATAAATTATTACTTTATTTCCTCACATAAAAATGTTGTGATGCAGGGCACACCGACACCAAGAAAGAAGGAAGTTTCTGCGTACAACTTTAAAGGAACTCGGCTTGATACTTACAGACCAGCCAGGATTACTTGGTCCTAAGGTAAATTTATTTAACTGCATAACTATCACAGATAAATTATGAGCCAGACGTGCTAACCAATTCTTACCTTTAGGAGACAGAGTTTTAAATACTGACTGTAGGCAGAAATAAAAGTCAAAGTGACAACACTATCCCAGTTTTCGGAACTGTTAATTCCTTCCTCGGGTAAGAGGGAGGGAGAGGTTAGGGAAGTTTAAAAAGGAAGGGCAGGTCACTTAGACCCCAGGATGAGAGTGACCACCTTTAGTGAAGATAGGGCTAGACAAAAGATGAAGGGGGAAGCGTTAAAGAGAGTAGGAGGTTAGAGGCTGTAAGCATTGTGCCAACTTCACTCCAAAGATAGCAAGAACTGAGTGAGAACCTTTGGCATTGCTCCCAAAGACCTTGCATTAAAAGTCCCCATCTGTGGCTGCAACCCATCCTTCCACCAAACCTCTTTAAATTCCAGATTGATCAATCCTTATTCCTTATGCACCTTATCCCTGATCAAGATATTGCCTCTGCCAACCACTATTCCCAACAACTGCTGCCTCTCTTTCAAATCCTCCACCTGGTTGTGCTAACATACTCAGTGCAGATCTTCTTGAAGCCAGCAATAAAGATGAGCAAAATGCCTCATGCTACTTAAAGAAGCTATCCAGTCAGTTGATCAAATATTTCAACAAAGGTTTCTCTTTCCCCTGCTTCCACAACTACCATCCACAACACTGCCACCAACATCCCCCGTCCTAGCCAACAAGCCCACATCCCAGTCCCAACACATCTCCCACAACCCCCAACCGTAACTGTTATCAATCATCAACACCTCATAACCCTGATGTCCATTCAGTCCTTTATCTCTTATTCTGATCACTCCCTGATCTTGAAACATCCATTCTTTTCAGAGCCCTAACTTTCAGTCCCACAACAAAATTCAAACACACTGCCCTAGTTGAAGAACCCCTAACCTTACCTGGCAATACCACTTCACCACCCACTCCAAACTAACAATGAACAGAGTGAGCGTTGAATTCTGGCTAGACAGGCCCTGTCTCACATCCAAGAGTGATCCTTCTCCTCTTGCCCAAAACCATAATTTCTCACTTCCAGCACTGCCTCTTAATCCTTCCTGAAAAATACCACCAAAATCTCAAACCTCACTCAAGCTGACTCCTGAACTATCCATGTCCTGAAGGCATGCTGCTCCATCAACTTTTCCCTCTGGACAAAGCCTCCATTGCTGTAGTACGTGAGTGTGAGGACTATGTGGCAGAGGGACATTATCAGCTCTTGGACACCTCATCATACAAAACTGTTAATGATAGTCCCATTCCCCTTCCATCCAGACTAGGATAGAGAAAATACTGAAACCTTAGCCCCCACACAATGACTTAAACTACTTCCATAGAACTCCTTACCTTTTCTGATCCATGAACCCTCACTTTCTACCTACTTCCCAAAATACATGAAAACAACCATCCTGGCTGTCCCAAAGTAGCTGGCCTCAAAACCTTCCACCAAACTCATCTCAGCCCTGGGTTGACCAGCACCCCTAACTCACCACACAGAGCCTCCTGTCCTACATAAAGACAACAGTCACTTCGTGGAATGTCTCAAATCCATTCCCATTCATCTGGCACCTGGTACCTCATTGTCACCATCGATGTGACCTCACTTTCCACAAACCTCCAACATTCACAGCCCTAGAACACTACTTTTCCCAATAACCACCTGAAAATCATCTTATTGTCACCCAAGCCAATTTTGTCATTATCCATAGCTATTTCACTTTTTAGTGGCAAATGTACAAACAAATCAGGGACTGCTGTGGGAAGCAGGATTGCCCTTCCTAAGCCAATCTTTTCTTGAGCCATTCCCCAACACCCAGAAACTTGGCTCCTTAACTTGGTTCAGAGTTATTGATGACAGCTTTGTGGTCTGTATGTAGTGAGGAAGAACTCCTCTGCATCCTGCAAAAACTTAATTATTTCTACAGCTTGAATTCACCTAATGCTTTTCCAAAGCCACCTTCCTTAACTTTGACCTCCACCATTTCAAACTTCAGTCGCTCCTCCTTCCACAGCAAATGGTCATTTCCCTACAGCCTAGACATTTGCAGCAAATGTGTCTGCCCCACCAATAAATCCATCTACACCAACAGCAATTACTTCTCAGGCTTTCCTTCACTACAGTTATACCTCAGATACCATTCACAAACAAATTCCCTCTGCAACATCCTCCGCTCTCCCTCCAACTAATACAATTACCCACAACCAAAAAACTTGGACGCATCTTGTTTGTCACTTAGTACCTTCCAGGCCTTGAATGACTTAATACTTTACTCTGTCAATCCTATAACTTTGTCAAGTTAAATTCTGAAATGAGATCTTCTCTCTTTCATATTCTCCCCAAACCATCCACTGCCCTCCTAAACTCTGTAACAGCCTAGTCAAACCATATGATATTCCCAAAACATTATAAATACCCAAAGATACCTACCCTTGCAATTGTCTCCTCTGTAAAATCTGCCCCATGCACTCACCCGCTACCACCTTCTCTTGCCCCACAAATGATAAATCCTACAATATCAAAGGCACAGTAACTTGTGAAACTACATATGTTGTCTATCTGCTAACTTGTGTCAACTGTGCAGTGTTATGTATAGGCATGACCACTACTAAACTCATTGAGCACATGAATGGCCATACAAGAACTGTCCGATTGGGTACCAAGGTGCTGAGCATGCTCAGCAGCATGACTCGAGGGATCTCAGTGCTTCCTATACTACATGGGTATTTGAATCCTCCCACCCTATACTTGTTTCACTGAACTCTGGAGATGGGAACTTGTTCTCCAACATATCCTTGCATCTCAACACCCTCCTGGACTTTATCTGCAATATATGACGGTAATATCTCTTCCCGAAAGAACAGTTACTGTTGATGACCATGCAGCTTTTGCTAGAATGAAATGATAATTAAATGGACACCCTCGCTGCAAACAGGTGTTTATATACTTCATTGGGGACATGTTGAAAATGTGTGCTCTGACTGGGACTGGAACCCGGGATCTCCTGCTTACAGGGCAGACGCTCTATCTGTCTGAGCCTCCAAGGGCACAGGGGATAGTGCGCCTGCAGGGACTTATCCCTTGCACGCTCCCCGTGAGACCCACATTCTCAACATGTCCACACCACTACATTCGTAGTGCGCCTAATAGATGTTTGCCCATCATACTCATTACTCATGGCAGAGTAATCTACCAAGTCCTGTACGAGTTCAGGCATAGTGTGTGCGTTTGCACAAGAAGGCCAATGGCCGGGAAGCCATATTTTAACTATATATGACGGTAGTATCTGTTCCCGAAAGAACAGTTACCGTTGATGACCATGCAGCTTTTGCTAGAATGAAATGGTAATTAAATGGACACCCTTGCTGCAAACGGGCATTTATATACAGAGTGTATACGACCCGGGAGATCCGGGAAAAACCCGGGAATTTTTCCATCCGGGAGAAAACCGGGAAAAACTCGGGAATTGTTTAGAATTCAGGGAATTTTTCTTTGTTTTAGTTTTCAGTTAAATTTTTGTGATTTTGACTGGTAAGAACCAATACTCTAACAAAGGATATTATTGTATCCCACAACTGCAGAATGATACTGCAGCAACAAAACATGTATGGGAGGAAAAAAAAAACGAAAATAAAACTTAAGTTGCAAAGGAAATGTGTCGTATACAACAACAAAACAGTGCTCATACAAGTGTCTGCCAACAGTAAAGTGTGTCAAAGGCTTTAGAAACACTATGCAACGCTTTATAACAAATTGCCTCCTATGAGCGTGACGTGACAACTGTTTAAATTAGATTCGTTTGAGCAGTTGCAGGCGGGCTCTTGTGCATGTGCAGTTGAGTCGCGTATGAGTAGTACCTTCTCCCGCTTCCGGTTACACAAGTGTGACTGGGCACTACTACTTAATATTGCCCTGGTTCGGAAATATTGTAGATCCGGGGCTGATGCACAGAGCAGTCCGAGTTGTGGTGGGGAGGTGGGTCCCCTCCACGTGACCTGTGTTTACGTTCAGTGATTTTGTTGTTCCTCTTCATTTATTGCTCTCACGTTAAATGATAACAAAAGGGATTTTTGTGGCGGGGGGGCCTATCAAATGAATTAAAATATGTTCGTATAATTACGGCAGGCTAAAATATGTGAATAGTTTCAGATTTTGTTTCCACAATCAAGCAGTAATCGCCTTACAGAACAATGAAGTTATTTTTGCGGTTTGCTAAAGAGATTTAGCTTTTATTAATCCTTTCTACTGAGGCAGTCAATTTATTTGAAACAAAGTGTTTAATCTCACACTATTGGCTAGTTTCAACTGTTCGCTGCATTTGAAGTGCACGTATGGAATTATGCTATAATAGAGAACCAAACATGAGTACTGGTACTCCAAGAAAATTTACATGCAGATGTGTATTTTAAGCTGAATTATGCACTTTAGTATGGTTCACGAAATCCCGACACTCTTGAAGTATCCTTTGATGTCTTGTTTCTTTTATGACATAATGTAAGATCTTTTAATGTTTTACACATACGAACATATGGGATTATTGCGTCATCCTAGCTGCACAAGCGTGGTGACGCATTATCTGGCACTTTCTTGCAACTG
This sequence comes from Schistocerca piceifrons, assembly GCF_021461385.2. NCBI lineage: Eukaryota > Metazoa > Arthropoda > Insecta > Orthoptera > Acrididae > Schistocerca > Schistocerca piceifrons. The sequence goes on from NC_060149.1 coordinate 277,650,272, forward strand.
CTGAAACGAACCTATTTCTAACAGCTCGTGGGAAAATATTGCTAATGGTAGTTTGAAAAGCGTTACATTCAAAGCAGGTTTCCTTTTACGCAAGATGAATTATGTGCGAGAATGTACAATGAATTTCTTAAATCACAAAGCGTTTGACTCTCATTTAAAAATCAACTCTTTGAGGACGACCATTTAGAAGTATTTCGAGCCCAGAAGATGAAACATTTGCGTCGTTATTAAAAATTTTACTGGCACATTTGTGTGTGTATCTTAAGGTACAACACGTGCAAAAAAGATCAAGAGTAGCTTCTCTTCCAACTTATTAATCTTCGAGACCAATATTATATGTGAATGCTGTGTATATTAATTTAAGCCATTAACTTTTCTTATTTGTGTATTCGCACTACTTAAGAGTGATATTGCTATTGGTTGACTACATCACATGTCCTATTGCTGTCATCAGCTGGTGAGATCACGTGAATGAGCTATGATGCTTACAAAAGCGCATCGCTATCTCAGTTGCAGTGCTTCAGAAAGTGACATGCGTTATTTGGTGGAATTCAAATTTATACCTTCGTAATACGAAAATATGCAGCGTACATGTTGCTGCACATCAAAGGTCTTTCAAAATGTGTTTTTCCCCCTGAGTTTCGTTTTCTGAGGTGCCTGGAAATTCTACGTTGGTATATAAAACCATAAACATTCAAAGGATTGATGACTTTTACAGTACCGAGGAAGAGTATACTGTCACTTAACACGGAAAAAGTGTATTTTGATCTGGGAGAAAATGTATTTTTAACCGGGAAATCCGGGAAAAATCCGGGAATTTTTTTTCCTTGTCCACGTATACACCCTGATATACCACTTTTAGTGGTGTGGACATGTTGGGAATGAGGGTCTCATGAGGAGTGTGCAAGGGGATAAGTCCCTGCAGGCACACTATCCTCTGTGCCCTCGGTGGCTCAGATGGATAGAGCGTCTGCCATGTAAGCAGGATATCCCAGGTTCGAGTCCCGGTCGGGGCACACATTTTCAACATGTCCCCAATGAAGTATATAAACGCCTGTTTGCAGCGAGGGTGTCCATTTAATTATCGTTTTATCTGCAATAACACATCCATCTGCCCCCCCCCCCCCCCCCCAATAAAAAATCTTTTTTCATTTTACTTTTTATTCTTTCATTTTTGTTTTCTTATATATTATGTCTTATTTGTTTTCTTTATTACTTTTATTTTTTTCAGCTTTGTTCTCCTTCCTCAACTCTTTCTCTTTTTTCCTAATATCCTAGGTCCTAATTGCACTATTCATTTCTCTTCTTCCTAATCTATTATTACTTCTCACTCTGTCCTTATCATCTCTGGAGTGAAGCTCACAGTTCTTATCAGTATACCATTTTTGACCTCTTTGGCCTCCTACTCTCCCACTTCATCTTTGTCTACCCTCATCCTTGCTATAGGTGGGCCCCTCTCATCCTGAGGTCTGAGTGACCTACCTTGTTAAACTTCACAATCTATCCCTCTCTCCTACCAGAGGAAAGAACTAATAGTTCCAAAACCATGGATAGTGCCATCTTGTTTGCTTTGATATGTATTGACTGGCAGTACTAAACATTTAGCTTCCTGAAAGTAAGTACAGGCCAGCAATTCTGTCTCATAATTTATTAAGTATCACAAATGTATGTTGAGCTGCATGTACATAAACATATGCATTTTTGCTTATGTGAAACTCTCTCATCCCCTCTCTCTTTATCCTCTCCATCCTCCTCACCACACTCTTTTTCCCTCCTCCCTCGCCCCCCCGCCCCTCTCTCTCTCTCTGTCTCTCTCCTCTCTCTCTCTCTCTCTCTCTCTCTCTCTCTCTCTCTCTCACACACACACACACACACACACACACACACACACACACACAAACAAACAAACACTGGCACAACAACAAAAAATTACTAACATTTTATAGAAGAAAAGGTGTAGATCTTTGTATTAAAATTTAAATACAGTGTTTTGTGTGTGAGTAATTTTATGTCTTTTTTAAGAAACAGCTATGAGATTTTGTAGCAGTGCAATGTCTTAGAAGGATTTTATCATGAGTTGATGCAAGATTGAGTTGCACATAACGCAAAATATCATGCGTTTTAGGTTATTACAGTGTGACTGAAAGAAAGGGCATCAAGCACATCAGTCTTCACTGATTCAAACCCTTTTACCTACTGTATTGGCTTAGAGATGAAGCCTATGAAGAAAAAGTGAGTAGTCAGGTGTCAAAGGTTAAGTAGTTCAAACACCTACTTGTCTCACATTCTTGTCGTCTTACCTGTGGTGGCAATAACACACTAAGAAATATTGCATCTTGCATTTTCTAATGTTATTTGCTGATGTGTGCTTTATATTTGTGCTCCCCACACCCTTTCCCACTCCTTTATAGTTTGTACAAACGCCTTAACCTGTTGTTCTGTATATTTGAGAAAAGGAGAGTAAGACAAGTCATTCATGGTTTAGTTAGACTGTCTGAAATATTGCCTGAAAATTTTCACTCAGTATTGTTAAAGCACAAGACTGTATTTAAGTCTATAATTTGATGTGTATTATATTATGGAAGTAACTCAGCAAGCTGTTTCAGCTTTAGTGTATTTCATAAAGGTCAAATAGTTCTTAATTGCTTTGTGGGTGTTATGTATCTGTCCTAAAGAATAGCATGGTTTTATGCTTCAAATGTGAAGAAGGAACAGATATCAGAGTAAATATATGGTTTATAACCAGGAAATAAGCTCTTACACACCAACCATTGTTGTTGTAAATGGATGTTAGAACCAATGTGTCAGAAACTGTGCATATAATGACATTTGTTGTTGACTTTTTGATGTAGGGGAATAGAGAAATTAAAGTGCTGTGACAAGGTACAGAAATCAAAAGTAGTTATCTAAGAATTCAGAATGGAGTTTGATGAAAGGAAAGGAATTTTTTTGCTGCAGCTGTCAGGAAACTGTGACCATCAGGAAAGTAATTCCTGGGTGTGAGCAGATGTGAATATTGTAAAAAAGTAGTGGGCAAGTGGAAGGAATAAAAGTCACATAGAAATAAAAAGAAAATATTACTTCTAAATGTCATGTGCATAACTGAAAACAGAGGTGATCGACTGGAAAACAGTGATGTAATCTATTGGGCCTACTATATGTCTGTTCCAGTTTATGCTTCAGGAATCCAGACAATGTTAAAATGAGAGCATGTAACAAGAACATGAAGTGAAATTTGTAATAATCAGACTAGGGTACATGATCATCAGTAAGATAAGAAATGGAGACAGTTTATGGAACAAAAGAGCTGTTATATGAAGGATATTCAGTAAGATTAAAATAAAAGAATATAAGACAATAGTGATTTCATTGGCTAATGGTTAGCATTGATTGCTACTAATATAGATCTGTGTGAGTCTTGGTGATAACCACAGATTTACAGACACACTGTGATCCAAAGTGGGATTAATATGTCTTATTAAGACCATATTGATAGTTTTCTGGACCAAAGAAGTAGGAGAATTTAACAGACATTTCTCCAGAATGATGTTAAATTGTAAAGAATTGCAGCAGGATGTGGGACTTGTGCTTTCTCCTTCTCTTCCTCCTCGCTCTTCTGTGGCTGATACACATGGGCTGGTCATGTCACATGCATACCAGCTTAATGGTACCTTGTGTGCCTACTGCTTGATAATACCAAGCTACCAATTGCCAGCTTGTAATTACAAGTGTATAGCAACCAGTGGGTGTCATAGCTCTTAGCACCTTTGGATGAATCTATTGTATCCCAAACCTAAGATTAGAAGTTCTTAGCATAGGATGAACGTGTAACCATCTGACTAAATCTGTCCTTAATTAATATAGCCTTTGGTTGCCAGTTGCCATTCATTCAGTAAAAGATACCTCAATGTCACGTGACTAAGTTCACTACCATCAGCAGCTATATCTCTCTCACTGCACTAACTATTGTCCTATTAACACAGGTTTTCACTGCCCATGTTGCTCATGTTAAAACTGCCAAGCTGTGTGGCCATTGGACAATATATAGAACTGTGTAATAGCATTTCACTCCCATCTTCAGGAGGCATCTTTAGAGATAAAAACTGGCAACTACATATGTAATTCAAGGGGCCCTGATTTTATAGGCACATTATAAGCTTTATATCAAGGGTGGACAAACGCGATATTGCGGGTGTGGGCGGCCTCGTTAGTTCCCACACTGCTTGCTCATGGGCACTATCAGCCAGCACTTCCCCCTCCACCTCTCTGCTAACACCACTCATTTGTTGCCGGATGGCCTGACCACTTCATGTCTTTAGTCTTGTCGGTATCGAAGTCTCTTTTGTATTCGCTGTAGGACAAAGTTAGTGAGACGCTGAGGAGTTAAGATCCTCGAAACAAAAGTCAATCAAATCCATTCGCTTCAACCCACAGTGAGAAGAATATTAAGTTCTTTTTTAACACAAACCAGTCTTCAGTGGCTCTTTTTTAATGTTATTTTACTGGTATGGAAGGTGTACCACCTGAAGCAACATTTTCAACTCATTCATGAGAAACTCATGATCACTTTGGAGGAAGGCCAAACTTCTCCAACTAAAACAGAAGAGAGAGGAAGGTGTCAGTTCATACAGGTGTACTGTATAAGGTAATTGGATTGATAAAATAAATAAATAAATAAATAAATAAAATGTAATTAGACAAGCTTTTGGAGACAATGGCTTCTTTTTCAGGCAGAAGGGTTGAAGGGGAAAGAAGAGGGGTGAAGGAAAAATGACTGGAGATGTCTACTAAGAGGTAGATTTCAGGAAAGTCTCCAGTGCTGCAGGTCAGAGGAGACTACCAGACAAGATGAAAAGGAAAGACTGGTTGTCGGGGACTGCACTGGATGATATTTGAAAACTCTCAGGTTTTCAAATCTCATCCAGTGAATTCATGTTTGAAGCATTTTCCGTTATTAAGGCAGTGAATTTAAACTTGATGTTACATTTGGGATAACATTTCAAATTTGAGAAGGGTTGTGTTTCCTTCTTCATATTGGGAGCACTCTAGAAAATAAAACTTCAATTGAGCCTTATGATTGATAAAAATGCGCCATGAATGTATAGAAACTATTATTTATAGTTGCCCATCCACTGTTGCCTGCGGTGGTCAAGTCGTTTTTAATTTTGTTGAATAACTGGGCATTAGAGAGAGAGGGGCAAAACATATTTATGAATTTTTGAAAATTGTATGTATATTAATATCATAATTTTATTTAATGTAATAAACTGACAGGTTTACTTATGGGTTGTTGCAAAATGAAAATAAGTTTAGGATGAGGGTGTCACAAAAGAAAATAAATGATAATCTGATAGGAACCGAATGAAAATGGCAGACTGAATACAGATTGAGAGTCACTTCAGTTTTCTGTAAGGGAAAGTCATCTGAAGTGGAAGCAGACCTCAGTGAGGACAATTCACTAGCACAATTTCTCAGATTTCTGCAGAAAAATCATTTGCGTTGGCTTCATAACCCACATTGTTCCAAAGTTACTGTTGGCTGCTTGGACTTTGGACATATCTTCAGGTCTGATGAGAAGCCAGGAAAACAGGAAGTTATCTATTGGCAGAAATGACATATTCCTCTTTTTACTCAGTTTGGTAAAATGATACATATACAGCTTGAATCTCTTCTAGTCGAAGGAGTTGTGGTTGACTTATATTCTGAAATATTAAAATATGTTGGATGGAAAAATTAAAATGCTTACTATTAAAAAGCACTTTTTCAGTAACAAAAACTTGAAATGAGAACAAATGTACATTAAGTGTATTCTGTAATCTCTAAATGCACTAATATATGTGTAAAATTTAATGATGTAATGTACATAACATTATTATTTAATGAACATATATGGAGGACCAATATTGAATGGAGAGCACATGCTGTGAGGTGAATCAGTGAGTCAGCCAAGAGTACAAAGAGTGGTGGGGTGTCTTCAGAGTTGCCTTGTGACCTGCTCTTTGTGATGTCAGGAATGGTATGGGAGCAGTGAGCCACCGCTGGGAACTAAATCAGTGAGTGAGTCAATATCACAAAGAACAGAGTGACTCCTGAGTCAGGAGTGAGGAGTCAGTTCCTTGCAGCTTGCTAGCTCCTAAGTAAGCTGCCAACTGCTTCCTCTCTGCAGAGTATTGTATCTCACCATGAAGCCTCAAATGGGCTGCCATGGCAGCTCTGTGCAAGCTGTATCTTCAAACCAATAGCAGAAAAAAAGGAAGAAAATGTTTTCTGCATTAATGCAGTGTTCTAAAGAACTTTGTTATTTTCATGGATGGCAAAACCTACACACAACAGTTAGGTATATAAATAAAGACATACACATCATCTGTAGCATATTTTCTGCAGCTAAGTCTGGGCCCACTGATGCAGCAGCCTGCCCTAGAATTTTCATAGGAGTGGTATTTTAGACATGAAGGGCAACAGCTCATTGTTTTTTGAGTCCTTGATCATTCACTCTGTAGAAGGCTCAAGCTCTTTTAGTCAATTTAGGAGTGGATCACCCACCTCTAATCCAAACAGAGCTACTAAATTCACTGGAAATAAGTATTTTATATATTGAAAATAGCTGCATTCAGAGGAATAATTGTAAACAAGAAGTCGATGCTGAAGTTGCCAACAACTCTGGTCCATGTGAATGTCATTCAGTCAGTTCTATTTTCATAAGGTTGCACTGATGAGGCTACATATCTGGCCACTTGATGAGCCAGTTCACTTACAAGAACAACTCATTTACTTACATTTAGCATTTAAAAAATTGGTTACTCCAGTGAGGAGGTGAATGAGCACTGTGACTACAAAAAGACAATTACAGGACTAATGAGGAATAATAACTTCCAAAGTTTTTTTTTTTCTCTTGCACTGTCAGGATTACTGATGGAATTGGGTAAAATGGGGTTTAAATGATTTTGAAACCTATTAGGAAACTAAAGTGATCCCTTCAGAACTGCAAAAGATGTGCTTTGGTATGTAGAGACAACAAAATAAAATTTTAGAAGTCCAAGCATCATAGCCAAGAGAACACATTATCACGTGCACCTGTTCAGAGGCAATAGAAATTTATGAACAACATGATAATTTTAACAGAAAGAATAAATAGTTAAATAAGATGAAATATGGGCACCAACTTCACACCAGGAAATCAGCTTAAATGATTGATCACTATTATTGAGAATGGTGTCATTGGAGATAATCACAGGCTCAGCATCACTCCGACAAATGGTAGTGCAATGTGATTTATAATGCAGTATAAATTCAGGGCTTTCTTAAGCAATCAATGCAATTGCCAGTTCTGTCTCTGAAGGTATCTTGCTACAGATGGGGATGAAATCTTAGTAAATTGTTTTATACATTGACCATGGCCTCTGAGCCTGGAACTTTCCACAGAAATGCTGTCTTACTACTGCAGATGGAAGTTTTTTACTATAAGTAGATGACCCAAGCGAATTGCAGGACCTCCGGTTCCATGTGATTATTTTATGTGCCACTATCAACAAAATGATCAACTTTTGTGTCAATTGAGTTCTCACTACTGCTGTGAATTTTTCCCAAGTGCAATTGGAATGCAATTCTGTGGTGTTCCTCTTCTTCTTCTTCTTCATTCTTCTTCTTCATCATCATCATCATCATCATCATCATCATCATCAGTCACTGTGTTTTTTTGCGTAGCAGATCTCCTTCATTGGGAGGTAACAAATGACTATGTCCCAGTCACCACATTCAATTTGTCAATCATTTTCTTCCAAGAGAAAGCTACAAAAGTGTATGATCGTCAAGTTGAATTGTTGCTATATTATTAGCTATGTAACATTAGAATGCTTTTAATATAGGTGGTAGCACTGGGTTCATGGTAGACCACATCACTGTAGCATTCCTATGAGACAATGAAATTTCTGTGGTGACAGTGTAATTGATTTATGAGTGGTGTTCTGCTGTGATGGACTTGCAGTAACTAATGTGAAGGTTTAAAAGTAGTTCTGAACTTGGAGGCTTTTTGGAGTGTGCAGTAGAATATCTTGGCTTGAGCTCTTTACTGCTGAAGTAGTATACAAGTGTGTAAGAGAGAAAGAGAGATTCCTGGGGAAGGGGGGGGGGGGGGGGGAGGAGAGCTGTAATTCCTGTTTCCGAGGATATAGTACAGATCATTGCAGAAGACATTCTTGGTGTCAACATCTTAAGCCCAGGTTCACATTTGCTTCCCAGACTAACAAGAACACACACCACTTGACCCATATCTCTGTGGCATCTGAAATTCAAACAAGATTCAGCTTAGTGTCCAAAATAACTTAATTCTAAACTTTTGTGTAATGGTTAATGTTGTTTGCAATTTCAACTTTTTGAGATGCAATCTTAATCCTGCTTCCAAAACAGTAAAAAATTAGTACTTTTCTAAGTATCTTTTGTAATGTAACTCAAAATTTCGTGAATGGAAAACTGTCGACTAGATTACTGTCTGCTGAAAAGACCTAGCTTCTATTTGATATGAACTATGTATGCCTTCCTGAAGTACATGTCTTGTGATTTTCATAATCATTGATGCCAGGATGATTCCGCTGGGAAAGCCACAAAGGAGTGTCCAGTCTCTCACTGCCTGCAGGATGTCAAACAAAAGACTCCTAAAAAAAAAAGATTAACTGCTCATTCATCTAAAGTGTATTATCCAAAATGCTCCATGGTCTCTTCTAGTGCTTCTTCATTTAATACCATTGTCCACTTTTTGTATAGTGGTAGTAACACTTTAAAGCTTAACATTTACATACATAAGGGCTGCATTGCATCTTTTATGCATGTTACGTGAGGCTTAAATCATGGCTTGAAATCGGGTGGACATGTGGAGCAAAAGCAGATGAGTTAATGAAGAGAAAAATGACATTGATGGTTACACACTTTCTTCTTGGGGGTGGGGGGGGGGGCAGGGGGGATGGAAAAGGATAGAAAACAAATGTTTCATCTCCCAGGAAGTCCTCCCAGGAAGTCCTTAATGTATTAAGAATACTATTAGCTTTTGCGCGTAGTATGTTGCATTTTTTAATCTGAAAGGATTAAGGTATATTCAGTGGAGGATTTAGAATTGCCCACAATAGCATTACACAGAACAACATAAGAAGTAGTGAACTTGCTAATAATGAATTAAATGTCTGTGCACTTGGATGTTGCTTGTTACAATGGCTCCAGTATCCCAGAAACAGAACTGATTTTTAGAAGGTGCTAATGCCTGAAATTTGCACTTGCTCTAGAATTGAGTTACACATTGCATGTGACTGTTGATATGAGCACCCTACACACCAGTAGACTGCTTGATTTTCCAGATAATTTCAGGCAGTTGATGGACATATCCAGTTTTTTCCCTTTTGATATACTCTGAGTTACTGCTTCATGTAAACCCATTTTTCATGTGCAACTTTCTTGTTTGAACCATTTTGAACTACTCATGATAAGAGGACATGGGATGGCAACTTATAAATCAGTTGCCAGCCATGTTACAAATGAGTTGCTGACCTCAGTGGTCAATTGAGTGTAGTATCTGATGGGTTCCAAAATCCTGAGTATGCAGAAAACTGTGCATGGAGAGAGATGGGAAAGTGGATCTGCACTTTGTAATATTCTTGTTCAGTGGTGCACATCCAATGACTTTTCCTCATACCAGATGTTAGTTATTATTTTGAAGTAAGTTGCATCAAAAGGCATGTCCACATATGAAACTATGTAGTTTTATGTATTTGATTATCTTGATTTTGGCATTGTTGTCTTCTTTGGAGGCATGATAATGTCCACAGGTTTTCTTCTAGTACAGAGAAAATTAACTGATGAAATGGTTGTGAAAGTCTGATAATTTTTGAAATGCTAAATGAAGTAAAGTGTCTGAGCTTTTAAACATTTGTATTCTATGACATTATACATATTATGACAGCACTGTTTGAACAAACCAAAGAAATAATAAATCTGCCTTCTGCAGCCTCACAAAATGGCTCAACTTTCATTTATGCCCACTTCCTGCCAAGTCTCTACACAATGAAGAAGCTGAAGCGTACATCTTTGTCAGAGACAATTGCTGGCATATGATTCGTAGAATTAATACAACTGAATTTACAAAATTTTCTGTTAAAACTTCAACATCATTGTAAATGCATGAAATATGAATATGTAGGTGTAATATAATTTATTTTTATGGATGAAGTTTCTAATATGAATTTTTCTTTATGCAGATGAAGATATCGATACCTGCTGGTATCTTAACATTCCTAATATACCACTGGCTTGATTACATTACAACATGTACCAACTTTGTTTTCATTCAGCTGTTGGTTCTCTGGCAGAAAATACATGGTTGCTGCTGTTGTTTGTATTAAGCAACTCATCCCAGATGATTTTCATCAGCATTTGTTGATAAAATAGCTTCAATTATTGTTATAATTGCAATAGATTTGTAATTATTTGTATTTTATAATTTTGTGGTAATTTGTAGATATGGATAAAAACGAATATTGTAGTAGTGGTGAAATATGCTTATTGGAAAGAAAATGTTAGTTGATACAGAAAATCCAGTATATAAAGATAATTTTGCAACATTTTAATGTTCTCTATGGTCTTTACCTTTTGGATGGATATGAACTAATAAGCAAACATATAGATAAGTGTTATAAAGACATCTACACTTTCTAGCAGACCAGAAAAGAGAGGTTGGAGGTGGTGTGGTATCTGAGGCCTTTCTTTTCCTGCAATACGGCGTTGGCTAGTGTTGCTGCCGCTAGTTTGATGATTTTGTACCCACTGTATTTGTTTACAGAATAATGAAATAACTGCACATTGGTAGACTCAAAAGTAGATAGAGTATACAGTTCATGACAAAAAACAAACACACAAAGCATTAAAGAGTCCATCAACAAGTGAGGTATGTCTGCAAGATGTGGGCAACAAACACTCACCCACGTGCAGTTTTTTCGCTCACATGTAAACATAATCCATCACTCATACTGATTAAGTCTTAGTGCAGATTAATGTGCCAGAAGCACTGCTCTAGACTCGCCTATCATGCATAAGAACTGAAACAAGAAAGTTGTTTCAGTAAAATGGGCTTCATAGCAGTGTTTTGTCAATTTGTGTTAGGCACTTATAATTCTTAACCTTATAACTTATATCTTGTTACCCATACTAATATTAATTTTAGAACTGACAATACTGAGTGGGCACGTGAAAAGAACATTTTTATAAACCACACATTTGTTGTACTTCTTGTTGTAAATTTCTCGTGACTGGCTTAGTGATAGTCTTAAAAATGTGCTCATACTTCATTACTGTTGTCAGCTGTATACAGACATGAATTATTTAGTTTCAGAAGCTGACAGTGTATTTAATTTTAATGTTTAAGTAATGAAACTTTTTTCCTTGTTAATACTTCTGTGAATTCTTGCTTCTAGGCACTGTTAATCTTCATTGGCCTCTGCCTAGCAAGGGATGAAGTATACTGGCTTTTGCGCCATAATGACAACCCACCTCAGCAAAAGAGTAAAGGAAAAACTGCAGAAGACCTGGTGGATAGGTAGTTGCCAGAGCTGCTTTTTCACATGGAAGAACTGAGAGGTTACCTTTTGACCTATATATTATGTACCATAAAAAAATGTTAACAGTGCCTTCTGTCTCTGATTTGTGATTTCTAGATATGTGTGTGAATGGCTTTAAATTTCTGTTTTGCTTGCATCTAAGTGCAGTGTACTTTCGAATCATTTTACTAGGATAAGGTCAAGAGCATGTCTTTTATCTCGCTTAAGGGAATTATACGAACTGAATAACAGGACCCAGTTGAAAACCAACTGTAATTGCTCATTAGAGGAAAGGTCACTAGAACCAGTGGGATACCTATTACAGTATATATAGAATAAGAGGTTTGATAAAAAAATAATGGGAATTATTGTTGTTCTTCAAAAATCTTCATTTATCCATCATCATCATCATCATCATCATCATCAACAACAACTACTACTTTGTCCCTTTCGAACTGATCCTCCTCAGATATAATACACTTGTACCAGTCCCTTTTCCAATCTTGGAAGCACTTCTGGAACTCACTTTTCATTATGATGTTCAGTTCCTTCAGCGATTCTGTTTTTATCTCATCAGTGGTGGTAAAATGACATCCTTTCATGGTTCTCTTCACCTCAGAAATAGGAAGTAGTCACAGGGGGCCATGTCCAATGAATATGGTGACTGAAGCAAAATAATGGTTTTGTTTTTTGCCAAAAAATCATGAGCAAGCATTGAGGTGTGAGTGGGAGCATTATTGTGATGCAGCTTCCACGAGTGGTTTTGCCACAGTTCTGATTATCGTTTTCTTCGGATTGCTTCATGCAAACATCACGTAACTTCCAAGTAGTATTCCTTATTGATCATATGACTATAACTCAGGAAATCATGATCCACTATCCCACTGTAATCGAAGAAAACGGTGAGAAGAATCTTCACATGTGATTGAACTTGTCAAATTTGCTGTCACACGTTTCATGTCAAAAACATCCAAAACAATTGCTTGGCATGAACTAAAGGATATATGGGCATCATCAGCATCCTCCCTGATAATGATTCAGTGATTTTCCAGAACCATTTTCTTTACTGCTTCCACATTGTCATCAGTAATTGATGTGCTAAAGTGTCGAGGGCAGTCGTCATCTTCATTTTCTCGATCCTCTTTGAAACATTTGTACCACTTGTAAACTCTTATCTTACTCATAGTAAATTTGTGAAAAGCCACAGTCAATATGTTGAGTGCTGTGCTGCACTTTATTTCATTTTTCAAGCAAAATTTGATGCAATAAAAATTCGCCTAGCATTCGAAAACAAACACAACCTTTTCAAATGTCAACAATAAAGTAAATATTCAAAACAGCTGAAAATGCAAACATACATCAGGAACATGTGTACCAACAAGAGATTTTTTTTTAATCTGATGTATAAAGTTGTGAAATTAAAAAATTTCCGTTACTTTTTAAACATGCCTCGTACGTTGTAGAACTGACCCCTCTTGTAGGATCTGTCTGTTATAGGTTGCTAGACCAGTAAAACACCCCACATGATTGTAGGTTGTCCCAGTCTTTAAGAAGGTCACATGGCAGATGCAGAAAGTTGCATACCTATATCACTGACATACATTTGCTGGGAAGTATAGAATCTTTTTGCGCTTTTGTATGATGAATTTTTGGACACTGGAAAACTCTGGAGGCTGTCAATATGGGCTCCACAAGTTCTAATCATGTGAAAATACATGAATCTTGGCTTGCTGTACTCGTTCACAAGATCCAGAAGACTGTGAATTCTGGAGACCAGGTTGGTGTTATGTTTCTTGATTTCTGGAAAGACTTATAATCAGGCACAATTGTCAGGTATGGGGAGCATCTATGTGAAGTTGTTTATGGTGGCAGAGTCACACAAATACAGCCATAAGGAAGGCAGATGACAGAAAGAGATGTATTTGCAGAATCCTAAGGAACTGTATTCGCCTGTAAAACAGGTAGCATACAAAAAGAGATGTATTTGAAGAATCATAAGGAACTGTATTCACCTGTAAAGCAGGTAGCATACAAAATTTTCACTCAACCATTTATGGAATATTTTTGGTAATGTAGTACCCCTGTCAAGTTGGATTGATGGAAGTGATAAAGAAGGTTCCAAGAAGAGTTGCACATTTCATTACATTTTTGTTTAAGTTGTGTGATAGCATCACCAGACTTCTCAGTGAATTCAACTGAAAGGCAGCACAAGAATGTACTGGAATCCCTCTTACATGATGACTCTTTTGCCTTTGATGTCACCAGTGTTCTTCTCCTCTTCTTCATTTGCTGCTGGTTGTTCATTTTGACTTCCTGTTATCTCTCTTGGCACCTAATTTTATCGTATATACTTCACCCCCCTCCCACTTGTTTTCTTCTCCACACTGTATCTTTTTGTGTTAGGTTCTCTGACAAGTTGATTACTTTTTCTGCTGTATATGGGTACTTCACTGAACTTTCTTCACGTTCTGCAGCCTCCATTTGCTGCACAGATGATGTCTTCCCTCTGTCACCCATGTCTTGGAAAATCTTGATCTTAGCTGTAACACTATTTAACGCTGACAATTCTGTAAATCTGTTAGATTAATGCAGACTTCACCAAACATCATTGGGTTCTGTGGACAGCCAGAATCTTGGTTTCATTGCATTTCTTATCAGAAAGATTTGAGTTATACTCCCCCCCCCCCCCCCCCCCCCCCCCCGCCCCTTCCATCCTTTGCTTTTCCCAAAAGGCGAGTTAACATAGTGATCAATTCACAGGAGTCACATTTATGAGCAATTAAATTCACAAGTTCAAGTGGACAGGGAAACCAAAGTCCATGGAACATGAGTTGCAGGGAACCCAGTTCACCACTATAGATACGCTGTGTATGTTTTTCATTAAAAAGGTTCTGCAGTATTTACTCTTATCAATTTTCAAATTCATTATGCCATTTCCTTTTCTTCATTTTCTCTCTGTATGTATTGTTGTTAAGTATACAGGATGGTCAGAAACAGTCTGAAAAACTAGGGAGTGTGTTTCAGGATAAGTTTTACTGAGAAATAATTGTTAAGAAAAAATTTGATACATTGTGCCATTTAGGAGATAATTAGCATGGAAGTTGGCCAATCAGTCCATTGTATGCACAAATTCTACTGGCCAGCCAGATCCAGGTAGCGTCGGTTGTAGTGTAATGTAGTGTAGTGCAGTGTACTGTAGATGATGGTGCATTCTGGTCCAAGCTGCTGGAGATGGCTATCATGTGTGTGGGAGGTGTTCTTGCTTGTGTGAATGAATATGTGTGTGTTTCCTGATCTCCAAAAGCTAATGTGTAACTGTCATCTCATTGTGCCTGTCTGCAACTCAAAGTGTCATCTTTACTGTGAGTGCCAATCTATCTTTTCCTTATATTGTTTCCAACTTGGAATTTCCGTTGGTCGATTCCGATATCAGCTGTGTTACACTGATTTTGCCCATTCAAATAGTGTTATAAGTCTGTGCTGTGAGATGTATTTTTCCATTGAAATTTCATTTCTGTTCATATCTTAAGGTATATTTTTACTGAGGTTTTATCCTCCTAATAATAGTTGAAAGCTTTAATTTAATTTCCTAAAGTACAGTCTTTCTTATTTCACAGTTTCTGTAGTACATACTATGTCAGCTCACTATGTTTTATTTTCATTGTAGTTCTTGTTCGAAAATACAGCCAAGTAATGCAGAGGTACTATGTGCAGTACCTATCAGGGTTTGATGCTATTGCTTTAAATCAAATGGTACAGAATTTGCAAGTTTGTACAGAGGATGAAAGCATTATTTTGTCTTCAATGTGCAGCACAATTGCTAACTTATCCGTAAAACAAGGTGAGTTTGGTGTGAAGTACTAAATTGTGGTACTATGACATGTACCTTTTATGTTGTGCAATGCTACGTGCTTGGAATCAAATATTTTGTGTAATTCTTGAAACTACCCCCCCCCCCCCCCGCCCACACACACACACACACACACACACACACACACACACACACACACACACACACACACACACACACACAGCCAGCAAGCACGCTATCACAGAGCCACGTTGCTCGTCAAAAATTATCTACCTCATTTCAGCATACTACTCATGGCCGAACAATTTAGAAGTCTATTTTCTGAAATATTTTTGAGGTTTGGATTGAATTGCTTTTGAACTTCACGTACAATAAAAATAAAAAATTAAAAAAATCTGACTGTCATGTGGTCCTCTTGTTAGAGAAAAACAGGCAATGTGATCACATGTGAAAGCAAAATTTAATTCTACTCCTGTTAAGTTTTAGTCATAAATTAATAAACTTTCTGGGTTCATCCCAAGTATTGGGTATGGTAAGTGATGCCTTAAGTCTCTCTCTCAGTACATTGAAACACACTACTGTCTGAACACCTTATACTTCTGAAACCCTGGTCATCTTGAGAAAACCGTGCATGAACCACAATCAAATTTAACCACAGCTGTCTCCCTGTTTAACTTTGATCAAGATTGTTGCATCAGAATTTTGTGTAGAACAAGGTTAAATGCTTACTTTACCATGGTTAACTTTTCATCAAGGTTGGGATACTTGCCTGTGAGGTGGAATTTGGGTGGAATTGTTGGTACTATTCAAACAAACCAAACTGATTATTTACTTTTCAGATTATCCAAGTGTGCCTTCTTCTGTTGACACATGTGATTCTTGACAATGCCATTTATTCAGAATATTTTAGAAAGTAGGAAGAAGAAGGGGGAGGCAAAGAGAGGGGTAGAGAGAGAGAGAGAGAGAGAGAGAGAGAGAGAGAGAGAGAGAGAGAGAGAGATATTATATATGTTTGGCTGCCAGCTATCATGGATTGTCCATAATTGTTACAGATTTATTACCTTAATTATGGATTTACAGGAAATTACTTAAAAATATGGAAATAGACATTTTACAATTTGATGTTTTTAAAAAGTTGAGAAAGGTATTGTTTGCATTTGGCTAATCATATGCTACTAAAATATTTTATAGACTGTAATGATTGTCTTCCTGGGTACACAGTAAGCCTGTCTACAAATGAATTTGTCACCACTTCATACTAAAGATGCGTTTACAGAGAGTTTGAAGCATGTTCTGCAACATTGTTCACAGGTAGCACTGGACTACTGATGTTCGCAAAATGTTAACATCTTGGCAACACGAAACCAGTGTTGCACAATTGTTTTGGTACAGATCGAAGGAACATTGTTCCTGGTCGGCTACCACTAAATGCCACTAAACAGTGCTAGTGTTTGCTTTTACTCCATCTGTAGTGTTGCATGTTCTTTTTACACATGTTCCATAATGAAATGGAATAGGCAAGAAGCAAAATTTACAAATTTGTCACACACTGTGAGACAGAGGAATGTCTCTGAAATATTTGGAGTCATAGTTATAAAAATATTAAACAGAAGAATGACTCCCTGAAAAAAATGCTATGTTGCTTTGTACCAGCAGCAGTGATATACATAAAAAATACAAATAGTGTTGAATTTCTAGTGATGAGCATACCATTTGACTGTTTTACTAAATTAACCTTTAGGTCTTTCGGGAACCTTGAATGCTATTGTATACTTCTAAAAAACTTATCAATATTCTTTCTGTAACTGAATAGTAGCTTTAGAGCTAAACTTGCAACAATGAGTTGCTCAATATATACTTTCAGATTATCATCACCTTCATCCAAAGAAAGGAGCATTTTGATTTAATAGCCAATCAATGACAGTGTCATTAGACGTAGAACAAATGCTTGGTTTGGTGAAGAATGTTGAAGGAAATTGGCCATTTACATTAAAAAGGGAATCATCCCCACATTTACCATAAGTGCTTTAGGGAAACCATGCAAATGCAAAACTGCATAATGGGCAGGGATTGGAACCAGTGTCATCTCAAATAACTGCTTGTCCATTTCATTTGATGTCATCATCTGAGTTGGTTGAATGTCCTATATGTACATTGTTAATGATATCGAGTCAGCTGAGAATATTATAAAAAAGAAGAATGTGAATGTTCCTGCAGAGTAGTGTTGTGAACAACCAAATATAGAGAAGCATAAACATAACCTATCTGTTTTAATATGCAATGGCTATTTTGAACTTCTTGACAGTATGTGGATATAGTATAAGTTAGATGACTTTTAACAAAGGAACAAAATTGAAGGCTGTGCCTACTAGCCTGCAATAGAATTTTGTGAGGCTTCATGTGTTGTTATTTCTCAAACCATCAGTTCTCTTCAAAATACATGCCTGACAAAAAGAAGTGCAGCACCCAGAATGGATGCCAACATAACTTTGTACAAGAATGCACCGTTGGCAGGTATGTAAATGATTTAGAGTTGCAGTTCTCTGTGGCAGGTAAAATGACCACGAGAGTGAATTAATGTTTTGAAGCATGAGACTCTTCTGGAGTTAAAATGCTCAAATAACAGTTGGCTGATGCCTTTGACAGCTGTCGATATTTCGACAGTTGCACACACTGACATTTTCAAGGCACAAATGCAATGATAATGTGCTGCACAAGAAAATTTAAAATCTTTGTATGCAGAGCATAGTACTGCCTGTGCGTGCCACCCCCCCCCCCTTTCCCTCCTCCCCTCACACACACACACACACACACACAAACACACACACACACACACACACACACACACACACACACACACACAGAGAGAGAGGGAGAGGGGGGGGGGGGGGGGGGGAGAGAGAGAGAGGGAGAGAGAGAGAGAGAGAGAGAGAGAGAGAGAGAGAGAGAGAGTAAACACTAACGCAGCCAAAGATGATCAACATAAAATAACCAATCAGTGAGGCAATCATTAACTATATCCCTCTGTTGTGTGACCAGGGAGAGAGCATGATTCCATGCAGATTTTCAGCAAAAACCTCCATCTCTATTTATATGATCACTTGTTAGTTTAATTTCAACTACTTTCTTAATAGCAGTAACCCAATAGCAACCAGTGCATCCCAGACTCTCCATGTTCTTCTATTACACATTATTACTGGTGCCAAGGCAATGTTCTGCAGTAGCAGATTTGCTTGGCTGTTGTAAGCATGTGTGACACTTATGCTCAGTACACAGGTTCTCTGCGGTCCTGATGGTCTGACTAATATACAACATGCCACAACTGCAACAAACATGGCATACACCTGCCTTTACGGATCTTAAAAGGCCCCTTATGTGGTTGAAAAACACATTTCACATCATATTTCATCAGAATATGACAGTCCTGTTGGAAATGCTTCGTGTGTAAGCAAACAGACTTTCGACTTGGATGCTGTCTCATTACCATCATCACACACCTATTTCACAGTAGGTCGATACTGCAACATGCGTCAGATCTGTCTTTCACTTTAAACAATTTGATGAAAGGTAACTTCAAGATTGGCTTAATCAACTGAAGAACTTTCAGGGTCTGAGATGACATGGATTTGGACAGTTTGAAAAGTTCTCAGAATGGAATAGAAGAAAAGTACTTATATCACTTAATTTTTTTTTTCAATGTAGTCTCCTTGTAGATTAATGCATTTGGTCCAATAGTGTTCCAATGCCTTGATCCCATCTCGAAAATGAATTTCCTCCATTCCTGCAAAATAGTTGTCAGTTCCGGTTATCAATTCATTTGAAGTGAATCTTCGTCCACCAAGAAAAGTTTTCAGTTTTAGCAAGAGCTGGAAGTCTGAAGGAGCCACTGGCCGCTGTGGCCGAGTGGTTCTAGGTGTTTCTGTCTGGAACCATGCGACTGCGATGGTCGCAGGTTCGAATCCTGCCTCAGGCTGTTAGGTTAATTGTGTTTAAGTAGTTCTAAGTTGTAGGGGACTGATGACCTCAGATGTTAAGTCCAATAGTGCTCAGAGCCATTTGAACCATTTGAATCTGATGGAGCCATATCAGGTGACTATGGCAGGTGTGACACCAATTCATACCTAGGTTCGTGAAATTTGGTCATGGCAATGGCATGTGTGTGTGGGTGCACATTGTCTTGATGGAAGATGACATTCTTCCTAGGTAAACCCGGCCTTTTTTCGTGTATCTTTTGTTACAATTTGTCCGGGAGCTTAGCATAATATTCTCCAGTAATTGTTTGCCCAGTGGGGAGATAGTCTACAAACAAAATCCCCTTTGCATCCCAGAACATTGATGCCATGACCTTTCCCGTCGAAGGAATTCTCTTTGCTTTCTTTGGTGGTGGAGAGTCAGCACGTTTCCACTGATTTGGCTGTTGTTTTGTCTCTGGGATATAGTAGTGCACCCAAGTTTGATCTGTGGTCACAAACCACCGCAAAAAATCTTGTTCGTTTCTCCTAAAGCAGGCGAAACATTGTTCAGAAATGTCCATTATCATGAGTTTTTGATCCAGCATCAAGAGTTGTAGCACCCATCATGTAGATAATTTTTTCATTGAAACTTCCTGGCAGATTAAAACTGTGTGCCGGACCGAGACTCGAACTCTGGACCTTTGCCTTTCATGGGCAAGTGTTCACCATCTGAGCTACCCAAGCATGACTCACAACCCATCCTCACAGCTCCAATTCTGCCCGTACCTCGTCTCCTACCTTCCAAACCTCACAGAAGCTCTTCTGCAAACCTTGCAGAACTGGCACTCCTGGTAGAAAGGATATTGCGGAGACATGGCTTAGCCACAGCCTAGGGGATGTTTCCAGATTGAGATTTTCACTCTGCAGTGGAGTGTGCGCTGATATGAAACTTCCTGGTAGAGCACTTGCCCACGAAAGGCAAAGGTCCCGAGTTCGAGTCTCAGTCCGGCACACAGTTTTAATCTGCCAGGAAGTACGTGAGCAATTTCACGCTCTTTCAATCAGCGATCCTCCATAAACATTTTGTGCTCTTTTGCAATGATTTCTGCGGTAGTGACACATCTTGGGCGACCGCTACATGGATCATCATGTAAGCTCTCCTGACCAAATTTAAATTCATTTGTCCACTTGGCAGCAGTTGAGTATGGAGGAGCAGAGTCGCCATTGTATTCTGGAAATTGGCAAGAACGTGCTTTGCTCTCATACCTTTCTTTACGAAGTACTTAATCACTGCTCAGATCTAGATTTTCACCATCTTTAAATATCACTATGTGGGAACAACAGCAGAGCCACGTCACCACCAGAGCTCTCTGTCAAGAGCACTGACGTGGCACATGTTTACAGGCAACACCTCTCATGGTGATTCCGAGAACTTTTCAAACCACCCTCATAGATGGAACGTCCCAGCATACGATCAGCTTTCCTCCTAACCGACACATCAAAGAAGGGAAGGCAGCCATTCTTTTCCACCTCCATTCTGAAGCTAATATTTGGATGGATTGGATTCTATGTTCTAAAAAGCCATTTAAATTCTCACTTTAAAGAGGCCAAACAACAAAAGTCCATCTACATATCAGAAAAAACACACAGGTATCAATGCCACCATCTCCAAGGTGAATTCCTTGAACTCTACTATAAACAAATTGTCAGTAATTAGTGACAATGGGCTCCACATAACAGCTCCATCTGTCTGTTGATAGGGTCCTTGAATAAAAAGCAAGAGGAAATCAACACCTGTGGAAATAGATTCAGTAATTCAATGCCAAACCTAAGTGCAATTAACCATAATGAACTGGGCAGAGGAATGTGAGTTAAGAGAGAGACCACATCAAAACTTATTAAAAATTGGTGTCATTCATGGGCGTGTTGTGAGTAACATTGGTGCCCCAACACACCATGTTGCATAACTCCTTGATACTCTGTTGAGCCCACTAGTAGGTCTGTGGGTGCATCACATTAAGAACTCAGCAGATTTTGTACGTTGATTAGAGGGATTTCGTTTGAATGATTCTGACATCATGATGTAGAGAGCCATCAGGTATGACTTAAGGTCATGGCTGGTTGTGGTTGAGGGAACTTTGATGGCACAGTGGTATGTTATGGACATCTTGTGTCCTCACGTATTATTTCCCATGTTACTGTATCATGATGCAATTTTTCAAGAGGACAATGACCATCCACACATGGCGTGTGTGTATGAACGGTCTGTGTGATGCTGAAGTACAAACGTAGCAGGCAAGATTCCCAGATCTGTCAGTGATAGAACATTTGTGGGACCAGCTCAGCTGTCATCTATGTCCTAGTACCAGTGTCAGCAATATCGAGGACCAGTCACAGAAGTTGTGGGCCAGTTTGCCTTATCATACCCTTCCCAACCAAATTAGTGCATGCATCCCGGGCAGAGGTGGTGCAACTTCATACTGATAAATGGGCTTATACTGCCAAGTTCTTTGTAAAATTGACCCAAGTTTGTAATCAAATAACGTAAAATATTGTCTCAATCTGTGAAGTTTCATTTTGTTTTCTCCTCTGCTTCTGAATGCCTCACCTTTTTTGGCAGGCAGTGTATTTAAATCATTCATCCTTCTCTCTTTATGGACAGAGTAAAATTTTTAAAATAGCTCACATTGATAATTAATAATCCATTGGATCACTTTTACTGTTGTATGAAAATATTCATGTTGAAAATCAATTTTATGAAATAAATTTGTTTTTGCAAATGTATTTGATTTCACACAGTATTTTTAACATCACTAATATATCTTTTTTTTTTTTTTTAATTCTATTCCAGTTGAGGAAAATGAATTGTTTGATTTCCGTTCAATTCGGCTTGATTGGTTTAGATTACAAGCTTATACATCAGTCAGTAAATCACCAATAGTGCTTGAAGAAAATAAAGACTTCGCTTCCTTGATTGACATTATTGTCTTCCACACAAAAATGGTTGATTTTCTTGATGAAATGTTGGTTGAAACATCTGATTTATCAATTTTCTGGTAAGACTAATATTACAGACATTTTAATTAGATTGCGTTGTGTGAAAATTGAGTATCTTCTCAAAACTAAAATAACAGACTGCAAAGTAAAATATGCAGTGACATTATTTATTATTTAAATGGTGTTATTTGGCACACTGTATGTACACTAAAGATGCATTTCAATTCATAATATCCCATAATGATTTAGATTTTTCATTTATTCTACAAATTCACTGAGGAAAACTGTGGTATTAAATATTAAATAGGAATAGTGGAAGTGGCTTTCTAGAGTGTTCAGTAACAAACAAGAGTGTTAGAACTTCAAGTTTAACGCATATATTTCAGAATGACACAACTACACATATAAGTCACAGAGTAAGTTGACAAGTAAGACATGTGTACACGTTAGCATTCGAATGAGCACTGAGTCCCAGTCTAGTGGCCACTGCTCGGTTGGCCGCTTAGGTGGCGCAGCTGCTGCATGGCTGGCAGACAGCGCCGCACGTAGAGGAGGCACGTAATTGCGTGGCAGCACTTTGAATGATCGGCGAGTCACAACACTTTTCCCCCCTTTGAAATTGTTGCACTGGTCTTGATGGAGGTGTCCTGAAGATGGATAACGTCCATAGGCGTTGTTTGACTCGCTGTAAAGTCTCGAGGAGGAGGCTTCTCGTACAGACGGAAGTGTCCCCGATGATAACGGGTCGAGATGACAGGAGACGTAGGGGTCGAATCTGCTGGGGCCCCATGCACCAATCTGCCCATTGCAGCAAGTCCAGTTGATATGACAGGAGACATGGGCGATGTGTCGGCGTCTGTTGGAGGAGGAGGCGAGTAGATTTGCTCTGACAGAGGATGGTCCTCCGGTTCCTGCATGGGCACGTCTCCTGGTTGCATCCGTTCTGGTGCTGGCATCGCAATGACGGTGAGAGGGCTGCGTTGTGAGTATTGAGAGATGCCAAGATCCTGAGCGTCGGGTAGAGCCAAAGGTGGCATGGCGGCATTCGGAACAGGCGTTGCTGGCACCCGAGACGAAGCTGGTCCGAATGACGCACTGCAACACCCGTGTCCCTCTGGATTTCATACAGGCGTCTGCCACGGTATCTTAAGATGCGGCCAAGTGAAGGCACCCGCGGCTGTGAGGTGGGAGGCCGCAGAAGATGAAGTAGCGTGCAGGGCTGTCGGCCATGTAAGAGCTCAGCTGGGCTGTGGTCGCCCATGGGGGTGAAACGGTAAGACACCAGAAACTGGAGAAGCGCATCATCAGCAGCAGAAGAAGTCAGAAGTTTCCACATCTGAGCCTTAAATGTGCGGACCAGTTGTTCAGCCTCACCGTTGGATTGTGGATGGAACGGCGGGCCCGTGACATGCATAACGCCGTGACGAGCACAAAAATCCGCAAATTCGGAAGAGGCAAATTGCGGACTATTATCAGTAACAAGAGTAGAGGGGAGACCTTCCAAAGAAAAAATGCGGGCGAGAGCACTGGTAGTTGCCGCGGTGGTAGGCGACGTGCAACGGACAATGAAAGGAAAGTTAGAGTAGGGGTCAATTACGAGGAGCCAATAAGTACCTAAAAAGGGTCCCGCAAAGTCAGCATGAATGCGCTCCCAGGGCTTCTCAGGCGAGGGCCACGGTGACAAAGATGACTTCGGGGCAGCGGCCTGTGATGCACAAGGGCCGCAGGCAGCGGCCATGTGTGCTATTTCAGGCTCGATGCCAGGCCAGTACACATGACGGCGCGCCAGAGATTTTGTGCGAGACACACCCCAGTGCCCTTGGTGAAGGAGGCGCAAGAGCAAAGCATGCAAAGACGCAGGTACCACAACACGCGGCGAAGCATTGTCAGTGGAGAGGAGGATAACACCATCCCTAGTCGTGAGGCGGTAGCGCAAAGTGTAGTAGTTCCGCAATGGATCAGAAGTCTTAGCGGACGGGCGATCTGGCCAACACTTCTGAATACAGCGTAAAACCCGGGAGAGGGTAAGGTCAGAACCCGTAGCAGCCGCCAGCCTGTCCCCAGTGATGGGGAACCCGTCCACAACCCGCTGCTTGGCAACATCCAGATGGAAACACAAAAGTTCGTCCCTATCGAATGCCTGATCAGGACCCATGGGAAGGCGAGACAGAGCATTAGCATTCGCATGTTGAGCCGTTGGCTGGAAATGAATCTCATAATTGAAACGGGACAAGTAAAGAGCCCAACGCTGGAGGCAGTGTGCAGCCTTGTCGGGAAGTGACGTTGATGGATGAAACAAGGAAACAAGTGGTTTGTGATCCGTAACAAGATGAAATTTTGAGCCATGGAGAAAAACACCGAACTTATGAAGAGCATAAATGATGGCCAAAGCTTCTTTCTCAATTTGAGAATACTTTTGTAGGGCACCCGTGAGCGTTTTCGAGGCATAAGCAATGGGTTGTTCCAAACCGTCAGAAAAACGGTGTGCAAGGACTGCTCTGACCCCGTATTGAGAGGCATCTGTGGCAAGAACAAGGTGTTGGCCAGGTCGATAAGTAGCCAGGCACGGGGCCTGTTTCAGCATAGTCTTCAACTTCTGGAAAGCCGCTTCACATGACACGGACCAGTGAAAAGGCACGTTTTTATGCAACAGGCAATGCAACGGCTGAGCCACCAAAGCTGCAGATGGTAAAAACTTGTGATAGTATGCTATTTTCCCCAAGAAGGCCTGCAGTTCCTTAACAGATGTAGGGCGAGGAAGGGCATCGATCGCAGCGACAGTTTGTTGAAGCGGACGAATACCATCCCGAGAGAGTTGAAACCCCAAGTACGTGATAGATGCCTGAAAAAATTGTGATTTCTGAAGATTACACTTAAGACCGGCAGTCTGTAAGACATGAAAAAGTGTGCGGAGATTTTGAAGATGTTCTTCAGTGGTGGAGCCAGTGACAACAATGTCGTCCATGTAATTGATACACCCAGGGACAGGGAGCAATAATTGTTCCAAGAATCGCTGAAAGAGAGCAGGGGCGCTAGCAACCCCGAATGGCAAGCGTTGGTATTGATAGAGGCCGAAAGGCGTGTTAAGGATGAGAAACTGCAGGGAAGCAGCGTCGAGAGGAAATTGATTATAAGCTTCTGACAGGTCAATTTTAGAAAAATACTGGCCTCCAGCAAGTTTAGTGAACAGTTCTTCAGGATGGGGCATAGGGTAAGTGTCGATGGGGCATTGAGCATTTACAGTGGCTTTGAAATCGCCACAGAGACGAATATCACCATTTGGCTTAGCAACTACGACGACAGGAGAGGACCACTCACTGGAAGTGACAGCAAGCAAGACCCCTGAAGCAGTGAGATGATCCAACTCCCATTTTACCAGATCACGAAGGGCCACAGGAATGGGCCGAGCCCGAAAAAACTTGGGCCGAGCAGTGGGTTTGAGCATGATATGAGCTTCAAAGTCGTTTGCACGGCCTAATCCAGGAGAAAAAAGGGATGAAAATGTCGTCGACAAGGAATCCAGTTGAGCATAAGGAATAGCGTCAGAGACAATATTGACAGAGTCATCTATGGAGAACCCAAAAACACGAAAGGCATCGAAACCAAGAAGATTTTCTGTGTTGCTCTGGTCGACCACAAATATGGGAACAGTGCGGACGGCGGATTTGTAAGATACCTCAGCATTAAATTGTCCCAAGAGAGAAATCTTCTGTTTATTGTACATCTGTAATTGCCGAGTGACAGGGGACAGGAGTGGAGAACCCAGCTGAAGATACGTCTGAGAATTAAAGATACGTCTGAGAATTAATTATAGTGGCAGCAGAACTGGTATCCACTTGCATGCGAACATCTCGACCAAGGATTTGGACAGTGAGGAATAACTTCCCTGAAAGGCAAGAAGTGCAATTGACAGACAACACAGAATCAGAATCAGAATCAGCGTCATGTTCATGAACATCATGTATGCGGTCGGATTTGCAAACGGAAGACACATGACCTTTCTTTTTGCAATTGTGACACTCAGCCCAACGTTGGGGACAATCCTCGCGTGAATGTTTCGTAAAACACCGCGGACATGAAGGAAGTCGCCGGGGGTTTGCTGCAGTTTCTTAGCGGGTTGTTTATGGCTAGGCCGAGGCTGCGCGTGGGAGCGCACTGCGGCCACGTCGGCCGGCGGGGACGCGCCGCACTCGTCGTCAACAGCGCACAGAGGTTGTATTTCCCCGACATCAACCCACACCTCTATTTGCGCCCCAGCGGCGCGAGAAATTTCAAAAGACTGCGCAATTGAGAGAACTTCATCTAGAGTCAGATTCGCCAACTGAAGGGCACGTTGCCGAACTTCTTTGTCAGGCGCCGACCGGATAATAGCATCCCGTACCATGGAATCAGCATAGGATTCATTGTGAACGTCAGTAACAAATTGACACTTCCGACTGAGGCCGTGAAGTTCAGCAGCCCAAGCGCGATAGGATTGATTTGGTTGTTTTTTGACAACGATAAAAGGCAACACGAGAGGCTACCACATGCGTTTGCTTTTGAAACTAGACAGACAGAAGTGAGCACATTTCAGCAAAGGACAAAGACGCAGGATCCTTCAAAGGAGCCAATTGCGACAACAACCGATACATTTGAGGTGAAATCCAGGATAGGAACAGAGACGTACATGGTTGTTCGTCCGTGACATGAAATGCCAAGAAGTGCTGTCGAAGACGTTTTTCATAATCAGACCAGTCTTCCGCCATCTCGTCGTAAGGAGGAAAAGGAGGTATAGCCAACGACGAGAAACGCCCCTCATTTGACGCCGCGACGAAATCGCGAATCGCCGCTGTTAGAAGCGTATGCTGTTCAAGGAGATTTTGCAATAGTTGCTCGACAGTAGCCATGGAGCCCTGTGAGTCAATGGTGAAAAGGAAAAATCCACTACCTCGTCACCAATTGTTAGAACTTCAAGTTTAACACATATATTTCGGAACGACACAACACCACATATAAGTCACAGAGTAAGTCGACAAGTAAGACATGTGTACACGTTAGCATTCGAATGAGCACTGAGTCCTAGTCTAGCGGCCGCTGCTCGGCTGGCTGCTTAGGTGGCGCAGCTGCTGCATGGCTGGCAGACAGTGCCGCATGTAGAGGAGGCGTGTAATTGCACAGCGGCACTTTGAATGATTGGTGAGTCACAACGAAGAGTAATTTATGTGAACTAACACTGCAGACAGGACTCCATTTAATTAGTGAGAAGAAGAACATTTAATACCAGTTAGAAACAGTGAAATATTCGGGATGGAATAATGAAATATTCAAAGGATAATTGTTACTCACCATATAGAGGGGCTGTTGAATGGCAGAAAGGCACACTGAAAAAGACTGCTAGATGCTATTAGCTATCAGACTGACCTTCTATCCTGCCAGCTGCCCCCCCCCCCCCTTAAATTCTTTACTTCCCTCATCTCTCCTTTAACGCGCCCCTTCCAGTGCAGCCTTCTGATGCTGCACCTAGAAGCCTGCTATCCTATCTTGTCCTGTCCATGTCCCTGCATACTCCCACAGGCAGCACTAGCATCTTCCCCCACCCCTACTCTGCTGTTTCTCCCCGTCCCTGCTTCATGCTTCTTCTGTACCACCACTACCAGCCCCAGCAAAGATCATTGCATACCTGATACAGAATCGCAGTCGGGCCATAGCAGCCAGAGATGACAGTGAATATATATGTGTGAAGGGTTGAAGGGGGAAGAAGAAGGGTGAAGGAAAAGGACTGCTGAGGTTTAGGAAAAGGTTTAGAGTTCAGAAAGGTCACCCAGAAACTGTAGATCAAAGGAGACTTAACGTACAGGATGAGAATGAAAGATTGATTGTTGGGGACTGCACTGGGCAAGATTTGAGAGAGTACTTTTAAAACATTGTGCATGAGTTAATAAGATCGAAAAGCAATGTATGTGACAGCGGTGGAAAGGGGATGGCAAAAAACGGACATGTGAGAAAAATGAAGACATAGAAAAATAAAATGGAGTGAAGAAGGGAATAGTTACTGTGAAGAAATGTTGAGACCAAAGAAATTAACATAAATTAAGGCCAGGTGGGTGGCAAGAACCAACATGTTGTTGTGCCAGTTCCCACTTGCGGAGTTCTAAGAAACTGGTGCCTGGGGGAAGAACACAGATTTCACATGTGGTGAAACAGGCACGGATCATGACTGTCATGTTGTAGTGCATGCTCTGCAACAGTATATTGTGTGTTGCTAGTATATAATTTCATGTACTGACACGTTCCATGACCTTGGAGATTTGCTCTTCAATTTGATCTTACTGAACTTGACGTGTAAATAAAAGAAAATAAAACCAGGATATTGTGGAGATTAGTACTGAATGACAAGAGGTGTATTCCTAAGTTGGATTTTGAAGGGATCAGCAGTACCAGGATTGGATGTGATGGCCCTTGAAATCTACTTTTAATCTAGCTGGTGGGTAATTACGGCCAGTGAAGGGTGAGGTGAGAATGGTGGTATATTGCTCTAAAGATTCTGCATCTGAACAAATACATGTTCCTCAAATGCCAAGGCTGTATGGGAGGGTACATTTGACATGGAAAGGATGGCAACTGTCAAAATGTAAGTACTCTTGTTTGTTTGTAGATTTAATGTGAACGGAAACGTGTAGCTGGCTTTTGGTGAGAATCCACTTTCCTTCACACATATTGTCAGCTGGAAGTATCACTTTGCAACCTAATTCCAAAACCTTTCCGGCAATAAACCTGACATTGAACCCTGTCTTGAACACTTCTGACCACGATCCCATCTTGATCCATCACCACTACCTCAAAATCATCCCTTACAAAACTTCCAAGAATCCTCACATCCAGCACTGCTTCACGGCCCTTCCTCAGGTCCCTACAACATGTCCCTAATCTGTCCTCTGCAGAACTCCATGATCTGTGTTCGCTAAAAGCTGATGGATCCATCATTATCCTCCCAGCAGACAAAGGATCTACCACTGTGGTACTTGACTGACAAGAGTATGTTTGTGAAGGTCTGCACCAGCTGTCTGACACATCGACCTACAGCATCTGCCATCAAGAACACATCCCTGTGATACAAACTGACCTGCAGTCCCTCCTTGAAACCTCAGGCTCATCGCCATTGCTAACATCTCAATCCATAGAACTCCTTACCCCCATCCAAACCATGTACCTTCACCTTTTACCTTCTTCCTAAGATCCGCAAACCTAATCATACTGGCCTTCCTATAGTGCCTGGCTTCAAAGCACTCACCAAATGTTTATCTGTCTTAGTTGATCAACACTTGCAAGCCATAGTACAGAGGTTTCCCTTCTATATTAAAGATACGAATCATTTCGTGTTGCCTGGTTACCAAGAGCTGTTATAGAACGATTGATTCACGGATCCAGTTATATGGCTCCTTCTGTGTATTGCGATTTTACGACTATGACGAGTGAGGCCTGAAGATGGCATCAATCTAATGCCGAAACTGGTAGCACATAGAAGTTCATAAAATAAAATAAATTTCTACAATACATACGGCTGTTGGTAAATTATTGCATCAAGAATTTTGTAGATTGCCTGAAATCTGTGCCCGTCCCACTCCTACCACACACCTTGATTGTCACCATTGATGCCACCTCCCTGTATACCAACATACCCCATGTACATGATCTATTTACTGCTGAACATTTCCTCTGTCAGTGACCACTTCATTCCAGACCTATGACATCCTTCCTGCTAACCATAATCAACTTTATGCATACCAACTACTACTTCACCTTTGAGGGGCAGCATACAAGCAGATCAGGGGTGTGGCCATAGAACCATGGTGGCCCCTTCCTATGCCAACCTTTTCATGGGTTGCTTGGAGGGGGCTTTCCTGGGATCCATAAGCCTTCAACTTCTGGTTTGGTTTAGATACATTGTGACATCTTTGCCATATGGACTCATGGTGAGGCTGACCCGTTAAAATTCCTGGAATCTCTCGATACGTTCTCCCAATTAAATTTCTCATGGTCCTATTCTGAATCCTATGCTGCTTTCCCTGATGCCGAACTTATCCTCACTCAATGCCAGCTACGCACTTCTGTTCACATTAAACCTACCAACAAACCACAGTATCATTGAACCTACTAACAAACAACAGTACTTACATTTTGACAGTTGCCATCCTTTCCATGTCAAACATTCCCTTCCATACAGCCTTGTCATTCGAGGCAAATGTATTTGTTCAGATCCTGACTCCATACAGCAATTCACCACCATTCTCACCTCAGCCTTCACTGGATGTAGTCACCCCACCAGCCTAGTTCAAAAGCAGATTTCCTGGGCCATCACATCCAATCTTGGTACTGATGATCCCTCCAAAAAAATGGCTTAGGAGTACACCACTTGTCACTCGGTATTATCCTGGTCTTGAATGTTTTAATCTGCTACTTTGACAAGGCCGTGACTTTCTAAAATCATGCCCTGAAATGAGATCCATGTAGTCAGAGATTTTGCCCACCACATGTAGAATAGCTTTTTGTCACCCTCCTGATCTCCACAGTAGCCTTGTCAGACCCTGTGCTCCTTCCGCACCCTTCTCTGTACCCAATGACTCCTACCACTGTGTCCATCACTGCTGCAAGACTTGCCCTATGCACACTCCTACCACCACATATACCAGCCCTGTAACTGGCAAAACATATACTATCAAAGGGAGAGCCACCTGTTAAATGACACGTCATAATATACCAGCTGCTATGTAAACACTGTTTGGCATTTTGCATCGACATGACTACCACAAAGTTATCAGTTATGATGAATGGGCATAGGCAGAGGGTGTATACCGGTAACACACAATATCCTGTTGCAGAACATGCTCTGCAACATGACAGTCATGACCATGGTGCCTGTTTCACCACACGTGCCATCTGGATTCCTCTGCCAGACACCAGTTTCTCAGAACTCCATAGTTCGGAACTGACACTACAACATGCCCTTGGTTCTTGCCACCCACATGGCCTTAGTTTAAATTAATTTCTTTGGTCTCAGTATTTTTTCACAGTAACTATTCCTCTATTCATTCTGCTTTAGTTTTCTACATCTTTCATTTTCTGACCTGTCTGTTTTTCACCGTCCTCCTCTCCTCTCCCCTCTGTCACATAAAATGCAAGTAGCTTTTTGCTCTTATTAACTCATGCACAATGTTTTAGCAGTAATATCTGTCTAGCATATTAGTCTATCTTCCATCTTTAAGTTCTCAAATATTCAAATCTTGCCCGTTCAGTCCCCAACAATTTATCTTTCCTTCTCATCCCATCCAGTAAGTCTCCCCTGACCCAGTGTTCTCCTAAATCTCACCAGTCTTTTTCGTTCACCCCTCTCCCTTCCGCTTCAACCCTTCCACCAGAGAAAGGAGCAACTGGCTCCAAAAGCTTGCATATGTAATACCTTTTATACATTTGTTCTCCTGCCACTCCTTGGTGAGTAGATTTTTTTATCTTCTGTCTATTTCTGATGGAGAACTTCTTCCAGTAGCTAATTAATATCTAGCAGTCTTTTTTCGATGTGTGTGTCACCCTTCAGCACCTTCTGTATATAGTGAGTAGCAATCTGTCCTCTTTGTGTTGTTGTTATTTAACTCCAGTTCTCAAAAAAATATTGGGTTGACTAATTTTAGCTTATAGGTTCAAATTCTGGCAGATAGCGGAATTTGAAAATGTCATGTACACTTGTAAAAATGAATTTTTTGCTTTGTGTGTCGCAGGGAATGAATCTGTGTTGTGTGTATTTACTGTAAATGACTGAAAGTGTTACAGATACCGAAAAAATGCTGAATGGGGTAAAAAAAAAAAAAAAAAGAAAGGTAAACCTGTTCCATGAGCCCACCAGACAGTAGCACAACACTATATGCTTTGTTGCTTTGTAATGGAGCACTGTCGCAGACAGTGTTCCTTTTCCCTCTAATGATGTGCTTACCACAGTATATGTATAAATATATTTGGGAACTTGGTAGACTGTTAGTGCAATTGCTGCCGGACAAGATGGCAGTTAGTAAATGTTGGTTGGTGAACTTTTTTGGATTTTTTGTGAATATTCTGATCTCATTCATTACTATAAATTGTATGAGCTGTGTGCTGTTTCTCACCAGTTTGTTACATTGACCAATCTGTATGTAAAGCTCATCCTCTGCCGGGAATGTGTTCTTAGGTTGTTCTGTATCACTGACGTAGACCAGTGTATAGTCACATATTCATAAACTTATTTTCAACTGTTATCAACTGCTGTAGTGGCTCCACCATATCTCAAATTTTGTTGCTTCTGTGGAAGACTAACATGTTGCAGAGAATCCCACCTACAGCTTATATGGCTTGGAATGATAGCAATTGAGGGATTTGTGATTCTTCTTCTTCTTCTTCTTCTTCTTCTTCTTCATTGTCTCATTCGATTTTATACCACGTTTTATGATTTTCTGAATGATTGTTTTATTGTATACATTCTGTTTCAAGGTGTAGTGTAGCTTTTGTAGCTCACCAAAGTGTCATAATCCATAATCTGGTGCATGGTGCTCTCTTTTAGCTAGCTTGTGTGCCACGTCACAAATTGTTCTGGCTCAAATGCTGGTAGGACATGGCTGCGTGCTACTGGGTTACCTGATAACCTCCTCATCCAGGGAACATACTACTCTTCTTTTTTTTTCAATTTTTGCTGTAAAAAATAAATTAGGCTGGCAGTAGTTAGATGCTGCTCAAAAATATATATTACTTCTGTGTGTGGTGAAATGGAAAATATATCAATTCCATAATAGAACTAGTTTTTGCAAGAGTGATAAGCCATACTGTTCATAAAAATTTACCTTTCCGCTTGAAGTAAGTTAGCATTTGCCAGTTGTGCATGAGATATTAGCAGTCTCTTGCCAAATGTTTACTGTTGTTTCCTGGTACGTTGGCTTATGCGTATTTCATATTGGAACCTACTGTTAGTCTGAGAACACAGAGGAAGCTGCTGGTCTTTGTGCCAACTCCATGTATGACCAAATGCAGTTATGTGTGCTCGAAGGTGAACACAGTAAACAATGGTTTGCCCACTAGTCAGGATGCAGAAGTGCTAGTGTCAGTAGAACATCATGTGCACTCTGGCTGCCCTGCAAGCTTTCTCACATGACACTGAAGAAACTGTTCTTAAAAAATAGATATATTCTTTCCCATGCGGTAGTCTCATTTGTCATATTCACAGTGAACAGCATTTAGTTTATGGACATAGCTATTGTGATATTTCGAATTTAAATGTCACACTACATGAAATTCAGATAGATTGCAGTGAAAAATAGGAGTCATTATGACTTAACTTTCAGTACATGTTAAGTCATACGTTGCTGCGTATGAAATGTAATTAAGATATTGAATTTTTCTTTAAACATGAGTGGAGATCTATATATACTTCCAGTCTCGAGAAAGCGGATTGTATGTGGTGCACTAACTCCTGTTCTTCCATGCAAATGATGCAGCCAGAGTGAAATTGTCGTAACATCACTTGTACCTTAAACGGTTTGAGATGTTGAAACACAGCAGAGTTTACACAGCTTCACCTCACTAACAGATACATTCATGAAAAAATCTTGAAATAGTGTATTATTAAATAAGGAAATGAGGACTGATCAGCTCAATAGCTTATGAAAAAGCTTATTCTAGATATGAAAATAAAGATGTAATTTCTTCGCTTATGCTGTTTCAAACCCACACTAATTCTCATTTCATTAGCTATCAATGACCCTCAAAAAAATTATGTTATTTAATTGAAAAAAATCTATAGTTACTCGTATATCACAGTAGACAAGAAATTTCTAGCTATGCATGTTAACCATATGGCAAAATAGTCCCCTCTTTGCATACTATAATTTACCGAAAACTCATTTTGATATCTCGAAACATTTATGGGACATAATGGATGTTATGAATATTTCACTCTGGCTGTATTATTTGTGTACAAGAAAAGAAGTGAGTGTGCTACATACAATCTATACTGGTGGCCAAAATTGAAGCAACAAACCACTATTTCCCTGTCCTGTGTCTAATTCATGATCTAATCATACAAATTGTCAACAGTTGTTCATATGATTATGTTCTGCATGGAAGATGGCATTCCAGTCAATGGACAACCATGCCAACGATGACGTCAGGGCACCTATCAAACGGGATAGTGTTTGCCAGGTAGTCTCACATCCACAATCACTGTTCAGACAGTTGCAGGCAGTACGATATGACACAGAGAAGATGCCTACCAGACTCTCTGCTGCGAAGGGCCAGAGATAGAAAGGAAGTCGGACAGTCGCAAAATGATGTGGTCCAATGGCTTAGTGTGAATCATTCTGTTGTTTCTTGGATGTGGCTACAGTGTGTGGAGACCAAAACTGTATACTGAAGACCAGGGCAGGGCCAACCACATGTGACTTCAAAAGAGAG
The DNA here is from genome assembly GCF_021461385.2 of Schistocerca piceifrons. Lineage (NCBI taxonomy): Eukaryota > Metazoa > Arthropoda > Insecta > Orthoptera > Acrididae > Schistocerca > Schistocerca piceifrons. The sequence continues at coordinate 277,685,056 of NC_060149.1, forward strand.
GACCATTATTTGGCTGCGAGAGCATGACAGTACCACCTTAGTTCTGCATGACAACTGGCATGTGAGCTCGCCAGCATCCACTGAACGTGTTATATCAGGGCAAATGGTGTGCAGAAGGCTTCAGCAGAGTGGCCTTTATTGTTGGACACCTGCTGTGTGTCTACCTCTGATGCGTCTTCACAGAAAGGAACTTGTAGAGTGGAGTTTTCAACAAGCTACCTGGGCGATTGAACAGTGGGCCAATGTTGTTTTCACAGATGAGTCCCAATTTAGTCTGGAGAGTGATTCTCAATGGAATCACATATGGAGGGAACATGGAACATGATTTTGGGACCCAAATATTGTGGAAAGAGACTGATATTTAGGAGGATCCTTGTTGTGTGGGCAGGGATTATGTTGACCACTTGATGAACACCTCTTCATGAAATTGTATGGGTAAATCAGCAAAGTCTAACTGCTACCAGGTATCATGATGAGATCTTGGGACCTCATTTGCAGTTGTTGAGAGGTGCTGTTGGCCCAGACTTTGTATTGATGTCATAGAGCATGGATTGTTGATGTTTTCTTGGAAACGGAAGATATTGCACAGGTTATGTGGCCTGCTCGCTCCCTCATGCAGTGTAGCACGTCAACCACCTGCTGTGCTGAAGTGAGCAAAGAATGTTTCATTCATACAAGTTAGGCAGGCATTATCTGTCTGCTGTGGTCAATGCTGCCTCCTGGCTGGGACTGTGTGCTGTCCCATGAAGTAACACAAGGATATTCTTTGCATTGCTTAAAGCCCCCACACGCTGACATTTAATTTGTGTGAAAAATGAAAACTCTGTATAAAACTTCAAATTGAACCCAGATATTTACCATTCATGCATGATCCATCTACATGCCTCATAATTCAGTGTAGAGTTTCAGCCTGCCTTTTTACAGAGGGTCTCTGTGCATGTCTTTCGGAAGTAGCATCCATGGGGAAAGGGAATAGCAAGGAATGAGATAGCAATGGCCTGGACTTCACTCAGGTATATCTTTTCCTGGGGAAAAGAGGGGGGGGGGGGGGGAGAATGTGTTCATTGGTGAAGTACCAGAGCATTGCAGGAGGGAGTCTTGGTGATATTTGTATAAGTAGGAGAAGGATACTAGTGGTTTGAATCTGCAAGTCATTTTGTAAGACATGGTTGGCTGTCAAAGGGAAAGTTATGGTTCCAAATATCATTCCTGCACCCAGTTTTTATCCTTCACAGAGGATGATTTCATGCATACTCTATCACAGAGAAAGTTTCATTTGGAAAACTAGTCATATTTTGGTTGTATTGTAACTATGGGTATTGATAACTAATGAAAATTCTGAAAAGCAGCCAACAAACTACACTCCTGGAAATGGAAAAAAGAACGCATTGACACCGGTGTGTCAGACCCACCATACTTGCTCCGGACACTGCGAGAGGGCTGTACAAGCAATGATCACACGCACGGCACAGCGGACACACCAGGAACCATGGTGTTGGCCGTCAAATGGCGCTAGCTGCGCAGCATTTGTGCACCACCGCCGTCAGTGTCAGCCAGTTTGCCGTGGCATACGGAGCTCCATCGCAGTCTCTAACACTGGTAGCATGCCGCGACAGCGTGGACGTGAACCGTATGTGCAGTTGACGGACTTTCAGCAAGGGCGTGTAGTGGGCTTGCGGGAGGCCGGGTGGACGTACCGCCGAATTGCTCAACACGTGGGGCGTGAAGTCTCCACAGTACATCGATGTTGTCGCCAGTGGTCGGCGGAAGGTGCACGTGCCCGTCGACCTGGGACCGGACCGCAGCGACGCACGGATGCACGCCAAGGCCGTAGGATCCTACGCAGTGCCGTAGGGGACCGCATCGCCACTTCCCAGCAAATTAGGGACACTGTTGCTCCTGGGGTATCAGCGAGGACCATTCGCAACCGTCTCCATGAAGCTGGGCTACGGTCCCGCACACCGTTAGGCCATCTTCCGCTCACGCCCCAACATTGTGCAGCCCGCCTCCAGTGGTGTCGCGACAGGCGTGAATGGAGGGACGAATGGAGACGTGTCGTCTTGAGCGATGAGAGTCGCTTCTGCCTTGGTGCCAATGATGGTCGTATGCGTGTTTGGCGCTGTGCAGGTGAGCGCCACAATCAGGACTGCATACGACCGAGGCACACAGGGCCAACACCCAGCATCATGGTGTGGGGAGCGATCTCCTACACTGGCCGTACACCACTGGTGATCGTCGAGGGGACACTGAAAAGTGCATGGTACATCCAAACCGTCATCGAACCCATCGTTCTACCATTCCTAGACCGGCAAGGGAACTTGCTGTTCCAACAGGACAATGCACGTCCGCATGTATCCCGTGCCACCCAACGTGCTCTAGAAGGTGTAAGTCAACTACCCTGGCCAGCAAGATCTCCGGATCTGTCCCCCATTGAGCATGTTTGGGACTGGATGAAGCGTCGTCTCACGCGGTCTGCACGTCCAGCACGAACGCTGGTCCAACTGAGGCGCCAGGTGGAAATGGCATGGCAAGCCGTTCCACAGGACTACATCCAGCATCTCTACGATCGTCTCCATGGGAGAATAGCAGCCTGCATTGCTGCGAAAGGTGGATATACACTGTACTAGTGCCGACATTGTGCATGCTCTGTTGCCTGTGTCTATGTGCCTGTGGTTCTGTCAGTGTGATCATGTGATGTATCTGACCCCAGGAATGTGTCAATAAAGTTTCCCCTTCCTGGGACAATGAATTCACGGTGTTCTTATTTCAATTTCCAGGAGTGTATACTGGCTATCACTTCAGGATTTAATCCAGAAGATTTGCCCTTCTGAAATTGCTTGTTGGACCATAAGAAATTTCATTTTCTGTTTGTGCATTGCTATTTTTATCTGTTTTCTATTTTTCTTCTTATCTTTGACCTATCAGATCACTAGAAGTTCTGTCATATGCCAATGGTATGGGTTTGTGGGAACTGTGTCAGTGTACACTGCAGAGTGCAAGAGCCCATGGAATTAGTGTTATTGGTCTTTTACTGAAGTTAACATTAGCAGTTTGTTCTACCATATATTTACATGTTTATATTTTTCAAGTTACCCCATGTGTAAAGTAATGCTAACATTTTATAGGCATTGTACATGATACCCATGTTGGTCATGATATTCTTCTATCATTTCTGCCAGCAGTGGATGACATTGTTTCACCTATGTCTTTCCTTGAGTCTTACCTCACACCTAGTATTTTTGTGTTCATTTTCTGTGTGTCTCCTCCCTTTCTTCAGTCCAGTTCTTGCTAACTTTCAACTGACTTTTCTTGAAAACACTGGTGTATTCCCAGCTGCTTCATGGAAAAGTCACATTCCTTGATGTTTTAGTTTGCTTTTAATACACACATCAAAAAAGTTTTGCATCATCCCTGTTCCTAGAACTCCTGACGATAGATGTTGACTGTGGATATTGTATCACAGACACAGTCCCTTCGACTGTTCATAGATGTCACTGAACCCACTCAAAGATGTAAACAATCATGTATGAACAATGCCTATTAGACAGAGGGGGTCCAACAGCTGATCAGTTAGAGTCATTCCAGCAGGAAGGAGGTACATGGCCCGTGTTGTCTGTAGTTCAGCGATGCCTAGACGGTCAATACCGCGGTTTGATCATGTCTGCATTGTTACTTTGTGCCAAGAAGGGCTTTCAACAAGGGAAGTGCCCAGGGGTCTCGAAGTCAACCAAGGCGGTGCTGTTTGGACGTGGAGGAAATACGGAGAAACAGGAACTGTCGATGATGTGCCTTGCTCAGGCCGCACAAGGGCTGCTACTGCAGTGGATGACCACTACCTATGGATTATGGTTCAGAGGAACCCTGACAGCAACATAAAAATGTTGAATAATGCTTTTCGTGCAGCCACAGGATGTCGTGTTATGACTCAAACTGTGCATAATAGGCACCATGATGCACAACTTCACTCCTGATGTCCATGGTGATGTTCATCTGTGCAACCACAACATCATGCAGCATGGTACAGATGGGCCCAACAACATGCCGAATGCACCACTCAGGATTGGCATCACGTTCTCTTCACCGATGAGTGTTGCATATGCCTTCAACCAGACAATTGTCAGAGACGTGTTTGGAGGCAAGCCGGTCAGGTTGAACGCCTTAGACACACTGTCCAGCGAATGCGGCAAGATGGAGGTTCCCTGCTGTTTTGGGATGGCATTATGTGGGGCTGACATATGCTGCTGGTGGTCATGGAAGGCGCCGTAATGGCTGTACAATATGTGAATGCCATCCTCCGACTGATAGTGCAACCATGTTGGTAGCATATTGGTAAGGCATTCGTCTCCATGGATGACAGTTCGTGCCCCCATCATGCACATCTTGCGAATGACTTGCTTCAGGATAACGACATCGCTTGACTAGAGTGGCCAGCATGTTCTCCAGACATGGACCCTATCGTACATGCGTGTGATAGATCCAGAATGAGATTTTCACTCTGCAGCGGATTGTGCGCTGATATGAAACTTCCTGGCAGATTAAAACTGTGTGCCGGACCAAGACTCGAACTCGGGACCTTTGCCTTTCGCGGGCAAGTGCTCTGCCATCTGAGCTACCCAAGCACAAGTCACGCCCCGTCCTCACAGCTTTACTTTTGCCAGTACCTCATCTCCTTCCTTCCAAACTTTACAGAAGAAGAGGATATTAAAGGAAACAGGCTTCTCTTGCAGATTTCAGACCAGAGCTATCCTAAAAAGAGGGTAATAAACAAGCAGACTTCACTTACAGATTGCAGGCCAGAGATTCCCTAAACAGTGAATCCTTCTTCTTCATTTTCAATAGGGTTTGTCCCACCTGGTGGCAGGGTCCACCGAGTGGATTCGCTGTCTCCATTTTGCTAGGTCATGGATCATGTCTGTATGAAGATTTACAGCCTTCAGGTTATTTTACAGAGTGTCAGCCCATTGTTGTCTAGGCTGACCCTTGGGTCTCTTCCCTGCGACTTCCACTGTGTATGCAGTCTTTCCAATGGTATCATCTTTTGCAAGCAGCAAAATATAACAGCTTTCTCACATTTTCTTCTGGATTGGTGTGACCCTGAAATGTTCACTAATAGTGTCATTTGAGATATGATCCAGTCCAGTGATGCTACCTGGTCATCTTGGCATCTTAGTCTCCATGACCCCCAATTGTTGTTCATCCCATTTTGTAGCTGGTCAACGCTTGGTGCTGTAGAGAGCAACAGGATGGATGACAGTCCAGTAATAAACAGTGAAGTCTGGCACAATAAAACCATCACCGTTACAAAATTGGGTGAGCATTGGGAACCTAATATGTAATGTTACACTCATAACCCATTAAATCATTTAAAGTACAGTATGTGTAAGATTGAAGCTGTCCATAGAAGCATTTCATAAAAGAATTACTAGCTTTAGCAATTAATTGTGTGGAAATTAAAGTGGAAAAATTGATTTGTTTCCAAATCCAGTCCAAGAATTTTTCAGACTAACATTTGAGAATTCTTCGAAGAGTAAGTTTCATTGAAATTTTGTGTAGTTTAATGGTTTGCGACTGTGGCACATATATTTAACACTCTTAGTACAGTGGGCTACCACAGCAGTTGTTGAAACATATTTTATTTATCATTTAGCTGTGGTGGAATATGATGCCTGTCTAATTGGAACATCACTAGTGGTATCTCGCCACACAGTGTCATTTTCTGTAATAAAAAAAAAGGCATTTCAATGTATAGTATGCAACTTTGTAGATAGTTTTGTGTTAGTGCTTTTGGGGTACTCACACCAAGCTTTGTGATTTGCTACAAATTCAACAGATGACATTGCACTGTACATTCTGCGATTTCTGTCGATTCTGCTTTTATGCTTTGCGATTTGTTCTAGACTGCAGTAAATATTGCAAATAAATACTCTTTAACTCTCCCACTGCCAGTCTGAAGCCTGGAATGATTAAAAAAATGAGAAATGATTAATACATCAGAAGTATTTAGCAGCCAGTGCATGGCAAGAGACATGGCAAAGCAGTGCACAAAGTACAGATGCCAAGTCTTGCAAATGGCATTAAAAGGCTCAACAAATTGTGGTAGAGAGAATAACCAGTTTATTTCATTTATTGCCATCGCTGTGAGATCATGTTTGGTTCACTTTATGTAAGCATACACTGTGATTTGTTTCTTCAGCTGTAAGATTTCTCAAGTCAAGGCCATGATTATGACATATGTTCATTTTTCTGTCTTAGTATTTACTTTTTTCCTTCCTTTGTGCCTCAGTTTTGCAATTAGACCTGGGTGAATGACAACCAACCATATGTGGTTTTCTCATTTGCCCCAATTTTGAGTGTTTTTTTTTTTTTTCATTGCTTAAAATCCACACTGCTCAAAAATAATTAAAAGTTCTGACTCATACAGAACACAACTAATAAAATTTCTCATATTGATCATATGTGATATATGTTGTTATTTAGCATCACTGTATGGTACCAAAAGTGTTGAGAATATGGGGACAGGTCATAGTGTGAGCTCCAGTTAGAGTGGTAAACTATAAATAAGTATGAAATCAGAGCAAGTTGCCCTACAACTTCCATACTTCCATAGTAGGCACAAATAAACCATCAGGCAAATGGAACTAAAAAGAGTGGATACAGATTGCATGTGATGTCAACATATTTTCAGACCCAAAATTTTGATGAGAACTTGGTCCACAGCCATTATGTAATTATTACTTATTCTACTTATGGCTGTTGAAAACATTCCAGTTCCAATTTCAACATTTTGTCTTTTTCAAGCATATTGAAAGTAAACATTGACACCTTATAAAATATGATGGCATTAAAATAAATAATGTTAAAACTGAGAGTGTAAGTAATACCTACATGAAATGTTAAAGCCCTTTCAACAGGGCAAGTCTCAGATCTCTGCTATTGTGCCAGCTTAATATGCAGTGGTGAAATCAATAAATAGTCCCATAAATAGTCATAGTAAATTGTATTGTTCTTTATGTTTCATGTGTGTGCTTTAAAGTTACTAAATATTATTTCTTGTTTCAGTTTCTACAGCAAAATCTTTGAAGATCAATTTCATATGTGTTTGGAATTCCCCGCACAAAATCGATACATTGTGGCCTTTCCTCTTATTTGTGGACACTTCCAAAGCTGCACACATGAACTATGCCCAGAGGAGGTTAGAAAACTTATCACAATATTTTCACTGTTAGTAGAATTTTTTGTTTGTGGGGCATGAGGCTACAGTTTTGATACCAGCACATCTGCATTATATTTTTAGAGGTAGTGTTGTTTTAATTGGAACTCTTGTCTGCCTAATTTTGTACAGTCTTTTAGTGTGATATCAACCCATTGCAGAAAAAGATCAGTGAATTCATGGAGGATTGATTGTGAGCATGACAGTCCAGGGGAAGATAAGGAGGGATTTACTCACAAAAACAGCAAAAATGATCTATAGAATGATGGTTTAGGCAGATAAATGGAACTTTTCAAATGAAATACAGAACAGTTTGTAATATTGCTGGGAATTTTGGAGAAAAGAAGAGAAAAATAAGAAATGCAGTGGCCACCCACACAACAACAAGATTTAGAAGAAAACAGCAATAGAAGAAGTTATAATGAGTGGAAAAAATTTCTTGCACGCACATCACATGTTGCCCGTGTGTTTGTTGTAGCAGCTACTGCTGCTGAGACAGTTGTGATCTTAACCAGTATGTGATAATTTTATGACAAAATATACACCATCCATCCAAAAAGTGCTGAGACTTATTTTATTCCTGGCATATAAGCTACGTCAGCTTAAACTAATATCTGAACTAACAAATGTGTTTTTGACCAGTCAGTTGTGAGGAAGCAGTATTAAGTAGCGGACATGTGGCTGTAGTGTGTCAACATGTCACAAATAGCTGTGTAATAGCATCTCTAAATCAAGTGTTCAATACATTCTCCAGAATTTCTTAAGAAGAGAAAATTGTGTGCAAAGTTGGTTCTGCACATCTTGACTCTCAAACAAAAGCAACACATGAATGCCTGCCATGACGTGATTGAAATTCAAACTACAGACAATTCTTTTCTGGAAAAAATCATTATAGGTGATGAGATGTAGTATTATCAGTACAAACCTAAATACCACAAAATGACAAGTGCAGAAATTCATGTGATGGTCAACACTCTGATGACATAACTGACATTCCTGCCAACGTGCTGCACAGGTTGAACAGCACCTCAGAGAAGGACTTCTCTAACAGTTTCACATGGTTATAGGAACATTCTGTACACTGTACTCAAGTGGGAGGAGAGTATGTAGAATACCTAAAGCATCAAAACGACCATTTTAACTTTGAGAATTGTTTAGTTATCCAATCTTGAAATTTTTTAGTTGACAGAGAATGAAACTGCAGTTTCTTCCAGTAATTTCCACTGCTTCATTCTGAATAAGCCAATGGCCTTTCCGCAGTGGTAACTCCAGTTCCCATCAGGATAACCATCGTTAAGCACAGTCAGACTGGGCTAGCACTTGGGTGGGTGACCATCCGGTCTGCCGAGCGCTGTTGGCAAGTGGGGTGCACTCAGCCCTTGTGAGGCAATCTGAGGAGCTACTTGATTGAGAAGTGGCGGCTCTGGTCTCATAAACTGACGTATGGCCGGGAGAGCAGTGTGCTGACCACAAGACCCTCCTTATCCGCATACCATGATGCCTTTGGGCTGAGGATGACATGGCAGCTGGTTGGTACCATTGGTCCTTCATGGCCTGTTCAGGCAAAGTTTAGTTTAGTTTAATTGTTATTATTTTTTTTTAATTTCTGAAAAAATTAACTTCCACAGAAACTGTGTGTGACATGGAAACAGGCAAAAAAGAATGTATGCTGTTTAGTGCAGGTAAAATGAAATTAAAATTAATGTACTTGTGTTTTCATCGTTAAAGGATTTGGCCCAGATCCATAGTGGTGTGCACATAAGGAGGTGCATCAGGGACAGTACATAATGGGAAGGTCAGCGTTCCATGCGACACTTCAGCCAGTAGTGTCATTCTTCTGCACCTGTATGTTATGTGTGCTTCAGGGTGTGCATAGAATGTTTAGCATAATTTTCATGTTATTGTGGATATGGTGACAGTCCTTAGCTGCTGTAGTGTTCAGTATTGGTGGCATAAGGCAAATACGACAAGTATTATGTTAAGCAGTGACAGCAATAGTTTTTCGAGCATATAAATTTTTCTAAGGAGATCCAAAAGCAGAAACAATCACCTGATGCAGCTCTTGCCCCCAGTTATCAGAGTAGGCTATGGCTGGAGTGTGTGGCACGGTAGAGAGACAGAGAGCACACAGGCACTGTCACAGAGTATTCTCAGTCTGTCTGCACAGAATGTATCATACTTAACAGCTACCTGAAATTTAGATATGGTACTATTTACATTCAGAATTGCAATTATGACAAGATGGTTACAGGTTTTGATTTTTTCTCACTGTCGTAAAATATTCCTGAGTGTGATATATTTCAGTGTAATGCAGGAAACAATATGACTGAAGGATTAAAAAGATGCAGTAGACATATTTTAGTGATCTGAAAATGAGAATGTGCAGCATATATTGTAAATTAGATGAGAGGATAGACCAACTGGGGAAGTGTTCATCATTACGTCTTTATATGTGACAAACAGTTTAGATGGGTCATTGATGACTTAACCCATTGTGTATGTGCAAAGCAGGAAAACACAAAATTTTACAAAAACACATTGTAGTATATGTAAAAATACTAGTGTAAAATGTAAATGTGTCAGCAGTTAACATAACAGTCATTACATAATAGGAAACAAAATATCAAATAGCTTAACAGGAAATATCTCCTATGGCTCCAGGTATTACATCATAATAGAATATTCAAGCTTTTGGGCTCAGTGACGTGTGAGTGGAAAAATAAACAATTTTCATTTTTGTGGTTGTGAAGTACTGACAGAAACTATTACCATATACAACCAAGTCGCAAGACAAATAATAATATCAGTTCTACTTAAAATAGGAAATGATCTTGATAATCCAGAGGCCATTCTTATTATTATTTCTTTCATTGATGCAAATTTACTGGTTGACTCATGAAGCTTGATAATTATATTGATGTAACCATCAAAGCCAAATGCCACTGAGAGCCTTTTTGGGAGAGTGACATTGTTGCACATTTGAATAGGTTAACTATGTACTTGGCAATAGTGATAATCCCATGATAGCACCATAACTGTGAGATAGTCAGATAGCACAAGCAGCTAGTATCTTAGGATTAAAAAAAAAAGCTGTGTAGAAAATGTACAAGATTGGTGAGACAAGTAAATGACAAATATTGTGAAGAGAGTCTAGCACTGTATTCAGTAAAAACAAGTCAAGTGTTTTGACTAAGGTTGTAAAACAGAGTATAACTGATGAGCAGGTTACAAACTGAGCAGAGTAAGCAGGTGCAGTGAGTTGTGAAGAACACTGTTAGCGGTGGCAGGGTTGCTAGTCACATTGCCATCTGGTGATGCCCTACCATCACAGATGTGATGGTGCAAGGAGGTCATCTGAGATCCGTAGTTAACTTGCTAAACCATTCAATGAGTTTTGTTCAAGCAAAAGATCTCTTGTAAAAGAGTTGTCAGCAGTGACTGTTCATACTTGTGTACTGTTAAGTGGCCCTGTCTGCTTGGGCACTAAGCTTCTTGCATCAATGAATGGAATGGCAGCCTTCATATTAGTGAACTCATGAAATGCATGGTTGACTACTTGCCTTCCCAACAATCCTTAAGGGGTATGAGTTTATCTACCTTTATACATTATCAAGCATTCCCTCATATGTGCTTTGGGAGTATTTTCCTATTCAAACCAGCGCCATCTATTAATTTTTATTCTGGAAATTGATTTTTCTGGAAAGGATAAACAGATTTTAAATTAATTCACTGACTGTGAATTGCTTGACATCAGCTGTGTTAGGTATACATCTACTACCCAATAGTGACCTATGAAAATTTCTTCCAGTCTGGGACTGGAACCCAGATTTCCCACTTATTGCGAGCGATTGCCTTAACCACTTCAGTCATCCATGAATGCTCCCCGAACCAACCCAAACTTGCATATGTCACCCTGTTTAAATCCTTATCGTAGTCCACTAAATTCGTCACTTACTGCTTATAACATTACTTGGATTCGGATTCCTGCAACATGGGGGATGAGACAACAAGGAATTGAGACCAATGTTGTTACTATCATATGCCCACTTAGGCATGTAATACCTGAATGCGTATTTCAAAGAACAAAAAATATTGTTGATCCATGGCTGTAAGAAATATTTTTAAAATTAAATTTGCTGACTTTTAATTCCTTAACATCAGCTGTATTAGGTATAGATCTACTATGCGGTAGTGACATATGAAAATTTGTGACATAAGAATGTAGATATTGTGACATATGGAAGTTCGGATTGGTCCAGGGAGCATGCACGGATCTCAAAGTGGTTAAGGCGACTGCTCGTGATAACCAGGAAATCTGGGTTTGAATCCCAGCCAGGCACATAATTTCATATGATACTATTGGGTAGTAGATCTGTATCTAATACAGCTGATGTCAAATAATTCAGAGTCAGCTATTTAATTTTGAAAATATTTCATAAGCTGTAGATTGTTTTAGACATGCATGTTAGTGTGACATGCATATTGTTAATGAAAATGATGTAATGATCTATTTCACTAATGAAAAAGCCACAACTGAAAAAGTGATTATTTTGAATATCCTTTGCTAATTTCAAAAGAAGGAGAAATTGCAGTTAAGCTCCAGAGGACTATCAGTAATGAATGGGTAAGAGTACAATGAATCTGGGATTAGCATTTATAATGGGCTACTTCTGTGATCCGTTGTTGAGAGATAGGTAGCATTGCTTAGGTTGTTCAGGATGATGTAACCACTATCCTGCCCAGGAATTATGGGTTCGATTAGCAGGGTAGGTAGTGTGGAATCCATTGAAATTGAGGGTTGTTATAACAAGGAGATGAGGGTTGTTATAACAAGGAGATGAATTACAGTAAAACTTAACTGATACATTTGGAATGTGCTCCCTCGTCTCCAGTTGGCACAACCTCATGTCAACTCACAGAGTCTTCATACCTGGTTCTGTTGAGGTGGCCATGCCCGAAGCCATTGTACACTGTGAAGTGCCCTGTAGTAGCAACCAGCTAATTCAATCACAACATTCTTATAGGCAGACAAATCTGCAGTTAGGCCAAGTAATGGTGACGTAGTGGAGGTCCGCCACATTCATGAGTTTCCACGGGTGGGCTGGTGGCATCAAACCTGGCACATTAAAGAGCCTGATTGGCAGCTCTCTGATGGAGGCTATCTGACCTTTGAGCTCTGTTACTAAACTCCATCTGTCAGACAGAACAGACAAAACTCAGTTACATTAATATAGTAATCAAGTGAATCAGCTCTATGACATATGTTTCGGTGAATGTGCACAAATGTCATTTGAATCCCTATGGGAATCATGTATTTTTGTATAGGAGATGTAATGGATGAGGGATGCTACAATGCAGTGTGTGATAAGTTGAGAATTTGGGTCGGATAGAAAATGTCTCCAGGTGGCCGAAATGATTGAGGCAACCATTCTGGAGTAATGGAGCATCTGGTTTTGAGTCCCTGTCCAGCCCAAATTTTCAGCTTTAATCATTGCAGTGTCCTGTGCAGCATGGAGCAGTGATTTCATACCTACCTCGTTTCCCTTTCTTCCCCCTTCCTCTATTTTAGAAAATGAACTACAGGCTGCATCATCACAGATGTTGTCAGCTCTGTCGGACAACACTTGGTTATATTAATAATCAATTACATTTACTATTTCATGATCACTATAATGTTAGTTATACATAATCACACTCAGTCATTGCTGTAATACTTGCTACATCTCAGTTTTACAGCATACATTTTCTCTGTAGAAAACATGGAAAATCAACAGCTAAAAAGAAATTCCACTTCCAACTGCACTCCAGTGCTTGGTGAGTTTATTAGTGCCACAACATTGAGATGAAGCTGTATAGAGTTTGTGTTTACTTAGCCACGAGCTATTGTCAGTCAGTGAGTGCTTGTCACTCAGTGAGTGTGTGACATGTGCTGCTGTGTGTCGAAACTGCCAGGTGCATGTATGCAAAGTGAATGATAGGTAGCAAGTGCTGCACGTGCACTTCTGCCATGCAGTCACAGTGCTTTAGTAAGGATCCCATACCACACAGCAATACTCTTGTCAGAGGATGGACAGGTGTAGTGTAGGCAGTCTGTTTAGTGGACTTGTTGCATCTTCTAAGTATTCTGCCAATAAAACTCTGACTACTTGTCATGACTAATATGTAGCCACTTAATGGAACCACAGAAGACTTTATTAATACATTTGGTGCAGGTGGTGCTTCATAGCTCATAAACATTTGAAGAAAACAATTTTTTGTGTAACACTGCTGCTGATAAAACATTGCTGCTGGTTTTTATTGAAATAATCATCAGGCAACCTGTGCAATAATAAACAGAATACACAAGATAAATTTGCTGATATGACTATTGATGCAATGAATTGTGATGAACATGCTCACAAAAATGTGTTAACATAAATCTAACACTTTCACATACAACTGTTATACAACAACGTATATGACGCCACTCTTACTTTGGTGGCAAAGACAAAAATGAAATCATAAAAACAATTTTGTCCCACTAAAAATAAAATGTACAGCATGTCTCAAACCTTTTGTGCCAGATTGAAACAGGTGATAGTGAGTCCACACCCGATTATTTTGAGGTAGGGAACTAATGGTCAGAAATGCACATTTATTGTGTTATGGACATACACAGCATACTCAGCATAACAACAACATAATTCATCAAAGCGAAGACCGCTAGTCGCAATGCATGTAGTTTAGTGGTGCGTGATGCAGTTCTGCCACACTCTCGCAAGGATCCCGAGTGTTTTATTGTACACTGGAACAGGTTGTGGGTGATAAACAGCGTATGCTCCTGACCACCAAACAGATGTACTGTACTCAACTTAGCTCATAGCATGTGTGTCATGTGATGACTGCATGTGCTGCACCGGTGCATTAACCTGTGCCTCATGCACACCACTATCCCTGGTGTCAGTTGTGCATTGCGTCAGACAGCTTGTGATGTGCCCGTGGTGAGGTGTGTTACTGTGTGCAGTGCATAATCTGTGGAACACTACTCATCACGAGAGGTGGCAGGCATGCATTTACTTTATGGTACAGCAGGAGGTAGTGCCCATAAAACAGCATGAATGTACAGAGAACGCTTTTCTGTTAGGCATAATTTGTATTGGAAGAAGTTTATCTCTATGGGTACCCATTTACAAGAGATGCAGTCATTCACACTACAGAGAGCTGGCCAAAGTTCCCACAAAAGACAAGTCCAAACACCAGACTTTGAGGAGATGATGTTGGATTGTGTGTCCAATGGCCCAGCAATAAGCACCCTTCAACTTGCACATGAAACACACAGTTCAATGGATACAGTGTGGAGCATACAGGTGGAACAGGTATTACACACCTATCATAAAGAACATGTACAGGTATTGGGACCAAGAGATTTAGAACCCCTCATTCACTTCTGTCAATGGATTAACCACCACAGTACTGTAGTTCCAAACTTTGTACAGTTTGTATTATGAGGCCTCATTCACCTATGATGGTGTTTTTAATAGCCTTGTCTGTAGTGAATAATGGAACTGACAGTTTACATACATATATACAAAATAGTCAAATACAACACATTTGCACAGTGTTAACTGTTACCTGGTGATAGGACATGTGTTAACACATCCGAAAATAACTTCCATGTATTAGAGGAAGCTGTAGAAGGTAATAACAGTAGAAGAAGACAGAGGGTGGAATAGATACAAAAACTAATTGAAGACATTAGGTGCAAGAAGTACTGTGAAATGTCAGTGTTTGCACAGGAGAGGAATTCATGGTGGGCTGCATCAAACCAGTCAGAAGACTGATGACTCAAAAAAACCTGTTATGAAAGATGAAATGGATGTATACAGCTGAGTAATCGTAGTACTCTGTCTGTTTCTATGTGATGTGCATTCTGCATACTGATGAACTAGATATTTAATTTCTGTTTACTGATCGTAGATTTATGCAATGATGATTTGGTATAATATGCAGAGAACATGTAGCTGTCAATAATTAAGCAGAGAATCCAGTAGATGTTTACAGTTGTCTTCACAGATACGTGCTGCTTAACCGTATGTGATCTATGAACTCTTACTGATAGTTATATATAAAAAACTATGGCTTGTATTTCATATGTAGTACCATATTAAGGGTATTGTGACATTACAAGAATAAATAAACATCGATATTAACCTTAGTGAACTGCAACGACCTATACTTTTGTTCTTCATATGCAGAATTTGAGATGCACTATAACATTAAAGGACTACAGTGAACTTATGTATTAACATTAATGAAGTGTAAGTAAGTACATTTTTATCAGCATGGGGTTAATGGCCTAGTAACCCTTGAATTACAGTTAACATTGTAGAAATGTGCTGATGGACCATTGTACTTTTTATATGATCAGAAACCCTCACTTAACCCTTTCACTGCTGTGTGCATGCACACATGAACTGCTATGCTGTTCCCCAGGTGTTGTGGAAATGTCTACATGCGCTGCTTGGGTTTTCCTACAGTGCTATGGAAGTCTGAATGTGTCCCGAGCTGTCGAACTCTCACTGCTGCGGATGAGTTACCTCCACATCTCAGTGAATAAACACGTTTTGAGTATTTATCATACAATTTATGTGCCTCATTGTGTGAAAAAATTTCATTTTGATATCTTGAATCATTTATGAGATATGATGGTTATATGACCATGATTTGCGATGCGCCAGGATGTGAATGGGTGCATGGCGCATGACCCTCCTCCAGGTGTAAAATCTAATAACTATACAATGAAATGAGATATCCTTCTGCTCTCAGTTTTAATAAAATTTTGATATCTTATTTACATTTCAATCACTGCACTGTATGAACTAAAACCACCCATACACAAGGTTTACACAGTATGTTTTTACCTCTGCAAAATGTTTAAAATATTGTGCAATGTTATACTTAATTTGATGCAGCTCTGTAAGTATGATGGATAATGAAAAAAAATTCAGTTCTTTATCAATTGAATGTATCAGACTGCAGGTTGTCCATAAATCAAATTTTTTCACCTGATAATTTTTGAAAAATTATTGGCCAGAATGCCTTTTGGGAGGACAGGCACTGGCATGAGGCGAGCAGTATAACCATAACAATAGCCGACTCAGCACAGAATGCAAAGAGCACAAATGTAACAGCACAAAGATTAATAGCGATTATAGATTCAGCTACAGGTAATCTGACCTATTAGTCAATAATTACATGAGAGGAAAGGCATATATTAGGTGCAAAGAAAGTTATTAGAATATAAATAGTAACTTCTTTTACTTGTATAATACGTCAAAAGAAAATCTGCAGAGCTATTGAAGCTGCAGTATATGTCTGCCTAAACTGCTCTGTTCTGCATTTCTTTAGGGAATCTCTTGGTCTCTATCATTCTATTATATTTTGGTTGACAATTTATTCATAAGAAAATGGTTATGTTCACAGTTTACTTTTACATGGACATAGAGACACAAAAATGGAATGTATCACATCACCCACCTGCTTAATTTTAAACATCTAGCTGCACACAGTACAGGACTAACACAAACTGACTGCCATTTTACAAAATAATGTCTACAATTTGTGAACTTTTGTAAGAGACTGAGAACTTAAAATGTGAGAGCTTCTTCAGCTACACTGTACGTTGTTGCAGGGAGAGCGTAATGAACAACTGAAGGACTTCACATACAGTGTGTGATGGCATGAAACTGTCTGGTTTTTACTGCCTCCAAGTAGTCATCCATACTGGGGAATCTACCTACAGTCATGGAGTCAGTGGTTAGGGCCATGTGCATTGACAGTACGCTACAACATTTTGCAGTCACGTGACTGAAACAGAATGGAGTTAGTTATACATTGGAGTCATCATGGATTACTCAGTGACTGTCACTGAGTTCACACAATAATTGCATACTGTTATTTAACACAAGCTGCCCATCAGCACTTTTACGGAATTGTACAAAATTTAGGAAAGTTTTAGCAGAATATAACTATTTTGCCCCTAAAGGAGACCGCTCACCAAAAAGCAGAAGCATTGAGTCATTGACAGATATGCACAAAAAACAAAGAAATCTTGCTAGCTTTCAGAATAAATCCTTTTCTCTAGCTACAGGACACACACACACGTGCCTGTGCACCTACACAGTCCATGCTGCCCACATTGCAGTTTGGCAGATGGTGTATGGTGGGGTGGAGGTTGTATCAGATAGGGTGGCTGGAGGCGGAGAGATGCAGGAGGCAGAAAGAGCAGTTGCAGGTGGGCAGCTAGTGGGGTTGAGGGAGACAGCAAATTTTCTGGCTAGGAATGCAGGAGGGAGGGATGATAGGTGCATGTACTATGCATGTGATGCACGAGTTTCAGAGCCAGTGGGGAGTGGAACATGATGAAGGTGACATGGAGACGTGAATTGGGAGGGGCTGATAGAACAGAGGAAGGGAAAACTGTTGAGTGGAGGGTGTGGGAATAGTGGGTTAATAGAGATTGAGACCAGGAGGGATACACGTGCAAAAGATGGGTTGCAAGGATGACTCGGATCTGCATAGTTCAGAAAAGATGGTAGTGGAGGGAAAGATACACATGGCCCAGGCTGTGAAGCAGCCCTTGAAATCTAGCATATTGTGCTCAACTGCATGTTGTGACACCAGGAGTTCAACTTTGTTTTCAGCCACAATTTGTCAGTGGCCATTCAGTCTGGTGGACCACTGGTTTGTTGTCATACTAATCTAAAAAGCTGTGCAGTGATTGCAGCATAGTTGATGTACGACATTGTGGTTTTCCCAGGTGGCCCTGCCTCTGATGGGATAGGATAAGCCTGTGACAGTACTGGTGTAGGAGGAGGTGCTAGGCTAGTGGATTGTTCAGGTTTTGCACCTGGGTCTTCCATAGGGACGTGATCCCTATGGTAAGGGATTGGGATTGGGAGTGGGAGTGGCATAAGGATGGACTAGGATGTTGTGTAGGTTGGGTGAATGACAAAACGCCACTTTAGGAGGGGTGGAAAGGGTCTTGTGCAGTGTGTCCCTCATTTCAGGCAATGATGATAGATAATCAAAGCCCTGGCGATGGAAATGGTTTAGTTGTTCCAGTCCAGGGAGTTCTCGTCACTGTACTGTACTGTGTGTGGGTGGCCAGACTTTTTGCAAAGTGTTCTTTGGTGTGGAAGAAATGACAGGTGTCGAAATGCAGGTTTTATTGGTGGTTAGTGGGTTAAATTTGGACAGACGTGAATAGAGCCATCAGAGAGATGGATTTCAGCATCAAGGAAGATGGCATATTGGGCTTAAAAGTACCAGGTGAATCAGATGGGAGAGATGGTGTCGAGATTATAAAACAATGAGGACAGTGTGTGTTGGCCCTGAATCTAGATCATGAAGATGTCATCAATGAATCTGAACGATATAAGGGGTTTGGGGTTTTGGAAGGACAAGAATGTTTCCTCTAAATGGCCCATAAAAAATTGGCATTGGAGAGTGCCATGTGTGTGTCCATGGCTGTGCCACGAATTTGTTTATGTACCATTCTCTCAAAGGAGAGGTAGTTGTGTGTCAAGATATAATTGGTAACATGTATGTGGAATAACTTAGTGGGTTTTGGATTTGAAGTATGCTGGGAGAGGTAGCATTCGATAATGGCAAGGCCATGGGCATGATGGATGTTAGTGTATAGGAAGGTGGGGTCAGCAGTGATGGGTAGGTATCCAGCAGGTAAAGGGTTGGGAATGGTGGAGAGTAGGTGAGGGAAGTGGTTAGTATCTTTGTTGTGAGAGCCTAGGATACAGGTGTTCCATGGGTGGTGTTGCTCAACCAGAGTGAAAATTCTTTCAGTAGGAGTGCAATAACCCTCTACAATGTTGCATCCGGGATTGTTGGGTTCTTGGATTTTGGGAAGTGTGTAAAGGGTGAGTTTTGGGAGGTGGCATTGGGGTGAAGAGGGAGGTGGACTTGGGGAGAGGTACTGGGCTGGGCCTAAGGATTTCAGTAGGGATTGGGGGCTATATTGGACTTCAGGGGTGGGATCACTCACATCAAAGATACTAACAAGTGCCTTCACCAACTCTCCACATTCCCACCCCTTTTCCTCCTGGATCCCTACTCCTCACTGTTGATGCCACCTCCCTATGCACCAACATCCATCATGCCCATGACCTTGCTGCCATAAGACACTGTTCCTCCCATCGTCCTTCAGATTCTAAGCCCACTACCTCATTCCACATACACCTTACCAGCTATATCCCAACACATAACTACTTCTCCTTCCAGAGGAAGGTATACAAACAAATCTGTGGCAAGGCAATGGGCACCTTCCTACACCAAATTTTTTATGAGCCATCTAGAGGAAACGTTTGTCTCCTCCCAAAATACGGAACCCATTGTCTGGTTTAAGTTCATTGATGATATCTTCATGATATGGATTCTGGGTCAATTGCTTTACAATCTCAGCACTTTCTCTCCCATCCACTTCACCTGCCGCGTGCCTGGGTGGTGACCACCACCACTCTGATGGCTCCACCATTACTTCTGTCCATATTAAACCCACTAACCACCAGCAGTACCTGTGTTTCGACAGCTTTCATCCCTTCCACACCAAAAAATCCCTCTCATAGAGCTGGGAAGGGAAGGGAAGGGAAGGGAGAAAGATTGGATTTAACTTCTCGTTGTCATCGAGGTCATTAGAGACGGAGTGCAGGCTAGGACTGTGGAAAGGACTTGGGAGGGAAATCAGCCATACCTTTTCAAAGGAACCATCCCAGCATTTGTGTGGAGCAATTTAGTGAAATTATGGAAAACCCAAATCTGGATGGCCAGGCGTGGTTTCCCATACATCCTCGTCACCCATGGTTGGTGTATCTGCAGTGATAAGAACTCCCTTGCCCAATATGAGTATGGTGAAGGTCTCACAAGAGCCTTCACAAGTAGGCCCTACCCCCAACCCTAGTCTGCAAACAGATTTCCTGTGCCATACCCCATAGCCTCACAAACCCCTAACCCTGTCACCACCAACAAGAATCAGTTACAAGTGCTCACCTTGTCACCCAGAATCATCCTGAACTGGAACAACTGAATAATATCCTTTGTCAGGGCACTGATTACCTATCATCATGTACTGAAATGAGGGACGTCTTACCCAAGATCCTTCCCACCTCTTCTGAAGCAGTGTTCTGTTGCTCGCCTAACCTGCACATCATCCTAGTCCATCCCTATGCCACTCCCTCTCCCCACCTCTTGCCACAGGACTGTGGAAGACGCAGGTGCAAGACCAACCTGGCACTTCCCGCTCCAGTCCGGTAACAGGCTTACCCTATCCCATCAGAGGCAGGGCCACCAGTGAAAGCAGTCATGTCAAATATCAAATGTGTTGCAATCACTTCACAGCTCTTTATGTCAGGATCACAACGAACCAGTTGTGCACCAGAACGAATGGCCACCATGGAACTGTGGCCGAGAATAAAGCTGACCACCCTGCGACACACGTGCAACTGAATGCCATATGCTCCATTTCAGTGGCTGCTTCACAACCCAGGCCATCAGTATCCTTCAATACACCACTAGCTTTTCTGAACTATGCAGATAGGAGTTATCCTTGCAACACATCCAGACCTTCCACCTAACACTTCCCCTACTTCTGTCCTATCACCCTTTCCCAATTCACATGTCCACTCCCCACTTACTCCAATACCTGTGCATCAAAGCCCTGGCCTGTTCACCTGCCATCCCTCCTTCATGCATTTATAGGCAGCAAATTGGCTGCCTTCCACAAAGCCACTAGATAAGATGATAAGAAATCCATCAGTGAAATAAAAAGAGTTCGCTGTAGTGTACCTCTTCGTACCTCCCACCTCTGTGTCCCTCTACGCATCCCATCTGACATAACACAGCCATCCATCTGCTGAACTGCAATCTGGGCACTGTGTGCCCAGCTGGCACTATGTGGGGGCCCAGGCATGTGTGCGTGCATTTGTGGGTTGGCAGGTGGGTGGATGCACGCGCACATTAGCAGTTTGGTTACTGTTCAGCGATACATTAAATACATTGTGCCAATGAAACAGACTCTTACACTGCAACAGTATCCTGTGATGTATTTTAACCAGACAATTTCCAACCCACCTTCCTTCCCTCATCTCTCTCTCTCTCTCTCTCTCTCTCTCTCTCTCTCTCTCTCTCTCTCTCTCGTTCTCTCTCATGCTCCTTTTCTCTTCCTCCCCCTCTCTCTTTTCTCCTTAAGAGTTGTCTTATAAAGAAAATATACTGCTCCTTCTGTGGATCTATGTTCACCCTGTACGTCACAGATTGACTATGTGTGAAACATGCTTTTCTGAGAGTGATTTACCATGTACCACAACCAGTTTCCACCCTAAAATTTGTGTAGCGTTTGATACAAATGACTATGAAGTTCCTGTCCTAAGAGAAGGCAAACAATTGCTCCCAAGCAAAATCTTACTTCTGTTTTTGTATGTGGACGTTTCATTCGCTACCAGTATTCTCAGAGTACTACGTAATATTCATGTCTGTTGCTGGAAATAAAAGTTCATTTGCGTCGTGACTAATTTGAATAATTAGTTGTATTCTCATGACTGGCATTTCTGGGTGTTACTGTTTTTATAAGCAGCAATTTACTTTAGGTAGTATACCATATTGAGCAATTTTTCATATAATACCAATGCTGATTTACTTATTGATTCCAATTTCTTTTGTCCTCACCAAGCACTTCATAAATCTTCTTGTCAGTACATATTGGTATCTTTGTTTTTGGTGGCGACAAATAGAACTAGTGGTTGTGATATTGACAGGTTGTCCATCAAAAGCAGTTTGAAAACTGATTGTTATGACATTTAAGAAAGTGAATAAAACATTGCTCTGTAAATTAACTGATAAGACCAATTTCTTCATGTGGGGCACCTCAGCCGTATGTTTGTTAAAAGACATTTTGAAGTTTCCCACCTCAGCTATTTTTTGACAAGTATTCACTTTATTACATCTTGCAAGATTTGCAAATTTTGGCCTTACAGGCCATTTCCAAACTTCGTAGGTTTCAATGTATTGTACAATTATCCGATTATAAAATGGAGGATACAGCCAGTCAGAAAGTGAGCACATAACATGCAAGTATCAGAATTAACAGTTGATGTTCAACAATGAAAGTGAGCACATATAGTAACATGAAATTAGTCATGAAGATGACTATTACTGCATGCAATAAGCTTAATGGTTTTTACTCTAATACTTGCAGGTTATGTACTCACTGACTGGTCAGCTATATCCACCATTTTATAATCAGATAATTGTAGAATATGTTGACATTTTCTGTGCTTGAAAATGAACTGTAAAGCCAATATTGGCCAGTTATGCAAGATGAAATAATGTGAATGCTTGTCAGAAACCCTTGAGGTGGGAAACTTCAAAAGTCTTTAAAAATGATAAGAAATCCATCAGTGAAATAAAAAGAGTTCGCTGTAGTGTTTGTCTCCAAGTGATAACTAACTGAGTTTTACTTTGTTCAGTTTTGTTAAATTTGTTCTTGTTTGGCAGTTAATAGATATGGGAGTTAAAATATTGAGTTACTCAGAAATAATTGTTAGCGTCATTTTTCACTTTGAACTGTCTTGATAAGAAGGAGTGATATTTTAAATGTTTCTTTTGTTTCAGCGTCATCACATCAGAGAGAGAAGTTTGTCAGTTGTAAATTTATTCTTGGAAGAAATGGCAAAAGAAGCAAAGAATATAATAACAACAATATGTGATGAACAGTGCATAATGAGTGATAAGGTAAATTTTGAGGTATTTTCTTCTTGAAACTTGTAGTTTAGTACTTTTCATTAGAGGTAGCATTATGAAATATCTGTATATTACATAACAAAAACTTAATACATTTTCTTTGCTAGCTTCATATATCACACACTCTTTTGGTGTTAGGAATTTTCATCAGAAAAAAGTTACTTGTTTTGGAAATTTATTTTGGCTATTATAGTGTCTTAGCTCATGTCCTGTTCATTATTCAGCATTGTATATGTGCAATTAGTCTGGTGGACTGGATACTGTGTAAAGATTAGGTCCCATGGGTTTATTAACAAATTTATTTAGGTGAGATTGTAACTGCAGAAGTAAAAATTTATCAAAAGGTTTCTGTTTCTGTTATTACTTTATGTAGCAACTTAGTTAAAAACAATTTCTGTGTTTGATACAACTGCCATTTGTAAGAGTGTGTAGATGGATCATGATGCAACAAAGCTTCCACCACTGCAGTGAATAGCAGTCAGTGAGCATCCATGCCATCTAGAATATCCTCTTTGCTTTGCTGTTCAGAAACTATCTCTCCATCGTGTCTGTACCACTACTCATTACAGTTCACAGAGATGAATATGGGCACAGCCAAGCCATTGGATCCCTGAAACGTGGAAAACAATCTAGAGTGGTGAATCCTTATATAAATTTATACACGCCAATGACAGTGTGACTATGAGGAGAACGACATGCATTCTGCTTGCAAGCAAGGCACCATTGAGGCAGATCATTAATGTATTTACATAGTGTAAAATAGGAGGCCCGATACGACTGTCAATCATGTGCATCTTTGTTATCGTGTACAACACCCTGTAAGTGACCTGAACCTTCAGTGAGGTAGCACATACTCTGATCACTACCCAGTTGCGTCAGAATCCTATTGGTTGGCGTAAACTGAGATGTGCGTGTGCTGGACCCAGCTTTGACCAATCTCTTTGGTTGAGTGGTCATGGATCAAGATAGCTCCCTAACTCATCAGGTGTCTTGTGGAATTCATATTGCAACATCTTTCCACCATGATCTGTGTGAGAGTGAGTATGAAACACTGTTAGGTGTCTGTAATATCTCACTGATGAAACTAGCGAGTAATATATGGTGAGAAACCTAGTGTGGTGCTGCAGTGCTAAGACACTGGACTTACATCCAGGAGGACTGTGATTCAAATTGCTGTCAGCCCATCCTGATGCAAGTCTTCTGTAATTTCCCTAAATCACATCAGGAGAATGCCATGACTTTGTTTTGAAATGGTGTAGGCTAGCTGATTTTCTTTACATCTGTCCTGAATCTGAACTTCCGCTCCATGTCAAATGACTTTGTCTTGAATCTCCCTTTATATAGGAAGAAATGTCATTTGCCTACAGAGTAAGAGTACTGAATTTCTCTCTCTCTCTCTCTCTCTCTCTCTCTCTCTCTCTCTCTCTCTCTCTCTCTCTACCATGCACGTGCAACCCCCCCCCCCCCCCCCTACACACACACACACACACTTGCTACAATGTAATCCAGCTGGTTAGAAATTGCTCATTGGATCCATATTACAAGAACTTAAAGGACAAAGTGTAGTAACCACAACTAAAAGCGGGAACGCCTTGGGGAAGCCGCCGGCGGTGGAGCATGCACCACCGGGTAAACACAGGCCGAGTCGGATGACAGACCAACGACAACTGACAACAACCGACCACAACCGACTATGAGCGACACAACGAGGAAGAGATAAACAACGGAAGCTTGTGGAAACCACAACACCAAACGTAAATCCACTCGGAACCAGAGCCAGGCAAATGTCAACAACGAGCAATGACCAGAACGCAGTACCGCCGAGATAGAAACGAAATCCAGAGCGAGTACCAGACTGGCTGGACTAGGGCAAAGCGGGTCCCTGTATACGAAACCGGAGGGAACGGCTATTGGCCGCTGTCTGCACGTGGCTTAGTGGTGGCGCCCTCGCTGCGCGGAATAGCTGCCGCGGAGGTGGAGCCCTCTATGGGCTGACCACATCCATTTGTTGTGCCGCGTGTTTGACTTCCATGGCGGAAGGTACTAGACAAAGGGTATACTTTAACATAATCTCTTGAAAATTGCTTATATCAGGCATTTTTATCTGCACCTATAATGCAAACAGAAAACATTGTATTATACTATTACTATAGGAGCTCTCTAGATTGTAATACATCTACATTTACATTTATATTCAACTAGCCACCAAGAAAAATATTACTTGTTGTAGACCATTTAATATGGTGTGTAGCTACATGAGAAAAATTATCGCATTTTTGTAATACTGTTTCGGTCAGACTGAAACATTGTGAATCCTGGCATTCTTTTTCTCAACTTCTTCAAACTCTGTATCTATTCCAATATCATAATGATGTGAACTGTGGTTGAGTAGTATTGTGAAATGAATAACTGTGTCACAGTTAAAAGTGATTTGTTGTTGACACTGCACCCAGATAGTTTGAAGGACATCTTTTCCTGCATTTTGTACTCTTCTGAAATTCATGTATAAGGATAGTAATTAATTATACTTGGAAGATTATTGTAAAATCTTTGAAGACATCCTATACAGTAGAGGACATTGATCAAGGTACCAAAATGAGAACCCAAATGTTGTCTACACTCTCGATGTATGGCAGTAATGGGACCCAGTTCTATAGCACTGCAGAAAGCAACAAAGATCCAACTTCCGCCTACATTATTAGTAAATGTTACAGTTCCATACCTCAATAGGTAAAACTGGAACCCCTAAAGGATCACATAGTTGTCTGTTAGTCTATCTGTCTGACTGGTAAGACACTTGTTTCTCAGGAATGGCAAGTGGTATCAGGTTGACATTTATGTCACATATGGTCTCTTGTCCCTTGGTGGTGCAAAAAATGTAAGGTTCTAAGTCAATGCAATCCAAATATACAGGCACATAAGTCACTCATTTCGATACATATAGAATCACTATCAAAACCTACAGATAGGGATAGGAAAAGAATTGTTTTATTTTAAGGCTAAATTCAGTGTTTGTTTATTTTTTGCAGATTCGGTTTTTTCCCCACATTTGCTGATATTTTTTCTTGTGAGGTTCGGTGTTACTTTTTTAAAAATGTTGTTTTACCAAATTTGGTGTTCCTTTTTTACGAAATTTGGCACTTATTTACCATATGTGGTGGTGTTTTTTTTATCAAATTTGGTGCTTTTTACCAAATTCAGTATTTGTTATTTCTAAATTAGATATTGTTTTTTCACCAGAATTAGTGTTGTTTGTTGCCAGATTCTGTGGTTTTTTGCCAAAGTCAGTGTTTTTTTTTCCAACGTCGGTGTTTTTTCCAACTTAAGTGTTATTTATTGCCAAATTCAGTGGCTTTTTTTCCCTAAATTTTATCTTGTTTGTTTTTGCCCAATTCTGTGTTTTTTGCCAAATTCCATGTTTTGTTCAAAATCATTGTTATTAGTCAGTTTATTTTTTATTTTATTTATTTATTTTTTTTTCCAGCAAATTCAGGGCTACTTTCATCATGACATCAAAGCTTGTTCTACATATTGCAGAAATGAAGTGTTGTTTTAAGATAATACATAAACCTCAGACTTGATTAGAAGTTAAACCGTGATTTTAACATTCAGTAACTGCCAGTTATGGGTATTAGTAAACGACTGCCTGCAGATCTATAACATTTTTATACAGTAAAATGTCGAATTTTGCAATATCTCATAAAAATCATTGATTTTGTGTTATTTCACTGAAAACTGCTAATTTTGTATTATTTTTTGCATTATTGTTTTTGTGAAATTTTCCTGTCCCTACCTAAAGATCAACTACATATATAAATATCTGGCCTGGTGGTCGAGTGGTAAAGGGCATGCCTGGAAACTGTGTGGTTGCTGGTTTGAATCAGGTTCAGATTCCATGTTAAACTGTAGATCCACTTTCCCTGGCTGAATAATTAGGGTATGTTAGGGACTCACAAGTTGCCAAAGTGGTATTTGATAGAAAGACTTCGACCAGGCCCCTGAGCCACACACATTTATTATTATTATTATTATTATTATTATTAATTATTACTGTTATTACTATTGTCATTACTATCATCTATATACATAATTAAGTTTGTACAGTACCCTCAGAGTGCAAGTTCCACTTTTACTTTTTAATATGTCTTCAACACTGGGCCTTTAAATACTAACAGATAATGTTGTTAGTTATAAGCATTTTGTGTTCAGAGCAAGACAAGTTGAAGTTACAATCTTTCTTTTAAGATTATAAATCTACATCTACATCTATACTCCGCAAGTGGCGGAGGGTACCTTGAGTACCTATATTGGTTCTCCCTTCTATTCCAGTCTTGTATTGGTTGTGGAAAGAAAGATTGTTGGTATGCCTCTGTGTGGGCTCTAATCTCTCTTATTTTATCCTCATGGTCTCTGCATGAGATATACGTAGGAGGGAGCAATATACTGCTTCACTCCTCGGTGAAGGTATGTTCTCGAAACTTCAACAAAAGCCTGTACCGAGTTACTGAGCGTCTCTCTTGCAGAGACTTCCACTGGAGTTTATCTATCATCTCCGTAATGCTTTTGCGATTATCATCTCCGTAATGCTTTTGCGATTACTAAGTGATCCTGTAACGAAGTGCGCTGCTCTCTGTTGGATCTTCTCTATCTTTTCTATCAACCCTATCTGCTACGGATCCCACACCGATGAGCAGTATTGAAGCAGTGGGCGAACAAGTCTACTGTAACCTACTTCCTTTGTTTTCGGACTGCATTTCCTTAGGATTCTTCCAGTGAATCTCAGTCTGGCATCTGCTTTACAGACGATTAATTTTATATGGTCATTCCATTTTAAATCACTCCTAATGCCTACTCCCAGATAATTTATGGAATTAACTGCTTCCAGTTGCTGACCTGCTATATTCTAGCTAAATGATAAAGGATCTTTCTTTCTATGTATTCGCAGCACATTTCACTTATCTACATTGAGATTCAATTGCCATTCCCTGCACCATGCGTCAGTTCATTGCAGATCCTCCTGCATTTCAGCACAATTTTCCATTGTTACAACCTCTCAATATACTACAGTTTCATCCACAAATAGCCTCAGTGAACATCCGATGTTATCCACAAGGTCATTTATATATATTGTGATAGTAACAGTCCTATGACACTCCCCTGCGGCACACCTGAAATCACTCTTACTTCGGGAGACTTCTCTCCATAGTGCGTTCTGTTATCTAGGAACTCTTCAATCCAATCACACAATTGGCCTGATAGTCCATATACTCTTACTTTGTTCATTAAACAACTGTGGGGAACTGTATCGAACGCCTTACGGAAGTCAAGAAACATGGCATCTACTTGGGAACCCATGTCTACGGCCCTCTGAGTCTCGTGGACGAATAGTGCGAGCTGGGTTTCACACGATCGTCTTTTTCAAAACCCATGCTGATTCCTACAGAGTAGATTTCTAGTCTCCAGAAAAGTCGTTATACTCGAACATAATGTGTGTTCCAAAATTCTACGACTGATCGATGTTAGAGATATAGGTCTATAGCTCTACACATCTGTTCAACATCCCTTCTTGAAAATGGGGATGACTTGTGCCCTTTTCCAATCCTTTGGAATGCTACACTCTTCTAGAGACCTACAGTACACAGCTGCAAGAAGGGGGGCAAGTTCCTTTCTGTACTCTGTGTAAAACTGAACTGGTATCCCATCAGGTCCAGCGGCCTTTCCTCTTTTGAGCGATTTTAATTGCTTTTCTATCCCTCTGTCATCTATTTCAATATCTACCATTTTGTCATCTGTGCGACAATTTAGAGAAGGAACTACAGTGCAGTCTTCCTCTGTGAAACAGCTTTGGAAAAAGACATTTAGTATTTTGGCCTTTAATCTATCATCTTCTGTGCCCCTGGTATTTTGTCAAATGTCATGTCTGCAACTTTCTCCCTTCATTTTTAATGAAATTTGTCTTCATTCGTGTGTAACAGTACTTGATCAAATTCTGTCAACACTATCCTGTTCATTCAGTTAACAGTTCAGTTGTTTTGTATTTTTCAGCTGTAATAAACCATTGTTTTGACTATAATTAATGTGTGGAAATTATTTACTGTGTATCTGATTTTCGTTACTGTAGGTTTGTTAATTGAGAGCAACATTAAAGAAAGAAAATATTGAGATTTCTGGCAGAATGTAAATAATTTAGCAGTAAATTCAACAGTGAACAGTGGATCAGATATATATACTTGGTCCATTCACATTAATGTGACCACCACGTTTGTTTGATGCTTGTGTGCAGTAGCCACTCACAAATGGCAGATGACAGCACTAGCACTGGAGGGTGTATAAAGCATGTTGTGGAAAAACAGTACAGTCAGTACCATAATGCAGGAACAGAGCCTTTTATCTGACATCCAAAAGGGGACGATCATTGGCTTTTGGTCCAAATGTGGAAGTATTTCTGAAACACCTAAATTTGTAAACTGTTTGTGTACCACTGTGGTTAAAGTATACCATGCATGGCAAAAAGGTACTATCCAAAACCGGCACTGAGGCAACTGTGGTGTCCCATGGGCCATAGATGATAGGAGTGAACGACGGCTGTGGTAATGTTTACTGGCAAGTAGACATGTAGCTGTTGAGAAACTCACCACAGATGAACCAGGAAGCTACCAAAAATGTCTTTTCAATGACTGTTCAGTTGTTGCTATGTATGGGCCTCTGCAGCAGGTGTCTGTTTCATATGCCTATGCAGACTGCTGTTCATCAGCAATTAAGTGTGGAATTTGCACACCGATACTGCAACTAGGCATTCACTGAGTGCCGACATGTGTCCTTTTCAGATGAATCACATTTTATGCTCCATTGGAGAGATGGCCTTTGGTGTGTGCAATGTGAAACACCTGAAAGCAAAGACCCTGATTGTGTTACGGTCTGGGGAATGTTTTTGTGGCCTTCCATGGGTGATGTCATCATTCTGGAAAGCACAATGGTTCAATATAAGTAAGCATCTATCATTGGGGCCTATGTTTACCCCTGCATGCATTTTGTTTTTCCCTGGCACAATGGCATCACCAGCAGGACAATGCAATGTCACACACAGCTCGCAGTGTACATGCCTGGTTCAAAGAGAACCAGGATGAGTTTACTGTACTCCTTTGGACACCGAACTCCCTGGATTTAAACACAATAGAGAATCTGTGGGACCACATCAATCAGGCTGTTCGTGCCATGGAAACTTAGGGCAGATGGCCACAGTGTTTCTGTTGGTATCTTCCAGAACCTCGTTGACTCTCTTTCTGCATGTCTCGCAGGAGTCCGCACTGTGAAAGGTGGTTATTCAGGCTTCTGACAGATAGTCTCACTAATCTGATTGGACAGTGTAGAAAACAATTAAAATTTCTTCATCATGCTCTTGTGTGCACAAATTCTTAAAATGATTTGAGTTTGGAGTCCAGTTTGACTTTGTTTGAAGATGTGGGGACTAACCAAGAAAGAAGCAAAAAAATATGTTTATATATGTTGTGAATGTGATAAAAAAGGTCTAGGAATAAAGTATTAGTAACCAAAGCATTCACTAGTAAAAAGAAGGTTCTGTGAACTCGAGAATAGTACAGTTAATTAAACTGGAACAAGACTCAGATACATTGATTACAACAGCTGATTCACTAACAGTCCATGATGAACTTGAAGAAATGAAATGATGCAACTTCTCTCAACAATACTAGATTTAATCTAAAGCTATATCAAATTCCAGCTTTGTCTTGTAGGAAGTGTGAAAGACTGTTGATAATTGATCTCCCAAGACTTTTGCTTAGAAATTTGCTTCTTAGTGTATTTAAAACAACCTATTAACTTTTTAAAATTCTCAAAGTTTACGTTTTATTTTTCA
This sequence comes from Schistocerca piceifrons, assembly GCF_021461385.2. Classification (NCBI taxonomy): domain Eukaryota; kingdom Metazoa; phylum Arthropoda; class Insecta; order Orthoptera; family Acrididae; genus Schistocerca; species Schistocerca piceifrons. The sequence goes on from NC_060149.1 coordinate 277,715,931, forward strand.
GCTACTTCCAAAACACTGTGCAATTTTAATATCACAGGTTGTAAACAGAAAAAAGAAAGACAAGAATAAGAAGAGTTCTCCAGAAATAGCCAAACCTGGAGTTGAAAGCTATCGAAAAACCAGAGAAGAACTCACCACGTAAGGTTTTTTTTCCCCACATTTATATGATGGAAATATTTTTTGCTGGCAGTTAGTAACGTGCTGGTAGTTTCATTTTCACATATAATTTTAAGAATATGGGTCACTCCTAGTCAATTAAATCAGTGAAAAATGTCTTTAATGTGAATAGTCTTTCTCAGTATTTTTGTGCTGTTTATGTTTTATGACATACAAAATTCAGAACTTGATAGTCTTGAATGTCACACATTTCTAGTACTTAAAAAGTACCTATTTGGAAAGGACAACTGCTTGTGTTTTGACTGGAAACATGATCCAATTCAGTTCAACACAGTAAAGTGATATTACATTATTTACTCCATTATTACTAATATCCCAGTTTTTAGAACATTAATTGAAATACTTAATAAACCTGAAATATTAACCATCGCTACCTCATATGTATTATTGAAAATTGTAATTTTTTTTTAATTACATGAGACTTGCAACTTGTTAAAGTTTCTCAAACATAGTATATGAAGAAATGCGTCCTGTAATTGTTTGGAATTCTGTTGACAGACAGTCTAGTATATTGACTTGAAAATATGTTTAAACTAAAAGAGATTTACTGGAGAACTGAGATTGGCTCACTAAGAACAGTTGCATATTCTCAGTAGAGTAATTTATTCATGATGTTTTGACAGTTTAAACACGATATAATTTTCCATTAAACTTCATCAGCTATAAAAATATTGTATTGGTGATTGTAATATATTGCAACAAAATTTAATAAATGGGATCTTAATGTCTTCTGTAAACTAGATTGGATGAAATGAAAATTGAGTGCTAAAAGAAACGGAAACCACATTTATGTCCAACTAATGTAAGCAGTAGAAAGTTTTCTCTAGACAAGAATGGACCAAACTCAGTCTAATGACAAATGGTCTAGCAAACTAAATGTAAATGTTTAAAAATGACAACAGAAAAATATTTGTTTCATACTCAGTGCTCCTGGCATCTTGCAAAGCTAATATGCAGACAGGTTAGTGTTTACAACCCTAAAATGATGCATACACAGGTCAGTCATCAGTGAGCTTGGGGTATTTACACTGAGGTGACAAAAGTCATGCGATAGTGATACGCACATATACAGATGGCAGTAGTATCATGTACACTAGGTATAAAAGGGCTATGCATTGGTGGAGCTGTCATTTGTACTCAGGTGATTCAAGTGAAAAGTTTTCCAACATGATTATGGTCGCGTGACTCGAATTGACAGTCTTTGAAAGCGGTATGGTAGTCGGAGCTAGATGCATGGGACATTCCATTTCGCAATTTTTAGGTAATTCAATATTGCAAGATCTGGCGTGTCAAGAATGTGCTGAGAATACAACATTTCAAGCATTACCTCACCACAGATAATGCAGTGGCCGACCGCCTTCGCGCAACGATGGAGAGTAGCAGCATTTGCGTAGAGTTGTCGGTGCTAACAGACAAGCAGCATTGTGTGAAATAACCTCAAAGATCAATGTGTGATGTATGATGAATGTATCCTTTAGGACAGTCCAGCAAAATTTGTTGTTAATGGACTGTTGCAGCAGACAACTGATGAGTGTGCCTTTGCTAACAGCGTGATATCGCCTGCATCACCTCTCCTGGGCTTGTGAACCCTAGAGTACTGGAAAATTATGGCCTGGCCAGATGAGTCCCGATTTCAGTTGGTAAGAGCTGATGGCAGGATGCAGTTGTGGTGCAGACCCCACAAAGCTATTGACTCAGGTTGTCAACAAGGCACTGTGCAAGCTGGTGGTGGCTCCATAATGATGTGAGCTATGTTTACACGGAATAGAGTGGGTCCTCCGGTCCAACTGAACTGATCATTGACTGGAAATGGTTGTATTTGACTACTTGGAGACCATCTGCAGTCATTTAATGATAGGATTTTTGTGGATGACAATGTGTCATGTTACTGGGCCACAGTTCTTTGTGATTAGTTTGAAGAACATTCTAGACAGTTCGAGTGAATGATTTGGCCACTCATATCACCTAACATCAATCCCATCTAACATTTACCGGACGTAATTGTGCAAAGTCCTGTACCAGCAATACTTTTGCAACTATGAACAGCTATAGGCAACATGACTCAGTGTTTTTGCAGGGGACTTCCAACAACTTGTGTTGAGTCCATGCCACATAAAGCTGTTGCATTATGCCAGGCAAAAGGAGATTGGACATGATATTGGGAGGTATCTCATGAGTTTTGTTGCCTTGGTGTATTTATAATATGCTTTCTTAATAGTCCCTGACAGTTTCAGATTTATAAAGACATCTTGGTCTCTTCCAAAAGTGTTTTCATAGTTTTGAGATCCTAATGTTTTTTATTACAGTTTGAATTGTAGGAGACTGAAAATTTGAACCCAACTCAGACAGTGAAAAAAAGAAAAAAAGGGCTAGTTATAAGTTGTAGATAATAATTTTTTCATTACTAAACTGAAGCTATTTAATGAGAAGGAATCTGTCAAGTTTTTAATAATCCAGATTTCTGGGTTTAGCTATGCCATGCCAGGGGATAGGTTGTCTGTGTCTGTATCAAAGCAATCAGCATGTGTGACAACCATGCAGAGGAGCTAGGTTTGATTTCTAGTACTGCCAGGAATTTCTCCTTGGTGAGGGAACTAGGTAGGGCTGGAAAGGACAATTGAGGAACTGTTTGAATGAAAAGTTGTGGTTCCGGTTCTCAGGAAGATGTCAACAGCTGAGATAATGTGACCATGTGCTTCTCAATATCAGTGACACCATTTGCAGAAAATGATGTGGCAGCCAGTTGGCATTATATGGTCCATTGGGCTTGATCACAGAGTTTGAAATTCAGACTCTTAATTAAGCTGTGGTCAGTGACAGTCAAAGGTCACTATATAGTTAAAGAGAGCACAGATTTAATTTAGCCCACCAGGATAACAAAATAAAAAATAAATAAAAAGAATTACTTAGGAATAAAGGAGATGACTTACTGAAAGGCAGAAGTGCTGCATTGTCAATAGCTTTCGGAATGGACTTCCTTTTTCAAGCTTATAGGAAAACACGCACATGCCTGTCTCCCTACATTGTGCTCAGTCGATTGCCAGCTCTTTCCTGGCCCACGGTGAGTGTACAGGGGTGCCCACCTCACCCCAGTACACTCACCCTGGCACAGGAAAGAGCTGGCAGTTGACTGAGCACGATATATGGAGACAGACATGTGCGTGTGTGTGTGTGTGTGTGTGTGTGTGTGTGTGTGTGTGTGTGTTCTCCTACAAGGTTGGAAAAGGAAGTTCATTCCGAAAGCTGGCAAAGCTCTGTACCTTGTGTCTGTGTACCTGTCGATGACGCAGTACTTCTGCCTTTCGGTTAGTTGTCTCCTTTATTCCTAAATAATTTGTAATTCTCAATCAGAACTTTCCATACAAAATTTAAAGAAAACTATCTATAGAATGTGTGGAGATAATCACACAATGTATACAGGTATTGAGCGGTTTATATAACCATGAAAAACTAGAACATGTTTATTTGCCAATTTGCAACTCAATGCTTGCACTATACAGTTTGTGTGCTTGCACTAACCAGTTAATGGTTATCTTCATGTTTATGAAGCAAAGTCATGTAATGGTTAGCACACAGGACCTGTGTGCAAGGACAGCCAGGAAAATATCTGGCCAGTCATTGTGATAAGGGTTTTCCATGCTTTCCCTAAGTATGTCAGCACTACAGCTGGGATAATTCTTTTCTAAAGTTAATGACCTTGTTTTCAACAGGGCATTAAACACTGATGTGCCTTCCTTTCTTTTGTAAAGGACATCACCAATTTCCCTGCCCTTCCATTCTCCAATCAGATTCTGTGCTCCTTTTCTAATGATCTTATTAATGGGATGTTGAACTCTAATGTTCCTCTCTTCCTTGAGCTATCTTTTCACATTCTGTTGCTTGTACTTCACTCATGATTTTTCAGTACCATATAGAAGAATCTAAAAGTGTTTGATTCAATTCTAAGGCAGAAGTTGGTAGCTGTGTGGAATGTCAGCATTTTGCTTGTCATTTTCCTTACTCGCTAAGGCATAATATGAGTTTTCTTATGGTTGGATGTCAATAACAAGATTTACAAACACAACAATTTTGTTAACAGTGTCATGAGCTTATGTGGTTAATGGATCAATAGGATCAGGTTGTTTCCCATACACAAGAGATGTATTTATAAAGTACATTATATCTTTCTTTCTCATTAAAAATTATTTGGTTTAGGGCATAACATGCATGTAGTTGTCGAGTAAATTCAATTTCAGGATCTTTAATAACATACATTGTGTATGATGTAGTCTCTGGTACAAGTTGTTGTGATAAAGTAATTTGTAATAGTACGCTATACTACAACAGACTTAAGTCCAAAAATTATTATAAATTAATACATTTTATTTAAATGTATTTTCCAATTTGTATGGCCTATTCTTTTTGTGCCACTGACTAAATTTTTCTATTATTAGCTAGAAAGTAAGAGTTACTGTAATTTTTATTTTTAGCATGGATAAACTTCACATGGCATTGACTGAACTATGTTTTGCCATTAACTATTGCTCAACCATCAATGTGTGGGATTACACTTTTGCACCCCGTGAATATCTGACACAGCATTTGGAAACAAGGTTTGCATGGGCACTTGTAGGAATGGTGATGTACAATCCAGATACTAGTGAAATCGCTAAACCTTCAGAACTTCTGATAAGTGTTGGAGCTTATATGAATGTACTACAGACAGTAGAGAATTATGGTGAGTAATGGTTTTTAACAATATTGTAATATTAATTTTGTTCTTCGATCACTCTTGTCATCATGTACAAAACACTATAATCTATCCCACTTACAAGGAAACCTCCCCATCGCACCCCCCTCAGATTTAGTTATAAGTTGGCACAGTGGATAGGCCTTGAAAAACTGAACACAGATCAATCGAGAAAACAGGAAGAAGTTGTGTGGAACTATGAAAAAAAAAGCAAAATATACAAACTCAGTAGTCCATGTGCAACATAAGCAATACAAGGATAATGTTAGATCAGGAGTGCCGTAGTCCCGTGGTTAGCGTGAACAGCAGTGAAACGAGAGGTCCTTGGTTCAAGTCTTCCCTCCAGTGAAAATTTTACTTTCTTTATTTTCGCAAAGTTATGATCTGTCCGTTCGTTCATTGACGTCTCTGTTCATTGTAATAAGTTTAGTGTCTGTGTTTTACGACCGCACCACAAAACCGTGCGATTAGTAGACGAAAGGACGTGCCTCTCCAATGAGAACCGAAAACATTTGATCGCAAGGTCATAGGTCAACCGATTCCTCCACAGGAAAACATGTCTGATATATTCTATACGACACTGGTGACAGCATGTGCATCACCTGACAGGAATATGTTGTCGACCCACCTAACTTGTTCACTTGGCGAATGGGTAAAAATATTCTTCTACCTTGCCCGATGTAGGTTTTCTTGTTGATGTGATAATCACTCCCAAAAAAGTGATCGCATCGGACGGACAGATAATAATTGTCTGAAAACAAAAAATTAAAACTTTTCAATCGAGGGAAGACTTGAACCAAAGACCTCTCGTTCCGCAGCTGCTCACACAAACCACGGGACCATGACGCTCCTGAGCTCATATTACCCTTGATATTGCCTATCTTCTCATGGACTACTCAGTTTGTATATTTTGCTTATTTTTTTCATAGTTGCAAACAACTTCTTCCGGTTTTCTCCATTGATCTGTGTTCAGTTTTTCAAGGCCTATCCACTGTGCCAACTTATAACTAAATCTGAGGGGGGTGCGATGGGGAGGTTCCCTTGTTAGTATCGTATATGTTTACCTTGAAGTAGATGAAGAACAGACCTTTATGAGAGCTCTACTTTTTCTTTTTCTTTTTTTGTAATTTTTGCATTAGGAATAGTTGTTTCTCTTTCAAACTTGGGTGGTAAACATATGAGTGCTGCTTGAAGTTTCAAAATTCAGTTGGGAATTTGTGTTTTGTTCGATTTCCCCAGTGTTGAGTTTAACTCATTTTCCATCCACTAATCTCTTTAAAATGTTTTTCATTTTATTAATTGTTATAATAAATCATTCACATAAGTGTTCATTATTACCTTCTTGTATATTTTTCCCTTGTTCCCTTGTGTATGTTGTTTTTTGTTACTGTATGAGCTAGTCTTTGACTGGTTTGCTTCTTACTTCAGCTTCACATTGCAAATCTTTGGCATTGCAGTGTGATTACATTGTTCCCTACATGCTCATTTTGCTCCACATTTATAGGTCAGATATTCTCCCCCCCCCCCCTCCCCCCCCTTTTTTTCTGTACAGACATGGTGACAGTGCTGTGGAACCATCACTGTCAGCACAATATTTCACTATACTAGCTTATGATAACTTGACTACAAGCCTGGGAAGCTGAACCTAGGAAGAGGGAAGGAAACTCAATGTACAAGTCGGTGCATAGTGAAGTAGTGTGTCCGAACACTGCATAGAGATGAGCACAGAGTAAATATATTGCTTCCAATGTGAGCTACTGTATAAACTAAGCACAGAGTGAAAAGTATAGTGTTAGACATAGAGCAGGTCCGAGGTAGTTGATGTCTGCGTAGGAACTGCCACACCAGGCCTACTGCTGCCAGCAAGTAAACACCTGTGTCTGCAGCTCTGCCCGTACTATGTTCACACACACCCTCTGTCATAGCATTCTGCACTATTCTGCTGCGATAACTGTGACAGCTCATCTGCATCCTCGTGGTCATGCGGTAGCGTTCTCGCTTCCCACGCCCGGGTTCCCGGGTTCGATTCCCGGCGGGGTCAGGGATTTTCTCTGCCTCGTGATGGCTGGGTGTTGTGTGCTGTCCTTAGGTTAGTTAGGTTTAAGTAGTTCTAAGTTCTAGAGGACTGATGACCATAGATGTTAAGTCCCATAGTGCTCAGAGCCATTTGAACCATTTGAACCAGCTCATCTGCATCCATCTTGATGTCCGCTGGCGGAGAGTCTAAATCCCTCCCTCCTGAAGAGGTCACTGAAAATGGTGTGGCTTCTACTGCAGCCTCTTTCACAAAACCAGCCATGACATAGGATTCTCCAGCAATGGCTCAACCACTGAAGAAGACAATGCTGACACGGCTGGCTCCATTGGAGGGGAGAAACGAGTAGTTACAGTTCACTCCATAAAGTGTCTTCAGTACTTAAGCAATTGGCTGCTCGGTGCCATCTGGGTTCCTGTGCAACAGAACCATACCAACACCGTACTATGACCAAGGTTAATGGTTTACACAGCACAGAGGAATTCAAATAGGGAGCAGTGCACACACAGTTTGAAAATTCTGTTAACAGTCCACAGACCGCATGAATTTGACACCCTTTTGGTGAAGCCAATCAATAGGATGGCAGATGTGCACAGCCTGGGAAATGAACTTAGTGTAATAAGAAATCTTGCCCAAGGACTAGAGCTCCCACAATTCTTGGGTACCAGCAGGTTGACAGTGGCTTCAATGTGCTTGTCCATAGGGACTAAGCTGTCTTTGTTAAGCATGTCCCAAAAAAATACTCTTTTGGGGGAAGACGTCTACATTTTTCGTTTTCAATGAAGGCTGTTCTCTACAAGGTGTTGGAAAACTGTCTGCAGATTTTGTTAATGCTCCTCTCACATGGAACGCATGATGCAGAGGTCATCAAGGTAGTTGATGCAACAGGGAATGTCCTGATCCACCTGCACAAAATATCCATGATGAATTCCTGGTGCAGTTGAAATTCCAAAGGGCAAACAATTAAACTGGTAAAGCCCCAAGGGGATATTGAACAGTAAAAAGTTCTGAGAAGTGGCATCCAATGGCAATTGCAGGTATTAATCGCACTGTTCGATAAGTGTAAAAAACTGTCCTCCTGACAACTTTCCCAACAACTTCTCCAGCTGTGCACCAAGCAAGGTGGCGCAGTGGTTAGCACACTGGACTCGCATTCGGAAGGACGACGGTTCAATCCCGCGTCCGGCCATCCTGATTTAGGTTTTCCGTGATTTCCCTATATCACTTCAGGCAAATGCTGGGATGGTTCCTTTGAAAGGGCACGGCCGATTTCCTTCCCCGTCCTTCCCTACCCCGAGGTTGTGCTCCGTCTCTAATGACCTCGTTGTCGACGGGACGTTAAACACTAATCTCCTCCTCTCCTCCTCCAGCTGTGCAATTTGAAACATGTTTGCAACACATTGTGCATTGACCTCATATTTAAAACAGGTATACAGTGCTGTCTGACCTCTGAATCACACTCAGAGGGGCAGCCCACTAACTAGATGAAATAGGAGAAACAATGCTGAGATCCTGCTAACACTGCAACTCGGCATTGACCTTGCTGTGCATTGTGAAAGGAATGGGGCGGGGACAACAAAATTTAGGTATTGCTGATGCCTTGTGGCTTGAATATTTTGCGCAATCCAAGGTTTTCTCAAACAATTTGTTGTACAACTACAGAAAAGAGTCCAAATCTTGAATGGGGACCACTTAAGATACTAAATGCACTTTGTCGATTATCTGGAAGCCAAAAACAGATAAGATGACTAATCCAAAAAATATTTTGTACCAAGGATGTAGTAACTACTAACAAAGTTAGTTGCTGATCCACGTTCTTATAATGTGCAGAGATGGAGAATCGCTGCACTGAAAGGGATACATTGTGTACTATAAGGCACAACTTGACATAGTGGCTGTTGCAATGCAGGCAACCCAAGAGCCTGTACGTACCTAATTTAATTAGACTGACAGTTACTCCAGTCTACCTGAAACTCAATCAATTGTCTATCCACTACCAACATTGGCAAAATATGCTTGCATGATGCTTGTGGGATGTTGGAGACAGGGAGTAAACTAGAGCCTCCAACAACTGTCCCACAGCTCAACGGCATTCACAAACTTTTGCCAAATGGCCTATTTTGTGTCATTTCCCATGCAAGTCATCTACATGGAGGCAGTTGTATTGCATGTGCACCAAATGACAATCGGGGCAGGACCGTCAGTGTGCTCATAATGGTGTTTTGTGACTTACTGGTTTTATGATGTCCTCTATACCAATATGCCAGCAGCAGTCATCAGTAATTTATTTACTTATTTTTTTTAAATTCCTTTATTGATGCTACTAACTCACAAAGTCATATGCTGAACAGAAATGCAGTTGCTACAGCATTTCTCTTGTGTGCTTCCTTTGTTTGCAATTTGTTATAGCTCTCTTCAAAATAGTTATCCAGTTAAGTGATTTTTTTCTGCTTTTAACAGCAGAAAAAATATACCATCTTTTCTTTGTCTTATAAAACTTTCGTGTAGTGGATATAACTCTCACTTCCCAATAGATGGACGGAATGAGTTCCCCAAAACTGAACAGGTAATAATCAGGGAAAAATATTTAATTGTTAATAGTATGTCAGGCTTGTTGCTGTGGTTCTCTTTGTAAGATTGTTATTGCTAAGTTGGGACAGGTGTTTTACAATGCCCTATAAGTGTCCACATGTCCACCCTTTTCTTTTCAGTTGATTTCAATTTCTTCCATACAGTAAAAATGAGTATGAATGTTCATTATGTATCCATGAAGCTCCTGAAAAATGTACAATGGATATCATTATTTTTCATCTTCAGTTGTGACTGAGCATGTTATTTATGTCAGTTTGATCCTTGAAGGTTTTTTAAAATTTTTCAGTTCATGAATTCCTTTTCTGGAGGGATTCTTTAATTTTTTATTATTTATTCTGTCCTCTACTTTAAGTATTAGGTTAAAATGTTTATTCATTAGAATAAACACATGGCACACCTTTTATGTAACTTATTTTTAAAAATGTCTTAAGAAACAGACATTGGTGATGAGCTTTCAGCTGTACTAAATGTATGAAATTTGTGTGCAGTTGCAGAGCCTTTCTGACATTTTAGGTATGATTGGTGACACATGAAAATTTGTCTCGAACTGGGACCCTAACCAGGATTTCTAGCCTGTTGTGAGTGGTCGCTGTAACCATTTCTGCTATCCGAGCTTGCTTTTAGTACTGACCTAAACTTCCAAATGTCATACTGTCTAGGACACCATTGCTTACAACTTTACTTGGACTTCTGCCACAGGGTTTCAAGGAGACTATTATGATTGTCCTTTTGCCCATCGTTGCTTTTAATATGTATTTTTAACAATGTCTGAAGAAATAGACATTGGTGATGGTCTTGCAGCTGTACTAAATTTATTAGGTTATCCTTATACCAATGCAGCTAATGTCGGACAGATTCTGCAGTTTTGAATATATTTCATAAATTTAGTACATTTGCAAGATTGTTGCCAATGTCTTTTTCTTCACACACTGTTAAAAATAAGTATTACAAGCCTGGACGGGCAAAATGATGATCGTCATACTAACATAAGCCCGGACGGGCAAAATGATGATCGTCATACTAACATTGAATACGTTTGCCTCCTTGAAACCCTGTCGCGGAAATCCATGTAAAGTTGTGAGCGATAGGATTGTAGACAGTATGACATGTGGAAGTTTGGGTTGGTCATGGAAGCATGCTCAGATAGCAGAGATGGTTAATGCAACCACTCTTGACAAGCAGGAAATCCATGTTCAAGTCCTGTGTCACCAATAGGTAATATCTTCACACCTAATACAGCTAATGTCAGAAAGATGCTGCAGTTGTGAATAAATTTCATAAATTTTGTGTAACTAATATACATTGTTTGTGTTACTTATTTAGACACTTTAGCACTTTGCTAAACTGTCTTCATTTTCCAGCTTAACTATGATAATTTTCTCGTTCATTTGATCATATGTTTTCACTTTTATGTAGCTTACATCTTCTACCCATTTATTTGACTTATTTTGTTTTTTCATTGACGTATATTTATGGATTTTACTTGTTGTAATGCTTAATATTACAACTTTATTGATTGAGACATTTAATGTATTTTCCACATGTATTAATTATGATCATTATTATTTTCTGCAGTGCACATTGACATTACTCGAGTCTTCAACAATGCGTTGCTGCAGCAAACACAAAATATGGATAGTCATGGTGAAAAAACAGTGGCTTCACTATACACTCAGTGGTATGTATAGTTTGATATGAGCCTTGTCAGCTTTTTTTAAACAGAAGCATTTGTCAATGAAGTACATATAACATTTCTGCATAAAATCTATGCAGAATGTTCAATCCTTAAAGAGCTGTCTCTATTTTTTAATCACCAAATTTTATTCGCTGTTGCATAGTGACATAAAACATATTGATGACAGATGGCTAAAATTTGTGTCCTGCAATAAAAACACAAAACTTGCACAATAGTAATATAATATTATTGCATATTCAGTCATGGCTATCTTTTGTGACTCTAAAGCAGGTCGTATATATAAAAGTTGTTAAAACTTAAGCAGAAACAATAAGGCATGTGTCCTCGGAGTCCTTCACAGTGGCATGCTTCAATAAAATCTTCTTGGTTTACAAGCTACATCATTTCGAATCAAAAACTCAAACTTTCAATAGCTATCTTCACTATCATCATTGGGAGTTGAAAGCACTGTCTGCTGGGGCTGGCATGGTGTTCTGCTTCTATAGATGTGTAGGCATAATTGTTTTATATGTAGTATGATCTTCCTCTGACCTTTGAACTGACTTACTCAGCCAGTTTTGGGGGTCTATAGATTTATGTGAACTTCAAACCACAGTGTAGCTTGTTGTTTTTCACATTGGTGAATCATTGCCCTAGGTGAAAGAAATGATAGTGACACAAAGAAATCCTAGGACTTTGGGAATAATAGTCTGATAGTTAACCACTAATTCACTAACCCACACCTACTAGTATTGAAAGTGAAGTGTACCAGATCAGGAATTAATTGTTTTTAACATTAATGCTGTTCCATGTTGAGTCTCACAATACTTACGAAGTGACTCTCGATAACTTACATTATTTCCTTCTGGACACTGTGTCGCACAAGTACACTTATGTTCTAAAATGTATACATTAAAAGTAGACAGTGTGCTGGGAAAATTTTTCTATCTTGTGAACTTAATGTAGCTGTTTTTTCATTGGTAAAAAGTACAATATAAAATATAGCATCAGTTATCCATGTTACTGAAGTAGCCATGTGAATCACGGCTGTGACCAGTGCAGTACATTTTGGCCAACCAAGATTTTAGAAGTCTTAAGTAGGACTTCAGTTATAAATGAGCTGGCTGGAAGTCTGTCTCTAGATGATCAGATTGCTTGCCACGACCTATAGAAACCTCCTAACTGCAGATAAAAACTGCATGTACTTCAAAAAATTAGCAGGAGCTCAACTTTATGGTTAAACAGTTTTGAAGCAAATGTGAGACATTTTGTATAGTTTAAGATCAAATTAAATACAATATAAAACCACTTTTACATTCATGGAATTACTGCTTACCTACTATTTACAACTCCTCCCTCCCTGACCACTTCAGATTTTCTATGTGTCCAATGTTAGTTCGGCACCCACTTTTACAGTTTAATAATTGTAAATTTCACTTAATGAAAATGTTTCAGGGTGTGAAGATACCATTTTAACACTGCTTGATTTTAGCAAGGCTTTCATTATGGTTGATTTCAGTGTATTACGTGCCAAAATGAAACAACTAAATTTCTCAAACAGTGCAATACTGTGATTCGACAGCTACTTAAAAAACAAATGTTAACGAATCAGCTGTGCTTCGGAGAAGTCATAGGGGAAAAATTGTTCTTTGTTGGAGGCACTTGGGGTTCTGTTCCTGGTCCAGTGCCTTTTTCATTGTATATCAATCTCTCCGATACTTGTCAGTGGTACCCAATTAGCATTTCAAAAAACAGTAAAAGATCTTGGCGTAATTTTGGATGAGCATCTAAGTTGGGAAGAACAAAATTTTGCAGCTTGCAGGAAACCTTTCTCCTGACTACATGCAATCGAGAAATTTAGAAAAATATTTCCACCTCAGATTAAACAAAAAGTAGTCTAGTCTTCAATCCTACAAATCTTTACTAATGTGACATTGTTCATCGCGGCACAAATAGCAAACTCCAGGTGACTCTAACTAGCAAGAACACTTGTGTAAGATATGTGTGTGACATTCAGATGCTTGATCGTATCAGTCCATTGTAGATGTTACCAGATAGGCAACATGATTGACAGCTGTGGCACTCATGCCAGTGCACAGTTTGCATACTGAAATCTTGGCTGTCCCTATTTTAAGCCAAACTTCAGTATAGTCCCAACAGAAGAAAAGTTGGAAACTATAACCTAGAGCAGTAGTATGAAAATGTGTGAACTATGTGGGAATTGTTGGGATATTATTTTATGGATTTCCAGTGAGACGTTAACAGACAGTGCATAGAGTACAGGTTTTTTTTTGGAATATGCAGTGATTTCTGAGGTTAATTGGGGCCTAATAGCACAACTTAAATAACTGTGATTGAAATGAGCACCAATAACACTTACAAAAATAATTGTCACATTGTTGGCCTTTCTAATGAAATGTGTCCTGGTTTATGATGTGTCAGTTAGGTTGGGACCTGTCAGCACAACTAAATTTAGCTGCACATTCTGCTGAATATCATGTCTTACAAATTATATTTCATTATGTCACCACATATCTGCATACAGGTAAAGTCGTGATAACATTTACAGAACCTTGGGACCTGTCAGTGCAACTAAAATTTAACTGCATATTCTGCTGAATATCACATTCTACAAAATTATATTTCATTGTGCCACTGCTTATCTTCATACAGGTAATGCCATGCCAACATTTATAGAATGCATTGGTTCCACTGTCATAAGTAATGTGCCAACAATTCCCAGCTATTATTTTACATTTTGCATATTTTTCCTTAAAAATAATTTTTTTACCGTACAACATAACATGTTTTATGATACGTTGTTAGATATAATTCTTACCTACTGTTTGGTGTCATATATATGTACGTAACATATGTTCAGGCCTTGTAATCACTTTTGGACTTTGGCTAAAATTTTAATTTAGACCTCAGAACTTTTGGATGTGTTTGTGAACTAGAAAACAAGACAGGAAAAAATCACCAGAAAAACTGATAAATCAATAATTATGATTTTTCTTAAAACTCCCAGTGTGTTCATGCAATGTTAGACTTGTGTAAGGCCAAGGATTTCAAATTAAAGGTCAGTACAAATAACAGAATTGCTTATTGATGTTTTATAACGTTTATGCTTAGCAAGTAATTTCCCGTCATTTACATTTTCCCCACATTTTACACCAGTTTTTTTTTTAGAGTCTTGATAAGTTTAAAAGAATGGTTTCTTGGTATAAACTCTCCTCCTCTGTCACTGCTGATTTTTTTTTTCCTTTGCTGGAGAGGAATGTTGTTACATTATGTAAACTTTATTGGTATGGTTTTGACTGACTCATGAATTATGTAAATTGCATTGCCATGGGGGTATTTCTTATGATCCATGATACAACTCCAGGTCCAGATCTACAGATCTCATGCAAACAAGAATCATGACAATTCAGGTTACAAGTGAAGCAGTACATGCTGAATCTTAAGGCTGTTAAACTTAATTGAATATTACAGATACTATGTGCTAAATAAAAGTTTTGATCTTATGTTTTATAATATTTTAAATTAGTATTGGGATTGTGAAAGAGTGTACAATGATAGCCCAAATGTCTTAAGTATGGAAACACCACATACTTTATCATTTTCCAGGACATTTGTCAGAGTCTGTCTTCCCACTGAATTTTATTAATGTATCTCTTTGTTAATTCTTAATTGTTAGCATAACCACAGTCAGTGAAGACAGAGTTCACTCTTGTACAAAAGTGTTTACTAGTTTACATTCAGTGACAACCTGTAAGCGTACAGTTTTAACCCCTTTTTTGCAAATTATATTCCAAAGAATGATATTTTCTTATTAATGAAAAAAAAAAAAAAAAAAAAAAAAAAAAAAAAAAAAAAAAAAAAAAAAAACTGTAACGGAACAGTAGATAGAGGCGTATAAAGACAGCTGTTGAAGTTTAATATAATATGTTATAAAATTTGAAAATCACCAATAATAAAATCCTGAGTATACCATGCACTGAATTTTGACTAAAATATCCTTAAACTTGAAGTCATTTTTTAGTTTCTATGTAGCTATGAAGCCTAACCATGTATCTCGCAACAATTTCCTGTGAACATAAATCTTGGAGGAGCTGGCTGTGGATGTATGCATCTCATACCACTGGTGAGCACTTGCCGCTTTCTGAACTGCTAAATTCAATGTCGGACTCAGGATCACTACAGTGATTCTTTTTCGAAAGCATTACTTAAGTGTAATGTAGGAGACAGTCTGAAAGCTGGTGTTTTGTTGTCAAGTATACACAGCTGCACACAGTAAAGACAATATCTAGCGGCAACCATCTCAACCAAAACATGACAGTTAGGCTATATATGGAGCACCAGATGCTCTCTAGTGGTCAAACACGTAACTATCAGTGCTGAAACGGATATAAGCAGGATTTTATTTTTTTGAAGGTCGCTTCTTAATCTACCCGAATATACTCTGGGTTTTATAAAAACGAGATACCTCAGTATTTGATGTTAAGCAGTTAGACAGATTTTTAGCATTTTTGTTTGTTTTTAAAAATAGTCCTGTTGTTACATTTTACAGGTATTCTGAGGTTTTATTGAGAAGAGTGAGTGCAGGCAATATTTGCTTCTCCAATATTCAGCGTGCTTTTGTTAGCCTGACAGCAGAAGGTGCAATTCCATTTAATGCTGAAGAGTTTTCAGACATAAATGAGCTATGAGCATTGGCTGAATTAATAGGCCCTTACGGTATGAAACTACTGAATGAGACTCTTATGTGGCATATTGCCAGTCAGGTACAAGAGCTGAAGGTAACTATCTGCATTTGTTCTCTCTTAATCATAATTATTCAATATATAATTTATTGAAATCAGATTTAAGAAGTGTGTGCATTGTAGTGTCATCAGCAGCTCTTACATTCAAAAATCGTAGAAGTTTCTGGCTGTGAAAGGTATCTGTATTCCAATTATGAATGTTTGGGTTCATTACTGTAAAACTTTATTTCACTGATGATATGAGAATTTGTTTCATCCTGTGTAGGAAGTTCATTCCCCTAATATCATATAACTTGAGATCATGTTGGCAGCACAACGAGTTTTCTGTGAATCAGGAGCTTCCTTCCTTCCTTCTTGAGAGTGGAACAAGTTTTCCAGAGCAGAATATTACTATTTTCTTGTTGATGGATACAAAGAAGATCAAGCACTAGTTTGACATCTTCCAATTTTCCATGGGGTGGAGGTGGTACAAAAAGTGGATCTCACTGTTAGACTGACAATACTTATTCATGTGGTCCTATTTTAGATACTCACAGATGGTTTTTAACAATTTATTTCTACATGTTTAAGCATCTTTTGTTGTTTATGTTTCTCATTTGTGGCATTTCTGAGTATATGCTCTCAGTTGAAAAAATATTCTTGGATTTCTTACCACATCCAGTGAGTATACATCCATGAACTTTTGGCCAAGTGCTCCTCAGTCTTTGTCAAGTGGTAACTGACTGCCTCATCCTTCTATAGCCATGTTACCATCTGCAACGTCACTGGTTCTCAGTCCATCACAATATAAGACAGTGTTTTTGTCCCATGTCAGGTGTGTTATCTTTAACATTGTGATAGCCATGTTCTACACTGTACTTACATCCAATCCACCTTCTTTATTGAGAGTGTTATTAGATATTTATATCTCTCTTAACTTTTTTTACTGTGCTATCCCAGAGACTGTTATCCCTTGTAATAATAGAGGTATCACTGAACACAGCATTATGTTTGTTTTCAAAGCGTTTTGAGCTACAACTAATTTCTCTGTGTAGAGTAGTTGCAGACTCCTCTCATGATTAATCCAGCATTTTCACAGGCCTCATGAGTTGGTGTGTTTTAACTGGAGGTCAGAAGATTGACTTGATGTTATTTCTCTTCAGCAGCTGGCCAATCTCCCCATTCCTAAACCACATAATGACAAAAAAAATCTTTTTTATTTTTCCTCTCAGGGGCATTTTACTTGCAGACACCTCCTGAAATTAAAATTTCTTGCTTTTTTTTGTTTGCCTACCACTTCGAATTTTTCATAATTTTTGTGACTGTCATTAGTTCTGTAAATCTTCCCTTCTTTCATGTTGTAAGTTGAAATACCTTTCTCAGGCATTTGAATTTTCTCAGGCATTTGAATTTACAGAATCAAGTGTTTATATACTTGCAGAAGAAAATGTCCACACCAACAATCTTCTCCTCGTGTAGCTTTATATCTTCTGTTTATATACTTGCAGAAGAAAATGTCCACACCAACAATCTTCTCCTCGTGTAGCTTTATATCTTCTGTTAATCCAGTCTGAAATGAACTCCCACAATCAAGTCATAATTGAGTGTCATTGGTGGAGTATAATATGAACAATCCCTTTTATAGAAAATCATACTATAAATGAAACAAGTCTGCCATTTACTTTAACCAAAACTAAACATACATGGTGATTCGATTTCATATCTCTCAGTTATCTTTCTTACGTGGTTGGTTATAGTTGGGCCTTGTTAATGCTATAGTGAAGTGCTACACTTTCCTATGCAACATTTTCTGCATTGCTCTTCTCTATATTTTTAACTGTTTGTCAACCTTTGTACAAGGATAAAATATCATCGAGATTTGACTACATGTCAATCGTCAAGTTTTCCTGGCACTAATTGCTCAGTAAGGTTTCAAGAATGAAGATGAAACAGATTAATTTTTTATCCACATAACTCAGCTATGGAATGTCTAACCATCTTCTGAGTTGAAAGTTAAAGTATGATCACCCCATGTGGTTTATAAATCTGCTGACTGTGCCAACGAACATGCAGCCACCGACTTTTAACAGATGAAGAAAAGTAACTCAGGAGTGTCAATGGGGGCAGGAAGATGCTATTGCCTTTAAGAGCAGACAACTGAAAGTAGCAGATCCCACCCATTATCCAAATCAAAACCATCTGTGCAGCTAAGTAAATTCTTCATACAATGATATTATAAATCCTCTTTGACGTCAGAATTGCAGTAAAAGAATTTAGATACCAAAAATTGTATATTGTCATCATCCACATAGCAGGCTATCTCAGTTAAGTGTTTGGTCATTACTGATTTATCCGAAGCTTCACAAAACTGCATTGTCAATATGCCTCACACTTCTTGAACAATATGTGTTGTTTGCTTTACATGTTATAGACCATACTTACGTGAGATATTGTATACACCTGTCTTTTTAAGCATCAGATCATCCTTCAAGCAATCAAAAAAAGTAGTGTTCATTGGTGCTGATCAAAATGTTACTTTATTGTTATGTTTGGTGAAGATCTGAACTATTTTGGCAGAAATACTCCTTACATCTGTTAGGATTTTTTTTTCGCATATAGTAGGAAATCCATCATTTTAAACCTGTCCTCTTCTGCTTATTGGTCTGTGTTCTGTTTGAACAGGAAAACCTTACACATTTTGTATGACATGTATCAATTATACTATCATTAAATACTCTCTTAAAATGTGCAAGTTCCTCATATAGGTGGCCTTTAACAGCAGTAATGTGCAAGTTCCTCATATAGGTGGCCTTTAACAGCAGTAATGTATGTCTTCTGTACAGGTGTCTTGAAGGGGTGATAAATGTCTTGTTTCAGATACAGTTTGAGTAGGCTTGCAGTAGAGTTCATGTTGTGGGGTGCTTTCATTTTTGCAGCAAACTAAGGCAAACAAGTTAAGAAGCATCCATCCTTTTTTATCTCCACAGTAAATCGTATATTTACAACAATTGAACTGAAATGGTTCAAGAACTGATATATTTTTCATTGCCATGCGGTCCACTGCTAAACTATCATCCACATACTCCTGAATACACTCATGAACAATCAAATTAGACACAGCAATTTACTTGTATGTTGTAACCCCTTTCACCTTTATAATGGTTCTGGGAAGCTATTCAAATCTATAATCTCTCAACTGCCAAGCACATTTCACAGAGAATGGTAGAAGCTTAAGCTAAGGCAGGCACATCTCCCTCCATGGTATACCAGGTGTACTTTATAAGACTGAAATCATGTTAGCTGGAAGGCCACACAAACACCCTCATGCCCTTGAAGTGTTCCTCAGATTATTCTGACACAATTCAGGAGTGCTGGCATGAAACATTGCCTTTCTGTAAGCTGAAGGTTGATCTCCATTATCAATGGGCTGAATACTGAAAGTTTAGTTATGTGATCCTCATATCATACATGAGTTTTTCTATCAAAATAGGTAAAATATTCACAAAAATAAAGAGAAAGTCTTTTATGAAAATGGTTACTGGTGTTGGTTACATGAAGGATGACATGATACTTTGCAGGGAAAGAGTATACAAGAGAGTGGAGTGAGAGTGGACTATTGTGTGTCAAACAAATAACATAAATTGTTCCTGAATGGAACATGAGTGATACACACTGCTGCTGGAGACCAGTAGATCAATGATGGCTGAATATTGCAATGAGATGGGCCACTCATTGGATTATTGCAGTATCTAAAATTTTTCAGCCACATCATCATGTTGGGATTGTGACAATAAGAATGTTATTAATCTCCACCTGTCAAAGGATTTACTTAACTGTGGTAGCAGCTTCAATTTATATTGTGCATTGTATCCAACAGTTTCAAGTAGACTGTTGTCAATAGATATTGCACAGGACTCTCGTCAGTGCTGCTTAAACTTGTGGGCCCAGATGGTGATCGTAAGTTCTGTTAGAAGAGGGTATACAGGGACGGCATGTCTCTGATGCCTGAGTGACTTCTCTTTGGCTGTTAATCTGTTGCTGTATGTACATTAGTATTGTCAGCGTGTTTATAAAGTGGATATGAGGACTGCATTGTCAGTTTTTCAACTCAGAAGAGAACCAGATATTTAACAGTTTAAATATTGAGATAAAATTGATTTCGCCTATGTCATTTGACTGGGTGATTATGTAGAGCATTCTCTTCCTTACCTCATTTGAAGCTTTCCCACAGGTCACATAATCACGTGTAGAAATCGAAGGTGGTAACTCATTAATATATGAGATGAAGGTAGTCACCCTGCCACGTTTCCCCGAGCAACACTAAAATTTAGTGTTGTATCTGTTCATGACATGCAATCTCACATAACATGCTTTGTTGGGCCCATTAGTTATGAGTCAGTCCAGTGTCATATTACCTAAATATTCCATATGAACTTGTTTTCAGTTGTATATGTCACTGCTGTACTGATTGAAAAGCATTTTAAAAGCCAAGTAACTTCCAATCCGTCTATTTCCCTTACCTGTATGATTATTGGAATAGTGCTAGAAAGGTGGATTGCATGAAATTTTGTAACCTCGATGACTGCCATGCAGAGTACCATTTTATTAGAGGTTGTTCATCAGTACTAAACTCAATGATGGTCTAGAATTTTCAGATAGATATAAGTGAGCTGAATAATGCAAATGTTACTGAATCTACTGGGTCTTTTTGCAATGCTTCTTATACTGTGAACTTGATATAGAATTAATAGAATATTTTCATGTAAAGATATTTCCATTTTGTAACAGATATAAATGGAATATTATGAAACCACTAGCTTTTGCACCTGATGTTTCTTCTGCTAGCAAATTTGGGGGGGGGGGGGGGGGGAGGGGGGGATAAATTCCTTGTCATATTAATCTGCTGTGTCTCCCTTGAGATGGAATTTTGGGTGATTGTATTTTTCAGTCCTTATGTAATTGTGCATCTCTCTGTCCTTCTCTGTCTTATATCCAGCAAAGAGAGAAGAGTTGAGTTTCCTCTCACCTTTGCCTAGTATTTATCCCTTGACCTTGTGCTCTGGTTCGGTTTACTACTTAATCCTCTAGCACCGCTCACAGTTGAGAAAGAATGTGACTCAGTTTCATCCACTATGCAGATTTAGGTCTTCTGTGCTTTCTGTAAATTTTTTAAGGTGGATGCTGAGATGGTTCCTTTCAAATGGACGTGACTGATTCGCTTCCCTGTGTTTGCCCAATCCGAGCTTCACTTTCTAATCATGTGACCATCAGTGGGTTGATGACCAATAATCTTTCTCCCATACTTTGTCTTGAGCAGTCTTGTATATTCCGTCCCCTTTGCCTCTTTAATCAAATGAAGGATTTTCAGGTCCTTATAGATGCCACTCTTGCCTTCTGTTTCATCTGCATCTTTGTGAAAGAATTTTTTTTCTATGCAGTATGAAACTGGAAGAATGTACAAAAACATGTGCTATAGAGATAATGCTAAATATACACTGCCCAATGGGATGCATAATGTATCAATGTCCTGCAGTTTTGCAGCTTTTATGTAAATAGTGATATGTGGTGTTATTCTCCCCAGAAGCATCTGAAAATATGAGGGCTATCCACAAAGTACATTATGTTTTGGAATTAAAAATAAATAAAGTATTGGAAATTTTTTTAATTATATACAGATGAAATCCACACTTAAATACTACTTTTCTACGTAGTTGCCATTTAAATTAAGGCACTTATTGTAGCGATGGACAAGCTTGGAAATTCATTCATCGTAAAATTCGGCCGCCTGCGCCTTCAACCACGTGGTTAATCAGTAACCCGGTAGAAATACGATTTTTGTGGATTTCCTGGAAAGAGGCACTACAATAAACTCTCAAAGGTATTGCAAAACTCTGCACAACCTCAGAAGAGCAATACAAAACAAGCGCAGGGGAAAGTTGGGCTCAAAGATCTTGCTGATTCACGACAATGCCCGGGCCCACACGGCAAATGCCACTCGTGAAGTTCTCGAATCTTTTAAGTGGAAGTTGTTTCCTCATCCGCCGTACAGTCCCGACCTGGCACCGAGCGACTTCCACTTATTCCCAGCAATGAAGAAGTGGTTGGCTATGCAGCGTTTTGATGATGACGCACAGCTTCAAGAAGAGGTAACCATGTGGTTGAAGGTGCAGGCGGCTGAATTTTACGATGAAGGAATTTCCAAGCTCGTCCGTCGCTACGATAAATGCCTTAATTTAAATGGCAACTATGTAGAAAAGTAGTATTGAAGTGTGGCTTTCATCTGTATATAATAAAAAAAATTCCAATACTTTATTTATTTTTAATTCCAAAACGTAATGTATTTTGTGGATAGCCCTCGTACATGATACATCAGTTCATCTTAAAATAAGTATTTAAGAGTAAATTATGTCTCAGATTGATGTGTTTTTCCTTTGTTCGGTTGTTGATGGTGTACAGAACTTTAGCAAGGAAGTAAAATAGCTTGTTAGTTCTGTTTCATAGTTGCCTTATTTGTACCTTGATTGGATTAAAGTATCAGTGAGTTGAGTAGTCGGGGTCAGGTGTCACTCAACAACTGTTATATTTTGATCTCCGTGCAATTACTGCATTTTATATTTTGTAAGTGCTTGCCCAACCTTATCAGCTTTGATTGGTTGCATGGGAAGGCAAATATGTTTAACTTATATAAGGTTAGGATCACAAAAAGATAAATCTTTTGTTTGCATATACTGGTACTATCTTGATACTGAGAGGCCGTTATAAGTATCCAAGCGACAGTCACATGAGAAAGAAGTGGAGAACTAAATATTGGGCGATTTTGTGTAATATAATATGCCTACAAAGGGGGTGGTGGCGTAAGTGAAACAAAGCAACATTTGTTTATGAAGTTAGGCTTTTCAAAATTTTTTAAATGCATGTTTTGTCTTTCCCACACAATTTTTGTAAAGTGTTTTTAAGTAACTTATTCACTCAGTTGTTTTTAAACCTAAGAAGAGAGAGTATTTGCACTAAGTGGATATTATATTGTAGGTGCTTTCAAAGCTGTCCTAGCATGCCATGCAGAATTTATTATTGTGTTTCAGGTTTCTTTTTCACATTTGGTCAAAATCACAGTTTTTATCAGATTTACAGTTTATTTTTATTTATGAATTAATTGGTTACAGGTTACTACACATCCTCTTTCCATAATGTTTTCTGCAGTGGGTCAGGTTTCTTTATGAAGCAAGAACCAGTAATTTCTGGTGTTAGTAGTTATTTGTTAACACCTTGCATAGATATTCTGTTGATATAACCTGTTAACATCTTATAAAACAAGAAATGTTTATAGAAGGTCCTGGGTGGAATTCACATAATAGATTTCCTGTATAGTTGAGATGCTTTCCTTAACTTTTGGATTATGTCTTCCTTCAAAGCTAACTATTTCAGAAAACGCACTGCATACCTCAACTCTATGGTATATCATTACCTTTTCTCTTTTCTTTATTTGTAAAAAGACAAATTAAATGGCTATGCATGTATTGGCCATCTCCAGTATGTTTTGCCTCTGAATGCTGCTCTCCTTACATTTTGCATTTCATCCCTTTTTGTGAAGGGCACACAATTTTTCAGAAAGAGAAAAGACTATGTATAATATGCCCGCCCGGTTAGTCATGCGGTCTAATACATTGCTTTCTGGGTGGGAAGGTATGCCAATCTCCGGCATGAATCTGCCTGGCAGATTAGTGTTGGGGTCGGGTATGGCAGCCAGTCTGTGGATGGTTTTGAAGGCGGTTTTCCATCTGCCTCAGCAAATGTGGGCTGGTTTCCCTTATTTCGCCTCAGTTACACTATGTCGGCGATTGCTGGGCAAACACTTTCTCCACGTACGTGTACACCATAATTACTCTACCATGCAAACATTGGGGTTACACTCGTCTGGTGTGAGACGTTCCCGGGTGGGTCCACTGGGGGCCGAACTGCACAGTAACCCTGGCTTCAGTGTGAGGCGGCGTTGGGGTGAGCGGAATGCTGTAGCATGTTGTAGGGTTGTGAACCACTGAGGGCTATGGCGGGGATGAAGCCTCTCCATCGTTTCTAGGTCCCCAATTCCATACAGTACAATGTATAATAATCTGAGACGTTACAAAACTGACTCAATATTAGTCACCTACATCTGGAATCTGAATATTGGATATCATAGTCCAGTGAATACATAATTCTTTAATGCTTCACATCAAGTGCCTCCAACTTCATAGCATGTGGTTTAATTTGAAATGCACAGTGAACATACAGGCAATCGATGTATTTCAGGTTGTCTCTCCATATATATGGTTACTAGTGTGTCAGTCCTACATGGAAGTACAGTGTGTTTCGAGATTCTTTTTTCAGAACATATAAAAATTATGTGCTGCATTCCATATGGAAGATAGCTGTACTTGATACACTTATGACTTTTGAATTTATATCAGACATAGGTCACAGCAGGACACATAGCAAGAATTCTTGGCAATTTTTACCCTGGCGTAGTTTTTATCTCTTCTACATTAGGACATGGAATGAATGTTTGGGCAAGCTTGGGCATAACTTGTAGTGTCTTGGTTGTGCCACCATTACCTCAGTTGCCTGGTCTCATTATTTCTCATAATTTTTGTGAAATGTGTCTCTCATAATTCCCATTGTATATTCTCCAACTGATGTTATACATTTGAAAATGATGTTGTAGTTCGTTGAAACCGGAAATGTAACCACATTTTTTAAAGAAAATATTTTATGTACTGTGACAATGGCTTCACTGTTGTAGTGTCAAATAAACATGTAAGTTATATTTTGGTCACACTCCTTACGACAATTATGTCAGAATATAGATATACGATTACTTACTTCAGCATGATAATGTGTGAATGATACTTATTTGTGGTTTATAATTTTACTTTGTTGTTTGCCTCATTAAATCCGACTTTTTTTTTCCATTTCAGAAATTGGTAACTGGTAATAAGGATGTTTTAGTATCTCTGCGAACTAATTTTGACAAGCCAGACATAATGAAAGAGCAGTTCAAGAAATTGCAGCGTAAGTTGTTGTCCTTGATATTATCTCGAAAAAGACCCATTGTTGCATTTATGTTTAACATGTTTCTTCCAATGAAAGCTTTGCGTGTAACTGTGTCAAAAGAAACTTGCTTACACCTTCTCATATTTCAGAAGTTTTACTAACAATTCAAAAATGTTTACTGTCAAATTTCAGCGTATAATTCTTGCACTCATTAGCACTAACATAGTGTGAGTACTAAAAAAAAAAAAAAAAAATACATTGATACTCATCATTCTTTTTTTCTGTATGTGTATTGAAGTAAAATAAACTGTGGATCCTTAGCTAATTTTTCTGCAAATATATCTGACAATTTTCAAGTAAATGAGCATTTGATTGAATGATAGTATTCTGCCACAATGCCACTGGATGGATTGAAGTATACCACACATATTTCTATTTATTATTCTTAACAACCACAGAAAAAAAAATGTAATGATAAAGTTTTGGGAGTATTGCCTCACTTGGCTTTTGGTAAGGTTGCTAAGTATCAGAGGAACAAAGTCAAGTTGGTGAATCTAATTCAAAGCATTTGTCTCAAAAGTATGTAACCTTCAATTAAATCAATTTCATGATAAGGTGAAGTAGTCATGCATAGGCTTAAAAAGGAATCGACACATCAGTGAGAGGCAAGACAGCACAGTCATGATAGTACCACAGTACATCATCAAATGAAATATGCTTTTGAATTTTATCACAGAGTAGTTAACATGAAAGGCATAAAATTTGCAGCAGCTGAAATAACAATGCTTGATAGGGGGTTTGAAATTTAATGTGGATTATGTGTTGGCATGTAGTACAATTAATAACTTGATAGCCAAAAGTAAAGAAGCTTTGGATCAGGGACCACCTCCAGTATTAATTTCAAACAAAATCATAAGGAAAATAGCTAGCATAATCTAAAAACAAATGAAATGGGAAAAGGAGCCATGGAATGTCAGATCTGAATTACATATAACATGAAATTAATAAGAAATTGGAGACATGGATTTCCATAGCAGTTAGAATGAATCATAAAGAATTTCTTCATTTTAACATTTGGGTGTTTGTAGGATCAGCTATGGAATGTGAGAGAAGTGCTATGTAAGCCATACAGGCCCAATCATTAATGACATGTTTAAGCAACACATGCGTTTACAAGTAGTAGTAATGTTTTGTCTTTTGGCATACAGATATGGTAAGTAGGGCATGAGGCCCCAAACATCGACAGTAGAATTCAGATCCTTCATAAACTGAATAAGGGAATGTTCAGACACTCTCTAGGAGATTAAAATGTGCAATATTTTTTACAGACTACTGGTATCCTAAACAAACTGAATTCCAAAACTGAAAATTCCTCTAGAATGTTGATGGAATACTACATGCCATGTTGCATTTCTTGTGTTTCGTTTGTTAATATCAGAGAGTGCAGTAAATGTTTCTGCTCCTTCACATTGATGTTGTATTCTCATAGTTTGCTTCTATGTGTCGTACCATATAGTTCTGCTTCTACATATCATACCATATACTTTGGACCTGTGCTCTCTGTTTGATTCCATGTTACCCTTTGCCATGCCATGCCTAATTTCAATATTACTAGGTTTATATTCATTTTTTGCTTGTTGGCTTTTGCTTTACATTTTGAGATGATTTTTAAGGATGTATCAACATCATGTTGCATGTTGTGAGACTGTCTGTCTTTGTATGCTTTCCCAGCTTTCTGATTTGGGGCACCATGTAATCTGGTTTTGGGATTTTGTGCATACACCTAATAGTGGCCAACTCAGTTTAGTACATAATCCCATCTTTTACCTTTTTATTGTTTTATTTTTTACTGTTTTATATTAATATTTTCTCTTTGTTCGGATGTTGTCATTGCTGCATTTGCTAAGAAGAATAATGAGAAATGTGTGTGGACACTAGTGTGTATGTTGTTGTTGTATACTGGTTTTACTGTAACTTTTATCCCATTTTAAATATTACATCTATGATTATGTACAAATGAAAGGTACTCGATTTTCGTAAGGCCACATGTTCCTATCTTTTTATCCAGTATATTGAGAAGCTGATATACTGTATAAATAAAATTGGTACAAAAATTTTACAGCATGTAATTATTACTGTTACAGTTCATAATTATTATACTGTTGGTTGTTTCTCTGTTAAGTGACCTCCGTATGAACCATCCACAAAGTAAAAAGGTACACAGAACTTTGTTTCTCTTCCTGTTATTCATATACTGCTATTTGTTGTTTGCATAGGTTTATGAAGATTACTGCAACGTTATTTGAACTACGCATAAAGTGTATCTCATTATTGAAGCTTATCATGAGCAATTGGCCACAAGGTGTCAGTGTACATTGTCCAGAATACTCATACACTCCTGTGTTGTATGTTACATCAACGTTGTTTGAGGGAAGCTTGGTGTCACGTCTTTAATTGTGAAATCCAGTAATGTGATAAATTGTTTTATTACATGATTTCTCCTTTACTGTATGCTGACAACTTTGACTTGTGTTTAACCCTCGCAATACCAAGAAGGGAGTACTTTATGCCAGCCTTTTGAAAATATTATAATTTAGTCAGTTATTTTATATTTCAAAATTTTTTATTTAAAAAATTATTGTATTTAATAAATGCTTCTATCAGATTCCATAAATGTTTTAAATGTTTCAGTTAAACTTAAACCAAAAATGTAAGTTGTAGCTGTGAAGTCACTTTCCACAGTGAATGCTGTATCCAATATCTGCAGTTTCAGGACCTTCCTTACATATCAGTGTCTCTTTAAAAAGTAAGTTGTAAGTAAAAGTCAACAAAAGATAATGTAATTTGCAGTTTTTAAATTTTTTTCTAGTGAACATAAAGCACTCCCAGCTTGGTAGTACAGATGTAGATGTTGATAAGAGTGATCTAAAAGATATTTTTGGGTTCTGGATCCTCCTTACATATAAGTACCTCCTTGCACAGTGCGCACATGGTATGCAGTTCCTTACATACTGTTCAATATCCTGTCTCCTTGTTCTCCACCAGTATTGTTCAGTGATTCTGTGGTCAGTTATTCTTCATCCCCCATGACTTGCAAACACATGATGGCGCATTTCCTTAAACACTTCGTTCCTCAGAGCTGCGAGTGCCACAGTGCGTGACCTGAACTTCGTCATCCTTTACAGTAGTGCGTGGTGCATAGCGAACTGTGACTACATCCTAAATAATTGGCAGTCTTCATCAGTGGTCTGCACTATTTGCTTCTCTGAAAGGCTTCTACCAACCACTGCCACTTAATGCATCGATGTTGCTGTGTTTGCCACTGTGATTGTGTACTACCTCCTAATCACGTTTGCTTAATTTTAGTGCACAATAATTTAATCTGCTCAAAGGATCTTTCAGTCTAATAACAACTTTAATGCCATATGGTCTGTTATATTTTTAATTTACTAATGGACAAGTGACAATGAAAATGGGTATATGACACTCAACATTTCCTTCTCTGTGGTTGAGTAATTCCTCTTGTCTTTGTTTAACTGCCTCAGTTTGTATGCCATTTGTGCTCCTTGTCATTCACATCCTGACTTAGAATGCATCCTATCACTAGGTTGCTTGCATTACAGGACAGGATAAACCATTTCTCGTAATTTGGAAATATTTACACCGGACTGGTTGTTAGTGCCTCTTTCAGTTTCTCAATTGTGTTATGACAGTCGAATGTCCGCCGTATTTTACGCCCTTTTTTTAACAAATGCATTAACAGCCTAGCAGTTTCAGCAAATCATTTGACAGATTTTCTGTAATAAGTACTTTGATCTAAAAATGAATGGAGTTGTTTCACAGTTTGCAGTGGTAATAAGTCATTGACAGCATGTATCAATCTTTGGTAGGTTTTCATACCATCTTGGCTAATCACATGGCCATTCATTTTTGTTGATGCAGAGTGACATTTTTCAATATTTCATGTTACGTGAGCCACACACAACCTCTTAAATACCTCCTCCAGCTCTTGTGGGTGTACCTCCAAATCCCTAGAAAATAATGTAATGTTGTCTAAATAGACCATACACTGATATGGTTTTAACTCTCTTAGTACTGAATCTAATAACCCCTGAAACATGGATGATGCATTCTTCAGCCCAGATGGCATCCCTTGATACGTGTAGTGTCTCCAAGGAACAGTAAATGTTGGCTTTGGCTGATCTTTGGAGATATTTGTAGTGTCATCAAGGAACAGTAAATGTGGGCTTTGACTGGTCTTCGAAAATTAATTCCAACTGATGATACCCACTCTTTAAACCCATCATGGAGAAATAATTACATTGACCCAGGTTGTCCATTGTTTCCATTATATTTGGTATAGAATATGTGATGAATTCCTCCATTAACGGATGTAAGTGCCAAGGTATTCTGTACGCTTTTTAATAGAAATGAGTCTTATTCCCCACTGTGTCATGGGTGTCGCTGGTACTGGTCCACTAGGATTGAACAAATCTGCAAATCTCTTTTCCTTTTCAATGCTGTACCTTTTTGCGTAATGCAGATGCTTCGATGGTTTGCTTGTGGCAAAGGTCTCCACTCACCCTATCTAAATTGTCGTCATCATTTAGAATGTCCGAATCAGAAATCGTTAACCCTTTTGACAGATCCACTTCGTCAGACCCAAACTGGAACCACATATTCTCCATTTACTTCCTGCATGCATGCATGCATGCCATGCTCTTGCATATAAAATGTTGTGATGTATCCAGTTGTGTTCCAACAACTCAGTAATACATAAAACGTCATCAGTAGGTCAACACCCACACTTTCCCATACCTTGTACTACTCTGGTAATGTGAACTGAACTTTAATGATGGTGCATTCAGTTTACTTGGCTCCACCATCATGATTGGCGAACCTTCTGACAGTGCATCATTTGCAGCAGTCATTTGAAGCTGGAATAATGTCCCACTGGGTTCGATAGCGTGCTGCGATAGATCAGTCTTTGCATGATGCTTACTCGGGAAATCCAGCCCACAATTGCACAGTACCCCTCACCAATAAGGGGCAATACTTTTGTATATTCCTTAAAATTCTTTGTTACAATACAAAAACTTAACAGTGCTGACCCCAATGATGCCACATTGTTCCACATAAATCTATATTGCAGAGAATAAATCTGTTCCCACCTAGGAGGTGTAGACTACTTACCAACACATGAGCCTCTGTGTCCAGTAAAAGCTTATATTCTGTTCTGTTTACCATGCCAACCAC
Organism: Schistocerca piceifrons; assembly: GCF_021461385.2. Classification (NCBI taxonomy): domain Eukaryota; kingdom Metazoa; phylum Arthropoda; class Insecta; order Orthoptera; family Acrididae; genus Schistocerca; species Schistocerca piceifrons. Next base: position 277,746,167 of record NC_060149.1, read on the forward strand.
ATAACACTCTGCCTCTGCATGCACCTTAGTTGCATTGCGCTCTATTGGGAGTACCATCTTTCTGTGAGGAATTCCCATTGTCATTTAATGGACTCTTACTATGATGTCACTCTCTTTGCTTTTTATTCTGACAATCCTGCACGCAGTGTCCTACCACCCCACACTCATGGCATTGCGCTACAATCCTGCTCTGCAGTCAGTGGCATTGTTTCTGAATGTAGTCTACACATCCACACCTGTAACACTTCTGACAGAAAAACACTATGGTTATCACATACCTGTGTTGCTATGTCTATTTCCCATAGTTGTGTAGCACTCTTAGTGACAGCAGCTGAATCCTTTGGATTCTTCATCCATACTGTTCTTGGCAAATTGGGTGGGAGCTCCCTCAAAAACATGTGCTTTGCTTCTTGTTGGATAATTTTATCCATCTCCTCATCTCGTATTAATTTATACATTTGCACATAGTTTCTGAGAATGTTTTCATTGAATCATTTCGTTTCTGAGACATACCATTGAGCTGCTGCCTAAAGAACCTGGAATGGTTCTTCTTGAGGTAGTGCTGAAAGAATCTACTCTTGCATTGTTCAAATATATGTGCCCTGTTCAAATCCTCATGATACAATGCATATGTTTTTTTTTTCACCCAAAAATCATAACTGGGCCATGTGCAAACATATTTCGTTTGACCAACCACCCAGACTCCAGCAACTCCCAAATTGTCAATAAATTCTGACTCATTCTGTTGTTTTATCCAAAGAAGGGGTTGCTAGATTAGCTGCAGTTGAATCCACAGAAAGACAAGTACACAGAATGGAGCTTTTGCCTCTACTGTCCAAGCTAGTTCACCCTCTTTATGCACATCATCAGCTGTTAAAGTATTGACTTATTTTGGTAAAGCAGCATTAATTTCCTTCAGCCTTCTACCTCTATCACCAAGTAGTCAATCACTTCCTGCACCATCACTCTTGTTTGAAACCCTGGTATTTGTGCAAATTCTATCTGCCAAAACCACAACACACTTAAAGTGTACCACAAATTGACCAAATGAGGACAGCTACTACTAACACCCAGGCATAAGAACAAAATAGATATTAATTCTTATGTCAGATCATTGCCCATTTGTATTCTGAACATATTTGCCTCATCTCCATAACGTCGGCAAATTCTACATGTAGCTGCACCAGACTGCATATAAGATAGTTCGTTTCTCGCTAGATTACAGTGTTGGCATCTCACTGGCTGTAAATAGTATTCTCTGTAGTTTCCCTTAACTGCGACAAATTCACAGGTCCCTCAGGTTTCACAAACTGTACTTTCATGTTTCTATGCACATCAATTCTATCCAACATGACCATATGCAAAACAAAATAAAAAGACCACAAAAATAAAAACCTCACTCAAAAAACTCATACCATCAAAAATACATGTTGAGGTTGGAGATGTGGTCCTGGATCAAGCTACAGATGTCAATACTAGTGTCTGACACCAAACGTAGAGGCCGAGGTTGGTTGGCCACTACAGTGAATGGTGGAACTGGGGTGGCAGAGTTCAGGAAGCCATTGGTTCACTACCGTCGGTGGGGTAGCGGAGGGGCAGCAAGTGCATGTCTTGTTGTCACCTGACATTTTGTCATGAAAACAGGATTCTTAAAACATTCGTTTATTGCTCATCAAACAACAACAGTTGTGATGATTCTCGGAGAAGCCAATGCCTCCAGACCATAAGCTGTATACAGTTGGTGAGAAGGTGCTGTGGTCAGTGAGCAGCTTGTTGTTGGTGACTGCCCACAGCATCCTTCGGCCAGTGAAGTGATGGTGGCGCAACTTGGCCAGGATGGTGATTCCACCAGCAGATGGCAGCCACAGTGATGGCCACACAGACTAGAGGCAGCTTGTGGCTCATAGCAGATCAGCAGCATCGGGATGAGCACAAACAGCAGGAATGGAGGTAGCAGCCGCAGAGTTTATCGGTGGTGCCTAGTTGATCCGTGGAGAGTCGTAAACCAGCGTAGGTTCCAACTTGGAGCTGGTGACTGACAGACTGCATACTTCTGTCTAGAAATGAGTAGCATTTATACGGGCTTGGCCCATCCTTGTTTTGCCAAGGCATCAGTTCCAATCACGTAAGCAACAACAAAAGTGTGGCTTGAATGTGAAGCCATCAGATCACCCATGCCCCAGAGACTCTTCCTTTTTGCTACGTCAATGATATTACAACTCTGGTCCATCTGCTGGCTATGTTGTGACTACTTGATGCTGTGGTGGCAGTACTTGTATCATAACTTCAGGCCTGGTGTAAGTGTCTGGGAAATATTCAAAACGTATTGATAATCCAGGAAAACAAACTAGGTACTACTCAGAATAAAAAGCATAGAAAAGACTGTTAAATTTGAGGAAGAGTTAAAAGGTAACTTAGTCTCTCCCTTCTTTAAAATGTAAAAGAAAATTTACAAGCTAGTTATTTTAGGAGACTTCTTTTCCAGACTATAATATCCAGTGTGCTAACCACTGTGCCACCTTGCTCAGTGTTACTTTTCAAATCTGAGGCCAAAAACCTGTAAAATAGAAGTTCTGCTATTGATTTAATAGATTCATTGTCATTCAAAATGTAAAAACTCTTTGCTATCCTGTTACATACTGTAAATTTAAATAACTTCTCTTAAATTTTGGTACCAATAAACATAAAATCTGTGTGACAGTAAATCTCATCTTTGGTTTCTTGTATTGTAATATTGTGAAAAAAATCTCTAATAACTAATAATTAAAACTAATTAGTACAGTTACTTTCAGTGTAAGCTGCTTATGTAAAAAAACTAAAAAAAATATTACTTCTTTTTTTCTAGATGTTGACAATGTGTTGCAAAGGATGACAATTGTGGGGGTGATTTTGAGTTTTCGGCAGTTAGCACAATCAGCCTTAGTAGATGTTCTAGAAGAAAGAATACCATTTCTTTTGAGCTCCATACTTGATTTTTATAACCATCTTCCTAGTGGAGACTCAATGGTTAGAGTTGCTGTTGTTCAGGTAATGTCAAGTGTTTTGGGTAAAACAGATCTGTTAGTAGTTTTTCTTCTATTTACATAGTAACAAGTAAGTGCTTAAACTGAAATATTCTTTTTTAAAAAGAAAATAGTATTATTTTTATAATGGATTGAGATTCTCACAATTGTGTAGAAATATAAAAACATGAAAAAATTATAGTGGCACAAAGTGAAAGTTGCTCTGTGCACCCTGTTAGACTGTCTCATGATCCAGCATATGTCACAGAAAGCAATTTGTACTTTGTATATTTTAGATGAACACTTTCCTTCAAGAGAAATGTGTAAATTACCTTAAAACTGACTGCCAGCATGGAGATGGACTTAGATCTGGAACTAATTAAAGAAAAATAAATTGCTCATTTGGCAAAATTATCCTGGATTTCAGCATATTTTCACATTGTTATCTAAAATTAATAAATCTGTAGTAATGCCCAAGCAAATTGTTCCCAAAATAATTTTACTCAAGGAAACCTTTTTTCTTCCTCATCTCTGATAAAACTGTGATCAACAAATAAATTGTATTGTGCAGAAAGTTCAGGATTTTAAGTTATTTTAATAATGTTAAATATTAAGTACAGACAGAGAGATGAGACAGACAAATTGTGTGTGACCACTCTATTTACTGGCTGATGAGGTGGCACACCAGTCAGGCTAGCTATGCATTTAAAAGGTCTTGCATTTCTTCATCGTCATCATTATCATTGTGGTATCGATAGCTACGGTGCCACAGCGTAGGTGCAAGTTCTTAAGTTGGCACTACGACAGACACCGACGACAGCGCCCTCTAGCTGGCCTTGTTGAGCTCTACGAGTGCCACTGCAGATTCTACCCATTTGATTCCAAGAAGACGATCTAGCAACATTGTTTCTATTTCACAGTCGGCGAACCTCTACTTGTACGCAAAGTTAAGTAAAGGTGATTTTAGTTTCACACTGCAGTGCCAATAGTTCTACCTCACCTGCTCCTCCTTGCTTCCTGGCTTTGGCCTACCTTTGTTTTCAGGAGCAGACCCACGTGCCGCCTTCCAGGCGGTATACAAAAATAATCAACATCATCATCATCTTCTTCTTCTTCTTCTTCTTCTTCTTCTTCTTCTTCTTCATCATATTGCACATAAGGCATTTTCCTGTCCGGACTTCTCACTGTTTCCCATCACCTTTTCTCTTATCTTTGTAAATATCTTTTTTCAGCTGGTTGACAGCAGCAGGAAGTTTTTGGAAGACTAACATCTTCCATTCCTATCAAATGTTGAAAACGTGCAGAGTTGTTTATTTTATTTGCTTGTGAGAAAAACTACTCATGATGTGGAATGCATTGAAATATACAGAACACAGCATCTGCATTGTGTACAGCTGTGGATATTTGGAACCGATATGTTTTTGAACCCCTTCCTATTCTGCTTGTAAATGTTGTGTATGAAAAAGATAGCTTATACACGCATGAGCCCTGTTCTTTTACTGAGGTCCTTCTCCAGCATTTTCAGTGTGTACTGTCAGTAAAGATAAAGATCAACTTTTTCAGCCAGGCACCTGTGTAGTATGGATGTAAACAAAATTATATTTCTTTGCTGGTACATGTGTCATAATATTGTCAGTCCAGTCCCCACTTGACCTTCAGAATATTGTATGTGTATGATCTTTAAAACTAAATGGGTGTTTAGTTCATATGGATAAACTGAAATACTGTGCTATGGTTTATCACTAATAAAGATTAATTAAAAGCTGGTGATGGTTTACATGTAGGCTGCTTCTTAATTTTTAACATGTAAGCAGTTGACAACTCAGTTTTAAAGTAGCTCTAGTTCTCTTTGAAGATGATCCACACCAAGGAAATCACAAGACTACAACAAAAGATGAAAATATTAAGAAAATGCACCATATTGTATTACATTCCTAAGTGCAAAAAATTTTGTACCTTAGAAGTGTTTAATCGCTACACAGATTGTTTTTACAGCCATAAATCGGTATTTTGCAGACCTGAAATCACAATCCAGAGATGAAATCTATTCACTTTGGCAAAGTGCATTGATGTAAAATAAGCCACTTTGGAAAGTAAGAAAATTTTAAGAATAATCATTACCAGGTTGAGAAATTTTCTCCTTGTTTGTGTAGGTTATATTTTTAGTCATGCACTCCTTGACATTCAGTTGCAGAGCAACATCTCCATAAGATACATCATTTCTCTAAGGTAGTTACACTATTGTGTGTCATTAGTTTGAGATTCCCAGATACTGAGCTCAAGTTTTATCTCATATAAGTGTAACTCAGTTTATAGTTATGTTGTTAGCACTTCCTGCAAATGATTTCCAGATATTTGAGTATTTTTAATTCATAAGCAACTGTACAAAATCTTACCATTCACATCCAAAACAAAAATCCAGATACAAAGTGGGGCATCCATGACTTTCTTGAAATTATGAGATTTAAATTTGTGCTAGAATAAACTGAATGAAGTACTCAAAAAGATACAGTGATTAAAAGCAAATAATTTTCACCACGTGGTCACATTTTTGCAATTATTCAGTGTGGAAATGCTTGACACATCTTCTGTTTTAGTTTTTATTTGGTCATTGACAGTTTCGTGAAATGGTTCATTCTGATTATGCATGGTTCTTTATGCAAGTGTTATTAAAAAATTTTTTTGTCCTGTTTCCTACCTTGTTACTTGTCAAATGTATATTGTTTAGTGACACTGTTGTGAAACCTGCAACAAGCAGCTCATGACATATCTCACATGATATCTACTGTATCTCACATGATATCTAGTGACAAAGCAGGTGTATAGAGGGAGTTACTAGCAGTTTCTGTGCATATCACTCACTGCTGTCTTTGGTAATGGAGGCATTTTGTCTGGGTTATGAAACGGATAACACCTGGGCCGTGGACCTAAGGGTGCAGTATTTCTTAAACATCAAATTTATTTGCATGAGTCTGTTGCAAAAGTGTGTCATAAGTAGATTAGTGTCATTAAAGTCAACAACCATGTTGAACAGTGGAGAGCTCCACTTACCATTGATGCCTTTTGTTAACAGTATTATTTATGGTGGGGTTTGAGAGCTCACCGATATTCTACAGTGTATGAGCGAAATATCGTAATGGAGCAGGAGAAAGTAATGCCTACGACACTATTTCAGCAAATGGTGCTGCATACTTTGTTCTGAAAACTCAGTATAAAGACACAAATGTATTTGCACTACTGAAACTGAACCGCTGGTTGTTAACAACTGGTAGCATTTTCTGATGAGTTTTGTTTTCTACTTCATAGGACAGATGGGCTTTGATCACATCCAGGGAGAAAGATTGGACAATAATCACTCTGTGACCATGGTGGAAAAACATAATTATGAGGATGCAGTATTATAGTCTAAAGAAAATTTCCGTACCATTCATCTACAAAGAAGGCATGCTTGCTCGATTTGGGTACAAATTTGTCCTCAGATTTTATGTTCACCCATAGTTTATATGTTACTTGGGAAGAGTACTGTCTTTCAGTTAAATTAATTTTTCTCTCTCTTATTCTAGGTACTTCATTTGCCCTAGACACAATCACAAGCCCTTTGATATTCACCCGTAGTTAACATCCCTTGGTTGGGTAATATCTTTCAGTTAGATAATTTTTTCTATCTCTTATTCTTGATACTTTATTTGCCCTAAATGCAGTCATAAGGGTATATGACATTACAAATAACTAGACAATAAAGAGTAATAAACGAGTATTCAACCGTGAGAGAGAGAGAGAGAGAGAGAGAGAGAGAGAGAGAGAGAGAGAGAGAGAGAGAGAGAGAGAGAGAGTATTCTGCTTACCATCAAAAATAATAGCCAGTGAAGTGTAATAAAGTCCCAGTCGCAGTTCCAAATTTGGATTTCAGCCATTCCAGGGTTTGTGGATCACTGTTGAGGGCAAATACCACAACCTTGAGAGTAACTGACAAGTTAATCATTTATTGTTGCCAGTCCAGTATTAAAAAATTGATCAGCTCTGTGCTGGGTGCTAGTTCCTGGGGGTATCGCTGCTTGGTGACTCTGTAGTTGAGTAGAAGCCCACACTGGAAGGAGCAGATATCCATAGTCCCTAGTGACCCATCAGAATTGCTGTCAAGCCACAACACTAGATAATCTGCCATACTACAGGGTTAAAAGTTTCTGCAAATGGCTGGAAGAACATGTTCAAAACTAAAGAGTGCTCCCATGGTGGCCAAATTCTATAGATCTTAATCCAATTGAACATCTTTGAAATGAACTTGATCATTGCATTCACTGTGTGTATCCACCCTTCATTATCTGTGGCAACAAGTGTAGACAACATGGCTTCAAATGTCTGTGGATACTCTTCAGTACCTGAATGTCATTTCCAGTAAATCTTGCTCTTGTTTATACTGATAATGGTAGTTACTGCGGAAACTAGCAGATTATGGCAATGGTGGTGATGAAGATTATGATTATGATGATGATGATGGTGATTGTGATGTGACTTGATGCTGTGTGTGGAACACACTTTAACACCATACAGCACTTGTTCCATGTTCACAAACAGCTTGTGATATTACTTTTCCATGCACAAGGAATCATGTTGTAGCTTTTGCATGTCACCATTCATCCTTTTAGTACAAATATCAAGTGAATAAATGAAAATTGTGGACATTAATATTATGATGTGCCAGCTTTTTACAAGAGGTTTTGATGATCTCACATGTTTAATATTGGTTATTTCTTCTACAGTATTTTAACGACTGAGAACTGTACTGCTCACATTACAAAGAGTGGAAGGAGTTGTTCAGGATGAAGACCTTAAGTGGTCACTTAAAACATTAAAGTTGTCTCTCAAACATTTAATTTTTATTGATAGATCATTAATTAGTTTTATGGCTGTGTATTTCACACATCTTTAGGCCTAAGCTAGGTTCAGTACAAGCTAGTGCAGATCTTTTTTTATGTTTTAGTGTTGTGTGTGTGGATATCACAATTATTGCATTGCATTACATTACATTAGATGATCATATTCTTTAGACCTCCCTGGGATGTGAAAAGAAGTTTAAGACTTACATTTTATGTAAACAGAATACAATAGAATCACTTAAAGTTGTGAAACATTGTAATATGAAAGTGATAATGAGAATTATTGAACTGGAAAGGTTATGTGCATTTATGTCCAAAGGTAGTACAGGATGTTTCAAAAAGATTCGTCCAATTTCAGAAGTCTGTATCTTCCACATTAATGAAAATAAGGTCTTGCTTATGAATACAATATTCTTATTCTCAATCAAACCATATGGTTGTGCAAGGACGTGTCTTCTATATGCATGCGCATACAACCTTCAGATACTTTTTACAATAATGTGTGTTTTGGATCAAAGTTTTCATTTGTCTTTTACAAATGTTCAATGTGCACTACACCAGATGCATGATAAACATCTAGACAACAGTCAAATTCCTCTCATAATTTTACAAGCACAGCTGGAGTTAATGCATTCACTGCTGTTGCATTGTGGTTGACCAAAAGTTGTTGGAAGGGTAGGCACATAGACAGTCTTTCACAAACCGCCACAAAAAGAATCACATACAATAAAATCAGGTGACGTTGCAGACCAGTGGTACACTGCACATGCCATGTGCTCCTTATGGCCGATCCATTGCTGAGGGGGCTTGTATCTAAGAAATGCTCTTACATACAGGGGCCAATGCAGTGGTGCTCCATCCCATTGAATAACACTTTTTTTTCAGTTGTGAAAAATGCCAGCTCTCCAACATATCTAGGTATGTGATTCTAGTAAGCGAGCGAGTGAGTGAGTCATCTACAGGGGTTGGACAAAAATATGGAAACACTGTGAGAAAAGCATACTTGAACATAAATGCAAATGCTAGCCAAGCCTGCAGGCTGCACTGTTGTATTTGACTAGAAATGGCAATAATGCAGTGTCCTCAATACATTGCAAGTGTCAGTTGCATTCATAACAGCTGTATGGAGCTAAGGACTTCAAAAATGGGCAGATTATTGGTGTTTGTATGCTAGGTGCTTCCGTAACAGAGGTAGTTGAAGTGTTTGGTGGTTTAAGAGTCACCATATTGAAGGTTAATAACACACAAAGGGAAAATGGAAAAACCTCATCTGCTAAGTCACTATGCGGCTTAAAATGTGTGTTGAGAGATCGTGATGGACGGGCATTGAAGAAGATTGTGATGAAAAATAAAAGGATGGTAGCTGCAAAAGTCACTGCAGAACTGAATTTTGCCCTTGCAAACCATATCGGCACTATAACAACACAAAGAGAGCTCCTTAAGGTGGGAACTGGAGGGCTAGCTGGAATTCCAAAACCACAAGTCAGTGATGCAACTGCCCATAACAGGAAATTGGCGCTGAAGCCGTAGCGTATGGACTGTGGACTAATGGAAGAAAGTCATTTGTTCGGATTAGTCTTGTTTCACATTGTTTCCAACTTCTGGTCAAGTTTACGAAGGTGAGACATGGCAGGGGTTTGGCGACGATGATTTGGGATGTCATATTGCAGTATTCCCTGGGAACCATGTTTACTCTGCAAGGTCACATTACTGCCAAGGCCTATGTGAGCATTTCAGTTGATTGGGTCCATCCCATAGTACTGTGTTTGTTCCCCAATGCTGATGGAGTGTTTCAATACAACAGGGCCTCTGTTCAAACACCTCACATCATCCAGGAATGGTTTTCTGAGCACAAGTATGAATTGTCATGTCTCCCCTGGTTACCACAGTAACCAGATCTCAATATTATTGAAACTTTGTAGTCTGCTTTGGAGAGAAGGGTGCAGGATTGCTATTCACCTCCATCATTGTCACCTGAACTTGCCATTGTTTCACAGGAAGAATGGTGTAAGATGCCTTTGAAACCCATCCAGGACCTGTATTTATCCATTTATAGATGACTGACAGCTGTTCTCAATGCGTACAGTTTTCCTACACTGTTTTAGGCATAGTAATGTGTTGTGTTTGTGGTGTTTCCATATTTTTTGTAGCTGCATCTGGGAGGCCCCTACCTGCAATCATATAAACTGGCTACTTATGGATGGTACCAAGATAAACTTCTGGTTTTGATGTTGAACTTAAAATCCGCCCCAAGTTTCTATCTGTATTCGCATAGTAGATATAGTCTTGTGAAATTGGACAAATCTTTTTGAAACACCCTGTAGCATATTATTACGTATAATCAATGACAGAAACACCCTGTATTATGTTGTTATCATTGAATTTTATTGGTACTTTATTTTTCTGTGTTAGTCATAGAAGAACACTTTTTTGTCTATAAGTTTGTGTTTTTAAGTTATTAAAGTGACAGGGAGCATGTGATCACTGATTTACGAGCCACACTGCATGCATTGTAGTCCTGAATGGTGATGTGGAGGTGAAAGAGTATCAAGTGACTGGTAGTGTATTCCCAAGGATTCTCACAAATGCATGAAATGCCTCAGATTTGAAATTTTCAGTAGCACTCAACATGGTTAAAGTTCATAATATGTGTTGCTATTGCAAAGAATAAAGGCAGTACCATGTTGAAGAATTACACTGGCACGAAGCAAAATGTGCAGGCATGACAAATGTGCCCAGGCCCCAAGCAGATTACCATCTCAAGAAACCAGCAGTATATTCCTCTCTGGGTGTGACAAGAGGACGTAGTTCTTGCTATGTAGAAATTGCTCACAGCAGTAACCTCCGTCACTGGCCTTCTCTGTACTTACTCCCCTTGTGGCTCAAAACCTCATGCCAGTCTTCTTACTAGACACCTCTTTGGTAGCTTCTGTATCTGACATGTCAGACGTGTAACTCTGTTGTCTAAGAAGACTGTGATGGCACATTGTGGTGTTATGTTTGTGTGGTTATGGATGTGTCTGGAGTGAACGGAAGAGAGATGAACAACATATGGCCCTGCAGAATGTGAAGTGAGAAAAAGTGAAGGGAAAAATGACATTATCACATAAAAAAACATTACTGTAATTATAATCACCTAATTAACATGCTTTTGTTGCACTTTGTGTGTAACTTTCATTGGCAGGCATGTGTTAGGTGTGGATGACACAGTGGCTGTCTGCTGATATAAGCTTCTAAATGTTAACATGTTTCAGTACTGTTGTGTTTGCTGGTTAACTGTTTCTCTGTTAGCTACATACTCAATTTGATTCCATTGTTGTGCTATATTTGAGTGTTTTGTGAACACATAATCATTTTCCCATTATAACACCCATCTTTATCGTTTCCCCACGATATGATCTATCCTGTATTAGATACTGATATATCATTCTTTTGAATAGTGAGTCAGCTTGATGATTTATTGTGAAAGCTACAGAACCATATGTATGATTCTACAGCTTGACAAGGCAGTCCACAATTCTGTACTCACTCACTGTGTTCTTACTCAAATTGGGCCCTAAGAATTAGATATGGATATTTCTCATGTCTAGAAATGAAACCTTTTTTATTTAATAAACACCCCAAATTACTACAGAGCATTTCAGAGCTTAATGGATCACACCCCCTGTTAAAGGGTAATCTAATGCAGCTGTTTCTAATATACATCGGTGATTAAGATTGTATGAATTTTCTTGTTATTAGATTGGAGACATTCATTGCTCATCACTAATAAAGATATGCAATTTGTGTTTTCAGGCTGTTAGTGAAATGGCATCTGCAGCAGGATTGAGTTGCAAGGTTGATCCCACTCTTGTAGCTGCCCTTCGAAATCAAAAGAATGGTTTGTGTTTACATTTAAATAAGTTTAATAACCTTTATTTGTAAAAATGATGTTTATGCCAGGATGTGTCCATAGAAGTTCAATTTAAGGTTTTATTACATAGCTGAAACTGTTGAAAGATTGTTTACTTATGATTTGCAGCGGCACACTTTTTGACAGCATTCATCTAACATATATATTACATACCTCCAAACTTTTTTCCTCATTGTTGATTAAACTGTAAAATAGCATAATTGATTTTTGACAGATCAGGATGTGCTATAGCATTACCACTATAGCAGCTAGGGGCTGGAAGTAATGCTTCCGATGGCCATGTAATTCAATAAGGTACAGATGCCCCCTGGACAGGTCAGATGTCAAGTATCTTAGAGAGGGGTGTAGGAAGTGGGGGGGGGGGGGGGGGGGGGGGAATTACTGGGTTGAGTTTGGTGAATCTAGGTTTCATAGTGTGGGTCAGAGCCACCAATTCTCTGTTACCGTGAGCTCTGTACAGGCTACAGGAACCATCATGCAGACAGTGAAACAGTGTATGTAACAGGAATCAGGGATCTTGGTTTACCTGTGTAGATAATGAGAATAGTAGAAATCTCCATACTAAAGCCTCAGACTGAATGAGGTAGATGGCTGTTGAGGCAAAATGAATATTTGTGACCATCCCTTGTGACCCTTGCCACACTCACATGTCATAATATATTCAGTCGTAATTGGCTTGGCCAGATAATATAGGTGTCTCTGGATTGGCCTTTATTTCCCTACTTGCTAATACAGACAAAATCGTTCTCACTTCACAAATCCTTATTCCTCTCAGCAACAGGGGCACCTTTCTTGGAAACAATAACACTCACTCAGCAAAGAGAGCATCAGCTCAAAAGAAACAGCTTAATGTTGACAGGACCATTGAATATTTTTCCGAATATATTTTTCATGATCAAAAGAGAGGAAGGATCATTTGAAAAGGTGTTACCATTGTATTTAAATAAAGACCTGAAGTGTATTATCGGAAATCTGAAATCTATGTAACATTTTAACTGTGGAACACTTTCAATGGAAACTCTTAGTGTAGTGTATCCACATCATGTGGAGAATTCCATGTCTTAAATAAGTTGCACTCTTTCAGAAATATAATAAAGTGTTACCTCTTGAAGGAATTTTATTTCTATAGATACAAAATAAATAAAAATGTTGGAAAATAAGGAAGGGAAAGATATCAAGAACATAATAAAGAGAATGAATAATGAACTGGAGAAGACAGCAGTATTCCTATTGACTATTAATGCTCCATCATTACATGAACACATAACAGCTAGGGCTCTTCTTTAAGATACATCACCAACCCGATATGCCATTTCAAGTAGTGACATCATTGTTTGCATTTGTGGCCAGATAAGCATTCTAAAAAATTGAATGCCATTACCAAGACCTTAGCAGTTGAAACCAGCACAAATATTTGTAATTACCAGGTTTACACACATTGGTGGTCTTTCTGCTAAGTCATTTTTTTACTGATGCAACTAACACAAAGATTGCTGGAAAATTTATGCTAAGGCCCACAAATTCAGCTCTTCAGGCAGATTGAGAACTATCCAACAATTTGTTCCCATAAATGAAATCACTACTGCCTCCTTTGAAGAAAAAATATGCAAAAGAAAACAGAACTGCTGGAAGGAAGATTTCAAAACCCTCATTCCACATTTCAGTCTTTGTGAGTGACAGATTAGAGGATGGTGCATAAAATGTGGCATGTAAATTGTATTCATGCAAAGAAGGAAAGAGAAACTAGGGACTTTTAATAATGCAGTTTATTGACACACATAGCACCATTACTGTTTTCATACTGACAGATTCACCTAGAATGGTTTTTGACATTTAGATTACATTTGTTGTTTACATTTGTTGTCAGTTGTTTCCCCCCCCCCCCCCCCCCCCCCCATGTCAGCAAAGATTTTCTAAATTCTGAAAGTCCGTGGTTTCAATGCCCTCTGCCTGCCCCTGCTTACCCTTGCCACCTCTCATACCTAATCCCATTTCATTTCACTGTCCTCATGCTAGCCTCACACTACTACTACTACTATTACTATTACTATGCTTCACACTATCCATCCACATCTTCCTTCCTATGCCACTCTATTACTCTGGATCTTCCTGCTTTCTCAACATAGACACACAAACACATAGCAGTCCCTTTCCCTTTCCCTTTCCCTGACCATGGCCTCCCTTAGTAAACAGCACCATGCTCAACACCATTGCAATCTTTCCTAATCCTTCATCTTGCTATTCTCTTCCTCCCCACCCCATATCTCTACCATTCAAGATGATAATGTTTCATGATTTACAATTTTCATTAATGTTTTACTTTTTTTATGCTAAAAGGAATTTATATTTCAGCTTGCTTCTTCAAGCTTGTTACGCCTTGGACAAGAAGCAGATAAGGAGGCCATTCGAAACAGGGAGTCAGTATACCTACTTCTTGACCAGGTAGGTAACTTGCACAGCTGTGTTAACGAACAACATGAATCAGAAATAAATGGCACAGCACACAAAAACAAGCTTGAAAATGGTAACCATTACCCAAAATGTGTCATGCAAAATGCAGATAAAAAGATAATCATGACTGGTAACAGAGAAAGATATTTTATAACCAACCCCACTGTTTTTAAAGTCACAAGCTTTCACCAACTATTTCTAATGGATAAAATCAGAGAAAATATGGGTTTATGTAATATTGCTTCAACTATAAACATGACTGTATAATGCAATAATAATAAGAATAAGGAAAGAACTCTTGGGGAGAATGTGTTAAAAAATACTTTCATCTTGCAACCATAATAATTAGAGTTGTAATTTTTTGTTTAATGAAAAATGGAAAGTGCTCTGAAAGCATTAGTATTAGTATTTCAAAAAATAATACAGAACGTCTCAGACTGAACAGAAACTTTAGAAATGGAAACAATTTTCCGCACTGAAGACTAAATTATTAATGGCACTCAAAGGCAGAAATGTGGCAATTAAAACTAAATCTTGTCAGAGGGAGAAAGCATAGTGGTAATAGAAAACTTAGTTTACGGAACATAATGAGTTGAAATAGTTGAAAACAATTCAATTGAAAATGTTAGCAGAAAACACAGTATGGGCAGAAGATGCTTAAAAAATAAATATTGAAGTCTGATTGTTTCCTACTACTTCAAAACACCATTATTTAGATATAGGTTAAAACCAATGTAGTTTATCATGATGGGGATCACCTAACTGTTGTTTCTAGTCATACACAGCTACAAGCTGTCCCCTTAATTTACATTCAGATTCCCAAATTTTACTATTCATGTCTTCTTACCATCATGTCCATATGTAAAAACTGCTGTCACATGTTGCCCAATGGGGATTAATGGTTCATGCATGTGCCAGGGGAACACTTTCATCTAGAAAAGACCTGCAAACTCCTGATTCATTAAAGCATCTCACTGTCATGTATAAAACAGCTTCAAATGTCTGCTTACTTTACAAATGAGTTAATGTGTTAAGTATTTGACGTTACGCATGTAAGTAAGAAAATGTTTGGGGCAGGTTTGAGATTCTGCTTATAGTATGTTGGAAGTCCCTAAGTGTTCTCATCATGAATCACTGGATGAATATTGTGTGAGTATTTTGCACTTCAGTTTAAGGAAAAGCTAGTTTTTCATGCATGTCACTGTTTATGACATCATATCTCCTGAACTATGTGTTGTGCAGTGTGGTGTGTATGGATACGGACTTCAAATTGTGTTGCAAAAAGTTGATAGTAAATAAGTAATAAATTAAAACATCATATCTGATGCAGGAGTTTTACTGCATGAACAGAGAAAAGGTACTAAGAAATAAACTTCTTTTTCCATTCATCATTTTGTGGCAGGTGTCAGTGAGCAAAAGTTTTGTAAAGATTTGAAATTAAGGTTAAAGTTTGTGGGAAGAGTTAAGTGTTCTCATTCTTAAATATTGGATGAGTAAAGTCCGAGTGTTTGTGTGCCATCTGTTACATTGCCTCAAGACAAATACACAGTTTGTAAGTGTAATAGTTATCTTAGTGTGATAAGCTGTTAACATATGAGTATACCTCTTAATGAGTGGATTATGATAGTAAGTTAATTTTTTAAATTCAGTCAATAATTATGCAAAATATTAAAAATCACATTTTGGATGCCTCTGGAAGCCATTAGATAGGCAGCCTGCAACTGACTCTGGGGTAGTCATTTAGTAACATAGATACATGGTGTCCTTTCAATGGTCAGAAGGAACTGGCTATTCTGGTTAGCCATGACGAAACTGGCAGTTTATCACGAAGCGACTCACCATTATGCAATACCATAATGTGAAGCAGCAATCACTGTGTGTAGAGAAATTTGCATATTGGAATTAAAATGAACTGTACAAAATAATGTCACATGTAACTCACTTTATTTTTTTTTAGCATTCACATGTTTATTTTTTGTCAGCGTGTCATTCTTCCAAATCCAGTTTTCTGTGCTCCCTTGATGCTTTTCCTTTGCAATTTTCAAAATGTTGCCGACTGCAAGTGTTTTAAGCATGTATGTTCTTTGAAAGGAAGTATCTATTCTATTGCACTGTAATATTCTCTGCTTTAGTACATAACCATGCACTAGTTCAGTAGCTATTTCTTCATTACTAAGTAAGAACTTTGTGTATACAGATGAAAGCTATGCGTAGCACCAAAAGATATATTTGGAAAATCCAATTGGTCATTATTTTAATACTGTTGCAGATAGTGCAAGAGTCACCTTTTCTTATGATGGATCTGTTGGAGTCGTGTTTTCCTTATGCTCTCATCAGGAATGCTTAGCATGCTGTTTACAAACAGGAGCACATGCAAGTGTAAAGCACAATGGACATCATTTTTTTAAATAACGAGTGATATGCTAAATGCCAAACTATTCTGCTGTTCATCAGATATGTGTAGATTTTGTATGCAACAACACTGCCTTTAACCAAAATAAAATGTAAATTTTGTGTAGCTGGGTCTCTTATTTAATTTCCTCTGTTACTGTTGAATTATTTTTTTATCTCAACAATGTTCAGGTGTCCCATATTTATGGTGTATCTTGCTTATTTTTAACTGCTACCACATGCAGAAGTATATTTTAGATGTGTATTGATAATTAAGGTAGTCACAAACGAATAATTTCTGCCATTGATATTGAGAAATTTGGCTGTTTATTTTAAAAGATGCTTTTTAGAAACTTTCTGACAACCAGTGTTAAAGAACATAAGTAGTGGGAAGATATTTACTGTTTTGTTATAGACACATATACACAGTTTTCACCCTATGTTACACTGAAACATTCTATAATGTAATCACACATCTCAAGAACAAGCAAAATAAAATTTTTAAATTTATATTGGGTAGTGAGAGGAAGTCTATATCATTATGGTGACAGCTGTTTTTGTTTATAAATAAGTAAGGGATGTGACTATCAAATTAAGGGATGCTCTAGAAGTGAGAAGAAATTCAACCTAGTCATCAGCGCAAATGCCACAATTGAGATGAATCCAGATGAAGTTGAGGAATGTAATTCACAGTCCAGATGGTTGATAATGTTGTGAAATTTTTAATGGATGATTTTAAAGTTCATATGGGAAAGCAAATGAAAGATGTAAATAAGGTTGGGAGGTACTTGGTACACAAAATATTGTAACCCTGTAATTACAAAGTTTTCAAAATGAGCTACAATTTATTTCAGTTTCCACCAGAAATTCAAAGCAAACTAGCTGTTGCCATTTATTACAAGTTGAATGAAGATTATGACAGAGATAGCATCTAAAACAGGTTTGATTTTAAAAGTAGGATAAAATTGACAGTGTTGAAAGAGGATTGGTGATGGGCTTAGTGTAACTAAACTATGAGACATAATAATGTAAAACGGTTACTGTGGTCAAGTCTCAAGATGGCCATTGGCAATTGAGTACCACTTCATGTTAGCATTCAAGAGGAAGTAGATGCTGGAAATTTGGAGCATGTGACATTATGTCATTGATAGAAATGCTTGGAACAGCTGTAGCACTGTTGAGATTGCCTGGGATTTGCTGCTGATGCCTGATATCATGACTAGGGACTGGAAAATATAACACCTATGTTTGGCAAAATTTGCATCTATTTTTGGAGAAATTCACATCCACTTTTGGCAAAATTTGCATTTTTTGTTTGTTTGTAAATAGTTAGACACACAAATATAAAAGGTTGTCACACTACATGATTGAAGACAAGGCCATAGTGCTTTCAAATTGACTATTAAAATAAAGCACAGGTTTCTGAAATTTTTGTTTGAAATGTTTGCTTTTGCTAAAACTTCAATGGTTTCTACTTGAAATGGCCTCTGTGGCCATATTTTGGCGTATTTAAGATTTAACAAGTGATTGTTCTATCGAGAAGCATCTGCACATGCCACCAGTGAACTGAATGTGTGTCTCATTTAAGGTGTTTCTCAGTATTATTTTTCTTTTCCCACTCAATTCAGTGATTACAAAATCTACAGAATATTAATTATGCCCTTTCGTGGGGATTCGTAGCTGTGCGGCCCATACTTGACGACACTAAAGTTAAAACTGACAGGGAACTAAGTGTAGAATTGGATGTGAAATTAACTCTATTCGAATGTTAGTGGAAGAGTTTCTGTGCTGTTGAAACAGGAGATAGGTTTTGTTTTCCAACCAGTATAGTGCAGCATGCGGGCACTATATATTTGCAGATGGCCACAAATGTAAACAAACTGGAATTTTGACCTCCAGAGGGGAGAGGAGTGATGCAGGGAAACAATCCCAGCGTCCCTTTCGCAGTGCAGCAGCCTGCACCTGAGTTCGTGAAAGCAGAATGTACACATTGACACAGTGATTGCTGATTTGTTCTAGTGTTGTGAGGGCCATAATCAAACTCCATCAATGGACCAGAATGAGTCTCTTCACTCATTTCAAAATAAGAAAACAAAACAAGAAGCAACACACAGAACAAAACATTCGCGGATGGCAATTGCGCAATTGCTTGTTGAGATTGACAGACTACTGTTAACGAGGTGGCTCAGGGCCTGACCCATAGTGGTATTTGACACAACCACAGTTCAAAATACCTGACACCTAGAACTGCCACATCATTTGTGTCTGCATTACATCAAGTTTTGAATGTTAGCAAACAAAGAAATGTACATGCTTCTTTGTTCTAAGATGCTATTTCCCATGCCTGAGTACAATGTTGCATTATGCGGTGTATGTACCATACAGACCATTCAACCACCCACAACTGGCATGGCACCTGAGCATCGAACACACCAATATGTGGCTGCAGTCATGCATTTTTTATTGTGCAAAAACATTCTTGCACACATTATCTTCCCAAATTGAGCTTTGCCACATGATGTGCAATACCAATGACCAAATATTGGTTACATTTTTGGTATTTATATACAGAAAATAAAGCTATTTCAAACTGTCTCTAATAAAACAGTTCACCTGGATACAATTTGCTATGAAATAGCATCTCTTAGGTAAGTTCGCATTTTGAGGCAGAATTCACACCTATATTTGCATTTACTGCAAAATGAAAATTTTTCCGGTCCCTAGCAATTAATTGTGTGCATAGGGTAAAAGTTACGTGGTGCCTGTGGCAAATGACTATGATGAAGCCTGTCTGATGGTTGTGACTTCTTCCATCTCTGCCTCCAATAATGAGCTGAAGTACAGAAAAAATGTGGTGGTGGTGGTGGTGGTGGTGGGAAACCTGGAACAACATTACATTTTTGCCTTGATGATCATTTATCTCATAGTCTTGCTCTGACAATGTGGATGGCACACAGTGAGGGCAAGACAATGGGGGCTGAATGTGGTTGATGTAGCAGTGTTTGACAGTAGTGACAGAGATACACCTGGACTGCCATCTATACACATGAGCAAGCACTGTGTCATGTGACAATGCATCTGCAATGTAGAAGGCTGCTGCTAGTCCTCCAGACAGAGGAAAAAATTCCATCCTTGTTTGGTGTGCATGTAGGTGTGCATTCAGGTTCTGTCCTTTGGTACGTGTCTTCAGAATGAAGTTGTCAGTAGTGAAGCTGTAACAGCAGACCGGATTGGTCAAGAGAGCTCTATGACTTTGTGTGTGGATTAGTCATTGGATGTCACGTGAGTAACAAATCCACCAGGAGCATTTCAATCCTTCTAAAGCTGCCCAGGTCAACTGCTGGTGATGTAATTGTGAAGTGGAAACACTAAGGAACAAACGCAGCTTAACCAAGACCAGGTAGACTTCATGTAATGACAGATAGTGACCATCGAGCGTTGCAGAGGGTGGTTGTAAAAAAAAAAAAAAGATGTGAAATAAGTAGGAGTAACTTGTGAGTTCCAAATTGGTACCAGCAGTCCATCTAGCACAATGATTGTGTATAAGGCATTAAAAATAATGGGGTACAATGGTCGAGCAGCTCTTCATAGGCCACACATTTCAGTACTCAATGCTAAACAATACTTGAGGTGGTGTAGAGAATGATGTCACCAGATGGTGGATGACTGAAAATGAGTGATCTGGAGTGATGAATCATGCTATGCCCAATGGCAATCCATTGGAAGGATTTGGGTTTGGTAAAAACATGGAGAACATTACCTCCAATCATGTGTAGTGCCAGCAGTGAAGTACAGAGGAGGTGGTGTTACAGCAAGGAATGTTTTTTGTTGTTAGGATGTGGTCCTTTTATTGCACATCTGAAAATGCTAAATGTGGAAGCGTATAACACATTTTACACCATTGTGTATCGTGTACGATAGAGGAACAGTTTGAAGCTGATGATTGATGCTCCTAGCATAACAGTGCACCCTCTCATAAAGCAGCATCTGTGAGACAATGGTTTGAGGATAATATCATTCTTGAAATGGACTGGCCTGATCAGAGTCCCAACCTGAACACAGTGGAATGTCTTTGTGATGCCAGAATGAGATTTTCACTCTGCAGCAGTGTGTGTACTGATATGAAACTTTCTGGCAGATTAAAACTGTGTGCCAGACCGAGACTAGAACTCAGGACCTTTGCCTTTCTGCAGAAGTAAAACTGTGAGGACGGGTCATGAGTCGTGCTTGGGTAACTCAGTTGGTAGAGCACTTGGCGCGAAAGTCAAAGGTCCCGAGTTCGAGTCTCAGTCTGGCACACAGCTTTAATCTGCCAGGAAATTTTGCCTTTGGGATGATTTAAAATTTGGTGTTGATCCAAACCCTAGTGTCCAACATCACTGCCTTCTCTGGTTTCAGTTCTTTAGGAAGAAAGGGCTACCATCCCCCCACAGACATTCAGACACCTCATTGAAAGTGCCCCAGCAGAGTTCAAACCATTATAAAGATGAAGGGCTTACACATCCCACCTTAATGTCCACTAACAGCTGTCTGGATACTTTTGATCAGACAGTGTATCTTTTTGCAGATTGTTTGGTCCAGAACATATGCCATATTATCCTGTTGTGAATGAGGGCTAAAGTGTTGTATTGAATTATTGCGAGTGACTACTTAGTCTCATTTGTGGACATGATAATATAGAATTGCAATCACTGCTATACCCATGTGAGCTGGTAGAGAGACAGGTTACCCACTTTACAAATGACACATCTTCACCCACTACAGAGTGTGGGAAAGCTCAGAGAGTGGTATAATTTGTCCTTGAGTGACCCCCACATCAGAATTGATGCCAAAAGTCACTTATTAGAAATTGACTTGCAGACAATAACAAATGAATTATATCACTATTGAATATCGACTACCATGGAAGTGCATCCTGTGAGGTCAGGTAGGAAACAGTCAGAGCCTGATACTAGTCTTGCACCAGTCATTGTGATGTGAACATGTATCAGATAGTCTAGCTGTTTTCATGTTAGTGAAAGTGATGCAAATGCGAACCCAGCTTGCCCTTTTGTCACATGATATCTTATGAACCATGGATGAAGGGCAACAGGCAGCTTCCACATTCCCAGATTTCTGGAAAGTATTTGATGTGGTGTTTCACTGCCGACTGTTAGTGAAGTTCTGAGTGTACAGAATAGGTTCTCAGGCATGTGAGTGGCTCAAAGACTTATTATGTAATCGTGCGGTAGCGTTCTCGCTTCCCACGCCCGGGTTCCCGGTTTCGGATCCCGGCGGGATCAGGGATTTTCTCTGCCTCGTGATGGCTGGGTGTTGTGTGCTGTCCTTAGGTTAGTTAGGTTTAAGTAGTTCTAGATGTTAAGTCCCATAGTGCTCAGAGCCATTTGAACCTATTATGTAATAGAGCCCAGTACATTGTCCTTAATTGTGAGTGTTCATCATAGACAGTGGTATCATCAGGAGTGCCCTAGTGAAATGTGATAGGACCACTCTTGTTCCCTACATACATAAATGATATGACAGACAGGGTGAGCAGCAGTCTGTGACTGTTTGCTGATGATGCTATAGTATACAGGAAACTATTGTCTTTGGGTTACTTTGACTTTGACAGAATTTCTGGTTGGGAGAATTTTTGGAAAGTGTAGCTCAACCACTAAGGAGACTGCATACAGGACACTGGTGTGATTCATTCTTGAGTACTGCTCAAGTGTTTTTGCCAGATTGACTTAAAGGAAGGCACTGAAGCAATGCAGAGGTGTGCTGCTAGATGTGTTACTAGCAGGTTTCATGCCTCATGAACTCAAATGGGAATCCCTGGAAAGAAGAAGACATTCTTTTAGCAAAATGCTATTGAGAAAATTTAGAGAACTGACCTTTGTGGCTGACTACAGAATGATTCTACTGTCACCAATACACATTTCATGTGGGAACTACAAAGACAAGATAAGAGAATTAAAGCTCATTTGGAGGCATATAGATTGTCATTTTTTCCCTCGCTCTATTTGTAAGTGGAAAAGCAGAGAAAATGACTAACAGTGGTACTAGGTACCATCTGCCGTGCACTGTACACTAGCTCGTTGGTATGCATATAGGTGCAGGTAATCTGGATCTGCAAAATGTTAATTTAATTTTAAAAGATTCATAAGTGAATACTGTTGTGTCTAGACAAGACAGCCTAGACATAATGAGAGGAAGCCGAAAGGCACGCACTAAGCTAAAGCAGGATGACGTGAGGTCTGAAACAGGATACGTAATGAATGCTATAAAGAAAAGTACGTAGCTTCTGGAATACTTAACTTTAATCCATCCTTTTGGTACATCTGGAGATTGTGGCGATACAAGTGAGACTCTTTAGATACATGCAATGTTACTAATGGTGCCTTGCTAGGTCGTAGCCATTGACTTAGCTGAAGGCTATTGTAACTATCTGCTCTGCAAATG
Source organism: Schistocerca piceifrons (assembly GCF_021461385.2). NCBI lineage: Eukaryota > Metazoa > Arthropoda > Insecta > Orthoptera > Acrididae > Schistocerca > Schistocerca piceifrons. The sequence continues at coordinate 277,769,242 of NC_060149.1, forward strand.
AGTGAGGCTTCGTCAGTGTGCATCGCTAGCTACGTCGTCCGTACAACTGGGGCGAGTGCTAGTCAGTCTCTCGAGACCTGCCTTGTGGTGGCGCTCGGTCTGCGATCCCTGACAGTGGCGACACGTGGGTCCGACATGTACTAATGGACCGCGGCCGATTTAAAGCTACCACCTAGCAAGTGTGGTGTCTGGCGGTGACACCACAAATACAATAAAATTTTGTGTAATATTTTTGGTGTTTGAGATAGTATTATCAGACCTCGTGATCATTATATTCATTTAAGAATTCTGATGGGCTGCCCCATACAATTGTGTTATATTGATGGATATAATTGTTTTCTTATTTTACTTGGGCCCCTAAATAAGGTAGCATCCTTTTCCTTGAAGACTTGGAACATTATTGTAGTGACTGTAATAGCGATCAAAAAAGCCCCACTGAATTTTCCTGTTAAAAATAGAAATGTTTGAAGCCAGTGAGGACAATGAGACAGCTTTGGAAGATGCAAGGTAAGCAGGCCTATTCTCAAACAATGAGTGAGACACCATGTGCAAACTGATAGAATTTACTGTTGTAAGATGTTAGCATATTCAGATGCCACAATGTAATGCAGTAGAAAGTTTCCTAACGTTGATCTTTCTCCATAGAAGAGACTGGGACAGGGAATTGCCACAAAGAACGAAATAAAAGAAATTTCTTATTAGTGGGTGCTGTGTGTGGATACTGTGTATTTACAAAATTGTAAATGTGCCATTGAATGAAGTCCTCATGCTGTTGCATATGTGATGCATTGAGCCTTTAAGAGTAGATCCACGAGGGTTGTGAGAGACTAACCTTCTATCTGGCAATAGGCTTCTAATGAGATTTCCAAACTGTTTCAATGAAATGTGTCTTTTTATCTTTGCTAATAGATAATTTGAGCCAAATGTACAGATGTTCTAATCCCTACAGTGTGCTGTGTAACTTTGCTGTGTAAAAGCCATATGCTGATGTGATGTGCATGTGTTGCAAGGTTGAGTGAGTGAGCTAAGCTGAAGTGTGCAAGACATGGGGCTTACAAGTCCTTTTGCATTGTGAAATCCAGAGAAATGGAATGTTGGGTGTACAGAGCTCATTCAGCAGTGCTGCAATTTTAGATAATATTTGATCTTGCAAAGTGCACATTGTAATTGAGGGATTTTGCTGGGTGCCAGTTGTTAAATGGCTTCCGAATAACAACGTGCTCCAAGTAATCGACATTTGGAAGAACAAAAAGGAGATTAGGAATTAATGTCCTGTCAATGATGAGGTCATTAGAGATGGAGAACAAGCTCAGATTGAGGAAGGAAATTGGCTGTGTCCTAATAAAGGGATCAAATGAGCTATCCTAGCATTTATGTTAAACAATTTAGGGACAAAAAAAAAACTGGATGGCAGGATGGGGACTCGAACCGCCTTGCTCCCGAATGTGAGCCCACTGTGGCACCTTGCTCAGTTTTAGGAAGAACTGGCACTTCAGGAGGCTACAACACAGAGTTTGTACCAAGTGAGTTGACACAGTAGGTAAGGATGCTCTGGACTTCCATCGAGCCATCCAGATTTAAGTAGTCTTTGGTTTCCCTAAACTGATTTAGACAGATGCAAGAAAGACATTGCCTAAGATGAGAAGGAACACACAACCATTCTAATGCACATAGCTACCAATAAATCCATACCAAAATCTCCAGCACAGCACAGAAGAAAGCCTGCCTCTCAGTGGAATTAGCACTGTCATGCTGCAATAGGATAGAGGCAGCTGACACTAATAAGGTTCAAGAACGGTCAATCTACAGAGAACCTAGTGGTCTTTCAAATACTGACAGTAGAGCCAGAAGGATAAACAGACATAAAAAAGGATTTGTGGCAAGAGTATCTGAAAACCAGTATCCACACTGTTTCATACATGAGAGTGTGGGAAATAGTAATGCACAAAACTTCCTGGCAGATTAAAACTGTGTGCCAGACCGAGACTCAAACTCGGGACCTTTGCCTTTCGCAGGCAAGTGCTCTACCAACTGAGCTATCCAAGCATGACTCACGTCCCATCCTCACAGTTTTACTTCTGCCAGTACCTTGCCTCCTACCTTCCAAACTTTACAGAAGCTCTCCTGCAGTTTTAATCTGCCAGGAAGTTTCATATCAGCGCACACACTGCTGCAGAGTGAAAATCTCATTCTGGAAACATCCCCCAGGCTGTGGCTAAGCCATGTCTCCGCAATATCCTTTCTTTCAGAGTGCTAGTTCTGTAAGGTTCGCAGTAGATCTTCTGTAGGGTTTGGAAGGTAGGAGGCGAGGTACTGGCAAAAGTAAAACTGTGAGGACGGGGTATGAGTCGTGCTTGGGTAGCTCAGTTGGTAGAGCACTTGCCCGCGAAAGGAAAAGGTCCTGAGTTCGAGTCTCGATCCGGCACACAGTTTTAATCTGCCAGGAAGTTTCATATCAGCGCACACTCCACTGCAGAGTGAAAATCTCATTCTCAATAGTAATGCACATTTAAAACAAAAATTAGGGCATTTCAACTGACAGTCACATTGAGAAACAAGGCATTCACAATGTAACCGCAAGAGACTTCCCAGATGATGGCATAGTATTTCTATGACACAACATCCTTTGAGAGGCAAAATTTGAATTTTTGTACCTACCACCAAACCACGGAGACGAATAAACCAAATTTAAACTCAAGAAACGATGAGGTCTACCACCAGACATGCGGGAACTTAATACTCCATTGGCTGCCTCTCATAATTGCACCTCAAGACCAGGCAGGATTCAGTGTGGAAAAGAACATACAAGTAGTGCTCCTCAGGTTTTATAAAAGAATTTAGTCTGAGAGGAAACAACCCACCTTGTGTAGAGAAGCTATCATGGCCCCTCTTTTAAAACCACACTGGACTTCCATTTGGGAGGAAAGTCATTCAAATTCCCCTTTAGCCATTCAGATGTAGGTTTTCCATGGTTTCCTGATTTTCTTTGCCATCTTTCCACTGCCTGAGTTTGTACTCTGTTTCTAATAACCTTGTCATCAACAGTATGTTAAGTTTTAACATCTCGTCTTCCCATTTAAAATCTGGCAAGGATCGTCTTCAACCTAGCAGTAAATCATAATATATCTCTTGTAATGTACTTTGTAAATAATTTTGACCACATGGTTACCAATCGTTTTATTGGGGTTTTGAAAGCAAGAAACTTTATCAATCAGTTTGAGTGTCAATACAAAAAACGCCTGTTCACTGTAGACAGTTTGGTACAACTACATGCATCTGTACCTTCATGAGTCACCTACCAAATTAGTAACTCTGTATTGTACTGAACTTAACATAGTCCTCCATGTGCAAGAGTCGATTAGGCAATCAGGTGTGAAAATTCCTTATCTCCTCTGATTCCCTCCTTGCTGTATAGACAATACAGTATTGTCCCCAGCAGATAAATTTCTCCATAACATCCAGGATGCCCTTCTTCTTTGCAGAGGTCACAAAATATTTTCTGTTTGTGCTGTGTACTAAACCACATGAGAATTGATGGCAGATGAAATAGGGGACACTGCACCCAGGAGGGGATGTGGCTTAAATAATATAACTTCCTGAGCCAACCTCTTATATACTGAATACTGCTGTTGAGGGTGTGTGTGATGTGCCAATGGGGGCTTGAAAGGGTGGAAGTGACTGGTAACGTCTATGAAGTCAACAGCCTAGCCACAGCATTCTTTCCTGATGCCAAAGAGATGTGAGAAAAAGGTCTTGCCAGACTCCATGTGAGGTGCTTCTTGTGGCTGCATAGATTCCTGGGAAGAGATCCCACCAGTATATGGTTCTTTTTGCTTATGAATGTTTGTATCCCATATTTCCATTAATTGTATTCTATTTGCAGCTAAGGGGAATCCCTGTAATTAGCTGTGAGCTTGCCTTATGTTCTATCTAAGTTGGTATACATAAATTTTAATGTGTATGAGTGGCCAGTTTTTTCGTCAGTGCCACAGCCTTAATTAAGTTTTAAATTTTGTGCTTGCGTGGCATGAGATATCTATGTTTCTTTCTAATTCCATAATGTGTAGTAGTCTGTGGAGCAACTAAATTAGATATATCGACCGTGTAACACTTAGCAGTCTCTTTATGGTGGTAACATATTCTAGTGTAGATTGCATAAGATACTGAAAGAATTGTGGATCCATGTTTGTGAAAACTACAAGATGAAAGAGGGTATGTGTGACTGAAATGGACCTTGTATCACATATTAGGTACATGAAAATACAGAAATGGGTAAGTTCCTGCAACTGTACACAATATCTGACTTTGAGACACTTCTAGGCTGTTTGTGTACCGATCTAACACGGTGTCAACAGTGGTTGCTGGAGGTTCATGAGAAACAAGTTACTGACTAACCATATCCCAGTCATGTCCAATTAGTAATATGTGAGTCAAACGTGTAGACAAGGGAAGCAGATATACCCAGTATTCTACTTAGACAATGAATAGACATCATTTAGTTCTGATATTACAGATGTGGAGGTATTATGAGCAAACTTTAAATGGATTGAAAATGACACTATGCCAAGTAAGTTGATTAAGGATGGAAAAGACCCACCATAGTTTAATAACAAAATCTATAAAAATGTGGAGGAAGGAGAGATTTTTGCATTCTTGGGTAAAAAAAGAATGTGGAAATGTTGACAGGCAAAAGTTAGGAGAGATTCGTGTAGCCATAAAAAGACTGATGTGCAAACCATACCACAACTTTCATCCTTATACCTTAGTAAAAGATGTTACTGAGAACCTAAGAAATCAGTAAGTGGCTCAAAGGTTTCTATCCTGTGACTTGTTGACCACTCTGGTGTGGCAATAGAAGACAATGAAAGGAAAGCTGATGTTTTAAATTTCACATTGAAAAAATCATTAATGAAGGAGGATTGTGCAGACATTCCGTCATTTGACCGTTGCATAGATTCCCATATGGAGCACACAGACATGGGCATCCCTGGCAACTGAAAGTGTTGACAACAGGTGAGTCACAAGGTCAGGTTGGAATCCTAGTTCAGATTTACAGAGAATACCTTCAGTATTTGGCCCAATGCAAATTCACAAATGACTCACAAAAGTGCAGGAGACTGCTGTATATTAGAAGGGTAAAAGAACAGACCTGCAAAATTACAGACCAACATCTTTAACATCAGTTTGCTGCAGGATTCTTGAGCATATTGTAAACTCAAATATAATACATTTCCTCAAGACAGAAAAGATTCTGTCCACATATCAGCATGGATTTAAAAAACATTGCTCATGCAAAACTGCTTGCTCTTTTCTCACACAGTATCCTGGGAAACATGTACGCACAACAACAACAGGCAGATTCCATATTCCTAGATTTCTGGAAAGTGTTTAATGCAGTGCCCCACTGCAGACTGTTAATGAAGGTCCAAGCGAATGGAATAGATTCCCAAATATGTGGGTGCATCTTAAGTAATAAAACACAGCACATTGTCTTGGATGGTGAGTGTTCATCACAGGCAGAGTTATCTTCAGCAGTGCTCTTGTTCTGTATATCCATAACCAATATGAGAAAGTGAGCAGCAGTCTGCGACTGTTTGCTGATGACACTGTAGTGTACGGGAAAGTATTGTTGTTGAGTAATTGTTGGAGGATGCAAGTGGTGTGCTGTTTGACAGTCACATAGATTAGATATCTAGTTGTAACATTGCAAAGTGATATGAAGAGGAACAAGCACATAAGGTTGCTAGTGGGAAGGCAAACTTCAGTTTACTGGGAGAATTCTCAGAAAATGTAGCTCATCTATAAAGGAGACCATGCATAAAACACTGGTAACAACTGAGTCTTGAGTGCTGCTCAAGGTGTTTGGGATCCCCACTAGGTCACATTAAATGAAGCTATCAAAGCAATTCAGAGGCACACTGCTAGATTTGTTTCCAGTAGTTTCAATTAACACTTGATTATTATTGAGATAGCACTTGATTATTATTGAGATGCTTCCTGAACTCAAAAGCGAACCCCGGGAGTTTCTTCAAAACTCTATTCAGAAAATTTAGAGAACTGACATTTGTGGCTAACTGCAGAATTATTCTGCTGCTGCCAGTACACATTTTACGTAAGGACCACAAAGACCAGATAAAAGAAATTAGGTTTTCTAAGGAGATGTATGAACTTTTTTTTTGTTCATTCCATTTGAGAGTGGAACAGAAAAGAGAATGACTAGTAGCAGTACAAAGTGCCCTCCACCATGTACCTTATGGTGGTTTGTGAGTACACATGTAGATGTAGAAAATAGCTTTCAGATTCCTCATCATAAATGTTAAACTGGGGACACAGAGTTATCCACCCACATTTTTGGCTCAAGCTGTGTGGTGGTTACGAAAAGGAGACAAGATGGTGGTCATGCTGTGATTAGACTGAATGGTGCAATATCTACCTTCCTCCATCCACTGCTTCCACAGAAAAGTCACTTTTATAGCAGCATGCTCTATACCAGCCATTATAATACTGTTGTACCCTTGACATCACTGAGGAATACTGGCAATGTATTCACATTTCCATTTCATTTGATTGGTCTTCATTGATTTAGCTTTGCACAGTACTGATCTTTCCAGTTACAAAAGAGAGTGCACTGTTGGACTGGTGTGCTCCCCATTTCTATGCAATTTCAAACTCTTATTACTCATATTCTTTTCCAAATCCTTATTTTGACTGCTATTTCTAGGTGTTACAGTTTTCATGATGGTTCATATACAGTATTGTGAATAAAAACCACCATTGCACACAATTTGAGCTGACACTGAGCCAGAAAGTTTTAAATTATTTAACCTTAAAAATAATAAATTAAAGATGCTAATGGAGAAAAATATCCAGTTTTAAAGCAAACTGAAAGTATTTTTGCTTAAGAACATCTCATGAATATAATTTTTGAGAGAGATGAGTTAACACCATTATAGTAATTGTTCAGATATTATGTATCCTTTCACTGAGAATTGTATCATTTGTGCTAACCAATGGGCCTGTTCCATATCATATCAAGATATCACAGACATCAATTAACAAAATGCTTAAAAACCATTGAGAGTTTTGAAGTGCCTTGGCAGGCAAACATGGAGCATTGACAATGTAGTGGTGCTGCTGGATGTCACTAAGAAAACCGAATAACTGGTACAACATTGTTGTCAGCCACTCTGGTGCCACTATCCAGAGAGTGGTTGTCATCAGGACTGGCCTCTAAAGAGACAATGCCAGAATGTGGCACATGAGCCAGCTCAGTACCAGTCTGAGTCAGCTGTGATGTGATCTGTAGAGGGTGCAATGAGTGCACCGTTGGTTTCACTAAAATGTTTATATTGTGGACTCTACTTCTCATAGATGGAACTTTGATACAGTGTGGACTAGACTTTGCGTTGTGATACAGACTTAAGATAGGTTGTACCATTACCAAGGAACGTCTTGTATGTATCTCTCGTGAATAAATTGGGCTGAACACTCACCGATAATGAGTGTAGGCCACTTTTAACAAAAGTATTGACAGCTTGGGACCCATTGCCAACAAATGTTCATCAGGCTGTGAACATTTTTGTAATTAGGTGAGAGTACAGGTTTTCAATCAGCTAATGACAGCTCTATTACAGTCAGTGAAAACATCAGTGAATTTAGCAGGAATGTCTCCCAAACCATCTGTTTTTACTTCTTTTCCACCATTTAATGGACAATGTGGAGAATAGTAAGCTTACCTCCAATTACTGCAGTTATTCTTTTGGCTTGTCAAATTTCTGACCCGGGAAGACAAAAGGTGATGTTGTTGTCAGGCAGCCCTGCACTGTACCACTTCATACAAAAATTGGAGCCATTAATGAATCTGGTGGAACTAGTGTTGTCCAAACTATTTTCTTTACTCCAAGAACATTTTTAATAAAAAACTGTTACTGGAGCAAGATTAGAATTTTGGCAGCAAAAAAAGAGCCCCAATCAATCTTATGTATACTGGGCCACTGACATACATGAATTGAGTAGGAATTGCAACTTTAAATGTTTGTGTGGGCAGAACTATGTGGACTCTTTAGTCCTGGAAGTTAAAGTGCGTCTTATGCTAAACTCAGTGAGAAACCATATACTGAAGAATTCTCTGATACAAGTAATGCGAACCCACAAAACTACACGTGCAGCCCAAAATTTGTTTATGACAGAAGAACATGTCATGGCAGTCGGCTCTCTGCTCTGCTTGTACTAGATGTTATGCTTCCTTCAGCAGGGGCCTTAGCTGCTCTGGATCAGGACAACTCTGTAAACAACTATACCATCTGTCATGGGCCATGCCAGCAGCAGCACCATTGCCTGGCTGCAAACATTTTTTCCTTTGTCACATGCCCACTGTGTGCCCCCAGTGGCGGACTTCTCAGAAATATCAGGAAATGTGTATTTGCAACCACAAAAATTGGCCAATAGAAATCTCAGCTAGACTTAAAAACAGCACAGCACTGACGTGAATGAAATGCAGTGTTGCATATATTTATGTTTACCATGCACATAAGGAAACATTACTTCAAAAACTGCATTAAACTGATATTGTTAGTGTTCCAGATCTGTTCCAAGAAGGCACAAAATCTTTTCTGCAAATGGAATATGCTGGTTTTATCTGTATATACAGTGCGTGTTAACTGATCAGATGTAAGTTCATAAATGGTCACTGTAACTGAATAAACTACATATAGAGCTTATACATAAAGTGTCTTATGTCTGAATCCATGTGATTTTTTTTTTCTTTTTTGCCATGAGAGAGACATTGTTCTGGTTCAACAACTTGTTGTTTATGGAGCCTCCTTTGTATTACACGAAACACATTTCAATGATGTGCAGCTAATTTCCTACAGAAGATGCAATGGAATTTTGGCTATAAATGATTGAGAATCACTTGAAACTTAAATTTATTATGTCTGCTTGATATAATACTTGAGAATTATTCACACACTTTCATTAATATCACACAGTAATAGACTGATGGTTTGTCATGATAACTTAGGTCAACAGGCACGCCATTCCTTCTATAATAGCCAGATCAGTGGTAATGGTATGGTACTGGCTTTGGGAGACTAGACTACTTAGAATCATCATCATCTATGGCAGTTTGGGGCTGGCTGTGTTCCTTCAGACTTGGAATACTTCACAGGATCGATGGCTGACTCAATGATGCCCAGTATAATTATATTGTAAGTAATATTTTGGTCTTATCAGTGTGACACAAATATCCTAATGGAGTAATCTGTTTCAGATACACATGTCGGTGATTGTGCAGGAGTGGTTTGTAGAACAGCATGAGATTTATCTTCTGGATTAGTCTCCTCCACCACAGACCTAAACTGTATTTAAAAAATGGGAAGAGGCAAAACTGGACCATGCAAAAAACTGGCCTGACCCCATGCCATGAAACCATGATGATCTTTGCTATGTCACCCTAGCTGCCTGGGAGGATATGGCAGAAAATGAAAGATTTATTACCCACCCCACAGACTCGCTTCCTTGCAGTGTGAGGACAATCATTGAAGTTGAAAGCTTCTGGATGGGCTATTAAGTGGTAAAGAAGCAACATGCTGTGCCCTTTTGAGGGCCTAAAATATCTTAATCAGAACTGTGATCTGTTTGTTCTGTTAATTTTGTGATTTCTATAGACTAAACAAATTAATGGAGTAACACCAAAAAATTGCACTAACCCAGATCCAAAGCAAACCTTTTTGCCAGGCAGTTGCCCACTAGACTGCCGATATGCCACTGATCTACAAATGCATTATTCTAAAGCTGCCAACATGTAGGTAATTCTTACCACTTGTTACTCCACATTACAAAATGAAGTGCCTTCACTAGGTCTGCAATGCCACAAATGACACGAGAGACGACACAGTTTTCTTGTGTGTTTTTGTGGGATGTGTTCTTATGCTAAGTGTCAAAAAGTTGTTGACTGTTCTACTGCGCTCACAATTACAAGTATTCTTTGCTTGTATGAGCAGATCTGTACATCCTGTAATGTGACTGGCTCCTGCCTAACATGATCTGTAATTCAAATTTCAACCACAGCCTTTTTCTGCTGTCAAGTGTACTTTGATGCATCCTTGACAAATACTCTCTTGGGCACCAGTGTTTCTGTGTCCTTATTAAACAAACCCAGTTACTTAAATTTAGGGTAGTCACCTTTGCAGGCAGCCAAGACAAGTCTTCGAACCTTTGGATGCCACCATGTGCCTTTGCCAGAAAGTTTCCAGTTTACTTACAACCAAGACACTCATCTAGTAAATTTTTTGGTGGTAGGTGACCCCAAAATGAACAATTTTTTGGGATGTACTCTTTTGATGCTTTAGGATTTATGGTTCATGAAACAGTGTATGCCATGCAATCTGAAGGGCCTTGCACTACTTTGAAGACTCTTTGTGATAGATACACTCAAGTCTTCTCACCTGGATTATGGGAGAAGCTGCATTTTTCAAAGCTCATGTGGTAACCTTTTCTGTAAAGTATGCCCTCACAACAGAGCTGGACAGTCTCATTCATCAAGGCATGTTAATACCTATTCCCTATTGTCATAGGCCACTCCACTGGTAACAATATGCAAACCCAACACCACCTTGAGACTTTGTGGTGATTTTAAAGTAATGATACATGCACAAGTTGAAACTTATCCAACCAACCCCAATTGAATGCTTTGCAAAATTAGGTCACAGGACTTTATTCAATAAATTTTATCTCACAGAGGCATGTTTTCAAATCCCCTTGGATGTAAAATCATGAGCTTGCTTAGTGCTAAATATGCTGTAGAGGCTTTAACATTATAATTGGTTACCTTTCAAGGTCTCTTCAGCCAATGCCATATTTCAGCATTTTACAGTTCAAATACTACAAAGTATCCTCAAATCTGACAGCCCAATAAATACCCTGCTGGTATTGAGCACTGTATTGCATATGCCTCTAAAGCCTTATCTATTTCTCAGCACTGCTATTCTCAAATAGAATAGGAGGCCCTTGCCATCATTTATGCAGTTCAAACATTTGAATTATTTCTTTAAGGACTGAAATTTCAGCTTGTAAACAAATCATCTCACATTCTTCAGTTAAAACTTCTGGGCTGAGAGGCCATGGTTGATGTATAAAATTTCCACCTAACGTTTTGTCTCCATCTGCGGGAGCCATCTTCTGCTACTGCAGTAGCTAGATGACCTCAGAAGATGTCTCCCTTAGATGGAGACGAAACATTAGGTGGAAATTTTATACATCGACCACAGCCTCTCAACCCCCAAGTTTTAACTGAAGACAACACCAGCCGTGAAAGCCTACATTGTATGATCATCACACATCGCTTTCCATATTTAGCCCTAACCATCACTTACCAGACTGGACTGTCCATTGCCTCCAACACTGGGCACTGTACTTGTCTAATTTTCATTATTCCATCCACTGTCGGGCAATGACATTACTCACAAATGTGGATGCACCATCCTGATTCCTCAAGGAACCCAATCCAGCCTTTGACAAACATGAATTTGGGTGTTTATAATGTCATTCTAATCTGTATTCAGTCATTTCAACCTTTCAATTAACATTGCTAGACATTGCAGTTGCCACCTGAACACATTCGATGTTATGCTTCCTTGCTTACTTTGTAAAATGTTGGTGTCCAAAAACACTTCCCAGGCCTGAGAACTTCATTACTACAGACCATGGTGGCATCACCAACACCTAAACCAAGGGGTTCCATTGTGGGTCCTGTTTGAGGACCACTGTCACATCCTGATTCCTCTCTTTCTTCATCTGAAAGTGGTGCACCTCCTGCACACCACCCACTGGGGCATGTTGTGTATGAAACGTTTGGTGTGACAACATGTATTCTGGCAACATATTGACTCTGACATAATGGATTTGGCCTGCTAATGTTCCATCTGTCAAACTCGTCAAGTTGCACCTCCCAAGCAGTTCTCTCCCTGCAACAACACTGCGGTGCTGTGATGAGAGCATATCTTCTTAGATTTTGCTGGCCTATTTTTGGGCTCCATGTGGTTGTTCATGATTGATCCTCAATTCCCTTTTGTGTTTAACATGTCTTAGGTCACTACTACCACCACCTTGGAAAAAGGCATCCCACACACCTTGTTTTCTGATAATGGGATGACATTTTCCTCCTATGATTTCAAACAGTTTTACACTCCCAATGAGGTACAACACTTCAAACTGTGCCTTTCCACCCAGCTTCCAAGAGTCATATGAAGCTCTTTATCTTTCATAAGGAAATTAGATCCCGCATCACACCTAATGCAACTTAAAGAGCCACCCCAATCAAGGACCACAGCCTAACGGAGCAGCTGCGTGGCTGTCCTCACCACACTCTCTTAGATATGCTGTGCCCACCACCAGCATGCACTTTCACTGAGGCATCAGCTTCGGGGTGGGCACCCTGGTGAGGGCCTGTCAGTTCAAGTGCCACACAACCTGGATCCACAGGATGGTGTCCGTTCGCCATGGGCCCATGGACTTCTATGGGACTATCAAAATCAATTTCGTCTCCACCATCCTGGTCGGCACCCAACTGCTTTACTCATGTATCTTCCATTGGGCCTCATCCTACATCCTACCTCAGTCTTCCACATTAACATCTGTGGACATTGACCTGTCACTTTTCCTTGTGGTTGACACTCCACACTAGGCTCTTGTGCTTCCTCCACCAGTGGTTGCTGTTTGTCAGGCAGGGTTGAGGATGTAGTAGCAACTGCCCCCCCCCCCCCCCCTCTGATTCTCTATAGAAACTGAATAGCTAGTGCAACATTATTCAACAGCTATGGTATCACTATCCAGAGGGCTCTTGTCATCACGGGTGCCTGCTAACAAGACCACCCCAGAATCCAGCATATAAGCCATCCCAAGACTGGTCTGAGTCAGCTGTGATGTGTGGAGTGCTCTGTGAATGTGCCATTTGTTTGGCTAATGTGTCAATACTGTGGGCTCTGTTTGTCATAAGCGGAACTTTGATATGATATGGAATATAGTTTGCTTTGGAGTATGGACTTAAGGTAGCTTGTACTGTTTCCGAGGAGCTTCCTGTGTATACAGGGTGAATCATGAGGTTTTCCCCTGGGTTCTGGAGGATATTCCTTAGATTATTTGGTACAAAACATGTAAATACAGTAATGTATCAGATCCATAATTAAGGAGCTACAGCAATTGAAAAACTCAGGAAAATGGCAGAAAAAATTTTTATTGTAGGATTTCACTAACAAAAATGCACATAATAATTAATTTAAACAATTTTATAGCAGTCCTTTGCATTCAGAGTGGATTAAAGCAAGTGTTCAAAATTTCCTCCCTGCATTTGAAGGCAAATATTCGCACGGGAGTGAACCGCATGAGTAGCATTTCGTAATTTCACATGCTTGTTCCTTATTGATGTTGCGGCATCGAAAATGCATTGTATCAGTTCTTCTCATGTTTCCATCTTAAATTCGTACATGATGTCTTTCATCCAGCCCCAGATGCAGTAATCTGAGGATCTTAAATCTAGGGATCTGGCAGGCCAGTTGATAGGGCCCCCGCGACCTATCCATCGATGTGGGAATTGTTGATTAAGATTAAGCTGTTACCATGTGGTGGAAGTGTGCAGGTGCCCCATCATGTTGGATGTACATGTGGCATTTTGTTTCCGGAGGAACATCTTCAAGAGGCTGCGGTAAGTCTTCTCATAAAAAGTTACCATACATCTGACCATTTAAATTTCCCAGGAGAATAAACGACCCCAGTAACTGGTCACACAGAACGCCACACCAGACACTGACACTGAATCTGTGTTGCAATTGAGATACTACCAGGACATGGTGATTTTTGTCTGCTCAGACATGCAGGTTATGCATGTTGTTGATACCATCTCTTGTAAAGGATGCCTCATCACTGAATATTATGAAGCGATAGAGCTGCCAGTCTCCCCAGTTATAAAAGTGCAAATGCTTGGCACAATAATGTGGCTATAAATGGTGAACTTTCTGCACATGAAAAGGATACAGTCCATATGAAAAGGATACAGTCCATTCTCATGAAGAATCCTACTTACCTTAGATTGTGAAACATTCAATCGGGTAGCTAGGTGTCTCGCACTTGAATAAGGACAGCACTCTACTGAATTAAGAATGTTTTCCTATTCTTGAATGTCATGATGTCTTTCAGAGTGGATACGAATACTGGGAAGGGTACCAGTTTCTAGTAATGTTCAATATGTTCCACTAAATGTTTTGGCACTCGGAATCCTACAATTAGGATACTGATGGTGATATTTGGCAACAGCAGCTTTTGCATGACCATCACAGAAGCCCAAAATGTACACCATCTCTCCACACTCCTGCAATGAAAACTTGTATGGCATCGCAAAGTGTACTATACACAGGAAATAACAACAGTAAACAGTGACTGCAGTATCGGTAATGTGGTTGTTATGCAAATGAACCACTTGCTGCACTTGCCTATCTAAGACTAATCGTGTGTCCTGTGAACACAAGTGTAGTGCTCCATATGCCATGCCATGTTTCAGAACTCTGTTGTAGCTCCTTAACTGTGGATCTGGTCACATTACTGCATTTAAATTTTTTGTTCCAAATAACCTATGGAATATCTCCAGCAACTGGCGAAAAACTCATGACTCACCCTGTGTATCTCTTGTTGTGAATAAACTGGACAAGCCCCCATCAGTAGTGTGTGGAGACTGTCTATTACAAAAGACAGGTCCTGTCTCCTGTAGATACAAGAAGAATTAAAAAAGGCTCCAAACAGAATACCACATTGTTATTTGTGGATTATAAAGGACGTCATACATCAGCATTCTAAATGCTGCCAGTCATGAGGGCATTAGGCTGGTTACAAACACCTAACAGGATAGTCCAATTATGCATCTGTCTACAGTGGCTGATAAACTATTCTTTTGAACACTATTTTCCTTTCTCATAGTGAAACAAACTTAAAAGTGCTGGCATTATTACAGTAACTGACTCACTGGCATGAAGTGTGGTCACTGTGCAGACTACAAGTGGAAGTTCCAAAATAGGTCACTTGTGACAAGCTTTTTAGATGATGATGATGAAAGGATACTCGGCATCGGTGTCTTCAGAACCCAATACTAAATAATGAGATGTATGAGTGGTTAAAATGTCAAAACTATAGTGGTAGAAAGTTATATGTTGCTCTTAGATTGGCTTTCAGAATTATTTAATTTATATTGAACAGTGTCAAATACACATTGATGGGAAGCATAGACATTCCAAACTTGCTGTATTTCGTCAGAGCAGACTAAAAAAGAATTATGGGATTTACTTCTAATTCATTTGGACATGGAGTTATAAGATTCCCAGAATAACTTAGCATAATAACTCTCATTTTGGTACGAAAATATGGAGGAGTGGGGGGACTCTTCTTGATCCCATAAGGAGAAGGTAGAGTGCCAATAAGTTTGAGCACAGTTGACTTTGAAAGTAATCTTAGCACGCTTTGCATTTTGGTGAAAGCTGTCAGATGCTCATACAAGGTGAGGTGGCTCATACTATCATTCTAAATGACAGAGGCTCACGTATTGTCAGATCTAAATTATCTATAAGTAACATATAATTAAATGCTTCCTATGTCATCTACAAAAGGATGTTAAAAAACATTGTATATGCTGCTGATGTGTGAAAAAAGCGTTCTGGATCATAAATAATACTGTCACACGGAAGCTAATTACTTTATGATCATCTTGAACTACCGCATATTCAGAAATTTTTACTCCTTAAGTTATGTATTGTAACTCCTACTGCACTGTGGTTTTTACTCTGATTTCTAAACAACTGTACAACCATTTATCTTTCATACACTTCCCAAGCAGATGAGCAGGTTTCTTTATCAGAATCAGTGGAGATCTTCAACTTTAATGATAGCTTATGGCATGATTGTGAGCACTCACATATTTTTACAGATGTTAATAGTATCAGGCATACCCTTTACAGTTTACACCACATAAGCTGTTCCAAGAAGTTCCATTCTTGTACTGTTTTCAAAATCCTAATTCATGATGACATTTTGCTACACTTTCCATGCTTCATCTGATAACCTATTTTCTGGGGTACTCTTGAGTTCATTTTCTATAGTATATCTCTCTTGTTGAAATTAACTTGTTCAGCTCCCATATGAGTTACAATTAGTCTCACATCAAGAAAGTTCTCATAATGGTATTGGAAAGAGGAAAATTTCTCATACTGGCACAGTAATGACTGTCATATCAAAGACATTTTATTGTCATAGTGATGGTACATGTTTGGAAATATAAATCAAATGTCAAGTTGATCTGCAGAAGATTCTTTTTTTTGGCTTTTTAAAGTCTTACGTTTTTCTTATTTTGTTCATACAAAGAAACTGCAGTATCATGTCATCATTAAATTCTTTGTTTTGTTTGGGCTGTTCACAGCACTTATCCATCCAAAGTTAATGAAAGTTTGTGTGTCTACTCCTTCATTTCTAACAATTAAAAGAAAGTGCTGCTGAATTCAAATGTGATCATATTTCTCTTGAGAATGAAACATGAAGGATACACAAGACTGCAATTATGAAAACATCAAGGAAGTGCTCATAATAGTATTGGAAATGAGCAGTTAGAGATAAATGAAATAGGTGAAACCATGAGCATAACGGAAGACAGAGTATAGTACATTTTACATGAAGAATTTACTATGCAAAAGCTTTGTGCAAGATAGATGCCCTCTTTTTATTATGAGTCAGGAAAAAATTATAAAATGAATTTTACAGCAATTTTTGGACCATATTTCCACTTGAACTGGTAACTGACACCCTTACAAATGTGGTGGAAAAACAATGCATACACTTTGACTCTGACTATAAAACTTTATGGTAAAGAACTTAAAACTCAATGCATGAAAATTAATGGTGATATAACATTTGAAAAATAAACAAGGGGAACTAAATTACAATACACTATTCTGTTTTATTATGTATCTAATGAAATCACAAACATATGATGCACAATCAAATTACAAATATGTTTTTACACAGGTGGGAATGAGTAATCATCATAAAACACAGGAACTTTAAACTTTGACCAATCCAGTACATATAAAATAAAGTGTGAAAGATACAATAAATACACTCCTGGAAATTGAAATAAGAACACCATGAATTCATTGTCCCAGGAAGGGGAAACTTTATTGACACATTCCTGGGGTCAGATACATCACATGATCACACTGACAGAACCACAGGCACATAGACACAGGCAACAGAGCATGCACAATGTCGGCACTAGTACAGTGTATATCCACCTTTCGCAGCAATGCAGGCTGCTATTCTCCCATGGAGACGATCGTAGAGATGCTGGATGTAGTCCTGTGGAACGGCTTGCTATGCCATTTCCACCTGGCGCCTCAGTTGGACCAGCGTTCGTGCTGGACGTGCAGAACGCGTGAGACGACGCTTCATCCAGTCCCAAACATGCTCAATGGGGGACAGATCCGGAGATCTTGCTGGCCAGGGTAGTTGACTTACACCTTCTAGAGCACATTGGGTGGCACGGGATACATGCGGACGTGCATTGTCCTGTTGGAACAGCAAGTTCCCTTGCCGGTCTAGGAATGGTAGAACGATGGGTTCGATGACGGTTTGGATGTACCGTGCACTATTCAGTGTCCCCTCGACGATCACCAGTGGTGTACGGCCAGTGTAGGAGATCGCTCCCCACACCATGATGCCGGGTGTTGGCCCTGTGTGCCTCGGTCGTATGCAGTCCTGATTGTGGCGCTCACCTGCACGGCGCCAAACACGCATACGACCATCATTGGCACCAAGGCAGAAGCGACTCTCATCGCTGAAGACGACACGTCTCCTTTCGTCCCTCCATTCACGCCTGTCGCGACACCACTGGAGGCGGGCTGCACGATGTTGGGGCGTGAGCGGAAGACGGCCTAACGGTGTGCGGGACCGTAGCCCAGCTTCATGGAGACGGTTGCGAATGGTCCTCGCCGATACCCCAGGAGCAACAGTGTCCCTAATTTGCTGGCAAGTGGCGGTGCGGTCCCCTACAGCACCGCGTAGGATCCTACGGTCTTGGCGTGCATCCGTGCATCGCTGCGGTCCGGTCCCAGGTCGACGGGCACGTGCACCTTCCGCCGACCACTGGCGACAACATCGATGTACTGTGGAGACCTCACGCCCCACGTGTTGAGCAATTCGGCGGTACGTCCACCCGGCCTCCCTCATGCCCACTATACGCCCTCGCTCAAAGTCCGTCAACTGCACATACGGTTCACGTCCACGCTGTCGCGGCATGCTACCAGTGTTAAAGACTGCGATGGAGCTCCGTATGCCACGGCAAACTGGCTGACACTGACGGCGGCGGTGCACAAATGCTGCGCAGCTAGCGCCATTTGACGGCCAACACCGCGGTTCCTGGTGTGTCCGCTGTGCCGTGCGTGTGATCATTGCTTGTACAGCCCTCTCGCAGTGTCCAGAGCAAGTATGGTGGGTCTGACACACCGGTGTCAATGTGTTCTTTTTTCCATTTCCAGGAGTGTATTCGTCAGCACTAGAATCCACATGTCATTTCATTTCGCGCGTTCCTCCTTCCTGTTGAAATTCCTGGGGTGTTTTACGATCTCTATAGCCTCTCTGTAAAGCCTTTCATGGTATCCGCTTGTGGCTGCCAGTACTTGAGTCCTATCAAAATGAATGTGGTGGCTTCCTGTCTGCGAAGCATGTTCCACAACAACTGATCTGTCAATCTGCCCTTTCTGCAATTGCCCTTGTGCTCTTCCAGTTGTTTTTTTGACAGTTCTTTTTGTAGTACCGTACCTACGTACACCTCCCCACAAGTACACGAAATCCTATAAATTCCAGCCTTTTCCAGCAGTCGGCGAGCATCATTGGCCGATTTTACGTGATCTTGTATTTTCCGTATGGTTATGTAGATTACTGCGATATTCTGCTTTTTCAAGATTTTTCCTACGTGGTCAGTCACGTCCTTAATGAATGACAGGAAAACTTGTGATTTCACCGGCGCTTGAGCATCGCTATGATTTCTACGCGGTGGTCTTAACGCTCTTTTCACCTCAGCGAGCGAGTAGACATTTTTGAGCAATGCATTGGAGAGATGTTTTAATTCTGTGTCAAGCAGCTCTGGTTCGCAGGTTTTCCTTGCTCTATACGCCAACATTTTTATGATGCCTCGCTTTTGTTGTGGGAGGTGGTTCGAATCCAGGTGTAGGTAACGGTCTGTGTGCGTGGGTTTTCGGTAAACTGTGTGGTCCAAGCTACTGACTTGAAAACTAGCACATCAAGAAAACTTAATCTTCCGCATGCGTCCTCCCCATAAACTGAATCTTCGGATTGATCCCGTTCAGATGTTTGTGAAAACGATTCAGTTCCTACCTGCAATGCCACCACAAAATAAACGTATCATCCACGTAACGGAACCAAATATTCGGTTTCTTGTTCGCAGATTCCAGTGCCTGCTCCTCGAATTTTTCCATAAAGAAGTTCATAATAACAGGGCTTAAGGGGCTCCCCATAGCGACACCATCCGTCTGTTCATAGAACTCTTCGTTCCATTTTAAATACGTTGTTTTTAGGCAATATTTAAACAGTTCTGCACCATCGGGAGGAGAAATACGATTCAGCTGTTGCAAAACTTCATTGAGTGGAACCATAGTAAATAGGAACTCCACATCAAAACTAACTAATACGTCGTCCGGTTGTATTACTATGCCGTTTAATTTACTGATAAAATGTCCCGAATTCTTGATATACGAATCCAATCGGCCCACATACGGTCATAATAATGTTGTGAAGAACTTGGCAATCGAATAGGTGGGCTAACCAATAACACTCACTACCCCCCTTAGAGGGACATGTTCTTTGTGCACCTTCGGCAATCCATAAAGTCTTGGTGCTGGCGCAACTGAATTGAACAGACTGTTCTGAGCTCTCTGTTCTATAGAGGACTTCTGTATCAACCGTGTAACAGTTCTAATAACTTTGTCACTGGGGCCTTTACTTAGTTTCCCATATGTTTGCGGATCTAATAAGTCGCGAATCTTATTATAATAGTTGGTCACATTCAAAACAACCGTTGCATTTCCCTTGTCGGCGGGGAGGGTTATAACACTAGCGTCCTCATTCATGCGTTTTATGGCATTCCTCTCACCCATAGTTAAATTACTATTTGGAGGCTTTGTACGAGACAGTACTCTTACAGCTTCTATACGGATTTCTTCAGCCGTAACCTTGTCCATACTGCGAATGCCTCCTTCTACACTTGATATTAGAAACCACAGCGATACTCAAGCGCCGGTGTAATCGAAAGTTTTCCTGCCATTCATTAAGGACGTGACTGACCGGCTAACGATGCTCGCCAACCGCTGGGAAAGGCTGGAATTTATAGGATTCCGTGTAGTTGGTAGCTGTGGGGCGGTGTACGTGGTTACTTCAAAAGAAACTGTCAAAAAACGACTAGAAGAGCACAAGGGCAATTGCAGAAAGGGCTGATTGACGGGTCAGCTGTGCGGAACATGCTTTGCAGCCAGGAGACAACCACGTTCATTTTGATAGGACTCAAGTACTGGCAGCCTCAAGCGGTTACTATGAAAGGCTATTCAGAGAGGCTATATAGATTGTAAAACACCCCAGGAATTTCAGTAGGAAGAAGCAAGGCGTGAAACTGAATGACTTTTGGATTCCGATGTTGAGGAAGATGTGTACCAGTCTTGCACCATGGGATGATAGCAACAGCGAACGACGGGAGTCGACAAGACCAATAGCGCTCGCCAAAACATGTGACGTCACGCCACTGTGTGGAAGCGGAGTTTTGCTGTAGCCAGTAGCGAGCCAGGGTGTAAATCGGACCTTCAGAAAAGCTACGATCCCCCTTGAGAATGTCCTCCTCGGATAGGGACGAAACGTCAGGTTTTGAGGTGAAATCCATTCGACTAATTGTCTCATTTCCGACCGAGAAAGTTTACATTTTACAACCATAACTTATTTTCTATCTGAGCTCAGTTCAACTTGATACCCAACCGGGTATTGTTCGTATCGGAGGTGACAGTTTTGTGTACTAAATTTCACACCTACTGTACATCCTAAAATCACCTACATATTTAAACATGTAGTCTTCCTGCTATATGGACCATAAGTAAAGTTTCGTTACATGCCAGGGGTTTTCAGACATTGTGTCATGGTTCCTAGAGGTGTTGTGTCCTTACAGTAGGGGTTTCTCAGTGATTTCATAAAACTAATGTTTTGGTTTATTTGATTTCGAAATAAAGGAACAACGTGTGAGCTATGAGTGATATCTGTTGGATTAGCAAGTGTTGTTAGTATTGGGATAAAGCCCATTCAGGCTCACTCTGCATAGTTACCAGATGTATCCAAGACGGTGTCGATGACGTCATCCTAGATAGCGTTGTCTAGACTTGGCAACAGTGCGTGATGTCATCCAATATAGTGGCCATGACGTCAGCTGATGACGCAGGAACCGTTATCCCACATGGCGACTTTTGGTGGGAAAGTACCACGCCCCCCCGCTCTCCCAGAAAAATGGCGCCAAGTTCAAATTCGAACAGGATAATGCACCACACCACATTTATCTCTACTAAGCAAATAAAATCGCTGGAAGATAGCTCACTTGGCCTACCTCCACTAACCTAGGTCACCCGACCGCCACTTCCTCCTATGAACTGGCGCCAAGTTTGAATTTTGGCAGTAAACAAAGGTCACTTGGTGTTTTGCTACCAACCTAAGGAAACTGTGGGAAAGAGAGTACACTTGTACTAACCTCAGTCACCCGACCACGACCTCCACTAGAAAAATGATGGGAAGTTCAAATTCCAACAGGATAATGCATCACACCGCCATTATCTCTACTAAGCTTAGAAAATCGCGGGAAGATACCTCACTTGGCCTACCTCCACTAACCTTAGTCACCCGACCGCCACTTCTTTCTAGGAACTGGCACCAAGTTTCAATTTTGGCAGTAAAGAAAGGTCACTTGGCCTTTCGCTACCAACCTAAGAAAATTGTGGGAAACAAAGCTCACATCCACTAACGTAAGTCACCCAGCTGCCGCCTCCTCCTAGGGGTTGGTGGGAAAAGGACTCAGCCTGCACTAGGCTGATGGAGAGAGGAAGGAGTGTACTTTATTTATTTTGGAGAAATTTATTTAGGGATGGGGTATATTTATCACACTGATACAGAACATATGCTCTGACATGCCCCACAGCATACAGACCTGCAAACTACTCCACATAACTCATACAACCGCGTGACTGCTACGGTCGCAGGTTCGAATGTGTGTGATGTCCTTAGGTTAGCTAGGTTTAAGTAGTTGTAAGTTCTAGGGGACTGATGACCACAGATGTTAAGTCCCATAGTGCTCAGAGCCCATAACTCATACATAATGCTCTGCACACACGCTTGCTAATTGTAAACCATAAAAAATAACGCACTGTACAGCCTACAGACTTGCAAACCACTCGCAAATAATGCAATACATTTACGCCCAGAGAGCCAAACAACTCGTAAATTGTAAAAATAATAATCCATTTAAATGACTCTGCAAACATGCTTGCTAATCGTCAACTGTCCAAATCATGCACCAGTCTTTATTTAAACAATTAGAGGCAGCACCACCATCCAGTGTGTTCGCCAGGAGGTCTGCACTCCAACTGACCTAGTACACAGTGCGACCACCAGAGGGCACTGTCGTCCAAGACGGCGGCCATGATGTCAGGTGCTGACGCAAGTACCATTATCCAAGATGGCGTCAAACAGTGTGTTCACCACGAGGCTTAGAACACATTGGCATCACCAGAGGGCGCTATCGTCCGTTTCATGACGTAACCCTGTATGGTGGGTGTAAATGGCGGGAAAACGACTCTGCCTGTATTGAACATGAGTTTTTATTTTGCAGGCAGTGTCTCAACCACGAGATCTAGAGTCTAACTGACCTAGCACACAGTAATGCCACCAGATGGTGCTGTCATCCCTCCAGTGACGTAATCCAAGAGGGTGGTCTGTAGGGGGAAAATGGCGCGAAGATGACTCAGCCTGCTCTGTGCTGCTGGGGGGGGAGTAAGGAAGAAGTGCACTCTATTTATTTTGCAACATTTTATTTATGGATGGAGTACATTTATCACACTGATACAAAACACTCTGACATGCTTGTGGCCATCTCACACAGCTTACAGACCTGAAAACTACTTCTAAATAACGCTCTCTAGACACGCAAACAACTCCTAAATTAACGAAATAATTTCAGTACACACTTGCAGACTCATCCTAAATAATGCAGCACAGTGATGTGTAGACACACTCAGTACTCATAAACTGTCGAAATAATGCATAGCACAGTCTCCAGACCTGGAGCAGACACGCGAAAGCACCCTCTGTCACGCCCGGTTCCCCCGCGAAGTGATGCAGCCGTCAGCTGTCAAACCACACAAAGACGCCCGTTTAGGACCACACGCACTGTCACACCCATGATCTGCTGCCGCCGGACGCAGGTGAAAGCTGCTTCTATTTTCGAGTATACATTTACTATTATATACTGACATCACAGAACTCTAAAGCGCACTCACACGAGACGCTTCTGGGCAACATGTGTCTTTACCGTTGATGACAGAGTACCACAGGCCACATTGCTCCTAGCGCCCCATGGCTGAGATAATTTCACTAATTTATTACAGTAACTCTCATTGGTTTTCACTTGGAATGTCTCGAAAAGGGTGTATGAACTTAGGGATGAACGTTATATTTATGTTACTCAAGAGAAACATTTGAGTTCCAAGAAGTTCGTTGACAGTACTAATGTATCTTTGTGATATATTTGAAAAGCTCAGTTCATGCATCCTTCCAGGGTAAGCAGTCCAACATTTTGCAACTGGAAAACAAAATTCCAGGCTTTTGAAAGAAACTAGCATTGTGGAAGAAAATGTTGGATGATAAAGATTTAAATTACATTTTCCCTGTTCCTCACATGATTTTAAAAGATGATGACTTTCAGTTGAATGAAGAATTGACGTCTGTGCTTGTGGAGCATTTAACTGATCTTAATGTTTACTTCCTGAAATGTTCTGCAGAGCAAGTTGATCAACACAATCTTTCAGAACAGAACTTCCACTAACATTTATCACTGAAGAACAACAACAATATATTTCTTCAGATTCCACATTGAAATCTAAGTTCATTTCATCGTCATTACTTGAGTTTTGTAGCCTATTGAAGCAGGAGTAGTTGCAAATATTATGAAATGGATTCATGTTTTGTGAATCTGGAATGATGTCAACTGTTTCTGACATACGAAAATTAGTGCCGGGCGAGGACGGGAACATGGATTTCCAACTTGCTGTGAGCAATTGCCTTAACCATTTCAGCCATCTTATTTTTCAGTATCACTTTATGCGTTTGGTCGTTTACTAGTCGATAGTTATGAATATTATATTATTTGTGATGATAAAAATTTGTAGACTGCCAAATAACATTGTAAATTTAATAAAAGTTCATCCGATTACACGTATTATACGAGGGCTATCCACAAAGTACATTACGTTTTGGAATTAAAAATAAATAAAGTATTGAAATTTTTTTATATACAGGTGAAAGCCACGCTTAAATACTACTTTCTACATAGTTGCCATTTAAATTAAGGCACTTATCGTAGCTATGGACGAGCTTGGAAGTTCCTTCGTCGTAAAATTCGGCCGGCTGCGCCTTCAACCACGTGGTTACCTCTTCTTGAAGCTGTGCGCCGTCATCAAAACGCTGCATAGCCAACCACTTCTTCATTGCTGGGAATAAGTGGAAGTCGCTCGGTGCCACGTCGGGACTGTACGGCGGATGAGGAAACAACTCCCACTTAAAAGATTCGAGAACTTCGCGAGTGGCATTTGCCGTGTGGACCCGGGCGTTGTCGTGAATCAGCAAGATCTTTGAGCCCAACTTTCCCCTGCGCTTGTTTCGTATTGCTCTTCTGAGGTTGTGCAGAGTTTGGCAACACCTTTGAGAGTTTACTGTAGTGCCTCTTTCCAGGAAATCCACAAAAATCACACCTTTTCTGTCCCAAAAGAGGTAACCACGTGGTTGAAGGCGCAGGCGGCCGAATTTTACGACGAAGGAATTTCCAAGCTTTTTTAAATATCGGAATGAAATTACCAAATAAAAAAAATGCAACACAACCCAGGATCGAACCCTCGACCTCCCGCATGCCAACCCAAAACCCTGTCCACTGCATTTTTTTCCCCTCCAAAGCACTTATTTAAGGTGATCAATTAAAATAAAACAAAGGAAGTCATTTCGACAAAAAACAAAAGGGTTAAATCAGAAAAACGTATGTGAAGGAATATGGCGTTAATTTTAACGTGCCCACATCTTCTTTCCTCCGTCACTTCTACATCGTGGAACATTTAAATCCAAACATGAGTGTCCATAAAGAAGAGGGGGATTTCAACTCATCCAACTCATTGTCGACGAAAAACAAGATACAGCATATTAGAAAAAAAGCTCATGATAACGTGGCATCCTGAGCCACGTCCAATGGCTATGGCCAATTATTGGGAAAAGACACACGGATCTACGTCATATCCACTCACCAACACGTAGTGGACATAATGACCAACAAGCCACACTATGGCATTGCTCTTCGATCGGGGAAAGAAGGTTGAATCGGGACGCACGAGAATCTCCCCCGAGATAGCCGCCTCCGACGTCCTGAGGAGAAAAGCCAGTTGTCGGCGAAGCCATTTCCAATGGCCATGACGGCAGGAGATCAACCAATGATAAAATGTATCAGTTTCATGGCAACGATCGCATCGACCCGTCACATTGAGACTAATACGAAAAAGTCGCACGTTGGTAGGTGCAATATCATGAACAACTTGGTATCACGAGGACGTCACTTCCATCGGGAAAATCGGGAGACTAATGTTAGGCCAAACAATCTTCCAATTCGTTTCTGGCGACAGGGCTTCCACAGAGGGAATACTATGAGGATTTGGCCAGCGGCTTAACAGCATTTTGAGGGAGAGATTCGCTTGGGAAAGAATATTTACTCCTAAATAACTGACTTCAAGAAAAAAATTCCTTAACAGGCCATAGTTTATAACTAATCCTACCAATATCTACTGGAGGTGTAAAACTCGCCGGTCGGATACAGTCATGAAGGCAAGCTATAAGTGACAGGGGGCGCGTAGACATGTTAAAACGGTGCGACGGATGAATAAGGCAGAAGCCTTAACCCGAATGTCAAGGAGGCCCAAACCTCCCAGCAGACAGGGGCGCGCCATGACCCCACAACGCACGCGAAATATAGAGTTGCGCCAGATAAACCTGACAGTTAAACTTTGCAACTTGCCGTACATCATCGCGGGAAGCGGAAAGATTTGTGCAATAAAATAGCCTTACTTAACACATACGTTTCCATGGCCCGGACCTTATGAAGAAGTGAGAGGGTGCGACGCTCGTGTTCAATGATTGCTCCCTGAATCTTATCCGTGACAGACTTCTAGTTTATCGTAGCCATATTTAGCGAACAACTGTCAATTATAACATCTAACGATCGATATCGGGTGACCTTCAAAGCCCATGGAATTTCAACAGCGTCAGATCCTCGCAAACTGAGTAAACGACATTTCTGGTCATTAACCCACGCTCCCGTAAGACGACAAAAGGCATCCAAAACTTCCTTCAGCATTAGTATATCGTCATGGGTACGGAGAAGAACCACAACGTCGTCAGCATATGCACGAACGATAAACCTTTCTCCCAACAGCGACCAGCCACCCAAACGAGCAACTATAGACCGAAATATGGGTTCCAGAAACAGCACGTAGAGCGACATAGATAATGGATTCCCTTGAAGGACGCCCTGACACACCGCGATGGGGGAAGTAAGACAACCATTTACGTCAATGGACGCCCGAATACCAGTAATTAGAGAGCTAAACAGCCGTCGTGCAGCATCGTTAAAACCAACAGTCGTCAATACTCGCGTAAGGAATCCGGATTAACGCGGTAGAACGCTTGGTGAAAATCAATGAAAAGTAAGCGCTTGGCACGGGAATGGTGGAAGCAATCTAAATTAAATCACGATATTCAGCAACGGGAGTCAGGAGAGTACGGCCCGGAAGGCAACTTTGATGGCTCGCGATGATGGTAGCCAACAATACCAATAGTCGGCCATTTACCGCTCGCGCCACTATTTTATAATCATAGTTGAAGAGAGTTATCGGGCGGACCTGATCCACACGCAAACGTCCCGGCTATTTGGGGATCAGGACAATTTTAGCAACGTTAAAGCTGGGCGGGAGAAGGCCTCCGTGGAATACTTCATTCACCATAGAAGTTACCATATATCCTATCAGGGGCCAAAATCGAATATAAAATTCTTTGGGAAGGCCATCGAAGCCAGGCGATTTGTGAGAGGGTGAACGAGCCACAATATCAAGTATATTATAGCGATGGAATACAGAGAAAAACTCTTCCTGGAGAGCTGGCGTAAGAACACTATCAAGGAGGGAGGTAAGATCAACAGACGGTGGACCGTCTGAATCCACTTCAGTATAGAGTTCGGAAAAGTACTGGTAAAGTTCACGCATGATATCAGATTGAGAGGACCACTCACGCCCATCTAGAGAACTAATGGTAGAAAGACACGTCCTTTGAGATCGCTTGTGAAGCCGAAGAAGATGACAGAGAGAGGTCAATTCATCCTGTACGATTGAACGAGGCTGGGCACGCAATCGGACACCATCCATTTGCCTACGTTTGAGTTGTAGAAGTTTTGCCTTCACACGGTGGACGTCGACGACTCTCAAGGGGACATCACGAGCATTATCATAAACATCGCGAAGGACTGCATAATAAAATTCCCTAGTTCTCCTTATTTCAGCCACTTTTTCAGAGCTAAAATGCTTGAGCGAATTTCGAATCCAGGGTTCAGCAAAGGTAACCCACCATTCTAGAAGTGAGGAATAACACGCCTGGGACTGGGTTGTCCGCCGCCATACGTCTGCGATGGTGCCTTCCAGAGAGGGGTCCGTGAGATGTAGAGTGTTTAGCTTCCATAAAGGGCGCGAAAGATGGAGCCGCTGCGGGACGTGGTTAAAAGTAATTGAAACAGCACAGTGATAAACGAAACTGGCAGGAATTACATCAATCGATAGAAGCTGACTACATATGGGGTCAGATAAATAAAAGCGGTCCAGTTGGCTTCTTGAAGTAGCTGTAAAAAACGTAAACCTCACCAATGTAGGATATCTGCATACCCAAGCATCTTGGAGATGCAAGGACGTCACCATATCATTAAGTTCACGACAAAATTTATAGTTGGGGATCTGATCTACACGACGTAAGACGCAGTTAAAATCGCCCCCCCCCCCCAACAAACCTTGCGCGGATTCCGTCGGAGTAAATAAACTATTTCTTCCTTATAAAACCGCGCGCGATCGAATGAATGACCAGATCCAGATGGAGCGTAAAGAAAAATTAAGGTGAGGTCATAAAACTACAGTCTACACCGCAACCATCATCTAGCGTTGCGAAGTCCATCAGCGGGATTCCATCTCGATAAAGGAAAGCCATACCGGTAGAATTTTCGGGCGCAACATTGAAAAACATAGAGTATCCAGGAAGACGAAACGCATAAAATAATACCTCTTGTGAACACACGATATCAGCTTGGGAATCGTAAATAAACTGGTGTAATGCAGCAAGCCGTAATTGGGAACATTTCGTATTAACAATGAGGGTTAGAAAGGTATATGCCTGCATCCGTTAGCACATGTAAGGTCAATGAAACAACACTAAGGAAAAAGCACTCACCACCTTCTGCTCTCCTCAACGTTCGGAGGCGGTGGAAAGAATTCTAGTCCTTTCCACCGAAAGCCGAGGAATCCTCGTTTTTCTTTTTACGACGCGCCGCTGCACTTGCAGATTGAAAACGCTGTTTCACACCACTCCGTGAAAATCTACACTCTTGATGTGGAAGGGTTGGGGGCACGTCAAGCTCCAATTTGATAGAGGAGCCATCGCCACTGCACTCACCGGAAATCGGGAACACAACTCAGAACGACTAACAGCAACATCAGGTAGCCGGCTGCTGTGACCAAGCAGTTCTAGGCGCTTCAGTCCGGAACCGCAGAGCTGCTACGGTCGCAGGTTCGAATTCTGCCTCGGGCATGGATGTGTGGTGTCCTTAGGTTTAAGTAGTTCTAAGTCTAAGGGACTGATGACCTTAGCTGTTAAGTCCCATAGTGTTCAGAGTCATTTGAACCATTTTTTAACATCAGGTACAGAAGAGACAGGTAATGCAGTGCCGGTGTCGGATTGCATCTCCTGATCATCAGGAAGAGAACCCGCAGAATCCTTTTGCTCCACCGTCTCAGCGTGGAGGAGGGGTGGTATTTCACTGGAACACTGTAAAGACTGGCCAGCAGGCAACGTCTCTGCGGGAACATTTGAACTCACGGGAACCGTCATGTCTATGGGTGAAGTGGGGGATGCAGATTCAGCACAAATTTCAGTATCAACAGAAGCAGCTACATCATCCCTGGTAATACTGGAATCACAATTAACGTCAGTAGACAGCTCATTAACGCCAGAAGGTACACCCTCTGTCAACGCCGTATCAGAAGAACAAGACTGGAGTGGGGCGTTCTCGAAATCTGTACTGTCCTCTGTCCGCTGGCGTTCGACTTGCGCTGCAGGAGCCGTCGTCCCCTCATGGACGCGCCGGTAACGGTGGAAATTCGCGAAGAGTTGGGGGTAATGTTGCCCCTACATCGCTTATAGCTGGAGACTGACTGACAGCTGGCTGCGATGACACTATGTCTGCTAATGTTAAAGGAAGACGTTGTTGTTAAGACGACACCAGAACAGTAGTACGGCACGGACAATCAGATCTGAGATGACCACTTTCGTTACAGAGAAAACATGTTACTTCTTGTCCTGCATACGTAACATGGATTCAGTAACCACAAACAGTTAAGTGGGAAGGATTGTTCTTTTTAACGCACATGTCCACAGTCCAGATACCATTATAACACTGGAAGCGATGTTGTGCTGACCAGCGTTCCCAATGGATATGCCGTATTACTCAAAACGGAAGCAATGCTGTTTTAAGAAATGAATCGGCCACTTCAGTAGGATGGTTATAAATTCTAACTGGAGTGTACTCTAGTGCCGCCTTTTCAAGGAGGTCTTGACTAACGGAACCATCTCGAAGTGTAAACAACCCTTTAGAACCAACCCGAGGGGGAAGCTGCTCTACTTGAATGGCATCATAAAACTTCACAAAGAATGCATACAAATCATAAGTAAACAATATCTACCTGATCAGGTTTAACACGGATAACATCAACCAACCAATCATGAATTTCTAAAGAGCCAGGTTGAACACAACACGTACTCTTGTGAAAACTGAAAAGAACAGTAGCTCAACGAGGAACAGACTTGACAGAAGGAGTGGGACAAGCTATGTTCTGGTGCATTTTGTTAGTGCGGGTTGCCTACATCAGGTGCAGGTGTGCACTCGGGGGCAAACCTATTGTTCCCCTTTGACTGACAGGTCCTTAACCTATTGTTCTGTTAAGTGCTTTACCATATCACCCCCATTTCCTTTTGATTAACAGGCACTTAACCTATTGCTCCCTCTGCCCCCTCCTCCTCCCCCATCCCCCTCCCCCTCGCTGCTACAGGTACACTTTCAGGTCTGAGTTATTGGAATAGCCCCTCTCACTCTTATCAATTTGATTAACTACTTAATTAAATTGATCAATTAATTAACCTCTCACCCACTGGTAAATTCCCTCCCCCTCACTCCTCCCCCAGAAAATGTCGGGAAATCCAACTTTTATCAGGGCAGTGCAACATACCACGGACACCTCCACTAACCAAAGAAAATGGCGGGAAAAAAGGGCACTTGGGCTACCTCCACTAACCTAAGTCATCCAACTGCCTCCTCTTCCTAGGAATTGGCTGGAAAAAGACTCAGCCTGTCCTTCATAGGGCAGACATAAGTCTTACTTAACTTAATGTTCTGTTAAGTGGTTTTCCATGTCACCACATTTCACCTATTCCCCCCCCCCCCCTCTCCTACTCCCCACCCTCAGGAAACCTACCCTCGCTGCTACAGGTACACTTCCAGGCCTGAGTTACTGGAATACCCACTGGCACTACTATCAGTTTGATTGAATACTTAATTAAGTTGATCAATTAGTTAATCTCTCCCCCTCTGGTAAACCCCCTCCCCTCCCAGTCACTCCTCCCTACCGCAAAACGGTGGGAAAAAAACTCAGTTGATCAGTCATTTGGAGGGAAATCGAGTGCTCTGAATGGAATATTGTTTAAACAATTTACACAATGTATGGAATGTATGGAAAGGATATATCGTTTATTTATAAAAAATTCAGTTTGTGGGGGTTGGATTTCTCTTGCTCATCATTCTCTGCTGTTTGGAAACATCTAGGTCTTACAAGAAGCAATTACATGGAACAAACATGTTGCATAAACTAATGTTACTCTGGGTGTCTTAACATAGTCTTTGGGTCTTTGTCGGCACTTAACTTATTGTTCTGTTAAGTGGTTTTCCATGTCACCCTCATTTCCTTAAACTATTGTACCGCCTTTGATACCAAATTAAGTAATTAGTTATCTCCTCCCACCATTTTCTGGTATACTTTTCGAATTTCACTTGCTTTTGAACGCCATTTCTCGCGCATTCTTCCCTCTCATCCACCTCCTTAAACTACTGTACTGCGTTTTACATAAAAATTATTCAAATTAACTTAGTGTTCTGCACTTAACCTACTGTTCTGCTCCATGTCACCCACTCACACACAGCTTCCCCTTAATTATTGTACTGGTAACACCACATTCAGATAAAAAATTTATGTAAATTGATTAAATCGATATTCTTCACATGTATGAGGTAGTTGCTTTTTAATTCACAGTATCCTATTGGTCTTAGAGTATTGTTCGTCTGCATGGGGGGCCCTTACGAGATGGATTTGATTAAAGTGACAGAAGGTCGAAAGAAGAACCGCAAGATTTGTGACTCACAATTAGCCATCGTGAGAGCATTACAAATCTCATTGAAACTTTGAAGTGGGACACACTTGCAGATAGACAATGCGCTAACCAGAAGGTGCTGCTCACTAAATTCCAAAATCTTATCTTCGCCGAGGATGTAGAACATATATTATTACCACCAACTTTCATATTGCGCAATGATCACCATTTAAAGATATAGACGTAGAAGGAATATAGTTTAAACAAAAGATCGCTAATAACAAACACATCCCGCCACCCGACGCCCAACACCAACACTGGAGTTGGAGTGCATCAGTGGTCCCCATGAAGTTACAACGCAACCGTTCAGGTCCCACAAGAATGAGGCGCCGGAATGTATTTCATACTTGACACCTGAGAAATTCCTGCCGAAATACGTATTTATCTAGGTACAGTTGCCGGCGCGATGATGTATAGGGTCCAGCGCAGAGAGAGATATGTTGCAATACTTCCCAGAATAGCACAGGGTACATCGTTCCTCGGGATCCAAACAGAACTTGCGAGCTGCGTCTAGCGTGCACGTGTACCCAGCGCGGCTAACACTTTGCGGCGAAATGTCCGTCGTGCTGCGAATATACGTTTCAGAAATGTTAAAAGTTCACACCGCTATAAGACCTGTGCACTCATGCAAAAATACCATTAATCATAAAAGCATTCTTGTTGTTTGGAAAGAAATCACTGTCTAAGCACAGTCGGGGGGAAATCAGAACAGTTGCGCAAGCAGAATTCGAAGCACTGTCATACAGAAGAGAAAAATCTCCCGAATTTTCTGTATCCTACAGCCACATGTCTGGAGATGTACTAATAGCACAGTGGCAGATGAGTGATGGCACCCCTGCCAGAGATGGATGGTCTGCTTCAACTTGCCTTTGAGCACTTGCTTTCTCAGAACTTTCCGTACACACCTGACCTACACTCTTGTTCGAAGTAGTTTGCAGCCACTCCTGTGTCCTGGCACAAAGGATATGTTGTGAATTAATAGAGCATTGTGATTGTATTTTGTACAGATCACCATATTACAATTAAGCGCTGCAAAGTGTCCCATATATCGTAAAATACGGAAAGACTCTTACTCAATTATACCGTCGATGTAGTAAACATACAATTCATATCCTCACCATACAAAAACATCCCTTTGACATCATTTGTACATATACCATGAAGAGAGAGAGCACCGTATATACTCCTCGGACTACTAGATATTTCCCTGCGAGATATTATACCATTTTCGCGGTACTTCTCGATATCAAGCATACAGCAGTTGCCTACCGATCGCTCGTGCAACAGAATTCCGAAGATAGAGACTGGAAATTATTTCTCTATAAACCCGAAACTTTAGCGCTTATCCCATCTGCGAAGACCTATATGTGAAAGAAACTCGACAAGAGAAAAATAAAGGAAATCTCCACTCGCTAATACCGATATCGGTGTTGTAATAGATTCCAAATCATCCCTATAACTTACAAAGTCAAACTAATCTCTAGAGAACCAGCAAACATGTCTT
Source organism: Schistocerca piceifrons (assembly GCF_021461385.2). Lineage (NCBI taxonomy): Eukaryota > Metazoa > Arthropoda > Insecta > Orthoptera > Acrididae > Schistocerca > Schistocerca piceifrons. The sequence goes on from NC_060149.1 coordinate 277,802,858, forward strand.
TCACCTGCTAGATGCACACACCACAATCCATGTTCCCACAACTAAATAAAGGCGCGAAATGTGCAGAAGCAATCAACTGAACAACATGGGAGGGAATAATGGTCCAGCGCAAACACATGTCCTTATTCAGTCTTCTCAATTTTCCACGCGATCACAAAACTGCTCAACACACACTAAGTATTAGTTCGCTAATCTGTCATCTAGAGGACGACAAAGTTAACTACATTCCAACAGGCCTCTGCATTCGGACGGCTCCTGCCATTAATGGGAAACGTGAATCATTCCCATAGAGGTCACTATCGCTGCAGGCCAAGCACGCATAAACAGAATGATCCTATGAAATCGTTGACATATATATTTGATCCCTGTACTTACATCTAAATGTTACCATTGCGGTCTCAGTTAAATGACAATCGACAATGAGTGAAGTATCGGAAATACGTCCTGCTCACGGCTGTGGCTCTGGAAATAGAAATATCGGTACCCATTCTTATGACTTGACATACTCTTCTCTTGCTATTACAGTACTCCACGTCAAATCCATACCTTCCTTACGACCATTCGAGGGTTGGATTCCCTCTCTTCTTCATCGAAGAGTTTTACTGCCTGGGCTACTCTCAGGGTGCACCTTCGACGTGGAAGATTCCCGCCGTTTCCCTGCCGTGTCGTCTGCTTGCCGTCCATACTGCCTGCCGGTGCTCGCCGCCGCCGCCGCTTGGTCGCCGCCTTCCGGCCCTCGCCGCCGCCGCCGCCGCCGCCGTCGCCGCCTGGTCGCCGCCTGCCGGTGCTGCTGGTCGCCGCCGTCGCCGTCTGCGCCGCCGTTTGGCCGCCTTCCGGTCCTCGCCGCCGCCGCCGCCGCCGCCGCCTGCCGCCTGCCGGTGCTCGCCGCCGCCGCCGCCTGCCGCCTGCCGGTGCTCGCCGCCGCCGCCGCCGCCGCCGCCGCCGCCGCCTGCCGGTCGCCGCCGTCGCCGTCTGGTCGCCGCCGCCGCCCTTCTCGCTCGCCGCCGCCATGTCCCAACCCACCACCACCACCACTATCATTTTCACCTCTCCCTCCGCTGCCCCAACCACCATCACATGGAGCTCCTCCTCCACCCCACTTCCCGTCCTTCCTTCTCTCCCTGTCCACCCCACCCTGCACCACTTTCGGCTGTAACCACCCCCAACTCCTCCTCCCCTATCACTGTCGCCCCATCGACAGCTACTGACTTTCCGCCGCTCCCCGCACCGCCTCCGACAGGCTCCAAGCCAGCACGGATCTCTGCTCGACGTTCCACAGTCTCAGTGACACCCACGCCCCCTCCGTCTGCGTCATACGCTGCTCAGGGTGGTCCTGCCCCCCGCCATCTCCCCCTGCAACCCGTACCCCTGCCCCCTCTCCACCCGGTCGTGCCCACGAAACCTTCAAAGCGCCCGAATGTTGACCCTTCCCCTGCAGTCTCCTCCAAAAAAACCCCCAGCCCCCGTGACCCACCCACCCCCATGGACGCAGCTCCGACCCCCGCCCCCGCCCTGCCTGCCACCCACACCTTTGTCCTCTCCAATCCTGACCCTCAATTCCTTGATGCCTGCTCCCTCACCCTCGCCATCCGGAAATACTACCCCAATGCTCCCATCTCCCAACTGATTCCTCGCAAGGACTCGGTCCTCATCAAATCCCCCAGTGCTTCCCTCCACACCGATCTTCTCTCCCGCATCCCCCGTATCCAATTTGGCCAACGTGCAACCCTCACCACCTACCACACCCCGTCCTCTCCCCGTCAGCCTCAACCTCCCCGGCGTCCGCCAACCTTCACCGCTGTGATCATGAAGCTTAGCCCCGTGATCACAGAGGCTGAGGTGTTGGCGGAACTCAACTCCCGGCCCGACATTGAAATCCGCTCGGCCCGTCGCATCTTCAATGATGCCGGGCCGACTTTTCTCATGCGGATATTCACCGAATCCTCCTCCTCCATTGACTGCCTCCTCACCGAGGGAGCCCTCATCTACAATCAGCGCCATAAGGTGGACCCCTCCCGTTCCCCCGTCCAATCCTACCGCTGCCAACGCTGTCTCACCTACAACGACCACGTTACCTCTGCCTGCAGGAACCCCCCTACTTGTCCCCACTGCAAAGCTTCCCACTTCCTCAAGCATTGCCCCAACCTCACCTCTCCCCCCTCCTGCAACACTTGCAACGAACCACATCCTACCTACTCGAAGTGTAAAGCGAAACCTCCACCAGTAACCCCTGAGCTCACTGTGCCTGTCCGTCCTGTTGATGACCCCATCCACCCCAACAACTCGCTCCGCCCTCCCCCTACTGCTGAGGACATCATCCGTTTCACCACCATTGTGCTCCAAAACATCCACCCCTTCCAGCGCTCCCACACTCTTTCCCAAATCGCCCTCGCTGCCCGTTCCATCTTCCATCTTACCACCTATGCCACATACTCCCACAACCAGGCCCACTTCACCTTCACCCCCCTCACCTCCCTTGTCTAACTCTCCACTCCCATGGTACAACAAGCGTACCGTATCCTGTACCACAACATTCACTCCCTGCCCACCCACAAGCTCCTCTTCCTCCACACCCTACGTCAGCACCGCGTGGATGCCTTCGTCCTAAATGAAACCTTCCTTCGTCCCCGTCTCTCCGTCTCCACGGCTCCTTACACTCTACACCGCACCGATAACCCGTACCCTCTCGTGCGTGGCGGAGTTGCTATAGGCCACCTCAAGCACCTCCCTGTCCGGCCCCAACCTCTCCTTAACAATCCTGCCGAGCATCTCACCCTCAGCCTCTTCTTCCCCACCCTTACCATCACCTGTGCCACCATTTATGTCCGCCCTCGCACCCCCATCCCGTACGATTTCCTGGCCCAGATTGACCGCACCTTCTCCACCTACGTGATTGCCGCTGACCTCAATATCCACAGCCGTGATCCTGCCGACCTCCGGCGGTGGCATTAGTTTCTCACCACTCTCCAGGGAGACCTGGTTCCCCTGCCTCAGCACACCCAGCCCGAATCCAACACCACTCCTGATGTGGTCCTTGCCTCTCCAAACCTCCTTGGGCGCATCACCGCGGATGTCCTTGACCTCATTGGCAGTGACCATGCTCCTGTCCTCCTCACTATCTCTAACGGTCGCCATCCCCGCCACGCTCCTCGCCCTGACATCCCTCCTAAACTTGTCCATGATTACTCCCGTGCCAACTGGGATGCCTACCGGGATTCCATTCACACCCAGGTTGACGGCCACGACCTTATCCTCCAGTCTCCTGATGACATCGCTCGCGCTGCTGCCTTCCTGCACCAGACATTGTCTGACGCCGTCGCCACCCATATCCCCACCAAAGCCATCCACCCTCACTGCCCCGCCCTGCCTCCACAGGCCGTCCTTCTCCTTCGAGAGTCCCGCCGCCTCTACCGCTCTTTTCTCCACACTCGTGACCGGGATACACTTACCCGCCACCGGCAATGACAGCGACACATCCGCAACCTGCTTGTTGCGAAGAAACGCCGAGCCTGGCGCCAGACATGTACACAACTCAACACCACGCTCCCCATCAACTCTTCCAAGTATTGGTCTGCCTTCCACCGCCTTACTGGGAACCGCCCCACCCCCCAGTACCCTCTCCTCCTTAATGACCGTCCCTTTCCTGACAACCTCAGTAAGGCCAACCACTTTGCCTCCCACCTCTCTGATGTTTTTTCCATCCCAGATGATCCCCACTTTGATTATTCCCTCTTCCCTGATGTCATGGACCGTACGAATACCTCTGTTCCTCCCCTTGCTCCTAGCTTCCAGTACTTGGGCCACACCCCACCTTCTGCACTTAACACTCCCATCACTACACAGGACATCAGCCTCACACTCCGCACTAAACGCAACACTGCTCCCGGCCATGACTGCGTTACCTACCGCCACCTCAAACACTGCCCTCCCTCCTTCCTTTCCCTCCTTGCCACCCTCTACAATGTCATCCTTGCCACTGGCTTCTATCACGACCTGTGGAAAACCTCCCGTATCCTGATGTTCCCCAAACCCAATAAGCCTCCATCTGATGCCTCTTCCTATCGCCCTATCTGTCTCACATCGGTGTTCAGCAAGCTCTTGGAATCCATCCTTTCCCAGCGCATCCATCTCCACCTCCACCAAAACCACCTCCTCCCAAACACCCAATGTGGCTTTCGACCCTCCTTCTCTGCTGATGACCAACTCCTCGGCCTCACTCATCTCCTCTCCCTCCAGCTTAACTCCCGTCGCTCCGCCATTTTTGTCTCACTTGACCTCGAAAAGGCCTACGACCGTGTCTGGCATCCCGGTCTCCTGTTTAAACTCCAAACCTATGCCCTTCCTATCAACTACATCCGTCTGGTGGCCTCCTTCCTCTCCCACCGCCCCTCCTATGTTACCGTCCATCATGCCAATTCCCACACCTTCTACCCCTCTGCCGGTGTGCCCCAGGGCTCTGTCCTCTCCCCTCTCCTCTACCTCCTGTACACGGCAGATATGCCCCAACCCCCCCTCCAGTACACCTCTTGCGATATGCTGATGACACCGCATTCCTCGCCCTCGCTCCTACCCTCCAACGGTCCCAACGCCTTCTCCAGAATCACCTTGACCTTTTTGCTGCATGGTGTAACCAATGGCTCCTGAAACTCAATCCTTCCAAGACCCAGGCAATCATCGTAGGTCGTACCACTCGCTCCTTCCGACTCCTGGATTTCTCCCTTACTGTCTGCGCACGTCCTGTTCGCCTCACCCCCACCCTCACCTACCTTGGCCTCACCATTGACCGTCACCTCACCTGGATACCTCATCTCCGCTCCATCCAATCCAAAGCCCACAACCGCCTCCGACTCCTCAAACTCCTCTCTGGCCGGACATGGGGGTTGCACCCCTCTACCATCCTCCACACCTACAAATCCTTCATCCGTCCCATCCTCTGTTATGCCAGTCCTGCCTGGATATCTGCCCCCCCCCCCCAAATTCTATCAGTCCCTCCAGATCCTTGAGCGTCATGCACTCCGCCTCGCCTTCCGTATCCGCCTACCGTCCCCCACGCGGATCCTCTATGATCTCATTCCTTTCCTCCATCTGCTCCTATTCCTCGAACATATCCGCATCCTCTACACCTCCCGCCGTCTTGAACCCCCTCACCCCCTGGTTGCACCTCTCCTCTCCCGTCCCCGCCCCCTGCCACGTCTTCACCGTTGTGTCCCCCCTACCCTCCATCTCTACACCCTCCATCTCCTTTCCCAAGGTGGCTTCCATCACCTCCCCCTCCCGGATGATGCCCTCTCTCCCTCCATTTATCCTTCCTATCAACTCTGATCCTCAATCCCCCTCCTTTCCTCTGTCCTTTCCCTGGGCTCCCTCTCCCCCCCCTTCTGTCCTGTTTTTCTCCCCACTAAACCTCTCCCTACCTCCCTTCTCCCCCCCAGTCCTTTTGTATTCCCCTCCTCTGCCTACCCCACTCCCTGTCGCGTCTGCCCCCCACCCCTCTTATGGGTCCTCATCCTCCTTCAGCCCCTTTCCCGGCTCCCCCCTTCGCTTTTACTCTCCTTCCCCCCCTTTTTTGTTTTCCCATCTTCTGTCCAGTTTCCCCCCACCTGCTCTCGACTGTGGTGTCACATTTGCCAACTTTTTAGTGCAGTGTTCCAGTGACTATTCAGTGTTGTTTGTCTTTCTCGTGTTGCGAACAGAAACCATGCTGTCGCTCGGTGTGAATTTTATTTCCTTTGCGAACAGAATCCAGACTGTCGCCGTGTTTTTTTAATTGTCTATTGTTTTCCCTGTCTACTTCGTATGTATTTTTATTAGCGTCATCATCCCTGTGTTGTTGTTTTAAGTTCCACGATTTCTTTTCGCCTTGTTACTCTCTAAGTCTCCGATTTTATCGCCTGTTTTTTTATTATTTGTTCTCTTGATCTTTGTCACAAAATCTGTCGGCTGAAGAGCGGCGTACTAAGCTGCTGCCAGCCCGCCCCCTTCGGGGGGGAATTGAAATTCAATAAATGAAAAAAAAAAAAAAAATCCTTACGACTGGACGTAGTCGCTTCCTATGCGCATGTCGGAACACAATCACATATTTTATAAGCCTGATGTTCAAATGCGAACTTGTCACGCACCCCCTACTACTAAGTACAGTATAATACTTCGTCAATAACTGATCGCTGTCGATACGTAATAATACTGAGAGGAAATCAACCATGGGCGGACATGTCTCATAAGTCTTAGAAAGAGAGGTTTATTCGTCTTACAAGCCACGAGATGTTAAAAAACTCGATCCCAACAACTACTGTATGCCACTGTCACAAGCAGTCTCGGTTCTGCAGGTGCATACAAGTATCCATGTTAAAAGCTATACCTGTTTTACAAATCGAGGTACCTCTGAATGAGGTGGTGTTTTGTCCAGACAAATACCGTGACGGCGATCGCTGGAGTATATAGTATCAGACCTACAGTGCGCTTACACGTTGCCGATAGTGCAGCCTCGTAATAAAATTACCCAATTTAGAAATTGACTTGGCTAAGGAATGTGGTAGGAAACCAGTATTTGCAAATCCCTCATGCCAATGCAGCTAGATATTTCTACAGTATTTGTAACGGATTCTGTCTCAATCCCATGTCTAAGGTTAGGTGATATATCTACTGGGCTATAGGCAATGGTTGATTCAGAAGGATCACAAACAGTAGATGGTGTGCTGATTGAGATCGTAAGAAACGTAGACTAGCTTTTCAGATCCGTAATGCTACGCTATCCGCTAGAAATTCTGTTTGGGATTTGGAATCATGTCTTTCCATTCAACCACATACCTGTCTTCGATCCAATGGAAAAGTCATTTAATGATTACAGCAACAAGTGAATCATATTAATGGCACTCTCATATCTTGAAACGATTTACCTTTCTGGAACCTGACATTGTGTGTGGCAGATCCACCTTCAAACCCTATACCTTGCACAGCATATTGTGGATCCACTTCTCAACATTGCTCCGGATATAACGTGTGGCGGATCCACACTTGAACGTTAACTCAGGTCTACTGTGGGTCCTCTGTTGAGGCGACAATCAACTGTACGTCTATTGAGGTAACAGTGGTACACGAGATTTGACTACTGCATTTTACACTCTTCAGCATCTGCATTAAAGGATAACAGTGAATGGATGGGGTGGTCGATTGCGATGGAGCTGTAACGAGGTACGATTTAATGGCAGACTGATGATGCATTCTAGAGAGGAATGGATATGTTGGCGCAATTCATTTGACCATTTTTTCTGCTGATGTGTCAGGATGCATCAGTCGCATGACATAGCTGGCGTTTGGCTCATATATAACCGTTTGTTCTGTGTGGGTCTTATAGTACTGTCCACTTGCTATCATTAACAATAAACCTCTCAGTCATCATAGGACTTCCATGTTCAAATGTTCAAATATGTGTGAAATCTTATGGGACTTAACTGCTAAGGTTATCAGTCCCTAAGCTTACACACTACTTAACCTAAATTATCCTAAGGACAAACACACACACCCATGCCCGAGGGAGGACTCGAACCTCCACTGGGACTAGCCGCACAGTCCATGACTGCAACGCCCTAAACCGCTTGGCTAATCCTGCGCGGCTAGGACTTCCGTCTCATGTGTGATGAACTGTGACATATTCCTCTAAACGAACGATTTGTGTGATGTACTCCATTACCTTGTCGCATGTTAAGTGTAAAGTCGATTCTTCAGTTTCATAACTAAGTTAGCGATAGGTGTTTTTGAGACACTTCAATCCCCATGTATATATCTGACTTGTAATTTCACATGTCGGACACTGCTGCAATGCATTTATCTGTTTCCTTGTAAGAGGTATTCTCATTTATTAACGGTCATTTTATATAGAACTGATGTGGGTATAGTATAATTTCTGAACCGTGATCGGATGTGGACAGTGGATGGTATACATCTGTGGAAAGCTATACTGCCCATGTATCACACAGAGCCAGTGTTTTACAGTTTGTTACCATAGTTTATCGTAGAGAAACCTGCAAGAAGGATGTATGTCATGCGCTGGAAATATATTTCTTACATTGGAATATTAACAGCTCTGCATTCCACATGACTGATAGGTCAGAAACTCAAGCGATCTACTATTATAGACTATTTTATGTACGGAACGTTGTAGCCTTAGGAGTGCAGGTGTTTATGTTCTTTCTTATCAATACGTTTCAAGTTCTGGTCCTGGACTCTAGAACCATGCTTTAGGGTTGAAAGCGTAGCTGATTTACGTAAAATGCTTCGAACTCCATCCGTCTGCAGCTCCATCATGCATAAAAATCACCTGTTTCTTGTTCTTCTTAATGCTGTACTATTTCATCACAACACTTTCAAATCTGTTACTATACACCGATAAGGGGTGCTAACCTCCTCGACATGGGTGCATCTGGGCAAATCTTGTGCACTTGGATGGGTGAGGACTCGGAAAGCTCCATTCATTCACGAGACGTGGAATGCAGCGGTCTGTTTCTGGTCAGCTGCAGATTGAATCGGTAATGGTGCTGCAGAGCAGGCTGGTCAAATACAGTGCGGGGAGGTATTTCAGTCTCTAATTTTATCTTAAGACTGTGTGAATGCTCTATGACTCCCATCCGCATAGAGATAGATAATAAATTATGCACTATGCTCGAGGTGTTAGAAATATGTAGAGCGCTGTCTGGTATACTTTGATGATTTATGTGTTCGAGAATTAACAATGAACTGACGTACTGCACAGGCATTTATCTACATTAGCAATGATACTCGCAAAGTAGAGAAAGGGTGGTTTAGCTATGATACTGAAATTGGGGAAACATGCTGTCACATCATTGGCCAGTGTTGAAACTACTGTAAAATTGCTAAAATTGTTCACGCTATCAACTGTGATGCTTGTTATTACAGTACATCTGCGGTGTCTTTTCCATCCCATCCATCCACTGACAGGCTGTTGGTTACCACATAATGATTGACTGACAGCGCTTGTTTGAGTTGGGAAAAGAGTTCTGTGGATGGGTGACACCTTCTGGGGGTTGCTAGCACCGAAACAGTGATCGTGTACATGAGTCCAATATGAGGAATCAGTTGAAATGGAACACAGAGCCATCAGCTATTCCGTCACTGTGACAGATGAGTTTAAATGTAGAGGTAGCCCAGTTGACCTATCTTCCCTCCAAAATTCAAACTTCCCGCCAAGGGGGCTTAGCAAGGGGGTGTGGCGCTTTCCCACTATCTTGGGTAACGGTACTCGCATCATCAGCTGAGGTCACAGCACCCATCTTGAATGACGTCAGTCACGTCATAGCGCAACGTCTTGGATAACTGTACTTTGGGGTGATGTTGTCTGTGGGAGGCCGTGGGTCAGAACGTCTTAATGTCAGTTTAGGACCTGTCACAGACCTCGAAATTGTGGCATAAAAATAAAATGTTTAGCAGTGAACAAACCATGATAGAAAATAGTGTTTCAAACAACAAGACAGGGCCACAGGGGGGCGTCTCTTGCGACTTACAGTATAATCAACGGGATACGATCATCCCCCTAGAGTACAGGTGATGGAACTTTGAATTGGTCTGTGCAGTTGATCAATACATGTATATTCAATAGGATCGTCACATGTGCTCGATGCATGCACACATGTGGTATTTATTTTCCATATATGACAGGAGAGAGATGCGTTAAAAATATAATCTTTTTCTCTGTCAGATGAAGTTAGTTGAGCTTTTATAGTTCATAATTTTTCTCTGATGTATGGTGCAGAGTAACGAAGATAGCATGTTGGGGAGACAGATGTGAATGGACGTGGATCTATAGTATCTGTATCTAGTTTGAGGACACGCCACAATGCGCACATTTCCACCGAATGGTCAAAACACGGTCCTGTCGCACTAACTCAGGTCGTTCTGTTTCTACATGGGTTACATGAGGTGGTGAATATAGCTTTCGCCGACTTCTACACAATTCCGACTTAAATTGGAACGATCACATGCACAAAGCTGAGGAAATGGCAGCACACGCAGGATGCTTAGGGACTGACTAAAACCATGTCGGAATTTTACTGTAGCAGACAGGTTCGATAAAGGTGACTCGTTTCGAGATATGAGAGTGCCAGAAATATGATTGACTTGTTGCTGTAATCATTAAATGACTTCTCCATAGGTTCGAATGCAGGTTTGTGGTTGAATGGAAAGACTTGATTCCAAACCCCAGACAGCATTTCTGGCGGATAGCGTAGCATTAGAGATCTGAAAAGTTAGTCTACATTTCTTACGACCTCAATCAGCACACAGTCTACTGTTTGTGGTCCTTCTCAATCAACAATCGCCTATAGCCCAGTGGATATATCACCTAACCTCAGACATAGGATTGAGACAGAATCCGTTACAAATACTGTAGAAATATCTAGCTGCAATGGCGTGAGGGATTCGCAAATACTGGCCTCATACCATGTTAGTTAGCTGAATCAGTCTAAATTGGGTAATTTTATTACGAGGTTGCACCGTTGGCGACGTGTAAGTGCACTGTTGGTCTGATACTATATACTCCAGCGATCTCCATCATGGTATTTGTCTGGACAAAAAACCACCTCATTCAGAGGTAATGTTGTACCTTGCTTTGTAAAACGGGTATAACTTTTAACATGGATACTTGTATGCACCTGTAGAACCAAGACCGCTAGTGACAGTAACATACAGTAGTTGCTGGGAATGGATTTTTTAACATCATGCGGTTTGTAAGACGATTAAACCTCTCTTTCTAAGACACGGTGGTAGCAGTCAAAAGATTTTCTTTCAGTATTATTTCGTATCGCTAGCGATCAGTTATTGATGAAGTCTTATACTTAGTAGTAGGGGGTGCTTGATAGATTCGCATTTGAACATCAGGCTTATAAAATATGTGTTTGTGTTCCGACATGCACATGGCAAATGACTATATCCATTCTTAAGGAAGGTATGGATTTGATGTGGAGTACTGTGATAGCAAGAGAAGAGTATGTCAAGTCACAAGAATGGGTACCGATATTTCTATTTCCAGAACCACAGCTGTGCGCAGGATGTATTTCCGATACATCACTCATTGTCGAGTGTCATTCAACTGAGACCACAATGGTAACATTTAGATGCAAGTACAGGGATAAAATATGTATATGTCACCGATTTCCTAGAATCATTCTGTCTATGCGTGCTTTGGCCTGCAGCGCCAGTGACCTCTGTTGGAATGATTCACGTTTCCCATTAATGGCAGGAGCCGTCCGAATGCAGAGGCCTGTTGGAATGTAGTTAACTTTGTCGTCCTCTAGATGACAGAATAGCGAAATAATACTTAGTATGTGTTGAGCAGTTTCGTGATCACGTGGAAAATTGAGAAGATTGAATAAGGACATGTGTTTGCGCTGGACCATTATTCCCTCCCATGAAAATTGTTGAGTTGGCTGCTTCTGCACATTTCGCGCCTTTATTTAGTTGTGGGAACTTGGATTGTGGCATGTGCATCTAGGAGATGAAAGGCATGTCTGATGGTTCTCTAGACATGAGAAACACATTAGCTGACTTTGTAAATTATAGGGACGATTTGGAATCTATTACATCACCGACATCGGTATTTGCGAGTGGAAATAGCAATTTCCTCTATTTTTCTTTTGTCGAGATTTTTTCACGTGAAGATCTTCACAGACAGGATAAGCGCTAAAGTTTCATGTTTGAAGAGGAATGATTTTCAGTCTGTTTCTTCGGAATTATGTTGCGCGAGCGATCGGTAGGCTACTGCTGTGTGCTTGATATCGAGAAGTACCGCGAAAATGGCATAATATCATGGAAAACCATGTGAAAATATATGTATTCTTGTAATCCCACAGTCTGGAGATGGATGCAGAAAAGCAAGCAAGCGAGTAGGTCCATACCAGAAACAGTAGCGCCGAGGGGGAACGAGGCCAAATTTGTAGAACAATTCTGAGAGTGACTTCGGTCCACTGAATGTGCTCTGGTGACCCGTCAGGAGTGGATGACCACTGAACCTCACAGGGAAATATCTAGTACTGCGGGGAGTATATATGGTGCTGTCTGTCTTCACGATATATGTACAAATGATGTAAAAGGAATTATTTTGTATGGTGAGTATATAAATTGTATGTTTACTACATCGGCACAGTTGGGGATCGGTTTCGCGCTCTAATATCCAAGCTCCTGTCTTCAGTGGGAGAGCAGTATAATTGAGTAAGAGTCTTTCCCTATTTGACGAGATGTGGGGCACTTTGGTGTGCTTAATTGTAATAAGGTGATCTGTACAAAATACAGTCGTAATGCTCTATTAATTCACAACATATCCTTTGTGCCAGGACACAGGAGTGGCTGCAAACTGATTCGAACAAGAATGGAGGTCAGGTGTGTAGGGAAAGTTCTGAGAAAGCAAGTGTTCAAAGACAAGTTGAAGCAGACCATCCATCTCTGGCAGGGATGCCGTCACTCATCCACCACTGTGATTTTGGACATCTCCAGACCTGTAGCTGTAGGATACAGAAAATTCGGGAGATTTTTCTCTTCTGTATGACAGTGCTTCGAATTCTGCTTGCGTAATTGTTCTGATTTTCCCCCGACTGTGCTTAGGCAGTGATCTCATTCCAAACAACAAGAATGCTTTTATGATTAATGGTATTTTTGCATGAGTGCACAGGCTTTATAGCAGTGTGAACTTTTAACATTTCTGAGACATATATTCGCAGCAGGATGAACATTTCGCCACAAAGTGTTAGCCGTGCTGGGTACACGTGCATGCTACACACAGCTCGCAATTTCCGTTTGGATCCCTAGGAACAATGTATGTACCCTGTGCTATTCTGGGAAGTATTGCAACATACCTCTCTCTGCGCTGGACCCTATGCATCATCGCGCCAGCAACTGTACCTAGATAAATACGTATTTCGGCAGGAATTTCTCAGGTGTCAAGAATGAAATACATTCCGGCGCCTCATTCTTGTGGGACCTGAACGGTTGCGTTGTAACTTAATGGGGACCACTGATGCACTCCAACTCCAGTGTTGGTGTTGGGCGTCGGGTGGCGGGATGTGTTTGTTATTAGCGATCTTTTGTTTAAACTATATTCCTTCTACGTCTATATCTGAATATATACTCCGCTAGCCACCAAGCGGTGTGTGGTGGAGGACACTATTCATGCCAAAGTCATATTTCTCCCCCCCCCCTCCCCCCTGTTCTACTTGCAGATCGCGCAAGGGAAAAACTACTGTCTGAACACCTAGGTACAAGCTCTAATTTCCCTTATCTTTAAATGGTGATCATTGCGCAATATGAAAGTTGGTGGTAATAATATATGTTCTACATCCTCGGCGAAGATAAGATTTTGGAATTTAGTGAGCAGCACCTTCCGGTTAGCGCATTGTCTATCTGCAAGTGTGTCCCACTTCAAAGTTTCAATGAGATTTGTAATGGTCTCACGATGGCTAATTGTGAGTCACAAATCTTGCGGTTCTTCTTTCGACCTTCTGTCACTTTAATCAAATCCATCTGGTAAGGGCCCCCCATACAGACGAGCAATACTCTAAGACCAATAGGATGCTGTGAATTGGAAAGCAACTACCTCATACATGTGAATAATATCGATTTAATCAATTTACATAAATTTTTTATCTGAATGTGGTGTTACCAGTACAATAATTAAGGGGAAGCTGTGTGTGAGTGGGTGACATGGAGCAGAACAGTAGGTTAAGTGCAGAGCACTAAGTTAATTTGAATAATTTTTATGTAAAACGCAGTACAGTAGTTTAAGGAGGTGGATGAGAGGGAAGAATGCGCGAGAAATGGCGTTCAAAAGCAAGTGAAATTCGAAAAGTATACCAGAAAATGGTGGGAGGAGATAACTAATTACTTAATTTGGTATCAAAGGCGGTACAATAGTTTAAGAAAATGATGGTGACATGGAAAACCACTCAACAGAACAATAGGTTAAGTGCCGACAAAGACCCAAAGACTATGTGAAGACACCCAGAGTAACATTAGTTTATGCAACATGTTTGTTCCATGTAATTGTTTCTTGTAAGACCTAGATCTTTCCAAACAGCAGAGAATGATGAGCAAGAGATATCCAACTCCCACAAACTGAATTTTTTTAATAAATAAACGATATATCCTTTCCATATATTCCACACGTTGTGTAAATTGTTTAAACAATATTCCATTCAGAGCACTCGATTTCCCTCCAAATGGCCGATCAACTGAGTCTTTTTCCCACCATTTTCCGATAGGGAGGAGTGACTGGGAGGGGAGGGGGTTTACCAGAGGGGGAGAGATTAACTAATTGATCAACTTAATTAAGTATTCAATCAAACTATTAGTAGTGCCAGGGGGTATTCCAACAACTCAGACCTGAAATTGTACCTGTAGCAGCGAGGGGGAGGAGGTTGGGGGAGGGAGAGGGGGCAGGAAGAACAATAGGTTAAGTTCCTGTCAATCAAAAGGAAATGGGAGTGATATGGAAAAGCACTCAACAGAACAATAGGGTAAGGACCTGTCAGTGAAAGGAGAACAATAGGTTAAGTACGTGCCAATCAAAGGACAACAATTGGTTTGCTTCCAAGTGCATACTTGCTCCTGATGGAGGCAACCCACACTATCTAAATGCACATGAACATAGCTTGTCCCCCTAGTGACAGACTACATGGTGCCGGCAGAAAACACTGCCACCAAGAGGAAGACGACGACAAACTCCGCTACGCAGCTACGATGTGACCCCGGCTGATACACCAACAAGATTGAGCAGCTTCGACGCAAGCGACACTGCGGCACAGGCAGAAGTTAGCTAAGACCTGCTCGCTCAACGCGCAAGGTGACACTGCCATCCGACCACACCTCCAGGATTAACTCAAACTTCCACATGTCATGTAGTCTACAACACTAATGCTCTCACATTTCGTAATTCTCACACAGGGAGAGGGAAATATTTGTATCATCTTCGCCCGTCAAGACATGGACATATCATTGATGGTTACAATGTCTGTATTTATACACTGTCTGTATTTTCACATGGAACAGACGCTGTTCTGACGATTACAGCTGTGGTAAATACTATAAAATGGGTTCATACTTTGTGAATCTGGATTGACTTCAGCTGTTTGTAACACATCAAAATTTTTGTCGGACCAAAACTTGAATATGATTTCCTTCTTACTGTGAACGATTGCCTTAACTACTTTGGCTATCCGAGCAAGCGTCCAGGATTGAACTCCTACATGATTCACACAGGTGTAAATACTTCGTGCAAACTGGCATAACTACGGCAGTGTGAAAATTTATTTGGACAATACAATTAAAATTTAATTGTGCACATTTATTTCTGTACGTATCATACAGCTACTAGCTTATTAAATATTTATAACTAATTTGTCCTCCTTCTGCTTTAATGCGCTTCTGAACATGTTGTGGCACAGATTCGACCAGGTTAGAGCAAATGTTTCGTAGTTCATCGTCATAAAACTACACTTTTACCACATTCATGAACTTGTATTCTTTTGTTGAACAGCCCATTTTACCAAGACGTCCTTTCACAATACTCCACAAATTATCGATGGAATTTAAGTCTGGTGAATTACCGTGCCACTGAAGCACAATGATATCTTTTTATTCCCTGAAGGTCTTGACTGGTTTAGAAGTATGACGTGGACAATCATGTTGAAATGTTCCTGCACCATCTGAAAATGTCTGTAGGAATGGCACAATCTTGTACCTGAGGATTTCCGTGTATTTGGTTGAATTCATTATGCCATTAAGTGGAACAAGTGCTCCATGGCTACAGTCTGTTCAAGATGCTCAACTCTCACTGTCTCATGGATGCTTCACCTGACAACCCTTATTCTGTAACCTTGATCATTAAAATGTGACTCATCAATGAAATTACAGATTTCCAGTCATTGGAGGTCCAAGAGTTATATGTTTTGGCCAAGCCAACCATGTTTTCTTCATGGCAGGTGTTAGCAACTCCTTCTTTATTCGCTTTCGTTCGTTATGATTACTATCAAGAAGGTGTCACCGTACTGTTAAAGAGTCAGTCTCAACCCAGTAGCCAATAAATCTCTCTGAAGGTCCTCACTTGTCTTGTAAGGATATATTCTACTGTTTACAAGTAGAGTTTTGTCAGTTCTATGAATGGTTTTTCGATTTTCCTCACATCTGCCTTTTCTCTTTGGAGACTGTCAGGCAATTTCACTATCTGCCCCAATAACTCTTCAAACACTACATCTTCCCACACCAACAATAGAGACAATGTCTCTTATACTTGTAAACATGTATGCATGAAGAGCAACTATTTTTGTCTGCTTCATAGGTGATAAGTCCATTTTAACACAAACACGAAGTTTTCCTGTAGAGAACACAGAAGTAACACATGCTGTTCCTATAAAGACAAACACCCAACTGAAATGGAGGGGAGCTGCAATTGTTGTTTATAGTGAAGGCAACACTAGTCTGCCATGAGTCCAACAATTGGGCAGAAAAAAACTGTTTACAATGAAGGAACTTCAGTTCCTAGTAAAATATGAGCTGATTCTAGTGTTGTAAAACTACTGTAGGCTATTGTGGACTATCGTAAGTAAGTGTAGAATATAGTAGTTTTCCTAGTAGCTTTGGTCAGTTAAGGTCATAACCTGTACGTTGAGTGTATTGCATACCTATTGGGCATTACCTCATAACGACTGCTTTCTTTGCATATGTGATCAGCATCTTACTAGATTACCCTAAATACAAGAAGTGGTGAACCATTTAGAAACTGAGTGAGGATATATAAAGGCCTTGGTAACCTAGGAATAGTTTTGTTATATATGATTATCCTCCTGTCTGTTACTTAAGGGTAAAACAGTATTTATAGCAAAATTGAAGTTGTCAATGTTTAATTCAGGTTTTATTCGAAAACTATTGATTTGTAATGTGAAGCAGAGGGATGTTGTAGTAAAAATAAAACAAACGAGACCAGATGAGTCATATAGCGCTAGAGATCACAGTTTCCTCGAAAGAAAGATAAAGTAAGAAAGACGACAAAACAAAAATATATCAAACTTTGCTACAATACTTTGCCGAACTTATATAGAACTTGTTTCTATATATATATATAGAAACATATATATATATATATATATATATATATATATATATAACATTCTATGTTTGTGCATGCAAATTGTATTAAAAGAAATTCCTTTGGTTATTATTACTTATAAAAAGAATTTATGTTCTGCAAGGATATAAAACACATGATGGACTAACACTGAATGATGTGTCATTCTAGTTATGCACAAAAGAGAAAAAAAGACAAAGAGAAGTTGGCTCCCAGTTTCTTTCTTACACATTCATCTACTACCAGACCACAGTTTTAGTGAAGTGCAACTCTAGCTTACCTCTAGCTTTGCACACTACTGTATGATGCATTACAATCCCACGTCACCATAAAAAAGATGCCATTGCCACCTAGTGGCTACTGACAGAATTCAGCCAGCCTTCCAGTAGTGGTAGCTACTAGTGAGACAAAGCGGGCACCACCCCACTCTCCATTGTTGTCAAATTTATTTAAGATGGCGAATCCAAGATGGTGGCAACGTGGGTGGAACGTTCAAATTTTGGTGAGAAGATAGGTCAGTTAGGCTACCTCCACTAATCTAACCGCCCTCCCCTCCCCTCGCCCAGAAAATGGCGGGAAGTTCAAATTTCATCAGGACACTGCAACACACCACAGCTACCTCTACTAACCTAAGAAAATGGCAGGAAAAAAGGGCAATTGGGCTACTTCAACTAACCTGTCACCCGACTGCCATCTCTTCCTAGGGATTGGCGAGAAAGGAACTCAACCTGTGTGGAATAGGATGGACGTGTGTCCTTATTTAAACAATTCGAGGCAGTACCTCCATCCAGTGTGCTCACCATGGGGTCTGGATTTCAGCTGACCTAGTACACAGTACTGTCACCAGAGGGCACTGTCATCCCTCCCATGACGTAATCCAAGATGGCGGTCGGAGGTGGGTGAAAATGGCGGGTCACGCCACTGCCGATGGTGTGTGAAAGTCACGTCTACAGTTAAAGTTCTTCCAGTGTTATACTGACATCACATGTCAATCTAAATAAGCGCCAAGTCATCCTCTGGGCCACGTACACATGTGTTTACCGTTGCTCATGCGGCACCACTGGTTACTGACATCACAGGTCGCGCTATAGAAATCTGCTCCAATGCTTCCTAGAATGGCACAAGGTGCATAGTTCCTAGCGATCCTAGGGGGACATGCTAGCTGCGTATTAGCTCGCACGCATAAAACCTGTGGATACTGACGTCACAACTTGTGCTATAGAAATCTGATTGACTGCTCTCTGTGCCTTACAATCCTAACAGGAACTGTTCACGAAAATAGCCCAGAATAACACCAACTGCCTTCATCCAGATTGTCCTAACGAGGCATCAGGTGTTGCCCTTCCCGGAAATCGTAATATCCTGCTTTCAACATATGTCTCAGAAACAATAAACTTCCCACCTCTAAAAGCCTTCATTATGTATGTGCACACTTGTGAAAACACAGTTAATCATGAAAGGATTCTTGTTACTCGGAGAAAGAGAGAGGGTGAGAGAGAAAGAGAGAGAGAGAGAGAGAGAGAGAGAGAGAGAGAGAGAGATGATGGTGGCATCAAGCCCTTCCAGAAATAGTGACGTTCGAAGCTTTACATTGGCTGTACATTCAAATGAAGCTCTCTCATTGGTCGCCTGGGTCTATACATAAACCCACAACCAACCTCCATCGTCCTCAGTCCGCTGCTGTCCGCTTTGTTGTGCATTCCATCGTGTTTGTGTGTGTTTACTAGTTCTTTTCTCTCCGTGATATGAAGAGAGGTAGCTGCAGCAGTGCCCCAAAATGCAGTGGCAAGAGGCTTAGAGTTCTGGAGGCAGGGTTATCAAGTGAGTAAATAATTTCTATTTTGAGTGTAAATTTTCGTGTGTATGTTAATTTCGCCTTATTAATGCCGTCTCCTTGTTATAGTACAACTCCAGGATTTTGCCTTGGAGTGCGAGGAGAGACAGGAGGGGGCTGGACCGCAACAGACCCTGGAAGTCCAGCCTCCTGTGTTGGGTTCACAGCTGGAATTGCCTTCTGAGTATAATTTTCATTGTAATATGTTTTTGTATAGTAGTGATTCAAAATTTTCTTATTTCATACTTCTGTTTTTCAAGATCACTTGAAGCAAATGCAAATTGAGCTGGAGGCAGAGCTGGGGGTTGAAAACAATTATCTACAACAGCAGCAGAAACGCTACATGGAACAGCCCCACTTGTGGATAACCGACAACAGCACCCGTGTAAGTATAGAAAAAAATATCCATGTGTGATCTTTCAGCGTAACTCGACATTCAAAATAAATAAAATTATGCCTCGTCCTGTTACAGAACAGCTCTAGAGAACTAGGATTTGTTGGACAGGCAGCTGGATGCTGTTCATCAGCAGATGCAGGAACTGCCTCCAGCAAATAATGAGATGCCCAAGCAGCATACTTGTAAATTAAAAAAAAAATGATTGCTTGCCTCTATTAGTAGTGGTAGTAGTATAGGAAGTTTATTTTCTGTAACAAATCGGTTTATATATCTTGTTTGTTGTTGTTGTTGTTGTAGGCGAGACAGGTGAGAACAGACAAAGACGCTCTGATCTGGCTCTACTAGCTTATGATTATGATTACCTTTTTGAGGGTGCGGTGGAGTCGCTCGATCAAGTGTTTATGCCCTGGAGCCAGAGCGAAAAAGGTAATTACTCACACTGCTTATAATCATGTGATCGCCAGAATTCTTTCTTTCACCACGCCACCAGTGGTAAACAGTGCACTTAACTATTATTTATTTTATCTCTTCTTCTACAGCGGTAGCATCTCAACATGGTGTGGCGCGCATACCGGTGGCCACTAAACCGTCTTCCTCACCAAAGCGGCGACCGGTAAGGCACGACTCGCTTATAAGGGCGCCGCTAGTGGCGGCGCGGGAAGCGGCCGCTGCCGACCCCGCCACTGCAGCCGCCGCTCAAATGGCTCTGAACACTATGGGACGTAACATCTGTGGTCATCAGTCTCCTAGAATTTAGAACTACTTAAACGTAACTAACCTAAGGACATCACACACATCCATGCCCGAGGCAGGATTCGAACCTGCGACCGTAGCGGTCACGCGGTTCCAGACTGAAGCGCCTAGAACCGCACGGCCACACCGACCAGGTGCGGCCGCCGCCGCCGCTGCCTCTGGCTCCGGCCCTGCCCCGGCCGCGGCCGCCACTCCATCTACTAGTTGTAGTTACACTATTAGTAATAGAGATGACCCTATGGCTAGTGGCAGTTCCCTCTCCCATCCTTTTAGTGAAGGACATCAGGTCAGTGATATAATACCGTAGTTAGAGCACTCGGTGATTGCAGATGCTTTTGAGGAGCGAATCTCATTCACCAGGATCGAGAACCTGGCAGGAGGGTACCATGGCCCTGTTGGTTTTCTAAGGGCGTGCCTTCCTGTCGTGGAAACGGAGCTCCTCAAGGTAGTCAATGATCCGCAGTATCCCGCCATTAAATGCAGTGCGGTGCTTTGCACCTAATTATCCACACTCCCCCCCCAAGTTGAGTCTGCTGTTGAAGAGACAACTCTTCATTATCTTTGGGGGGGAAATGGCGTGATAGCGCGGAGCACATCAATCGCCGAGTGGTTTCGTAAATCCACCTTGAGTGCTATACTTGCCCAGTTTTCCGAGAGCTAACAGAGAGGATCAACTAAAGCACTCAGACGAATACTGCACCTGGACATCCATACACATGTCTACGATCTAGTAAATGGAGTGTCAAGCTATATCATGCTCCCTTAAGATATAGCTAATAAGCAGGCACGTATTAATGTCGAAAATAGGAAGGATCAGGTTTGTTTTGCATGGTCAATCTTGGCTTGCGAAAGAAAGTACAATTACAGAGATCGTCGTGAGCATCCCAGTAAGTACCATGTAGGTGATAATATTAGTGGGTGTTATAGCTTTGATGGTATCGATTTCCCAATCAAGATCCAGGCCATACCTAAATTTGAGACACAGAATACTAGAATATCGGTTCATGTTTATGGCCTGGAGAAGAAAAGCAAGTTAGATGAACAAGACAAGCATATTGTCATCAGCGCCCTTCATTTCTCAAAATCTGCGAGTGAGCATAAGCTCCATGCAGACATGCTATTCTTCTCTGAAGGTGATAATTATCACTATGTTTGGATCAAAGACATGTCCCAACTATCACCTGATCGTCATGCAAAACATATTTGCTTAAGGTGCCTCAATTATTTCTCCTCAGACATGTTATTAGCAGCGCATCTAGTAGGCTGTGCTTCGAATGACCTGGTATGTGTTATTATGCCTACAGAGGAAAACAAATTCGTAAAGTTTAAGACTGCTCACCACCAGGAGTGATGCCTGTTTGTAGTGTGCGCTGACTTTGAATGCCTCTTCACTCCTGTGACCCACTGTGAAGGTTACCCTACAGCCTCACATACCACATTTACAGAAAAACACCTACCATATGAGGCAGCGTACCAAATTGTATCGTCCTATGATTCCAGTCTTAACCACCACAAACCTTTTAACAGGTATAATTCTGCAGTTTGGCTGCTCACAGAGCTCGAAAAACTATCATAGGAGGTTGACAAGTTTTACAGCAACAACGTCCCCATGACAAAATCGAAGGAGAATGAAGATTTGTATAATAATGTGGTTGGTTGTCATATTTGCAGGCTGCTGTTAGATAGAAAAATGGAAACTCGTCATAGGGATCATTGTCATCTTACGGGGAAGATCCATGCCACAGCCCACAACGCGTGCAATTTGAAGTACCACCTACCTAGATACATAGCCGTTTTCTTGCACTATTTAAGTGGGTATGACACTCACTTTCCTGTTGATCACTTGGCTGATTTCGGTATGGAGAAAGATCAGGTCAGTGTCCTAT
This sequence comes from Schistocerca piceifrons, assembly GCF_021461385.2. Taxonomy (NCBI): domain Eukaryota; kingdom Metazoa; phylum Arthropoda; class Insecta; order Orthoptera; family Acrididae; genus Schistocerca; species Schistocerca piceifrons. Next base: position 277,824,850 of record NC_060149.1, read on the forward strand.
CTGAGAGAGTCAAGAAATACATTTCATTCTCCAAACAAATGACGCCAAGAATTATGCTCCGCTTCCTTGATATGCTACGTTTAATGCAGGAGCCACTCCAAAAATTCGTTGAAACTCTACCTCAAGGGGATATGCATATCACTCGAGCTGTATTTCCTAATGAGGAAAAGTTTCAACTTGCGACTAGGAGGGGGGTTTTCCCATATGATTATGTGGATAGTATGGCGAAACTTAACGAAACCAGGCTACCCGACATATCTGCATTCTCCAGCAACCTTACAGGCGATGCTATAACGGATGCAGAGTATGAGCATGCTGTGAAAGTATGGCAGGAATTCAATATTTCAACTTCAGGGGAGTACGCACAGCTTTACATGGACAAAGACGTGCGCTTGCTTGCAGATGTTTTCGAGAAATTGCGGAGTCTATGCATGACCACATATTATCTGGATCCTGCCTTTTATTACACGTCACCTGGGTTGTCTTGGGACGCAATGCTCAAGAAAACGAAGGGAAGCACTGAATTATTGACTAATGGTCACATGCTTCTTTTCTCTAAGCGAACGAGCTGTGGGGGCATTTGCCAATGTGTCCATAGGCACACGAAGCCAAATAACCTACGGATGGACGACAGGTTCAGCGCATCACTTGATTCGAGTTACATAATGTACCTAACATAAATAACTTATACGGGCATGCCATGCAGTAATCACAGCCGATTGGTGAGTTTCGATGGGTGCCCAAATACGGATGAAAGGGATTAGGTGGAAAAATCATGGGGGGTATGGCAGCTGATTCTGATGTAGGGTATGTGGTGAAGACAGAACTCCCATACCCAATTTGGTTGTAAGGTGCACACGCTGATTTGCCGATGTGTCCAGAGCAACTACTTCTGCGAGGAGGCTCCACACCAAAAACGACAATGTTGGGCAATAAGTGGAGATACATCATTCATTATCGCAATCTCCAGCAATGTCTCAGCATGGGTATGGAGCTGGTTAGAATCTCCCTAGCTATCTCCTTCAGGCAGTCCCCTGGTTGGAGATGTATATTGATTTGAATACGAGACAGAGAGCTTACACGATGTGTGACATTGAGAAAGGTTTTTATAAATTAATGAATAATCCAATTTTCGGTAAAACAATGGAGAATTTGAGAGAACGACATGAAATTTTGATTATAACCGAATGGGATGGACGTTATTGCGTAAGAAAATGCATTGTCCATCCAAATTTTAAGCGAGTCACCATATTCAATAAGAACTTTATTGCTGTGGAGATGGCGAAGACTGCAGTAGAGTTTACGAAACCTATTTATGTGGGAATGTGCATACTAGATCTATCCAAACTCCACATGTACTGCTTTCATTATGAATTTGCGTAAACTCATTTCGCAGATCCTAAATTACTTTATATGGATATAGACAGCTTCATATATTGGGTGAAGAACTGCAATCCATATGAAGTAATTAGGGGCCATGGTAATGAATTCGACACATCCTCATACATGGCCGATAATCCTTATGGTGTTATTCCACAGAGCAAGAAGGTTATGGGTCTTATGAAGGACGAGGTGGATGGATTGCCGATTGTGGAGTTTGTAGGTCTATGCTCAAAAATGTATGTGCATTGCACGCTGGAAGGTGCCACCCAGAGGTGGGCTATGGGTGTATGTTGTATGGTATTGAGAGCCCTCTCTATCGAATACTATTTGTGGTGATTGTGCAGTGGTGTTCACGGTGCTGCACTGCAGCCACTGCATATGGTATGGCAGACCAGTATTCGATTGAGAGAACATGAGGTGTACACTCTGCTGCCGTCTAAAATCGGTCTGTCGCCTCATGATGCTAAAAGCATCATTTGATGATAGGATTGAAACTCTCCCATACACTGCTCCTTGTAGCGAGAGAAGGGGTGGGGGACTCTGGTAGAGTGAGTATGTGAGAGAGAGAGAGTGTCTGCAGAGTAGTAGTATGACCTTTTTGTCATAGTGTAAGTAATTTTGTGTGTGTGTGTGTTGTATAAATATTTTTGTGTAATATGTACACATATATATACATAGATAGAGAGAGAATGTGTGGAAAAAAGGGAATAAAAAAAAGAACAAAATGAATGTTTATATATGCACACCGTTTGTGTGAAAGAAAGAATGAGCATAAACAAAAAAATATTAATAAGCAAAAAATAGAAGAAATTGTATATTGATATATTTGTTCATACGCAACGTATGTGTAGCCTGTAAATATATATATATATATATATATATATATATATATATATATATATATATATATATATATATATATACACCATGTACGTGTTGTAAATAGAACAGCTTTTAAGTTTTTCACCTGCCACTAGCCATACAAGTCAGAATAGTTTTTAAGTGTATATAGCTCGCAGTCCATCAGAACTGTTATTGTGAAAACCTTTGCTATTGTGGACTGTTGAAATTAGATTTTAAGCGTGCACAGTCCATCAGCATTAGTGTAAAAGCTATGCTACTGGGCTGTGGAATTTAGTTTTACTAAAGAAAGTATCTTTGCATCAGTTTTTAGCATAGATTTATAAAAAAGAATTTCCTACCAGTGTTACTGTTGTAGTTTGTAAGTTAAAAGTATTTCTGCATTGAAATAGCAGAGTCAATTTGTACCTCAAGAATATTATATTGTACCTCAAAAACTCCATTGTACCCCAAGAACTTTATTGTATTTGTGTGTGAACTGAATAAACAAAGAAATAAATTAGTCTCCATACGTCTTTGTTGTTACAAAAAAACATATCCCCCCATTGCATTATGTATGTGTATGTATATAAAGGCTGTGCATGTCTCAAATGACATTAGTTTTGCCGAAGATGAGTGCTCTTAGGGGGATGAAGTTTAAGATGGAAGATAACAAAATATATAGAATGGTCACATGGAATTACACCTATCATGCAGCACGAATTGGGTAATGGGAACAGAAGGAATGCGACCATGTCATCTTCCAAAGATATATAGCAGACATGTCTAAAATTATATCCCCTGCACTTGAAGACAACCACAGACATAGCATGTAGTTAAAAAACTGTACACTGTCAAAGCAGGAACAGGCTTGGAAAAAAATACACAGAGGTTGTGAAGTAATAGTTCATTTATTTCTTATCCATCTTAAAAGTAATTTTACATTTTCATAAGCAGGTATGACAAAACTATTTTCACACATCTTCTTCTTCTTCTTGAGTTTATGGAGAGAAGGACACCCGTATAATTCTAGGTCTTGAATAGCAGCAAACTTAAAGATTCGATGCATCTTTCCCCTTCATGTGGATGATGGTATATGTGTAATCGAATAATTTAAGTGCCGTCACCGTATCTTTATAGGGTATGCCAGGATCATCCCAATGAATTCCATGGTAGAAATGTATTAACCATTCACATTCTTCCATGTCTTAGCATACTTCACATACTCTAAAGACCTTGGTAATGCAATGTTTGCTGAGAATGTCTCTATTATTCCAGCATCTTCTGTGTACGCTACAAATATAACATCTTTAAATATGAACTGTCTATGCTCACTGTCATAGAAAGCCTCCGCACTCACAATGATGTTCACACCATGAGACGCCACTTTGAAATGCTCTAGGTATGGTGCAGCACCTATTCATTTATACAGCTTGTTGAACAACGGTGAGTGGGCAGTAGTTAATCACACAGTCATGTAGAACTAGAGCATATGCGGCAGTGTGTCCTGGGAAATTTGTCAAAGATTCAAATTCAATTTGCACATCTATAGGTCCAGACATAATTATCTTGTTCTGTTTCGAGCAGTCTATTATGATGATCAGTGAAAGCTCCTTGAACTTCTGTGAATTGAGTAGATACCCTACTCCCCCACCTCCAGCAATTTCATAGCAAGAAGCACAAAACCTTGCATACCTGTCATAAGCTAGATTGTATACATTTTCATTCCACTGCAGGTGTAAATTGTCATATGGGTAGAATTCTGAACTGAGGTAGACTTTGGCATTAGTTAACTTGCAGTTGTCAAACACAGTCGAATCATTCGCTACATTACCTCTTCTATCAGTCTGAAACGCAAGTATGATGAATTTAGGTGTTTCTAGCTGCGAGGAGGTTTTAATAGCCCATGTTTGTCTTATTGCAGTTGGTAACATTGGGTACTCGAAAACCTCCCACGAGCGAAATGTCGGTGATAGGAATGTACCATAATTCAGTACTTTTAAATGCTTCAACCACTACTCGTCTGAGACACTGATGTGAGACATTTTTCATGTTATCTTGCTGATTTTGATCACATTCTCTTCTTGAGCTCCTTGAATGTATGAGTTATAACCATCGCACTCTGTACCAGAATGAATTCTTGTTTAGCATTCATAATAATCTGTTTCATGTCCTCAAAGTAGCCCGTAAGCATTTATAGAGATACACATGCAGTAACTTGCTTGTACGCTGCAACTGTTCTATTCTCTGTATCATCTATGAACCACCCCACATTCCCTAAACCATGCAAATCTGCAGGTGATGCAGAGACATATGAGTATAATAATCATGTATGTTCTAGCTCACTAACTCAATTTTAAACTAAATACTGTTTTTTATAAATAAGTTAACTGATTTTTAAAAATCAGTATATTTAATAAAATAAACAGATTTTAAAAAGTTAACTAAATACAACTAATTAAAATAACTAACTGAAATATGAGTTAATTTACATAAAATTTTAACAATATAACGTGTATTAGTTAAAAAAGTAATTTTTTAAATTTTTTAACTGTGAACATAAGTAAATTAATTAAAATGTATTAGATAACAAATGTAAATTATTTAAAAAAATTACATTGTGAACATAAGTAAATAAATAAAATGTATTAGTTAACAAAAGTGAATTATAAAAATTTAAAATGTTATTGTAAGATAATAAAATGTTTTAATTAAAACAAAAGTAAATTATTTTAAAAATTTTGCAATGTGGACTCTATATCATGAAATTCTTTATTTCCATTTTCAAGTTTCTTCATTCCTTTATATATCAATTTCATCTGTACTTTTTTAATTATTTCAAAATCAAAATCACCAAATAAATTAGAAAATCTATTTAATAAAATAACGTTAAAACGTTACTGAGTTCTAGACAAAGATGTTCTCCATATCTAGTCTTTAAATAATCACAGTTCATAATATTATATAAACATTTATCTGTAGCTCATTTACTTTTTCAATTTCTTTAGAAATACTTATGTTGTTGAGCTTCTTGATTAAAGTAGTTTCCATTTATGTAGAAAAAATTATTAGTTTTACAAAAATAAGTTTGTAGTTTGTATTCAACATATGCTCAAAAAATTGTAATTTTGAACTTATGGCTAAATCATATATTGAAAGTAGTTTTTTTATAAATCTAATAAAAATTATTTCTTATAAATGGAGAGCCTAAACGAAACTAAAGTAAAAGAAACTTATGAACTAGGTTGAGCAACCTGAAAGAGATATTGATTGTCCTATTTGTATAAGCAATGAGAATAATTATCAATTTGTTAAAACAAATTGCAATAATATTTTTCATAAAAATGTATTGATAAATTGTTAAAGGAAAAAGAAAATTGTCCACTGTGTAGAACTATTATTAAAAATTAATAACCAGAAAACGTTTGAAATAATTGATATTAATTGTATGCTTGATGCTCAAGATGAAGCAGCACATTATGGTGAAGGAGCATATTATGGTGAAGCAGTATATTATTATGAGTTTGATAAATTATATATTTAAATTATAAAAATTATAGTAATTATAAAAATTTCTTTTTCACAAAACTAATAAATTTTTTGTATGTAAATGGAGCAAATTGAACAAACGTCTTTTGTGAAATCTAAATTTTGTAAATATTGTAATACAGAGAAGTCATTTGATAATTTTAGTTTACAAAAATATAGAAAAGATGGTTATAGAATTATTTGTGGAACATGTATAAATAAATATAATTACGAAATTACAATTAAAATCGAATTCCTTATGTATGTGGAAAAAGTGTTGCTAAATACTATTTCAAGGAACATTTACAACGAAATCCACGTGAAGAACATGCAAAAATATTATTGACAATGATTAATGGAGAAAAATCTACATGTGCAATGAGCAATGAAGAAGTTGTAAATGAAGAAACATCTACATGTACAAAGAAATGTAAAAGTTGTGAAGAAATTAAAGATTTAATTTGTTTTCATATAAATCTTTAACAAAAAGATTAACATATTAATAAATTTAAGAAGTGAACTTTAGAATATATTAAGAATAAGAAAGCTTTAACCTTATGATTTATTATTTATTAAATAATAATCTTTTATGATAAATTAAATAAATTATTAGAACTAATGGATTGTAAAACTAAGAATTAAACTAGTTGATTATTAAAATAAATGGTAAACTAATAGATTGTTAAACTAAAAATTAAAGTAATTGATAGTTAAACTTAATAATATACTAATTGTATTTTTTGATTCATTACCTATTAAATAATAATCCTTATCCATCTGTTAGATAATTATCATTATGTTAAAAAACATTTTCTACACATCTAATGACTTTTTTTAATAAAAAAAAGAAAAAATGGAAACATACATTGCTTATGAATTACAACAATTAAAAAGTTAAAATTCTTTGTAAATTCTGTAAAATATATAATTTACAAGGTTATTCAAATTTATGTAAAGCTGATTTAATTACATTTATTATTACAATACGTCCAATTATTATTAGCAATCATGCAATTGTTTTTGGAAATAATAGACGTGAAGTAAGTGAAAATCATGCAAATATTGTTAAAAATTATACACCTGAAGTAAGTGGAAATAATACAAATATTAAAAATTATACACCTGTAGAAAGTGAAAATTATACAAATATTGTTAAAAACTCTATAACTGAAGAAAGTAAAAATTATACAAATATTGTTAAAATTTATATGCCTGAAGTAAGTGAAAATCATACAAATATTGTTAGAAATAATGCATCTGAATGCAGTTCTACGACTACTACAGCTGTCGCTGAAGTAACTGATAATTTTTAGGAAAAGTTACCATATTATAGTATTGATGATGTTTTTCTAACTAAAGGAGATAAAAAATATATTTCCATTTTCTACAAATATATTAGTAATACAATGAAAGATTACTTTGTTCAAAAAGCATTTGCAAACAAATTACAACCTATACATTTTGAAAATAGTATAGAGAAACATGTTCCTAATCATTTCTTATCTGCAGTAAAAACAAAAATTTTTAAAATTGTTAATGACTATTTCAAAGTACATAATGGGTTAAAAATAAATTTAAATATATATTGTGAATATAAACTACAAACAAATTAAACCAATGATAAGTACAGAAATTTGGCCAACAAACATGAAACTATAATGTTTGGAAAGAAAATGATTTTAGTAAATTTAAAGAAAGTAAAAGAGATATTTTACAAAAAATTTAATCTGCAAGCACAAATATCATGATGGACATTAAATAGATTATTGGCTTGGAAGTAGCAATTAAAAATATATTCCAGTGAAAGGTCATGTTACACTGAATTAATGATAAAATAAAAAATAAAAAAAACATGTGTTAATGTGAAAAATAATGATCAGAAGTTTTTTCTGTGGTCTATAAAATCAGCTTTGTTTCCTGTAGATAAAAAGGGTTAAAGAATAATAAAATGTAAAGATGTTGGTCTTGATCTTGATAAAAAAACTTGAATATAGTAAATCCTCCGTAGTAGTTGATCATAAACCACAAATAGAAAATATAATAAATGTCTCTATTAATGTGCATTCAACTGATGATGATGATGAAAATATCAAGTGTATCCGTTAAAAATTACAAAATGTAAAAAGGTAAAACATGTAAATCTACTTTATTTCGAGAAAGATGGTAATTCACGCTACTGTTACATAAAAAATTTATCTAGACTTGTATCAAATCAAATCACCAAGGATACTGAAGTATAATTTATTTGTGGTTTACTTCATTTTAACAGTAAACAAAAATTTGATAAACATACACCAAATTGTTTAACTAAAAAAAACATTAAAAGTTGAAATGGCACATACAGGAACTTGTGTATATTTTAAAAATTATCAATATACAATGAAATGTATGACGAGATAAAAGAAATTATTCAGGTAGTGAAGGGAGACGAAAATTTAATAGTCATGGGTGACTGGAATTCGTCAGTAGGAAAAGGGAGAGAAGGAAACATAGTAGGTGAATATGGATTGGGGGAAGCCACCTTGTAGTATTTTGCACAGAGCATAACTTAATCATAGCTAACACTTGGTTCAAGAATCATGAAAGAAGGTTGTATACCTGGAAGAATCCTGGAGATACTAAAAGGTATCAGATAGATTACATAACGGTAAGACAGAGATTTAGGAACCAGGTTTTAAATTGTAAGACATTTCCAGGGGCAGATGTAGATTCTGACCACAATCTATTGGTTATGAACTGCAGATTGAAACTGAAGAAACTGCAAAAAGGCAGGAATTTAAGGAGATGTGACCTGGATAAACTGAAAGAACCAGAGGTGGTACAGAGCGTCAGGGAGAGCATAAGGGAACAATTGACAGGAATGGGGGAAAGAAATAAAGTAGAAGAAGAATGGGTAGCTCTGAGGGATGAAGTAGTGAAGGCAGCAGAGGATCAAGTACGTAAAAAGACGAGGGCTAATAGAAATCCTTGGGTAACAGAAGAAATATTGAATTTAATTGATGAAAGGAGAAAATATAAAAATGCAGTAAATGAAGCAGGCAAAAAGGAATACAAACGTCTCAAAAATGAGATTGACACGAAGTGCAAAATGGCTAAGCAGGGATGGCTAGAGGACAAATGTAATGATGTAGAGGCTTGTCTCACTAGGGGTAAGATAGATACTGCCTACAGGAAAATTAAAGAGACCTTTGGAGAGAAGAGAACCACTTGTATGAATATCAAGAGCTCAGATGGAAACCCAGTTCTAAGCAAAGAAGGGAAGGCAGAAAGGTGGAAGGAGTATATAGAGGGCTTATACAAGGGCGATGTACTTGATGACAATATTATGGAAATGGAAGAGGATGTAGATGAAGATGAAATGGGAGATAAGATACTGCGTGAAGGGTTTGACAGAGCACTGAAAGACCTGAGTCGAAACAAGGCCCCGGGAGTAGACAACATTCCATTAGAACTACTGATGGCCTTGGGAGAGCCAGTCATGACAAAACTCTACCATCTGGTGAGCAAGATGTATGAGACAGGCGAAATACCCACAGACTTCAAGAAGAATATAATAATTCCAATCCCAAAGAAAGCAGGTGTTGACAGATATGAAAATTACCGAACTATCAGTTTAATAAGTCACAGCTGCAAAATACTAACGCGAATTCTTTACTGACGAATGGAAAAACTGGTAGAAGCGGACCTCGGGGAAGATCAGTTTGGATTCCGTAGAAATGTTGGAACATGTGAGGCAATACTAACCTTACGACTTATCTTAGAAGAAAGATTAAGAAAAGGCAAACCTACGTTTCTAGCATTTGTAGACTTAGAGAAAGCTTTTGACAACGTTAACTGGGATACTCTCTTTCAAATTCTGAAGGTGGCAGGGGTAAAATACAGGGAGCGAAAGGCTATTTACAATTTGTACAGAAACCGATGGCAGTTATAAGAGTCGAGGGGCATGAAAGGGAAGCAGTGGTTGGGAAAGGAGTGAGACAGGGTTGTAGCCTCTCCCCGATGTTATTCAATCTGTATATTGAGCAAGCAGTGAAGGAAACTAAAGAAAAATTCGGAGTAGGCATTAAAATCTATGGAGAAGAAATAAAAACTTTGAGGTTCGCTGATGACATTGTAATTCTGTCAGAGACAGCAAAGGACTTGGAAGAGCAGTTGAACGGAATGGACAGTGTCTTGAAAGGAGGATATAAGATGAACATCAACAAAAGCAAAACGAGGATAACGGAATGTAGTCAAATTAAATCGGGTGATGCTGAGGGGATTAGATTAGGAAATGAGACACTTAAAGTAGTAAAGGAGTTTTGCTATTTAGGGAGTAAAATAACTGATGATGGTCGAAGTAGAGAGGATATAAAATGTAGACTGGCAATGGCAAGGAAATCGTTTCCGAAGAAGAGAAATTTGTTAACATCGAGTATAGATTTAAGTGTCAGGAAGTCGTTTCTGAAAGTATTTGTATGGAGTGTAGCCATGTATGGAAGTGAAACATGGACGATAACCAGTTTGGACAAGAAGAGAATAGAAGCTTTCGAAATGTGGTGGTACAGAAGAATGCTGAAAATAGGGTGGGTAGATCATGTAACTAATGAGGAGGTATTGAATAGGATTGGGGAGAAGAGAAGTTTGTGGCACAACTTGACTAGAAGAAGGGATCGGTTGGTAGGACATGTTTTGAGGCATCAAGGTGTAGGGAAGCAGCCTACTTACGCTGTAGTAAATTCAGTCTGCTGTAACTAGCTCTGACGTCATAAATGTTGCGCAATACCTTAAAAATCAAGCAAATGACCTAAAACTTTTCTAGTATGTCAGAAATAATACTAAATTAATGTGTGTTAAATATCAGTTCGATAACTTCAGCCATTTCCGAGATTTGGACGTTTTTCTGGAAAAATCATTGGCGCAACAGAAAAGAGCTAGAGACTTCAAAATTTATATTTAGATTCATCTTTCATAATGATTTAATAAAAACAGTACTTTGGATTTCACATATTAAGATTTTAGTGGAAATTCTTGATTTTGTGGTTTTCATCTCAAAACTGAAGGAAGCAAGATAGATTAAGTAGGCTAGTAAATAAGGCTAGGATGTTTAGATTTAAATAGGTTGGAGGTCCGCTATGATTTTGAAAATGTGTAAAGTTTCTTTTTAATACCTATAAAATTATAGCGATAGCGGATCTAAAAAGGGACAGTTCAGAGCTCATCTGCTGCGTGCAGTGTAATTTAATTAATTCTCTCGCTCAAAGTATTTAACTTAGCCACGTCAAAATTTTATTATCAATACTTACCTGCGTGCTGAATGCACGTTTAAATTAAGAGCTTCTTCGGCCATCAGCCAAAGAAGCTATAAATTATTATGTAACTTGAAGTGGTGCGTTACTAGCCCAGCGGCTAGTCGGGAGAGCGGATTTAATCAGGCGTTCCCTCAGCCGTCCGCACCGCGGCTTTATATATAAGAACACTGCGCGAGGAAGGAAGGCCCCAGTTCTCTCCAGACGCTGGATGACACGCCATCTGTGTCGGTAGTCGCGTCGCATCAGTGTATCTGCTACAAACAGCCTCGGGTGCCGTATTAAGTTACTAGAGATACGCGGAACCATGAAAACATTTTATGTGAAGTGTTAATTCTGGGATGATTTTCATTAACTAGCTTCAGTTTGCGTATTGTCGTATTTTTCACGTGCCGTCGCGGGACAGACATTCTACCAAATATTTTGCGTGGCGTTTGATGAAGTATTTTCATCAAATTATGGCGAGCATTCTTTTTAACATTTGATTCGGACATTTATAGTTGCATCATCGCATTAGACTCTGAACTGTTCTGTTAGTTAGGTTGTAGGGATACTTGTGGTTTTTTATTAGTGAATTTCAGAATATACTCAACTATTTTGGAAAACCGTTTTTTATTAGAAATCCCAGACAATCTCCTAATTCCTCAGAGCTATAAGCTGCAGCTATAAGAACATTCTCAGGTAAAGTGGGCACTAGGATATCTATTTACTGGCTCCAAGTTTTATTAAATCACTTTCTGGGGGTCACGGAGTAAATAGAGAGCAAGTGTTGAGAACGGCAAAAGACAGCAATAACAACATTCTAAAAGCTAGAAACTGATTCAACACGCAAGCATATATCCAGCAATCAGATTTTTTATTATTTTTACAAACTTTTAACCGCCGCCCCACATATGGTGCATTGGCCAGGAAAATCAATTAAGTGAAAGTGATTTTTAACTATTCGGATTCGCGAGTGAAATGCGACACGCAACTGAGTATAAAACAGTGAAAGTGTTACGTGTGCATGTGGACGACGCAATTGGATTAACAACGCATCTGGATTGACAGAGCTGGCACTGAGTCTAGCGGTGCTGCCGGCATCGCGAGAAGCCAGTCTCGCCGCACCGCAGTCGTTCGCTGGAGCAGCCGGCGCAGAGCCTGCAATTGCGGGCCACGCAAACACATAACAGCCGTTGGAGAGCCGTCTGCAGTTCAACGTGCCACGTCGCATCAGGAATCCTGGTACACCGCGCCGGCAACGCCATACGTCGTGCAGAAGGAACTAAGTTAAGTGAAAAGCTGTTAAAAATTTTACTAACCTGCACTAAAAGACTGTCGGCGATGGAACCGCCAAAAGAAACTGGAGTTAAACTTATATCAGAACCTATGTCTGTTGAGGGAACTGTAAATACAGGCAACGGTTCAAGTGTAAATATGCATGAAAGTAGTAATGTTAAGGTGAAACATGAAGTATTGTCTCCTGACAGTAGTGTGCGAAGGGGCAATGATTCAATAATAGAGACTCCTGTAGTAAAGTGGAAAGTAGAAATGGTAAATTTATTGGATGATAGTTTCTCTGATGAATTAAAAATGAAACAGTCATAAGAGATGGTAGAGTTTAAGAAGGAGCAGTTAGATATGACTAATCAATCAGAAGTTTCATGTAGTTGTGATGATTCTGGTATTGGAGCTAGTTTTTCGTCACCTGAGTGTGATAAAAAGCCAGCTCGTGAGCAACCCAAAGATGCTGGGGCTGTTGATCTAAATGTTATATTACAAGCAATAGCTGCCAGTCAAACAAATTTTAATATGCGGTTTGAGGCAATGGACAATAAATTAGAATCCAATAATGCTGAATTAAAGTCTGAAATAAGTGAACAGGTCAAAAGCAGTAATGCTGAAGTAAAGTCTGAAATTGTGGCCAGCCAAACCAATTTTAATAAACAGTTTGAGGCGATGGACAATAAATTAGAATCCAGTAAAGCTGAATTAGAAAATTCTTTCCAGGCTAGTTGCAATAAGTTGAAAGAGGATCTGGACAGTTTGAATTATAAAATTGATTGCAATCATGAGGATATTAAGAAAAAGGTTGCTCAACAGTTTTCTGAAATGTGTAAAACAGTTAAATCCGAAGTTGCTGAGGTTCGCAAAGACTTCCAAATGGAAGATGCGAAGCTGGAGCACAAGTTAACAGAAAAGATCGAGGCGGAATCTGAGCTGTGCTCAGATAGATTTAAAGATGTTAATATAAAAGTAAACATATGTCAAGCAGAAGTAGAAGCAATCAAAACTGACACTACTCATATTGTGCAAAGAGTAGATAATGTTGAAATGAAAGTAGAAAATATAAGTACTAACATTGCTAACATTGAGAGTAAAATAGCTTCAGTAACTTCTGGTAATGGTAGTATACAACAAGTTGTAGCTGCAAACGCCGCTTTTATCGGGTGTCGGCAGTTCTTGCGGTTCGATCCAGATAAAAATATCCACCCGCTAGATTTCTGGAACGATTTTGAAGATGTGATTCCACCGACTTGGTCTGAACGAGAGAAAATCTCGTTTGTTAAAAGCCATTTAGCAGGTGACGCCATGCGTTGGTCAGCTGATGTTATGTTGAAATGTAAAACATTAGCGGAATTTAAAACAGCTTTTATTAATGAGTATTGGTCTAGCAATAAGCAAAATGAAGTGTTGAGAGAATTTTGGAGTGGGAAACGCTTCAATGCAGGCAAGGAATCAATTAAAGAGTTTGCTAGGTCATGGATTTCACGTTTGTCACATTTGGCGGAAAAGCTAAAACCAGAAATGATTATACTAGGTCTGGAAGCTAAACTGCCATGGTACTGGCAAACTAGAATTATATCAGCCCCTAGAGACAATCTGGATCGTTTCATTGAGTATTTGGAACGTGTAGAACGTGTTGCTGCCAATGAGGAGCAAGCACGTAATAACAGAAATGCCAATAACAATAATAGTAGTAATTTTAGGAACGAGCAAAATGGCAATGTAAACATCAGAACAGTAGGTGTTCGTCATCCTAAGAGAGGTAGGAATTGGGGAAATAATTATCCGAACCAACAATGGCGTCCATGGGATAATAATTTTGTTCCAAACAGAAATATGCATGTAAACAACAGTACGGAAGGTAAGGCTATGCCAGCTAACTATAATGAAACTAAAGGAAACAGCAGTATGCCGAGGCAGGAAAACTAGTTCCCGTCTATGAGGACACTGGCGCTCACCAGGCGGTTACTTTTCCTAAGCCAGTAGTTACGGGAATTGGTAAGACAGATCAGAATACTCAAACTGAACATGTGGATGAAGAGTCGGTAGCACCTAAGGATACAACAGAAATATTAGATCACTCACAGTATTTGATAGATACCGTGTTAGAGACGCTTTCTAAGTGGGAAGAGAAAGAGAAGGCGCAGCAGTGTAACAGTAGGGATGAGCTACAAAATACTGAATTGACAGGTGAAGAAGCAGAAGAAATTCATGCTTATATTTACGATGAGGATGATGTGCTCTTATCTAAAGTGCCTGTGCAGGATGTTGATAATGTACTAATAGATTTAGGACAGGAGATAAGTGGGAATGTAGAGGGTAGGCTGTTTGGGGTCAATGAACCCAGTAGCTGTGACCAGTTGTCACTTGAGAAGGAAACCGACGATAATGGTGAAAGTGGTTTAGCTGTAACTAATGTTATGCCCGGTCTGGAGGCGCAGAATCGCTCAGACTACAGTAATTTGGGTCATGTTCAGCAAACTAAATGTAATGAAGTCGTGCGGTGTTTCGATTTAAAATTAATAGACCGACTGGAAAAGGCAGCTGAAAATGTAATTCAGGAAACCCCTACACACTGTGACCTAAATGTAATGAAGACAGATGTTGATCACTTTAGTTGGAGACAAATCCAAAAGGAACTATTAGATGAATTTGAGGAACCACCTGTACAACCTAGAATAAGCCACCCTATAATAATAGTGAATATGTTGGGTATCAATGTACGTTGTCTCTTAGACAGTGGAAGTGAGGTGAGTGCAATATCTCAGTCCTTCTTTGATGCATTACCTGGTAAAGACAAACTTACTGTAATGAGGGTATCAGGACTAAGAATAATTGGTGCTACTGGCAAGGTGTCAAAAACGGTAAAGGAAGAAGCTTTACTACCCTTTAACATGAATGGTAATTTAATTGATCATCCATGTTTAATTGTAAACAATCTCAGTATTGAGGTTTTAATTGGCATAGATTTCTTGTCAAAATATCAGAGTGTTGTTGACTTTGAAAGAAGCCAGTTAAAAATGGTCTTGCCAATAACCGGAGTAATTATAGTACCTTTTAGTGGTAAACATGTAGTAACTGATGATGGAACTTGGGAGCTGCCTATACGAGTTCTGAAAAATAGGAAGTATTGGGACGAGGATGTTAATCTTGGTACAAGCAAGCTAAACACAGAAGAAGAAGAAGAAGAAAAAGAAGAAGAAGCAATTATGTTAGACAAAATAGAAACTAAATTGCAGGAAATCGATAGGATTTCAGCCAATCAAGAGGAAGAACTGAGACAGGTTCTAAAA
Source organism: Schistocerca piceifrons (assembly GCF_021461385.2). Taxonomy (NCBI): domain Eukaryota; kingdom Metazoa; phylum Arthropoda; class Insecta; order Orthoptera; family Acrididae; genus Schistocerca; species Schistocerca piceifrons. The sequence goes on from NC_060149.1 coordinate 277,840,448, forward strand.
AGGCATCATAAAGTATTTTCAGATCGACATGGCGTGGTCAAAGGTTATGAATGAATGCTGTAGGGAGGAGGTTGTTCTGTAACCTCTACACAGTGTGGCAGCTGTGCAGTCCCAGCTGTATGAGATCTTCTTTCCCTTTCAGGTCTCACTCAATCTTCATCTTTCCTATCCCCAAAAATTTCGACATCTTCTTCCAAATACTAAAATTTTCCGTTATGACTATCAAGCCAGTATTAAGCTAATGAATGCTGTAGGGAGGAGGTTGTTGTGTAACCTCTACACAGTGTGGCAGCTGTGCAGTCCCAGCTGTGTGAGATCTTCTTTCCATTTCAGGTCTCACTCACTCTTCGTCTTTTCTATCCACCTAAAATTTCTAACTCTTCTTTACAGCATCAAACCAATGAATGCTGTAGGGAGGAGGTTGCTCTATAACCTCTACACGGTGTGGCAGCTGTGCAGTCCCAGCTGTGTGAGATCTTCTTTCCTTTTCAGGTCTCACTCATTCTTCATCTTTCCTATCCTCAAAAATTTCGACATCTTCCTCCAACACATAAAATTTTCCGTTATGGTTATCAAGCCAGCATTAAGCTACTGAATGCTGTAGGGAGGAGGTTGTTCTGTAACCTCTACACAGTGTGGCAGCTGTGCAGTCCCAGCTGTGTGAGATCTTCTTTCCTTTTCAGGTCTCACTCATTCTTCATCTTTCCTATCCACAAAAAATTTCGACATCATCTTCCAACACATAAAATTTTCTGGTATGGTTATCAATACAGCATTAAACCAATGAATGCTGTAGGGAGGAGGTTGTTCTTTAACCTCTACACAGTGTGGCAGCTGTGCAGTCCCAGCTGTGTGAGATCTTCTTTCCCATTTCAGGTCTCACTCATTCTTCATCTTTCCTATCTACAAAAATTTCGACCTCTTCTTTCATACATTAAATTTTCCGGTATGGTTATCTTTACAGCATTTAACCAATGAATGCTGTAGGGAGGAGGTTGTTCTGTAACCTCTACACAGTGTGGCAGCTGTGCAGTCCCAGCTGTGTGAGATCTTCTTTCCCATTTCAGATCTCACTCACTCTTCATCTTTTCTATCCACCTAAAATTTCTAACTCTTCTTTACAGCAGTAAACTAATGAATGCTGTAGGGAGGAGGTTGTTCTGTAACCTCTACACAGTGTGGCAGCTGTGCAGTCCCAGCTGTGTGAGATCTTCTTTCCCATTTCAGGTCTCACTCATTCTTCATCTTTCCTATCTACAAAATTTCGACATCTTCTTCCAACACATAAAATTTTCTGTTATGACTATCAAGTCAATAGTTATGTAACCATTCTATCCACCGATTAGTGACAAAAGAAAAATACCTAATGTGACAGACCTAATAGTGACAAACAATAGAGAAGTATGACGTAATTAAGATACAAATGTATTTGAGTAACAATTATGTATAGTACCCTGGTAATATAGTAAGTACAAAGTGTTGTTTTATTGGAAATGGTCCACCAACAGTAATTTAAAAAGATATATGAATTCATGTACAAGCAGGATCTGAAGTGGTAGAGAAACCTAGTGTATGCTTTAGAGCTAACTAATAAATAGTAAGAAAGAGATTGCTTAGTGTTATGAAAAATATGCAGATAAGTTGTAAGATTACACTCACCTGGTGTAGCAAGGAAAGGCAGTGTAATAGAATTGGGCAGTGTTTGTGGTTGAGACGTGAAGGACACGTCCCTGAAGTATTTATAAGGTTGGAGCTGGCCATTATTTTAGTGTAGTGTGTGACAGGATACACCTACACATATTGAGGTTATGAGTTGGAGGAGTGAATGCGACCATAGGTATCCCTATGTTAGATGAGACAGAGCAGCTCATGGTGTCCTATAGGTTTAAGGAATTTAGCTTTACGCTCGTCCATAATTATTTGATGCAGTTTAGTGGTAGGTCTGAGAGAGACTACCTGTGGTTTCAGCGTCCGATCGAGTGGAAATGGATTGCCACGTGAGCAAACTAATCAGCTGCAATACACTATGAATATGAAACAAATGTGCTATCATATGCTTTAAATATTAATAGAGTGAGTGTTAAATAAGTACATACACTAGCAAAATAAATAAATAACATACTGACAGACGTGAAACACTATTTTAGCTCAGCATGATTACACTTCAAAGTAAGTAAGTACCTAATTGCAGATGTGGAACTGGCAACAGCAGAGGACCAATAAGTGGATTTTGTAGTCAACTAAACGTAGTGTGTTTTGAACACTCACAATTGTACTATTACCAAAAGCTACTCACATGTACATGGAAGCTGAGAAAACAACCACTAATCATACTCATACTATCTCTAAGAATAAAGTAATCAAAGATGAGTCAGTTAAGTAAATAAGATGCAGATTTGTCAGGAATGTACCGAGCATTGGTTCAGTGTTCCGGCCCAGAACTAATAAATTCAGATTAAATAGGATTTATGATTATATGCCTTGAGCATAAAATTTTCTCTTGTAAGTGACTAACGGCGTTTTGAGCCAATTGTTGACCGATTTTATGACAGTTAAGTAACCGTAAGAGTAAAATTGAGAAAGGTTCTGTTAACTTTGTTCCAGCAACATATTGGAGGAGAAAATGTATATATCCCTATTTCATTGTGACCCACCCTTAGATAATAAGTGAACAGAGTCTGAGGAACTCTTTTTGTTTGTTCTACAGGACAAACCAGATAATGGCAGCCTGGTAGCTGCGTGAAAGCGTGGAGTGACTTGGACACAACTCACAGTGACCCCTCCCCTTTCCCCCATGTAATTTAGAGAGAACGTGAAGGACGCACACCATAGCAACTTCCCCTTCTCTACCCTTGTGAATGGAAGTGTAGGACGCCAGCCAAAGCGGCTACAACCACGTGTGTAAAAATTATTTGTGAACTTTTCTTTCAGGTTTAGAAAAGACTGCTAAGAGATAATCATCTGTTTATGTATCATGTTATTTTCTTTGAATTTGTGTATGTAAAAATGTATTTAATGGATCTAAGATTTTCATAATTTTTCAATTTCTATGTGTTTGTTTGTCTAAGGCAATATGTATGCCAAAATATTTCATGACTTTGTTTTAAAAATTTGAGTAATGACATTGTTTAAAAAGGCAGTGAACATGCCTACAATTTAAATAATTAATGTAGGTAATAAGTTTTCTTTAATGTTTCTACAGGTTTATTTTTCAATTTTGATTTTTCATAGGAAGTTAAACTGTACTCTTGCTTCCCTTTTTGTAATTACATTTTTTTTTCATTCATTAACATTCATAAACAAAAAATTTAAGTAGAGGGTGATGTAGGGAAGCAGCCTACTTACGCTGTAGTAAATTCAGTCTGCTGTAACTAGCTCTGACGTCATAAATGTTGCGCAATACCTTAAAAATCAAGCAAATGACCTAAAACTTTTCTAGTATGTCAGAAATAATACTAAATTAATGTGTGTTAAATATCAGTTCGATAACTTCAGCCATTTCCGAGATTTGGACGTTTTTCTGGAAAAATCATTGGCGCAACAGAAAAGAGCTAGAGACTTCAAAATTTATATTTAGATTCATCTTTCATAATGATTTAATAAAAACAGTACTTTGGATTTCACATATTAAGATTTTAGTGGAAATTCATGATTTTGTGGTTTTCGTCTCAAAACTGAAGGAAGCAAGATAGATTAAGTAGGCTAGTAAATAAGGCTAGGATGTTTAGATTTAAATAGGTTGGAGGTCCGCTATGATTATGAAAATGTGTAAAGTTTCTTTTTAATACCTATAAAATTATAGCGATAGCGGATCTAAAAAGGGACAGTTCAGAGCTCATCTGCTGCGTGCAGTGTAATTTAATTAATTCTCTCGCTCAAAGTATTTAACTTAGCCACGTCAAAATTTTATTATCAATACTTACCTGCGTGCTGAATGCACGTTTAAATTAAGAGCTTCTTCGGCCATCAGCCAAAGAAGCTATAAATTATTATGTAACTTGAAGTGGTGCGTTACTAGCCCAGCGGCTAGTCGGGAGAGCGGATTTAATCAGGCGTTCCCTCAGCCGTCCGCACCGCGGCTTTATATATAAGAACACTGCGCGAGGAAGGAAGGCCCCAGTTCTCTCCAGACGCTGGATGACACGCCATCTGTGTCGGTAGTCGCGTCGCATCAGTGTATCTGCTACAAACAGCCTCGGGTGCTGTATTAAGTTACTAGAGATACGCGGAACCATGAAAACATTTTATGTGAAGTGTTAATTCTGGGATGATTTTCATTAACTAGCTTCAGTTTGCGTATTGTCGTATTTTTCACGTGCCGTCGCGGGACAGACATTCTACCAAATATTTTGCGTGGCGTTTGATGAAGTATTTTCATCAAATTATGGCGAGCATTCTTTTTAACATTTGATTCGGACATTTATAGTTGCATCATCGCATTAGACTCTGAACTGTTCTGTTAGTTAGGTTGTAGGGATACTTGTGGTTTTTTATTAGTGAATTTCAGAATATACTCAACTATTTTGGAAAACCGTTTTTTATTAGAAATCCCAGACAATCTCCTAATTCCTCAGAGCTATAAGCTGCAGCTATAAGAACATTCTCAGGTAAAGTGGGCACTAGGATATCTATTTACTGGCTCCAAGTTTTATTAAATCACTTTCTGGGGGTCACGGAGTAAATAGAGAGCCAGTGTTGAGAACGGCAAAAGACAGCAATAACAACATTCTAAAAGCTAGAAAATGATTCAACACGCAAGCATATATCCAGCAATCAGATTTTTTATTATTTTTACAAACTTTTAACCGCCGCCCCACAAAGGGATCACAAATTTAGCATTGGAGGGCAGCGTGGAGGGTAAAAATCGTAGAGGGAGACCAAGAGATCAATACACTTAGCAGATTCAGAAGGATGTAGGTTGCAGTAGGTACTGGGAGATGAAGAAGCCTGCACAGGATAGAGTAGCATGGAGAGCTGCATCAAACCAGTCTCAGGACTGAAGACCACAACAACAACAACAACATTAATATACACAAAAACCTCCATTTGTTATTTATGCTGATTTTGAAAGTTTACTTTTAAATACACGTGTTTGTGAACCAAATTCAAAAAAACCATATACAATGAAATATAAAAAAATTAACACAGTGGATAATGTTACTACATAAAATACATATAAGGAAATTATAAAGATCCTGTTTTTAGAGGATCAATTTCCATAAACAATTTATTGAATGTATAAATCAAGTTTAAGGAATTTATTCTGAATTTGAAGAAATAAAAACACTTACATTTGAAGAAAACAATATACATAATAATTCTAAGTTTAGTATGTTGTGTAAATATCATTATATGAAAAGTAATAATAAAGTTCGTCATCATGATAATCTAAATGGAACATATATTGCTCCATTGTGCGATCATTGTAATTTAAAACTACAACCACCTGATTTTGTACCTATTTATTTATGTAATTTATCTGGTAATGATTCACATTTTTTTGTAAGAGAACTTGGTTATTATAATAAAGAAAGAGAACTTATACCAACCAATTAAAATAAATTCATTAGTTTTGGTAAACATAATAAAAATGAGATTCGTTGATTCATTTAAATTAATGGTTTCTTCACATGATAAACTTTCAACAATTTTGAAGAAAATTCCATTAAAAATATTGAAAAGTGTTTTTTTTCTCCAGCATTATGCAGTTGAGTAATTAGAAAAGGTGTTTATCCATATGATAATATGGACTCTTAGAAAAAATTTGAAGAATCACAAATAGTAACAAAAGAAAAATTTTACTCTTCATTAATTGATTGTAACATAACTGATGAAGATTATGAACATGAAAATTAGTTTAGAAATAATAAAAATCTTGGTGAATATCATGATTTATATCTTAAAGCTCATATACTAAATTTTAGAAAAACATTCATACAGGTATATAATCTAGATCCTTCATGGTATTTTACAGCACCAGGATTATCTTTGGATGCAATGTTACAAATTACTGAACAACTATTTGAATTATTATATGATTACGATATGTTTCTAATGGATTAAAATGAAATAAGAGGAGGTATTTAACAATGTTATAAACGATGTGTGAAAGCAAACAATAAATATGTAAAAAAAATAGATAATGAAGAAATATGGTATCTATATTCAAATAACTTATATGTTTATGCTATGAACCAATATTTACACTATTGTGGATTTCAATGGGATGAACCAAATAATTTTAATTGTACAAAAATAAATGAAATTTCTAACAATTGTGAAAATGGTTATATATTTGAAGTAAATTTAGAAAATCCAAAAAAATTACATGATTTACATAAAGATTTACCATTAGCTCCTGAATGAAAACTTGTTCCAGGTACAAATGAAAGTAAATGAATAAATACTTTAGATAAAAAACATAATTATGTAGTACACTGTAGAGATTTTAAACAATAATTATCTTTAGCAATGAAACTTGCAAAATTACATAAAATGTTATTATTTAAACATACTAATTGGTTAAAGAAGTTTATAGATTTAAACACACAGTTAATTACTAAAGCTGCAATGGAGAAAACATTGATTTATGTTATCAAGAGACAGATAGGTATATTTACAATATTAAAACTGAAGAGTTCTATGGAGATATAAAATCAATGATTGATTATTTTGATACAAGTGGTAATCCAACGGATAACATATATAACATTCCACAAGCAAACAAAAAAGTTGTTGCTAAAATGAAAGAAGCATGTAATGGAAAACTAAATAAAGTATTTTGTGGTTTAAGAGCAAAAACTATGCTTATAAAGTTTGTGACAAAATAGAAAAAATCTATAGGAATGGAAAAATGTGTTGTTAAAAGCAAAATAAGTTCAGAAGATTACAAAAACTGTTTGTTTAACAATATAGTGCAATACAGAACAATTAATTTAATTAAAAGTGAAAAACATGGAATATATACAATTCGAGTAAACAAAAAAGCACTTTGTCCTCATGATAATAAGAGTTATGTATTGGAAAATAAAATAGATACATTGCCATGTGGTCTTTCTAAGTTATTAAAAATGTAATAACATTTTTGATATATAAAATTAATGAAATTATCTTTATATAAAAAATAATAAAAATTATTATATATAAAATTTTTCTTTATAAATGGAAACTTTTTGCAAAGATCAAACAAAACACAATGATTTTTGTATACGAAAACCACAAACATTGAATAAAATAAACAATGAGATAATTAAAATAAAGAATGATAAAGTTAAAATAAACAATGAAATAATTAAAATGAAAGATAATAGAATTAAAATTAAAGATGAAATAATTAAGTCAAAAGATGTTTGGACTAAAAATTTGATGGAAATATTTGATTTTTTTAAAAAACCAATTAATTGATTATTTAAATAGTTAACTACTTCTTTCAAAAAACTAATTGTTAAAAACTAGTTGATTGTTAATCTAAATAGTAGAACAATACTCTATAAAATTACTTTATCTTTATTTATCGAACTGTTAAGTGAATTATCAAAACCTAACCATTTAACATAAACTTTTATATCTTTCAGTTTACATGTAATTTGATTAGAATGAATAACATCCTCAATTTCAAATATTTCCTTTGACTAATTATTTGTATAACTTTTTCCAAAAATACCTTTAGATTTACTAATTCGAACTTCATAATCTTTTTAAATTTTGCTATCTCATTAGATATAATGTTACTTTTTAAAAATTTTTTCACTAACTTCTATAGTTTTTCATTTTTATTGTGGAATGTGTTGTGTTATTTTATTTGCCAATTAGATTTTTAACTAAATTTTTTCTCTTATAATTTCCTTGATAAGAAATTCTTTACACATTTTTTCCTTAAGTGTTCTGTTCAATCACAGATGCTTTTAATTCTGAAAAAGTTGAATAACGATAAATGTCATATTTCTACATTAAATCTTCAAATTCTTTGTTATAGAATTCCTTACCATTGTCTGTTTTTTTATGATTTGGTTATCTAATCATGAATTTTTTTTGAAGAGACTCAACTACTAGTTTTACCTTTAATAAGAACACGAAATACAAATTTTGAAAAAATATTGTTAATAAATATTGATAACTATTGTTGATTTTTGAAATTCCTTTTAATTTAACAGAAATCATTTCAACTAGATAACTTGCCATAAATCACTTATAAATAGTGAAACAACATTTCTTCTCTTAAAATTGGTACTAATTGGTTTATGTAATTCATTAATTATATATTATCGAATATTATTTAAACGTTCACGATTTACAATTTCTTTAATGAATTTGCTGTTTTTAGATCTACAAATTGTACAAATACCTTCAAATCTTTGTATTACATTTTAAGTTGTTAATCTATGTCGATTATGTATTAGAGTAAACTTTTTAAATTTAGAGCAATAAATATGATCATCTTTAAGAATTATATGTGAATTGAGGTTTTTCATTTATGTTGATAAAAGCTTTATTAGATTTTAAATTATTTCACCAAATAAAATTATATTTGGATCTACAGGAACAGATTTAACAAGATCTTCCAATTTTACAGTTATAAAATTTTAATTGTGTAACATTATTGATTGATTATTATTATCTATTTGATTTAGCATATCACCTACACTTACTGTTATATCAAAATTATCAAAGTCTAAATTTCTATTTCTTTTGCTAACAATAATAATCCTTTTAAGTATGAAACCATATTCAATATTGAACATTGAGTGTTCACCACCTGTCAAAAGTAAATTCAATTACATCTTTATCATATATTTTTTCTTTAAGATCACTTATCTCTTTGACATTTTCATTTTTTATAATGTGTGTATTCTGTAAAAAATGTTTCTATATCTTTTTCTGTATAGTAATTATTTAATTGTGTCATAATTCTTGTTAAATTTAGTTTTAAACTTTCATTATTCGGTTTTATTTGTTCATTTTAATTTGGCAGTAACATAATTGCTTAATTGTGTTGAATATTCTGTTTCTGTGACATATTTTATGCTAAGTATTGTTTGTTAAACTCATATTTTGTATCAATTGGATTATTTATATTAGCAAATTTTCTATTTTAAAAACCAATATAACATTTGGTTCTTTTAAAAACAGCATTAAATTCTTTTGAAATTTTTAAATTTCATTAGTCATTTTTTAATCTATTGATAATTGAAGCTGTTTAATAATATTTTCAATTTTTTCAGTTGATTCTAACTTGAATGTAAGTGTATTAACTTCTTTTTCAGTTTGTTTAGTTAGATGTATCTTATTTCCATAAATGTCCATTTATTAATTCTAAGATATCATTAAAATTATAATTCTCACAAAGGAGTGTTAAAACAAATAAGCATAAATGATCACATATTACTTCATCCTTAAATGGGTTTCTTTCTGTATTGTAGTATAGTTCATTTTCTTCTAAATAGTAACTAATTGTTTTCGTATATTACCACCAAATGAATCACAAACAAATATTTTATCATTATTTTTATAATAACATTACCAGTGAGTACGAGGATTATCAGATGTATCTAAATTTACTACAACAAAATCAATATTTAATGCTCTATTTACTAATTCATCAATCATGTATACACCACAAAATTTTTTAATTTTTAATTGTTTAGTAAGTATTTCCATATCAAAATTACTTAATGCTTTAGGATATTTATCAATTACTTTTGAAAATTTTTTGGTTGTCTTAATTCCATTACCAACATTTTTCTCCATTTCTAAGGTATTTGCAATTGCTGCAGATCATCCAGCTAATGACAAATTGTTGCTAAATATCGTAATGTAGCTAATAACAAGGGTAACAATCCACGCTGAAATTGTGTTAACCCTTTACCATATTTCGATTTTATTTAGTATTTTTACAACAGGAATACCTAATGTATTAAGTAAATTTCGACCTGTTTTTGATCTTTTTCACGTTTTTGTGGTTCATTTAAAACTGCTTCAATAACATTTAATTGTTCATTATAAACTTTCATTTATTTGATTCTGGTTTTGTTTTACCAGTAGGTAGCAAAGTATAATCAACGGTAAACTTATTCATCTACATAGTTAAAAATTTAAAAAAGATTTTGATCTAGTAAAAAATTTATAAAAATATTTTATGTGGTTTAGAAATGTATAAAGATTTTTTATATAATCCAAAAATTTTATAAAGGTTTTTATATAGTGAAAAATGTATAAAGACTTTTTGTATAGCTTAAAACTTATAATCCCCTTCAAATTTCATCAACATTAATTCCCATACCTAATTTTCTTTTTGCATACATTATTCCTCTCACAGCTGTTGTTGCAACGTTTTCACCAAATGCAGCATCCTTTGCATACATTCTTTCTTTTGCAGCTAATTGAAGTTCTTTACCAACTATATGTGTTTTTCTAAATATTTATTATCTCAATAAGCAATATCATGTTTTTTACAATCTTCATATAATTGATTTATACCTTTCTCACCTTTAGCTAATCTTTCTTCTAATTTAGTACCTTGACCACAAAATTAATAACCTGGAAATGCATTTCAAATGGTAATTTGATAATTAAAGTATACTAGGCCTTTTCCATATTTATCACTATTCCAAAATGTATGTCGAAGATTATTCAAAATCTAATTAAATATGGAATTCATTTTGGATTAGCAATTATAAAATCACTAAATTTATGCATTAACATGTCGGCAATACTAACTTTTTCATAATGATAATTTTTATTTCCAGCTAGTTCTTCACCATGAAATACAGCAAGCTATGAATTAATTGTCTAACATCATTTAACAAACTTACTGAATTTATTTATATTATACTATATTTTTAACTAAACATTCCCTACTTTTTGTTTTTCAGGAGAACTAGTATCTGAAGAATGTATAGTTACTTTTCTTAAATTTGGAAAATAATGATCAACAATTGGTTTTGTTAAATATAAATATTTAATACCTTTACTTGATTTTAGTTTATTTAAATTATTTTCAGAATATATGCTCGTGAATTTAATAATATATATGCATAATATGATTTATCTGCACCATTAAACTTTTCATTGAAATCATCTATACGAACTTATTTTTCTGTTAAAAGTCTCATTAATCTATCTGTACCTTCATATGTTCCTTACCAATTCTTAATTTATCACCATAAAATTCTACACATAAATTATTAACGTATTTAAACACACCGACTGGGTTTAAACCAAATACTTTATTTTCACTATGATTTATACATTTTAACATTCTTTCACTATCATTTATCTCTTTAGTTACACTTATCTTTTTACTTTCTTAGTCTTCTTGGTATTTATTAAATGTATCTTTAATTTCTGTTTCACTTAATATATAATCATATTTTCCATGAATCTCATCAGACCAAACTGTTAATTTTTTCATTGATGATAAATCTTCAAAATCTTCTATATGATGATATGGAATGATTTGTTTTTCAACTTTCCTATTATCTTCATTTGCTTTTAAAACATTATTACCTAAGCCTTCAATACCTTGTTTTGCTTTTTCAATATCATCAATAACAGGTTGATCTTCCTTTTTATATTTTACATATTCTATTCTTGGTTGCTTTCTCCAAAGCTTAAATTGTTCTTTTAATTTTTGAGCTTACTTTCTATTTTGTTTAACTTGTTTAAAACTTTTTCATCATACTTTGGAAATATTTATTAGTGAAGAAAAAACATTAATTATGTTGATATTTATATTAATATTAATATTTATATTTATGTTAATGTATATATTTTTATTTATGTTTACATTTACTTTCAAGTTAATGTTAAAGTGAAATTTTATATTAAAGTAAATGTTTATGTATAAGTTATTGTTTAATGTTTAATATGTTTTGTTTAGTGTTTATATTGTTAAGAAATGCTGTATTTTATTTCCAAACCTACCTTCATTTGCTTTTCTAGACATATATATCGTTAAAAAACCAAATTCATCAGTCTAACCATTTCCAAGTCTAACGTTTTTGAACAAACGTAGAAATGTTTAATTTAACCATCGTTTAGCTAAAATAAAATTATCATTAATGTTGTTTTAGCACTTGGTCCAATTATTGCTTATTTTATAGAATTTGGTAGAATTTTACCCTGTTTGTTTTTATATCAATTTCTACAATTCTTACTTTAGTTTCCCAATCTGTTTTGTTCATTTATTAATATTTTTTATTTATTAATAACTTTTTCCAGTTATTAATAATTTTTTATTTATTAATAATTATTCCATTTATTAATAGTTTTTTCATTTATGAATAGATTTTTCATTTAATAATAATTTTTCAGTTATTAATAATTTTCTCAGATGTAAATGAGTATTTTCTTTCAAGTTAATGATAAATCTTCTATAGTTATAAAAAGATTAACTGTTGGACTATGTGATAATTATACTAATGTTTTGTTAATTGGTTTTTATTCAACGATTTTAACACCAAGTATTACAACAAAAGGTAATAATCTTTATTGTGATGGAGAAACGAAAGAAATTCCTCTAAGGCAACAGTGCTAAAAAAACTTAAAAAAATTGTACATTTGAAAAAACGTAATACACACATTATTGTTATTGAAAGTGGTGTAAAATTGTATATGGATATAGTAGATACTATTGGATGTTTACTTGGTTTTAGTAATCAAATTGTTGTAGCTAATGAAAAAGCAGTAGCTAAAAGATGTTCCTAAAATAATTCTCTTTGATTTAAATAATATAAATTTTAATCTTGATGCTGAGATGTATAGGTTCATTTTCACATAACGCAGAGTTTGTTGGACCAATAATTTATGAACTAAATTATCCAATAAATGTTCCTATTATTAATACAATTCAAGAATTAGTACTATAACTGATGAAAATGATAAGATAATTGACTTTACTGGTGATATTGTAAGAGTTATTTCAGATATATCTTAATAAATAAAAACTTTTTTCTTAATAAATAAGTTATTGCTAAAAAATGAAGAATATAATTTAATGTTATCAGTTTTGTTACTTCCTGTTAATAATATTCCTAACAAAGATACAGAAATTAAAATAAATATCGGTGATGGTTGGCTACATGCAAATCATGCACAATTGTAGATGAATTTTAGTATCATTGTAATTGATGGTACAGATTATCGAATGTATGGTGGAAAATGAAACTATAAATTAATTGATAATTATGTAACTAAATTGTTTGACTTTATAAACATAAAAAAGGAAATAGCATATTATCTAGATTTGAACATCCTACTCTTTCATCAACAGTTTTACTACACCTAACTTCATCTGTTACTGACATAATAAGTTTAGAAGGACATATTCTTAATACAGGAAGAAATAGTATAGAAATGAAGTACTTAATCCTTTGTCAATGCTTGGTCGATTTTGAAAGGTTACAAAGATATTATGTTTGAAGGAAATTTAACTGTAGTTTTTACACATATTTCATCTTGTAAAGATGCAATTCTACGTTGGTTTGATAAAAATGATGCTGGTGTTGAAATAAAAGATACTTTTCCTATAGAAGGAAAAATTGTTATAGAATCTAAGGAAATTCGTGTACCTGTTGTTAAATATGAACCACATTATGAACTTGTACAATGTGAAAATATTTTAAAAAATCCTAAATTTCTATTTGTTTTTATGAACTTCAAACAGAAGAAATTGCTGGATTATCTGGTAAAAACAGTTTTGAACTAGTTATAACAAATTTCTGTAATTCTATATAATTTGATATGGCAATTTTGTTGTATTGTATTTCAGGCAAATCCCAAGAATAATCAGTTGGTTGATTCATTATCATTTGGTCATGTTTAACTACAGAATATATATTTAAAAATGAAGTTTTTCCTCAATAAATATGGAATATTAATCCACCAAATAATTTTCTAAAAGCATATGATTCATTTCTTGATTTTAAAAGCATTACTTTACTAAAATCACATATTGATATTAATCCATATATTTTTATAGCTAATTATCCAATTTATGTAACCAATATGACACATAGAAAGAATGTTGTAACTACACAAGGAACAAATATGAAATTTTGTGCAATTTTAATGAGAATATTCCAAATGACACACTTGCATATGTAATTATGTATGGTAAAAAGAATCTTACATGTGATTCACAACAAAGATTACTTACTGGAAATTTTTAATTATTAATATTTGATTCTATATACATGAATGAATGAACTAAAAAATTTATAAAAGAGTTAACTTCACGCTTATATATATTTCTGAAACATTTTAATAAAGATAGAAAAAATAAAAACAGAAAATGTTAATATAATTTACTTCTGTTAACTAATGCATTTTAATTAATTTACTTACTTTCACAATCTAAACTTATTAATATTACTTACTTTTGTTAACTAATAAATTTTATTTACTTGCTTTCACAATGTGATTTTTTAAAGTAATGTACTTTATTAACTAATACATTTTAATTAATTTACTTACATTCACAATGTGATTTTTTAAAATAATGTACTTTGTTAACTAATACATTTTATTTATTTACTCACGTTCACAGAGTAAATTTTTTAAAAAGAACTTACTTTCACTAAAAATATATGTTATTGTGTTTAAATCGTGTTGTAAACGAAGTAAATGAACTTAGAAATCGGTTGTTTATAGTAATTAGTTGTTTTAATCTCAAAAATAGGTATTTAGTTAACATTATAAAAACGCTTTAGGTAATTAAATGTACTGATTTTTTACTGTTTTTTGATAATCGGTTGTGGTATTTACGAAATACAGTATTCTGTTTAAAATTGAGTTTGTGAGCCATAACATACAAAATTATTGGTTGGTTGGTTGTTTGGGGAAGGAGACCAGACAGCGTGGTCATCGGTCTCATCGGTTTAGGGAAGGAAGTCGGCCGTGCCCTTTCAGAGGAACCATCCCGGCATTTGCCTGGAGTGACTTAGGAAAATCACGGAAAACCTAAATCAGGATGGCCGGGCGCAGGATTGAACCGTCGTCCTCCCAAATGCGAGTCCAGTGTCTAACCACTGCACCACCTCGCTCTTTACAAAATTATTTTACTGGTATGTTTTAAGGGTTGACTTTATGCTGACATTGTGTGTATGGTCGATCTCAAACCCATGAGTTTGTAGCATATCTTCTGGAACAGGAATGCTTAAGCATAATGTGTAAGCTTCGATCCTAATGTATCGCTGCTGTCGGTTTTCTTGAATGACACCTCTAGATATATGAAACTCTTACATGGAAGTGTGAGTGTTTTTTGGTGCTGGATGGCAATCCTAATTTCATTGTTCTTTTTAAACGTGGTTGAAGCGTAAGGTTTATGAGAGAAGTATTCGTGACGTATAATTCTCTCATCATTCTCTACTGGACTGGTATTGAGTGACGACATGATTGCATGGTTTCAAGCTAACTGATTTAAGAAACACGTAGTTCACATGTGTTATCACTTTGCAGTTCAGTAGCAAAGTGACGTGCTGTGGATTGTGTGCACTTGTTTTGTACCGTACCCTGTTGCAACTGAGGGGAAGAATCTGTAAATGGTATGAATCAGACTGTCGTTGAGATAGGAGTTCTTTGCAGTGTTACACTCGACTCAGATTGAGCTGATGGGAAGTATGTCCACAGCCTGAACTGACTTGTAAAATTTACTTGGATCCTTCTTGAAAACCTGCCCTTTTGTGAAACCTAATAGACGTCCTATTGAACCTTTGTGGTTAAAGTCAATCGTTGCATTTACAGTCCTTATTTCAGATTTAAGTGTACTGATGTTTGCATGTAGCTCAGTACCTTTTCCAGACTGTTTTAAGACTTCGTTTAAATCGTCGATATCGTATGCACCTGGTTCTATTTCCACAATATCTTTTTCACCATTAATATGCAGATGCAGTTTTTTATTAGTGTCAGTGATATCTGGGATGCTGTTGTATGGCTTGAGACCAATCAATGCAATACTCCATTCCCCAACACTCAAATCAATTGTGGTAAGTTATTACCACGCAATACAGGTTGAAACGTCCCCTTAGAAAAATTATTGAATTACTCTGTTGATAAATCCCTTATGTTATTTGATTTTCAAACAGCTGAGCAGAACTGATCGTACTCAGACATTTTGCTCTTTACCTATTCTTATCAACACTAAACTGACACACAATATCTCAGCGCAACGCAATCTGACTTTTAAAAATCCCTACAAAAGAATGGCCCTGACTAACAACAACCTCTACCTTTCATGAATCACTTACCTCACAAAAATCTTCATTACTCGAACTACTGCAATACAGCGAGAACCACTACTGTCAGCGAAATAAAAGATTCAAACCACTGAAGGCACTAACTACTGATAGGCATAGTTAGCAAATGAAAGTATGTGATAGAGAACAAACAATGTATTTACCTTAATAGTGTTCAAAAGTCATACTATATATATATATATATATATATATATATATATATATATATATATATATATATATATATCAGTCCATAATATCCAGTCTTACAAATTTACTGTCTCTGTCCAGATCATCCACTCTCACAACTCCGCCATCTCACTCCCCACATCCACCACTGCTGGCGGCTCACCTCGAACTGCGCAGCACTATGCACTGTTCACATCCCGCTGCCCAACACTTCAATGGCAGACAGCAATGCAAAGTAGCCACAGACTACACACAGCACAGCCAGTGATTTTCATACAGAGCACTACATGGCGTTACCAATAAGAAAACCTAAACAGCCTACTTACAATATGATCGTTCTTTTAACGTCAAAGTGTACGACATTGCGTCTGAATCTCAACTGATGAACAATGTTTAAAGCTCCTCCTTATATAGCATGCTTCTTCTTCATTGCAAATGTCGGAAAAACGTGATGCATAGATGTCCACAGAGGTATGTATTAAAGTCCTGATAGCACCGATAATTGCAGAACACATATCTTCTGTGAGTAAAGTGTCACCGTAATTCTTCTGGCGGTTGCAGGTCACCAAACGAGTCGAAATAGTAAACGGTATACGCATTTTTCATAACATATGATAACAGTGGGTGCCGGGGCCTCCAGCAACATCTAAATTCACAATGCCACATTCACCAGTTTTCCACAGTCTCCAGTAATGTATCCCGCATAAACATACCACCGAATAATAGTATGCTGAATTTCTTTCTAACAAACTTAAGAAGATCAGTATTTGTGAGTGGTCGATCTGGCAGAACCGCTAATGGGCTTTTTTTAAATTTATGAATAGACCAAGCTGGTTCCTCTATGGTTTCAAGTATAGTTCTTTCCTGATGACTGCGGCTTTCATCATGCAGTTATGTCTTCTGGCTTCTTTTAACTGCGCTTGGGAGTATTGCGCGTTCTTGACCGTTCAAGCAATAGTTGCAGCACCACCAGCGAGGAATCCTACCTGCGACAACGTGGAGATGGGACAGAATGAGAAATGGAAGATAACCGCCAGATGTCTGGGATATTGGTAGAACTCGAGGTGCTTTCATTGATCCTCTTCTTCTTCTTCCCGCACCTTTCTGCTTCAGTGCGTTTTTAGCTGCATAAATAGCTGTCAGAATACAGTTCTTCAAACAGCTCTGCTTTTCGCCCTTGTCCTTCTTCTTGTTTAGTGCATAATGCGCAGCATTCATAACTCATTTGAAATGCATCACGCCTAAACCAAACTTAATTTTTCCATGCATGGTTCTATCAACTGCAAATGCTGCGATGCGTTGACCTTTACCAATATCCTTTCTTCTCCACATCGCCCTAGCCTTATCAGGTAAAATGCTATATGCAATGTGACGACTTGAGAGAGTTTTATTTGCTGTGTATGCAATGTCATCTTCCATACACGCTTCGTCAAACAGTTTGACCCCCTTATCACCTTTTGCCAGCGTTCCTGAAGCTTTGTTCCAGGTCCACACTAGTTATACCCAGGGATGCGTAATTCCCTGGCAGTTTGTCTAGAATACCACCACCTCCTCTAGAGCGTCTCCCAGCACACATGTTATGCTACTGTGGTGGTTGTGGACTGTCCCCCCCCCAATTATATAGCAAATCATAGGCATCAATCCAACTGTTTTGTGTAGCAGGAAAACCAAGCCATTTGACTAGTGCTTTATTTTCACGACGTATTATGACTCTCTCCACGAGAAACACATCTGGTTCTGAGCTTTTCTGCAGCTCCTCAGTGTAGAATCAACCTGCAATTTCTTCATCTTTACTATCCTTCAATATATAAGTTCTAGCATTCATTCTTTGCACCTTTGAAACTTTAAATATCTCTATTGACGAGTTCGGTAGATATGATTTCTCAAACGCCATCTTGTGCTTTGAGATACGTACCAAATCACCTACATTAAATTTCTGTCTGTGTGGATCAAGCCTTTTAATGCGGTAGTACACCGTACCCATGAGTCCATTATCACGAACATCGATTGGTCTCATTTTTATTGTGGTATGTTTGGTTCCATTACACTGAGCAATTATTTCTGGGAGAATATCTGTCCATTTGTATGAGCTGTGAAGGTTAAAACGCATCCACATTCGACCTTTTATTGTTCTGTTGAGACGCTCCACGATACTTGCCTTCAAGTGAGTGAATATTGAGTAGTGATGTATGCCATACTGCTGCATCACGGTCTTGAATACCTATTGGAAAACTCCCTGCCGTGATCTATTTGGAGGTTGTCTGGGCATCGATTCGTCCTTGTCTGTAGCAAATGCTCAAAAACATCTGAGACATTTCTACCCGTTTTTGTTTTCACAGGTAAGGCCCAGGAAAATTTCGAGTATGTATTAATAATCATTAAACTATATTTGAATCCATTAGTGTCATGTGAATATGCCCTCATACCTAAAAGATCAGCTTGCCATAAGTCATCCAAACCTTTTATTATAGCATGCCTACGAGGGTATGTTTTGCGTGCTGGTTTGTGCAGTTCTCGATCTACTGTCTCCATACTTATTCGATGATACCTCTCTTTCTAAGTTCAGAGATTACTGAAACAGCCTCATTCTAATGAGTTGTATTATCTGCAACAGCTGATTCCATGAGCAGCTGTAGTCGACCTACTGGCTCGTTTTGGTCGTCATAATATATGTACTGAGGGATTCGATTCTTCACTGCTTTATGCTCAGTGTCAATACCATCAACGCTGCTGCTGCTGATGTTGTTGTTGTGGCTGTTTTCGTCATCAAGTATTGGTTTTTTAATGGTTTTATATTTCTTGTTTCTCAGGCTTTTCGCGATCTTATGTACATCAGTCATGTGCAGTTTTTCACGGCACATTTCCCTATCATTAACCGAATAATTTATAGATTTTTTAGTACGTCTTAGGAAAATAAGATTAATTAAGCTGGCTGTTCTCTCAATCGGCCTATCACAAGTCTGTATTGTGTCATCAGTTACAGTTATAGGATGCGTGCCCAACATGCACGATCTTCTCTGCTAACGCCGAATGTTCTATCTATCTGACCAGGGACGTGACAGATAAGGAATTCGTCAATGGCAGCACCATCGTTATCATTCTTTTTTGTTTTTGCTGAGAGCTGTCTGAGACATTCAGTAACCTGCTTAAAGGTCTCTCTTAGTGTCTGCTGTCGATCCATATGCCCTAACCTCCGGAACCGTAATTTCTCACGAACTGCTTTTCACTCTTGATTCACTTTCTGCTTCGTTGATATCTCGGTGTATACTAATCAGACATCGCTGCAACGTGAGGTCGTTCTTCTTCCTCTTACTATGTGGTTGCTCCCCCTTCTCAATAACAGGGAACTCTACCTCTATTTTCCCCTCAATAGCCTCGACCTTTACTTACCGACTTCATTAACTAACTCATTTAACGAATTCACCGTTGTCAGAAGAGTCTGTAAAACGTCTCTAGTCCCCTGCGCATACCTCCAACTTTATGCACAACAGACTGAATTTTCGCATCCGTGTACAGGCGAATGCTCTGCCTGTGTACACCTATTCTCTCGGGTTGAGAGCTAGATATTCGCGCGAATTTGTCTATGGTGCAGCGTATACTGTTGTACTAACCTCTCTTGCAGTGCTGTATGTGCAGAAACTCTCGAAAGTTTCGCCTGTATCTACCATCACTCAGTTTTCTTGTTTTATCAATAATGAGAAACCCATACTGTGAATGATTCCAGCAATCAGCACACGTTTTTACAAACTCATTGGAGGTACTGCCACAAATTGTTTAAATAAAGACATACGTCCATCCTATCCAGCACAGGCTGAGTCCTTTTCCTGCCATTTTCCCCACCCCAGACCACCATCTTGGATTACATCATGGGAGTGGCGATGGCGCCTGCTGGTGGCGGTACTTTGTACTAGGTCAGTTGGACTCCGGACCCCATGGTGAACCACTGGATGGAGGAGCTGCCTCTAATTGTTTAAATAAAAACTGTTGAAATAAAGACATACATCCATCCTATCCATCATAGGCAGAGTCCTTTTCCCACCAATTCCTAGGAAGAGGAAGGTTGGGTGACTTGGTTAGTGGAGGTAGCCCAAGTGCCCTTTTTTCTGCCATTTTCTTAGGTTAGTACAGGTAGCCATGATGAGTTGCATTATCCTGATAGAATTTAGACTTCCTGCCATTTTCTGGGGGAGGGGTGGGGAGGGTAGTAGGGGAGGAAGTAGGTTAGTGGAGGTAGGCCAATTGACCTATCTTCTCACCAAAATTTGAACCATGACGTCATTGTGATATTGCCATATCTGTCGCCACCATCTTGGATCCGCCATCTTGAATAAATCTGGCAACAATGGAGAGTGGGGTAGTACCTGCTTTGTACACTACTGCAGCTTGCACAGACGTGGAGCTGTAGTCGAGCAGCCTTGCGCAAGACCACCTACAATAAGATCTATTGTAGGTGGTTTTGTCTTGTAGAAGCAGTAGCTCACGCAAGGTCTGGTCCCGCCGTCAGGTGGTTTTACAGATATCTCTGAGCCTGTAGAGTGCCTCTCCAGTGTTAGCATAGTTTAATGATCGAAATGGAACGCAATCGTTTCACCATATTCACTCTCAAACATAGAGGGTATAAATAGTGTGTGTATCGGACCTACCTTTTGCCATGGGAAGTGCTGCCATATTGGATTTCAGTCTGCCCCCCCCCCCCCCTACAACAGTGCCAAGCCAGTATGAGCCACTGCTGACTTCCTAAACGACCGGCAGTGCAGGATCTATCAGATATTAAGCCGATAATAATAGATTTTCTGATACAGAGTTAATATTTAAAGGTTGTGAAGGGAAATGCAGAAAAACACCACACAGAAAATAAAGCTCGTGCTGAAATGGGGCGGCCACTAAAGATGCTTAAAATATAAAAGAAGCAAAAAGCATATGACAATAAACAAAGTGCCTTCAATCAGTTGCATAGACGGAACATACCTCTATGAATTTTGAAGCAACTAAGGAACGATGGAAGACAGAAAAAAGTGACGATCTCTTTCGTGCAGATGCACCCCAAGCTCGAACTCATACAGGAAATGCTGAGATGCTGTGAGTAATGAGGCTAACGAGCAGAGGCACTATATCAGTAGTGTGTGGCATAAGTTGAGAATTTGCGTCTCACAGGAGGTGTGTTAGGGTAGTCCATGTGGTTGTGATGACGACTATGTCTGGATGGTGTAGTGGTCAGTGCATCTGCCCAGTAAGCATGAGACCTGAGTTCGATTCCTGTTACAGCATAAATCAAAGCCTATTGGCAGTTAAAGCCTTCAATTCCTTTGTGTCTTGAAATATGAAACACATTACATCCCAGTTTGTTTGCGTGGCCATCACCCGGAGCAAGCATAGAAATACTTGTTTTTTAAATAAAACTGCTTTCTCTTACTGCAACTTAATTTATTTTTCCCACACATGTTTCGCCTTTTTCTACCTCTAAGGCATCTCAGTGGGATAGTCTGATGTGATCTGCTTTTCCTCTCATCTGGTCTAGAGGTGGCACAACCCCTTTATTTCCGAAACATAAGCACAATTTGGTGTTCCGAACTTTTTCACACTGTTCACCATGTTTTTCCTTCTTTTTTATGGTGTACTATTATTCTTTCGCCACTAGATATAGCTATTTGTTCGAACACAGTGCTTTCAACAGCGTAAATATTGTAACTTGCCTCCTGAGAAATTTTGTGGCATGTGCTGTTAAATTGTTTAATTTATATGAAAGTGATGATACTCATTTACCTAACGTTATTCTCCGAATTTTAGTCATAAATGTTATCTGTGGCCTGCAAATAAAATTTCCTCTACACCAGGCAAGTTGCCCAGCCATAGATATTTAGTGGTTCCATGCAATGCTCGAGCGGGTCACTAATTCTCAATAAATATAATTAAAGAAAGGGGATAATTTCACTGTATAATCAATATATAATCTAACTGGCATTCCTTAGCGCCTATACCAGTACAGGTGATTCTTGTTTCAGTAACTGTCAGTTTTGAGAATGTGCAGCGGTCAGACATTGGTATGGTAGTCTTTTCTTGTTCACATACATTTTTAAGTGTGGCATTTAATATCTCTGCTCTCTGCCTGCTGTCTTCCGTTTCAGCGACAAACTGGTCCATGAGACTGTAGTTAAAGATCTGAATCCGTTTGTTGGCTTTACATGTGACCCAAACTTCCTAGGATTTTTTGATACATCTCTCATCAGTATCTGACTGAGAAAATGATTGCAAGCGTTACATATAGCCATTGTTATGGATGCACTAGTTACTATGATGTCTCTTTTGTGATGAGAGTGTAATAGTCCCTGTCTTCTCAACATCCCCTGAATGGTAACATTGAAGCGAGCTACACCTTTGCTGGCAGTTTATTGCATCATGGAATATTAACTACAGTTGTTCTGCATTTGCTGGACATTAAGTAACTCTAAGAAAAAAATACCCACCAAGAAGGATCTATAAAAATTGGTCACAAATTAATATTCATACACATATCGACAGAAAGCGCAAAACTGTAAACTTTTGTGGTCGATGGGTGATTGTGTGACACTGTAGCAGAATTTGACCATGCAGCTGGCAAGCAAAGACATGTTAATTCCAAGGTATAAAGTTTTTGCAAATTTCATTCCATGTACTCAGTTGGACAGTAGATGTACATCACAGACAGGTACTTGAAATAAATACACAGATGTCAGCATTTGAGAGAGGATGTATAGTTGGGCTGAGAGAAGCTGGCTGGAATAATTGGCGAATAGCTCTACATCTGAAGAAGTGCAATGGCATTAATCGATGGTGTTGGCATGAATGGGTGAAGCGTGGGCGAACACAGTGTCAACAAGGAAGCAGTCGACCTAGACAGAAGACACAATGTGAGGACCAAACGATCGTCAGAGAGGCACTCATGGCTCTGGAATCATCATTATCATCGATACGACTTGCAAATGATGCTTGAATGATCTCAAAGACTATTAAAAGTCGGCTCACAGAAAGGGGACTGAGCTCACAGCGTCTCTTGCACCATCTACCATTGATGTCTGTACACCAAGAAGCCCATTTGTAGAGGTGTCAGGCACATTCGGCCTGGAATCTCATTGACTGGGTTAGAATTGTCTTCAGTGATGAGTCCTGCTTGGAACTGAGCCCGGTGACCAGCGAAGATGTGTCTGGAGACGTTCCAACAGTGGTGGGATACCAACCTCATTCTCGGCTGCCAAATGGCCCAACAACCAGAAATGATGGTATGGGGTGCCATTTCATTTAATGGTACGACCCCTTTGATTGTCATCCACAGCGTCCTTATAGAATAGTGGTATGTCGACGACATTCTAAGAAGTGTTTTGTTTCCCTTCATGTCAAGCCATCCTGGGCTTACATTTCAGCAAGATAATGCCCACTTGCATGCAGTGAGAATTTCTACTGCTTGTCTTTGTGCTTACCATTTGGAGCCTGACAGGGAGGGCCCTCCAATCAGCTCGGGATTTTGGTGATATAATGTGTCAATTGGACAGAATTTGGCACGATATCTCTCATAAGGACATCCAGTAACTCTGTCAATCTGCCAAGCTGAATAACTGGTTGCACAAGGTGCAGCAGTGGGCCGAAGTGTTACTGACTTGCTCATGTTGTAAAGCTCTTTGTCATGAATAAATTTTCTATTTTTTCTGAAATTGCCATCATTTGAGTAGATGGATATTGCCGGTTCTGCCCCAGGCGCCAAGTTCCATCAGTATCCATCTACTACTGGCAATTCCCAATCAATCAATGCCAAACCAAATAACTGGCTGCATAAGGCTCAGAGGTGGAGCAATGTGTTACTGAGTAGCTCAAGTTGTAAAGCTCTTTCTCTTGAATAAATGTATTTTTTTCTGAGATAGCAATAATTTGAGTAGATGGATATTACTGGTTCTGCCCCAGGCCTGGGGCTACAGTCCGTATCCATTTACTTCTGCCAATTCCTGAGCACCCCACGTACCCCAATCTAATTCATTCAATAAATGAATTTAACGATTGTAAAGGAAAAAACAGAAGAATTACATGTTTTAACTGATTATAAAAATGAAAAATCGTGTGTATAAAAAAGTTTTGATTTGGAAATACAGGAATAACAATATATTCTCACAAATCTTGGTTTTTACATTGCAAAAGAATTTAATTAAAAAATAAAAATCTAATTTTTCCTTTATAAATAAGTACACACATGAAAAGCTCGAATGAGCAATGATAACATTTTAAAAGAAAGTTCCCCTGTGGTTGACCTTCGAGATACTTTCAATTTGGAAGGTGTAACATGTCATAAGAAAAAGTAAAAATTGAAGAGAAAAAAATAAAAATAAAAACACTACTTTGGTTGAGTGGGTGATAAGATTATTAATGAAAATATAAATGACATCCGGGTTGTGTGATAAACAATTATAAGAACATAAAACATATATATGTTTTTGTTGGTTGCATTTGTATACATTTTTTGTTTCATATATATATATATGTTTACACACACACACACACAATTATAAGAACATAAAACATAAAGCATGTTTTTGGTTGGTTGCATTTGTATATATATATATATATATATATAATTGAGACAAAAAATGTATATGAATGCAACCAACCAAAATCATGCTTTATGTTTTATGTTCTTGTAATTGTTTATCACACAACCCAGACATCCTTTATATTTTCATAAATAATCTTATCATCCAAACCACAACAACATGCTTTTTAGTTTTAGTTTTAATGTTTATTTTCCTTTATATATATTATGCATTCCAAATTGGAAATATCTAAATTTTCGAAAATTTTTATAAACGAATTTAAATGTCTTTTACAAATTTAAACATCAGATATGTCTTTATAATGATCATTATTTTCTATTGCGTTTTCTTCACTAGAAGTTGGATCTTCCAAATAAGATTTAATTTCCTTAAGAATATATTTATATATTTGTCTCTGCTACGCTTATTTAATTCTTTTAATTCTACAAGTTTATCTTTTGCTTTATCATCAACAGTAACTTTTGTACAACCATTTTTAAGTAAAATTACATCCAAACATTCCACTTGTTGTTCTTCATTTAGTAAACTACTTAATTTTTCTCTATTATGTTGGTAATGCATTTTATTCATGTAAGGTATGTCGACAATTTGAGCATTTTCATCATCATCCATTTACAAATCAAAAAAATTCAGTGTACACAACTTTAATTAAAATAAATAGAAGCACTAGTTAATCATAAACATATAGCACTACAGGAAATGGAAGTATGTATTTATATAATCGAGGATATTATATATAATATATAATGTTTGCTATATTTATTGTGAAGGAGATGGAAATTTAATTTGTCTTTGTTATATTTTTGTAGATTATTATATTCATAAACATAAAAAACATTTAGTCAGAATAAATTTAGAATACCCAAAATTTATGTTACGAATTTTAAAAAATAAATTAATTATTCTAGAAAAATTCTAAACAGTTAAAATACATACATACAAGAATTATACAATTAACACAACCCTTTCTTAGTGTTTATTTGGTGTTGTCTCAGTTTTATCTAATTTAACTTTAATCTTATTTCTTAGATCTATTTTAGCAATTCGAATTTCTTCCTCTAACCAATAATTAGAGCAATAACAATCTTGTATATTTCTGAATTTAAAAATATATTTATCTTTTCCATGGCAATTTTCAATAGTAATACTGGAAATAATTAGATCCAATCGTTGTTGTAGGTCTTCTAGTCATCTAACGTTTTTTTTTAATTTCCTAATGCTTCACCTATTTTCATATATTTGATTATTTCTTTATCTTCTTCTTTATACAGTAAACTGTCTTTATTGGAAAACATTTAGTGTTTTGAAATAAATGAATCTGGGAAACACGTGTTCATTAAATTGTTTTTCCTGAGAACAATAAAAAATTTCTAAATCCTGTCAAAGACTAGTATATGGAAAATAAATTAATCGCAAATTTTTGAGATTATTTTTATGTTTCCTAAATTCCACTACTTTATTTTTATTGGAGTCTTAACAATATAAACAGATTTTTTTCCTTTTTGTTTGCTTATAACATCTACATATGTAAACTTATTGTTATCATTTACATCAAAGGCATAAATTTTATAAATTACACTTGTTGGAAAATCTGTCCATTCTCATTCAAAATAATTTTTTATTTCTTCTTCCTTTTCTTTTATTTTTGTTCCTTATCCAACATATTTTTGTATTCATCTTTTACAGGTACATTATCATCCCAATATTCTAGTATACTTTCTTGTGTACTTAATTTTTTAAATTCTTGTTCTCGTTTTTTAGTGGGTTGTAAATATACTATATTAATTGGTTTAATTTCTTTAATTGTAAATGTAGAAAGTTTATGGGAAATATTTATTCTTTTTCTAGACACAAATGGAATAATATCATTTTTTATTATTCCTATTTTTTTGATATTTATATCTTCTGGTATTTTGCAAAATATACAATTGATTTCAGATAAATATGTTTCTCCAGATTTTATAAAATATGTTTGTTTTTCAGAAATTATATTATTTGTGTTTTCGAAAACTTCTATACAGTTAATAGAATACAACTTCTAATTAAAAGCAGATTAAATGCATTTAACCAATTTTTCTTTTTCTTCTTTATTACGTGTTTTTATTTTTATTTGTATTTCAGTTAATTTTCATATATTTTTGTTGCCCAATAAACACATTGTAATGTATCTATTATAAGGGAGGCAACAACTTTGATTAACAATCTCTTAATTTTTGACACATTTTATATTGTGGAATGAATAGGAAGGAGTTTTTTGAAATATTTGATATTTTTGTTTAGTAATTCTAATCATTCAGTTAATGTATGGAATTCTTATTCTTTTTGGGAAACTGGATTAATATAATTAAAAATTGTTGCTCGTAATATAGTTAGTCCATTATCTTTAGCGAGCTCAGAAGAAATATTTCCTTTGATCTTTTATCTACAGAATTTTAAAACACTATTACATGGTTGCCAATTTGTTTATTAATTCCAAACTGGTTATTGACAGCTAAATTTATTTTAGATATTTATTCTAGAATTAGAATTGATCCATGTTAATGTTTTTCAGGAGAATTAATGTTGTTAACTGTTACATTACAATATTATTTATATTCTCCTTGTACTCGAAAGTTAAAATTTACTGTTAAAAATTCACAGATTTCTTCTTTATTAAAAATACCTGCAAAATCTTTGTGATGCCTAAATCCAATAAATAATAATGTCCTTTCATATGTTCTTTTAAAATATCTGGTAAATCTTTTAATAATATATCTAATTTAACATAGGCTGATTCTATTTAATAAGGAATACCAACATGATTGGAATTAGAATCTAATAAATAAGGAATTTATGCATTAACTCCATGTCCAGACAAATTAAATTTAGAAATGGCTAAATCTAATTTTTCTAATTCCTTTTCCTCCTTTTATGTAGTTAACATCTCCTATATTTGTAATAAGAGTATTATTATTTAAATTTTCCTTAAATAGCCATATGTCAAACCTTCCGTCGGTTGTGTTTTTTTACTTGCAAGTAGTCCTGTTATAGACTATTTCTTTTTGTTTGTAGTACACATTTTTTCAGTTTCCGTTTATATAGAAAAAAATTATTAGATTTGTGTTTATGTAGCTAGAATTAGTAAGGTAAAATAATTCTTTTATAATGTAGCTAGAACTAGGTAGCTGAAAGCATAGTGATATGATTTTCATACCCATCTGAGAATAGTAGCCTTATAAATTATGTAAATAAATTTGTACATAATTAAGATGTTTTAATTGTAAATTGCAATTATTATATAATGATTTTATATATATTTTCTAGTCAAATGACCATGATGACGAACTTTTTTATTATCTTGTGTGTAATTTTTTCTTTGTAAAGAACAAATTTTAGATCTATTATGTACTGATTGTTCTTCAGAAGTTAACGGTTTAATTTCTTTCATTTCATAATAAGTTTCCCCAATTTCTTCAACTTCTTTTTCAATATATTCTATAATTTTTTATGAGAAGTTGGGCTTCTCTAAGCAATCGTATTTTTATAATGTCGATTTATATATTTAATATAATATTAAAAACCACTTGGTTCATGTTGTTGATATTTTATAGTGAAATATTTTTTCTGGATTGCCCTAGCATTCTTAATAATACACCCTCAGAATCCACATAAATAACAGAATGAACCATTGTGTAAACATATAATTTGTAAATTGTAAGTATTTACATAATGTTAGTAGTTCTACTTTTACTGTTTATTTTAATTAAACGATGTTTTGTTATTGGCTAATTTTTCTTTATTATTAAAATGTATTAAACACCAATCATAAATAAATTTTTGGTGCTCGTTTTTCATTAATTTGACTAGGAACAAGTCGAGAAAAAAATCTTTTATCGAACAGAATTGTGATTTTTTTAAAAAATTATATTTAATTAATATGTTTTTTCCTTCTTAGATATTTTTGATTGATATATGCATAGTCATAATATTTTTCATCAGAAGAATTTTTTCTTCAAAACATTAAATGTTAATAGGTACAATAATTTTTGTCTCAATTTTCGGAATATCATTAATTTTGGCAGGGAACGAAAAGTCCGGTATTTTTCTTCAACTTCTTTAACAAAATTTTTATAATTTCTTGTTGTCATCGAATTTTACAGTTCTGTCTATCTACTGTTCTTAATGTGGAAGTTATTGTCCATAGGAGGCATGTTTCACCATTATTTTTTACGTTAACAGGAGCTTTTTTTCTGGTGACTTGATGTAAGTCAAACCTCTTAATGGAACAATTTATTATTTGCAGATTGTATTGCAATAATTCTATTTAATGTCCATCCCAATCCTTGTGATTAAAAATTAGAGGTTTTTGTCAAAATATCTTTTTCCACATTCCTAAATTTTTTAATTATATCGTTCTCTGTGAGGACCATATAATTTTGAGTTTGATGTCAATATTTCATCATTTTATTACTTTTCTACATTCTGTACTCACAAAATAAATTAAGATTTCTTTTCAAATAGTTAAATAATTTAAGATTTTCTTTAAAATATCCATAATTTCTGGTTTTGTT
Organism: Schistocerca piceifrons; assembly: GCF_021461385.2. NCBI lineage: Eukaryota > Metazoa > Arthropoda > Insecta > Orthoptera > Acrididae > Schistocerca > Schistocerca piceifrons. The sequence continues at coordinate 277,869,992 of NC_060149.1, forward strand.
GCATTTAAGAAATGTTTTGGATAAAGATAACCTACATTGTTTTCAAAATTTAAATGGTATGTAATCTTTTTCTAAATGTTGAATCAACTACATATTGATTTACTGGTTTTCTGTTTTTGCTTCCCCAAACACATTTTTAGAGAATGGAAATATTTTTTTTAATCGGTTATCCTCCTTATTTTTGTTTCCAAACACATTTTTAGAAAATAGGAATATTCCCTTCAATGGTCTATCCTTGTTGATTTTAAAAACAAGCTTTTGATTTGTGTGCTCATAGATAAGGAAAAGAATTAGATTATCTATTTTTAAAAAAAAATTGGAGTGGAAAAAACGAGATCTCTGAGGATATATTTTTTATCCTTTTATTCCCAAATATAATTTTTTTCCATGTACAAGGTTTTTTATTTTTTTTATAAATAGGTAAAATACATAATTCTTCCAATATTTTCTTTTCAGTCATTAGACTTTGTTAAATTTCCTGAATAAATTAGATTGGGATATGAGGGGTGATCAGGAATCAGTAGTAGTAGATGGATACTGCCAGTAGCCCCAGGCCTGGGGCAGACCTGAGGCATAATCGGCAATATCCATCACCTGTCCATCTGTTCTAGTACGATATACCCAAAAGTATCCAAATGACCTGAATTGTTTTTCGCTGATTTGCATACACCCCACATAAAGTAGCTGTGTTACAGATCCTCTAATCTGTTTACAGTCCAGCTGTTCGACTATAGAAATGGGATACCACATGTGATCACTAGAGAACACTGTTCTTTAAGGAAATAAGTCCAGATACAAAACAACTCCAAAATAATGGAAGTACTAGGAAATGCATCATTAGAGATAAAACAGTACACTCAATTTTATTGTGGTAAATGACATTTCAAAACCACTACCATACTCATTAGAATTTAAATTAACTAACTCCACCACATAACACATTCCAGCGATCTTTAGGCAAAATTAAATACTTTTATGAAAAAGAGATTTTTTACAATATCAGGACTACTAAGGTTCTATGACAGTTCGAAGAATTCTTTCTGTTTAAAAGGTTTTTCTACACCTTTGAAACATCATTCCTTACACGAGTAGTTTATCATAAACTGGATGTTGAACTAATCAGTTAAAAACAGTGCGAGTAACAGCGGCAGGCGCTATATATTTAATATAATTTCAGGTAACAAAGTTTGCACATGTTTAAAATGAAGTCATAATGTAAAGTTTTTTGATGTGTATTCGAACCCAGCACGTAAGCGGCTTGTTGACTAAGTAAAATCATATCTTAGATACCGAATTTTTTCACCAGCAGCGAGATGTCTAGTTCTGAAATGAGGATACAATTTTTTTTTCCTGACCGAAGATCAAACCCAGCACCTATCACCGTCGATTTCTATCCATGGATCGCTTTCTCACCAGTAGTGAGGTGTGTGCATGATTGAATAGAAGTAACGGGTCCTATTGTTTTTGTTGTCAATACGTGAGGAGACATTAAAAATGAACATTATTTATCAATTGTAATTCGGGGTACACATGCTACGGCTTGAAATGATGCCATGAATGTTTTTGTGCTGGACCGGGATTCGAACACACACATGTGTTTTCATGGATACCTAGAACAGTTTGCAGCCTTGGGCATAACAACGAAATGAATGAACTATATCATTCTGTGTGGTTCAGATACCATGGAGGAGGAGATCCGAATTCCAGTCCTAGTCGAGTACCAAATTTCCAACGTCTCAAGTTCAAATAATATAAGAGTCCTGTGACCCGAGGTGACCATTGGATCATTAAACAAAATGGACTTTCTAGTGTAAGGAAGCTCGCTGGTGACAGAGTTTCTGTTTGCCGCTACTGCCACTTCTGCTATGGCTGGCCCAGCCAGCACTGGCTGTAACCCAGCAGGTAGCGAAGAGGTATGAGGTTTATAATGCGGATTCTGAACTACAGTGCAACTTGACGTTCTTCACTTGGCATTACTAGAGGTGAAGGAGTTCTGTTCGTGTGTGTTTGAGATAAACGCCGGAAGTGGGAATCGAACCCATACCTCACAGTTAACAAACTAGGATCGATTCACCACAGCACTGAAGCCTAAATAAGCTACTTGATTGTGTCGCACCATATGATGCGCTTAGCTTACAAATTAGACACGGCGAAAACAATTCAATTCTCCATTAACTGGTTAATTAACAGCATGATTATGCTTGTCTCCTGTCAACTGGATACAAAGACGCTTTAAGCCATCATAGCCTCCAATCGAAGCCATTTTGAAATTTTCACTGCTTCAAGAAATTTCTTAGCTCGAGGAATACCATTGCAGAGTATGAAGTTAGCAAATACTTCGATTATTACTGCTGCTGCTGCGTGTCTGAAGGAAGTGTTTAATGCCTCTTGGTCATTTTTAGAAGCAGTTCTCCAAAAACAGGTAAATATTTGATTCGTAACAAATGACTGCGGCGTTCTGTGGCAAGCGGACCGTAATACGTAGTTATTTAGTTCTTTCCATGTTGGGGAATGCTTTTTAGGATAATATCGAGCACATCCAATTATTAGTAGCTTACATTGAAACTAAATTAACTGATAAAGACACTACTTCATTACAGATATTGCGTTGTGTTACTTCATTTACATGCGCTTAGCAACTAAGCTTGTAAAACTGGTGGTAAACGCTACTTTCAAAGCGGATGTTAGTATCTTTTGTAAAATGTCACGATCATTCTATCCGGATGGCTTCGTCGACGTCACCTATTTCAGGTAGAACAAGGAAGAAAATATTAAAGAAGTGGAACTGTTTTCGTTTGCAATAAACTCATTCTACTTGGTCCAGGTTCACATTTTTGGGGAATAAGTATAACTGTGGTATACACTTCACCAATGTAGAAAATTATATCAACTTTGCAACTCTCACATCCGACTCAGAGGTCTTACACTTAATCGCCAACCAGAAATTCCAGCTCTGTGGAACACGAGTTTCAGTAAATTGATGTAGCGAAGACTATTTACTACTGGACTTTGTTTCCGGAAAACATGCAATTGATCACTGAACTCTATTACTATACTGTAACAGTAATTTCGTGAGCAAGCAAAGCATACGAATAGCACAACTTAATAGTGCTGTTACTTCCAATGCTGCGTATTCCTGACCTGAACTGGCTCTGTACTAGGTAATGCAACGTTCAAAAATGTTCAAATGAATGTGAAATCTTATGGGACTTAACTGCTAAGGTCATCAGTCCCTAAGCTTACACACTACTTCACCTAAATTATCCTAAGGACAAACACACACACCCATGCTCGAGGGAGGACTCGAGTCTCCGCTGGGACCAGCCGCACAGTCCATGACTGCAGCGCCTAAGACCGCTCGGCTAATCCCGCGCGGCTACTGCAACGTCATATTGACGCAAACAGTGTGCTAGCACTGCCAACTTCATTTTTCGTTTCATATGATTTTATAATCACTGAAATAAAAGTCACATGACCTCCCAACATTAGAGGTTTCATTTCGTGCCTAGTTTCCTTCTGGAGGATTAGTTTTCTTGTCAGTGAGCTTTTTCCCTTCTAACCAGCGAAATGCCGCCGAGAGCGGCCAGTAAGCGCTTCAGCAAGCGCTGTTTAGTGCTGTTAAGAGGACTTCTTTTAACGCTGTCTTAGACAGAGGAATTTAGTTTAATCTTAAAACGTCTTAAGCGGCAATGTTCACAGACTTACCAAATAAGAAAAGCTTATTGCTCAGGTATGAAAAGGTTTAAAAACAAAGTTTGCACAGTCGGCCCTGGTCAATGTTTCCGTCTGATAGCACTGCATTGTACTTTGCCTAAGAGGCATTCCTGTAACTGTGGAAATCATTAGTTGAAATCGAGTTTAACATCTAAGAGTGCGGCACTACTAAAATGTTCAAATGTGTGCGAATTCTTAAGGGACCAAACTGCTGAGGTCATCGGTCCCTAGACTTACACACTACTTAAACTAACTTAAACTAACTTATGATAAGAACAACACACACACCCATGCCCGAGGGAGGACTCAAACCTCCGGCGGGAGGGGGGTACTGCTAAAAATATAAAAGGATTAACAAGGGGAGGCTGAGTTCATCCTCAGACTGAGGTGTATTTATAACAGGGTAACCAGGGAAGACTCTTTATCCTCATCTTTCTCCATCGAGCATTGTAAGCCATATGCACAAATGTTTACAATACTGCGAGTACTTCGAACGTTACAATTGACGTTTTCCTCCTAAACTAACATTTCTTTGTTTACAACGAATTAAAATTTGTTGAAGCGGCAGATTTAGAATCCGATAACAAGATAGTACAAACTCAGTGCTTTACCTACTCCACTATCCTACCACTTGTATGAAACGCTGTTACAGACATCTTTGGCGTGATCTGTGGGGTAACACTGGTGACTAAAATACGGTAGTAGGAGCAACATGACCTGCATCACAACGTGAAATTAAATTTTACCTTTGATCTCTGAAAACGGTGTCATTAATATTGCAACGGATGATGTTTAGAGACAAAATACAGTTATATGACACTCTAAACAATACTCACAAGGAACTAATGTATGAATACTTAATAATTCTCGTTGTCCTCCTAATCTAATTGTGAGTGAATTTGACTTCTGGTTCTAGGCGCTACAGTCTGGAACCGCGCGACCGCTACGGTCGCAGGTTCGAATCCTGCCTCGGGCATGGATGTTTGTGATGTCCTTAGGTTAGTTAGGTTTAACTAGTTCTAAGTTCTAGGGGACTAATGACCTCAGCAGTTGAGTCCCATAGTGCTCAGAGCCATTTGAACCAATTTTGTACCAAGGTGGATCCTTTCTCTCCCCTATATTTTTGCTAGGTACGTACTCCTCTAGCACGGGGTGGACAATACCTTTAAATTCACGCCGGCCGGTGTGGCCGAGCGGATCTAGGCGCTTCAGTCCAAAACCGCGCGACTGTTACGGTCGCAGGTTCGACTCCTGCCTCGGGCATGGATGTGTGTGATGTCCTTAGGTTAGTTAGGTTTAAGTACTTCTAAGTTCTGGGGGACTGATGACCTCAGATATTAAGTCCCATAGTGCTCAGAGCCATTTCTTTTTTTTTAAATTTCCGGCCAAAGATGCTCAACATCTTTGTGTGCCGCTGTGAATGCTTGGAGCTGACTATGGAGATATTTATTAACGACACTTTTATTTGCTTTCCCAAACAAGAAAACTGAAGGAAACCGTTTTCGTACTGGGAACAAGTTATATTTACGGACGAGAGAGTGTTTTCTTCTGCACCAATTACTTCAGTACGTGTATATCGACCAAGTGGAGCGAGATCCGACAGCAAATTTGTCCATCAGAAGGAAAGGTGCGGCCGAACTGCTGTCACAGTTTGGGGATGGATATCAGCGAGTGGTTGCGGCATTCTGCAGCAACTGGACCGTCCGTTTTCTAGTCATTCCTAGTGTGAAATACTGGGCAACGTAATGCTTCCTTCTTTTCCTCAGAGATTTTCGGGAGGCAGAATAACCTTCCAGCAAGGTCGTTTTCCTGTCCACACAAAGAAGTGTGTAAAACAATGGTTTCAAATGAACAGAGAGGTTGAGCTGTTGGATTTGCCTCCCAAAGGAAGTCCTCAACTCGGTCCTATAGAGCACGTATAGGCAGAGACGGACAAAATTATTAGGTGTAGAAGACTTTCACTGGCAACCAAGTCAGCGCTGTTCGAAGCAGTTCATGACTCGTGGGAAGAGTTGTCACAGAAATTCGTTTGGTTTACCTTTTTTTTTTTTAAAAAAATGAAGCCTAGCAGATTATACACAAAAACTAGGCCGTCTATTTCGCTCTTTTCAGTCGTTCAGTAGTCTCTTGGTTTGAAATTATTTTACGACCACTGATAAAAAACTGAGACAAGCATGAAACCAATTTTTTGTCAGATGGCGCTTGACGTCAATGCCGATGAAGGCATCAAAGAGAAAGTATTTAGTTTCTTTATTTCGAGAAAAATCATAATATTAGTCTATGTTCTCTTTACTTACAAGCAAACAGGACGCCAATACCGACGAAAGCAGGAAGGATATATAAAGAGAAAATGTGGTGCAGGACCGGCGACTTAGATGTAAAGTCTAGCGTTTGAGTCTACTACAGCCTCAGGTATATACTCCTGTATACTTAATAATTATGAATAATAATTATGAATTATGAACACTTAGTAATTCTCGTTGTCCTCCTAAAGTAATAACTCTTACCACGAATTAAAATTCATGGACGTAACAGGGTTCGGCCCTTTACCTACAGATTAGAAAATTAGAAAATTAATCACCTCGCCATTCTACCAACAATGTGCACTACGGTTACGGAGTCCTATAATGTGGTCTGTGATGTGGCAGCGTCAAGATCAGAACAGTTTATGCTCGAGAGTTTCTTCGCCCCGCAGCAGCTACTGGCTACTGGCCTACACCGCCTGCGGCCGTCAGACATCTCCGAAACGTGAACGGGGCGCAGCGCTATGAGTGTATTTATGAACTATTATTTTCTTATTTGAAGTTCTCGTATTTATCTCGCAGTTACGATTTGGATTTTGTATGCCTGAATTTTATAAACTTATCCAAGTGTGATGAAATATGGTCGTAACTGGAAAAAGGTCTAACATTGGGCAAAACACGTCAAAAATGATTTTGTTACTCCAAGAAAGATCGTTCTGGCATGAATAATTTTGCGCGTGCAGGAAGCCTCGATAATAGACATATACAATGAAGTGCGACCATTCAAGTGTCGTGCAGCAGTTGCATCCAGTAGCCAAGTCGCTCTAATGTAAAACAATAAAAATCAAAGAGGAGATTATAATGCATTTCTGCTTGATCTTCGTCAGTTGGCTCATTGAGGATTACAATGCAGCATTGCCACTGGTGGCTAGTTATGATGTCTTTATATCAACTTCTTATGAAGATTTAATGGCTGAGCCCTAACAAAAGACATATACTCTACCAAAGAGCAGTGTGAATATAATATATTTCCTCTTGTGGCCCAAAAAGGCTGTTGTGCATTCTAAAACCTCCACAGGAAGAGAATTTCGCAGCTGGTATTTTTTGCCATCATCTAAGACATGTATCAGTCGCGTTGGAAGAAAAACGACCAACAAAACTTCACCACGGTTTGATGCAACACGGTAATTCACTCTGCCGACTTCACTAACAAAACTATCCAGGAGTTTGAGAAGTCATCACTCACGTACTTATTCTGCTGGACTTATGCCCTCAAATGTTTACCTTTCAAGCTCCTTACCGAAAAATAGTCAAGACAATTCCTCTCAAATCACGTTTGACGACGTCTTTAACTCATATCCAGTAGGTATTTACAAGCGTGGAATCGGTAAACTACCTGAGCGTTGTCAGACAGTTTTAGATAATGCGAGAGAATGTACTGTTGATGACTGATTTCTCTCTGGTTTCGGACGGCTAGCAGAAATGGTAAGGACTGCAAGTCTTGCTTCCGAGATTAAGGCGGAGCTCACCATCTGCAGCATCGTCGATAGAACCGACTGTGGTCCTTTGATGCAGGGCCGAGTGGAGGGTCTGAATCAGAGGCTCAGGCGGTTCTGTGACCGTGTAGGCTGCCGATTCCTTGACTTGCGCCATCGGGTGGTGGGTTTCCGGGTTCCGCTTAACAGGTCAGGTGTCCACTACACACAGGAGGCAGCTACACGGGTAGCGGGGGCTGTGTGGAAGGGACTGGGCGGTTTTTTAGGTTAGGGGGTCTCAGGGAACCACAGAAGGGGCGTCCGTCTAAAAGTGGGCAGGTAAAACACAGTAAGGTAGTTGTAGAAACGATTGGTATTGTAGGTGTAAATTGTCGTAGCTTTGTTGGGAAAGAACAAGACCGCGCGGTCTAAGGCGCTGCAGTCATGGACTGTGCGGCTCGTCCCGGCGGAGGTTCGAGTCCTCCCTTGGGCATGGATGTTTGTGTTTGTCCTTAAGATAATTTAGGTTAAGTAGTGTGTAAGCTTAGGGACTGATGACCTTAGCAGTAAGTCCCATAAGATTTCAGACACATTTGAACATTTTCAAAGAACCAGAGCTCCAAGCCCTAATAGAAAGCACTGAAGCTCAAATAGTTGTAGGTACAGAGAGCTGGCTAAAGCTGGAAATAAGTTCAGCCGAAATTTATTCAAACGATCTAACAGTGTTCAGAAAGGATAGATTAAATACAGTTGGTGGTCGAGTATTTATTTCTGTCAGAGGTAGTTTGCCTTGTAGCGAAATTGAAGTAGATAGTTCGTGTGAAATAGTATGGGTAGAGGTTATACCTGACAATCGGACTAAACTATTAATTGTATCGTTTTACCGACCCCCCCGACTCAGAAGATATAGTTGCTAAACAGTTCAAAGAAAACTTGAGTCTCATTTCAAATAAGTACCCCGCTCATAGGATTATAGTCGGTGGCGACTTTAATCTACACTCTATATGCTGGAAAAATTATACGTTTAAAGCCGGCGGCAGGCATAAAACGTCATCCGAAATTGTACTGAATGATTTCTCAGAAAATTATTTTGAACAATTAGTTCATGAGCCCACTCGAAGCGTAAATGATTTCGAAAACATACTTGACTTTTAGCAACAAATAATGCTGGACAAATAGTGAGTATTGTGACGAATACAGGGATTAGCGACCACAAGGCAGTTGCTGCCAGGCTGAATACCGTAACACCTACAACCATCAAAAAGAAACGCAAAGTATATCCATTTAAAAAACGCTGATAAAAATGCTCTTTACGCCTTTTTAAGAGACAGTCTTCTGTCCTTCCGATTTGATAATGTAAGTGTAGAAAAGTTGTGGAATGTTTTCAACGAGATAGTATGGACAGCAATTGAGAGATATACATCACATAAATTAATAAGTGATGGAACTGATCCACCATGGTACACTAAACATGTCAGATCGTTGTTGCAGAAGCAACGAAAAAAGCATGCCAAATTTAAAAGAACGCAAAATCCCCAAGATTGGCAAAGTTTTACAGAAGTTCGAAATATGGTGCGTACTTCAATGTGAGATGCTTTTAATAATTTCCACAACGAAATTCGGTCTCGAAATCTGACAGAAAACCCAAAGAGATTCTGGTCATACATAAAGCACACCAGTGGCAAGACGCAATCAATACCTTCACTGCGCGATGACAACGGTGAAGTCACTGATGACAGTACCAGTAAAGCAGAGTTATTAAACACGGTTTTCCGAAACTCCTTCACAAAAGAAGACGAAGTAAGTATTCCTGAATCCCAATCAAGAACAATTGCCAAGATGAGAAACATAGAAGTAGATATCCTCTGAGCAACGAATCAACTTAAATCACTTAATAAGGGCAAGGCCTCCGGTCCAGATTGTATACCAGTCAGGTTCCACTCAGAGTATGCTGATAAAGTAGCTCCATATTTAGCAATTATATACAACCTCTCGCTCACAGAAAGATCCGTACCAAAAGACTGGAAAATTGTTCAAGTCACACCAATACCCAAAGAGGGAAGTAGGAGTAATCCGCTGAATTACAGGTCTATATCATTAACGTCGATTTGCAGTAGGGTTTTGGAACATATACTGTATTCGAACATTATGAAGTACCTCGAAGAAAACGATTTATTGACACATACTCAGCACGGTTTCAGAAAATATCGTTCTTGTGAAACACAACTAGCTCTTTATACTCATGAAGTAATAAGTGCTATCGACAAGGGATGTCAAACTGATTCCATATTTTTAGATTTCCAGAAGGCTTTCGACACCGTTCCTCACAAGCTTCTTCTAACCAAACTGCGTGCCTACGGAGTATCGCCTCAGTTGTGGGACTGGATTCGTGATTTCCTGTCAGAAAGGTCACAGTTCGTAGTAATAGACGGAAAGTCATCGAGTAAGTTCCTGATCTATATTAACGACATAGGAGACAATCTGAGTAGCCGTCTTAGATTGTTTGCAGATGATGCTGTCATTTACCGTCTTGTTAAGTCATCAGATGATCAAAATGACTTGCAAATTGTTTAGATAAGATATCTGTATGGTGCGAAAAGCGGAAATTGACCCTGAATAAGAAAAAGTGTGAAGTTATTCACATGAGTACTAAAAGAAATCAGCTAAATTTCGATTTTGCGATAAGTCACACAAATCTGAAGGCTGTAAATTCAACTAAATACTTAGGGATTACACTTACAAATAACCTAAATTGGAACGATCACATAGATAAATTTTGTGAGTAGATCAAACCAAAGACTGCGATTCATTGGCAGAACACTTAGAAGGTGCAACAGGTCTACTAAAGAGACTGCTTACACCACGATTGTCCGCCCTATTCTGGAGTATTGCTGTGCTGTGTGGGATCCGCATCAGGTGGGACTGACAAATGACATCGAAAAAGCACAAAGAAGGGTAGCTCGTTTTGTATTATCGCGAAATAGGGGAGATAGTGTCACAGAGATGATACGTGAATTGGAGTGGCAATCATTAAAACAAAGGCGTTTTTTATTGCGACGGGATTTTCTCGTGAAATTTCAATCACCAGTTTTTTCCTCCGATTACGGAAATATTCTGTTGGCACCCAACTACATAGGGAGAAATGATCATCACGATAAGATAAGAGAAATCAGGGCTCGCACAGAAAAATTTAAGTGCTCGTTTTTCCCGTGTGCCGTTCGAGAGTAGAACAGTAGAGAGACAGCTTGAACGTGGTTCATTGAACCCTCTGCCAGGCACTTTATTGTGAATAGCAGAGTAATCACGTAGATGTAGATGTTGTGTTCAATAAAGTAATGGACGACTCTATGAAAATATGCACTGTACTAATTCAAAAGAAATTCAGATTACCATGATATCCTTACAATGGAAGTCTATTTTAATAAACATAAAGTATCTGTCACAGGAGCGTGCCTATATCAGCACGTATTAGTAAGATATTAGTCATTCTGGACGTCGAAACGGTCTGTGTTTACTTGCTGCCATGTGTCACAAAGAAGCGGCATGGAAATGTAAGAGTTCATAAACAAATAAATAAAATTTCCTTATTGATTTTCGATCTGACTGCTTGTAGCTCTGCAGCCGCAGCCAGGTTGCTGACACTGGTGCAACACACCATCTCCTCGTCCCCCACGGTCTCGCCCAAATCGCGAAGTACATGTACCGCCCTGCTCCTCGTCGCAGCCAGCAGCAGTAGCAGCGTCGTCGTCGTCTAGTTGTAGTTATAATAATAATAATAATAATAATAATAATAATAATAGTTGTACTAATCCTGCTGCTAGCAGCAGTTCTCTTCCCCGCCCTTGTAACGAAGGACATCATATTAGTAACACCATACCGCAATTAGAATACTCAGTGATTGCGGACGCCTTTAAGGAGCGAATCTCATACACTAGGATCGAGACTCCAGTAGGAGTGTACCGTGGCTCTGTACGGTTTCTGAAAGCGTGCCTTCCTGTTATGGAAACGGAGCCCAGCAAGGCTGTTAATGATCCGTGGTGTAAATAGAGGGTCCACCTATATAAAGCTCCCTAAGGATGTAACTGATAAGGAGACATGTATTAATGTCAGAAATAAAACCGACCAGGCTTGTTTTGCATGGTCACATACCTTGACATTCATAATTGTTATAACTTCGATGGTATTGACTTCTCTGCCAAGATCCAGGACACACGTAAATTTGAGGCGCAGAACACCGGATTAACGGTTCATGTTTATGGCCTGGAGAAACGCAAGTCAGATGAGCAGAACAAGCGGGAAAAACATTCGAGGGTCACTCCAAAAGAAATGCACGCAATTTTTGTATAAATACAGTTTTCATTCTGCATGTATGAAAGTTTTACAGTGTGTAGATACATCCTTCCCGCTTGTTTTCAAACTTAGTTCAACCTGTTCCCGCGAGTGGCGCCGTCACAGCTTGTCTTCAAGATGGCTGCTACACTTGACGTTCGTCAGAAGCAACGTGCTGTCATAGAATTCCTATGCTGTGAAATCGAGACAGTGGGAAACATCCACAAGAGGTTGAAAAAGGTGTATGGAGATGCTGCTGTCGATCGCAGTACAGTTAGTCGGTGGGCAAACAGGTTATGTGATGAAAGCAGGCACGACAATATTGAGGATTGTCCTCGCAGCGGCAGGCCTCGTACTCCAGACAATGTGCAGAGAGTTAACGAATTGGTGACTGCTGACAGACGCATCACAGTGAACGAATTGTCACACTACGTTGGGATAGGGGAAGGAAGTGTTTGCAGAATACTGAAAGTGTTGGCGTTAAAAAAGGCTTGTGCCAGGTGGGTTCCCAGGATGTTGACAGTGGCTCACAAAGAAACAAGAAAAACGGTATGCAGCGAACTTTTGGAACCGTATGAGAATGGTGGAGATGAATTTCTTGGAAGAATTGTGACAGATGATGAAACATGGCTCCATCATTTTTCACCAGAGACGAAGAGGCAATCAATGGAGTGGCATCATGCAAATTCACCCAAGGAAAAAAAAATTCCAAACCACACCTTCTGCTGGAAAAGTTATGGCTACAGTGTTTTTCTATTCCAAAGGGCTCTTGCTTGTGGACATCATGCCAAGTGGAACCACCATAAATTGTGATGCTTATGCCACGAGACTGAAGAAACTTCAAGCTCGACTGAGTAGTGTTCGACCACATCAGCAAAAGCAGGATGTTTTACTGTTGCACGACAATGCACGGCCACATATCACTCATAAAACCATGGAAGCAATCATAAAACTCAGATGGACAACACTGAAACACTCACCTTACAGTCTTGACCTGGCTCCATGTGACTATAATCTCTTTGAGAAACTGAAAGACTCTCTTCGTGGAACAAGGTTTGAAGATGATGACTCACTTGTGCACGCTGCCAAACAGTGGCTCCAACAGGTTGGTCCAGAATTTTACTGTGCTGGTTCGAAGGTGGCGTAAGGCAGTTGAGAGGGATGGAAATTATGTGGAGAAATGAAAATATTGTTCCTAAAGGATGTATCTACACACTGTAGAACTTTCAGACATGTAGAATAAAAGATAGATTTAAAAAAAAATAGTATGCATTTCTTTTGGAGTGACCCTCGTATAGTCATCAGACCACTCCATCTCTCAAATTTGCCAGTGACAGTAACATACGTGTGAACATGCTGCTATTCTCAGATGAAAAAAATATTATTCCTACTGAGGAAAAAATTCACAAAGTTTAAGAGTGTTCACCACCAGGAGCGATGCCCCTTTATAGTGTATACCGTCTTCGAATGTCTCTTCGCTCCTGTGACCCACTGTGAAGGTGATCCTAAAACTTCACATACTAACTTCATAGAAAAACGCGTGCCATATGCGGCAGCATATCAAGCTGCATCATCCTATTATTCAAGACTCAACTGATACACGTCTTATGTCGGGGATAATACTGCGGTTTGGTTTCTCACTGAGGTTGAAAACTTCCATTGGAGGTTGATAAGTTTTACAGCGACAACATTCGCATGACCAAATCGAAGGAGAACAAAGATCTGTACACAAAGGCTGTTGAATGCCAATTTGCGGGCTGCCGTTAGACAGAAAAGCGGAAACACCTAGTAGGGACCATTGTTATCTTAAGGGGAAGTTCCGTGGCCCGCCCATAACCCATATAACTTGAAGTATCAATTATCGCGACAGATACCCATTTTCTTTCATAACTTAAGCGGATATGACTGTCACTTTATTGTTGAGCACTTGCCTAATTTCGGTATGGAGAAGGATCAGGTCAGTGTCCTGCCTGAGATTGTTAAGAAATATACACACATCAAAAAAAGTTCCCAGAACTGCTGAAGACAGACGTTGACTGCGGATATTGTATCACAGACACAGTCCCTTTGACTGGTCAGTGATGTCACTAATCCCGCCCAAAGTTCTAAACAACCATGCATGAGCAGCGCCTGTTAGACGGAGGGGGTCCGATAGCCGATCAGTTCCAGTCATTCCACCAGGAAGGATGTACACAGCTTGTAATATCTGTAGTTCAACCATACCTAGACGGTTAATATCGCAGTTCGATCGCGTTCGTATTGTCACTTTGTGCCAGGAAGGGCTTTCAACAAGGGAAGTGTCCAGATGTCTCGGAGGGAAGCAACGCGACGCTGTTCGGACATGGAGGAGATACAGAGAGACAGGACCTGTCGATGACATGCCTCACTCAGGCCGCCCAAGGGCTACTACTGCAGTGGATGACCGCTACCTACGGATTATGGCTCGTAGTAACCCTGACAGCAACGCCACCATGTTGAATAATGCTTTTCGTGCAACCACAGAACGTCTTGTTACGACTCGACCTGTGCGCAATAGACTGCATGATGTGCAACTTCACTCCCGACGTCCTTGGCTAGGTCCATCTTTGCAACCACGACACCATGCAGCGCGGTACAGATGGGACCAACAACACTCCGAATGGACCGCTCAGGATTGGCTCACGTTCTCTTCACCGATGAGTGTTGCGTATGCTTTCAACCAGACAATCGTCGGAGACGTGTTGGGAGGCAACCTGGCCAGGCTGAACGCCTTAGATACATTGTCCAGCGAGTACAGCAAGGTAGAGGTTCCCTGATGCTTTTTTTAGGTTAGAGGGCCCCCCCCCCCTTGGGCGAAACGATAAAATACCTGACGGCTTACCAGAGAGGACATTATCATCGTTGATAAAGAACGTCCGTCCTCAGAGACCAAAAACAGGAAAATTTAACGTAATATTGGTAAACTGCAGGAGTATCCAGGGCAAGGTTCCTGAATTAGTATCTCTTATTGAAGGAAATAGTGCGCATATAGTATTAGGAACGGAAAGTTGGTTAAAACCGGAAGTGAACAGTAACGAAATCCTAGACACAGAATGGAATATATACCGCAAGGATAGGATAAACGCCAATGGTGGAGGAGTATTTATAGCAGTAAAGAATTCAATAATATCCATTGAAGTTATTAGCGAATGCGAATGTGAAATAATCTGGGTTAAGTTAAGTATCAAAGGTGGGTCAGATATGATAGTCGGATGCTTCTATAGACCACCTGCATCAGCAACCGTAGTAGTTGAGCGCCTCAGAGAGAACCTGCAGAACGTCGTGAAGAAGTTTCGTGATCATACTATTGTAATAGGGGGAGACTTCAATCTACCAGGTATAGAATGGGATAGTCACACAATCAGAACTGGAGCCAGGGACAGAGACTCTTGTGACATTATCCTGACTGCCTTGTCCGAGAATTACTTCGAGCAGATAGTTAGAGAACCAACTCGTGAAGCTAACGTTTTAGACCTCATAGCAACAAATAGACCGGAACTTTTCGACTCCGTGAATGTAGAAGAGGGTATCAGTGATCATAAGTCAGTGGTTGCATCAATGACTACAAGTGTAATAAGAAATGCCAAGAAAGGAAGGAAAATATATTTGCTTAACAAGAGTATAGGGCACAAATCGCAGAATATCTGAGTGACCACCATCAAACGTTCATTTCTGAGGAAGAGGATGTGGAACAAAAATGGAAAAAATTCAGAAACATCGTCCAGTACGCCTTAGATAAGTTCGTACCGACTAAGGTCCAAAGCGAGGGGAAAGATCCACCGTGGTATAACAATCATGTACGAAAGGTACTACGGAAACAAAGAAAGCTTCATCATAGGTTTAACAGTAGTCGAATCATAGCTGATAAGGAAAAGCTGAACGAAGCGAAAAAGAGCGTAAAGAGAGCAATGAGAGAAGCATTCAACGAATTCGAACATAAAACATTGGCAAACAATCTAAACAAGAACCCTAAAAAGTTTTGGTCATATGTAAAATCGGTAAGCGGATCTAAATCCCCTATTCAGTCACTCGTTGACCACGATGGTACCGAAACAGAGGACGACCGAAGAAAGGCAGAAATACTGAATTCAGTGTTCCGAAACTGTTTCACTGCGGAAAATCGTAACACGGTCCCTGACTTCAGCCGTCGCACGGACGCCAAAATGGAAAATATTGAAATAAACGATATCGGAATTGAAAAACAACTGCTATCACTTAGTAGCGGAAAAGCATCCGGACCAGACGAGATACCCTTAAGATTCTACAGTGATTATGCTAAAGAACTTGCCCCCTTTCTATCAGCAATTTATCGTAGATCGCTGGAAGAACGTAAAGTACCTAGCGACTGGAAGAAAGCGCAGGTCGTTCCCATTTTCAAGAAGGGTCATAAATCAGATGCGAATAATTATAGGCCTATTTCGCTTACGTCAATCTGTTGTAGAATAATGGAACATGTTTTGTGTTCTCGTATTATGACGTTCTTAGATAATACAAATCTCCTTCATCATAACCAACATGGATTCCGCAAACAGAGATCATGTGAAACTCAGCTCGCCCTATTTGCCCAAGAAATTCACAGTGCCGTAGACACTGGCGAGCAGATTGATGCCGTATTCCTGGACTTCAGGAAGGCATTTGATACGGTTCCGCACTTACGTTTAGTGAAAAAAATACGAGCTTACGGAATATCGGACCAGGTTTGTGATTGGATTCAGGATTTCCTAGAAGAAAGAACACAACATGTCATTCTTAACGGTTCAAAATCTGCAGATGTAGAGGTAATTTCGGGAGTACCGCAGGGAAGCGTGACAGGACCTTTATTGTTTACAATATACATAAATGACTTAGTTGACAACATCGGTAGCTCCGTGAGGCTATTTGCAGATGACACGGTTGTCTACAAGAAAGTAGCAACATCAGAAGACTCGTACGTACTCCAGGAGGACCTGCAGAGGATTAATGCATGGTGCGACAGCTGGCAGCTTTCCCTAAACGTAGATAAATGTAATATAATGCGCATACATAGGGGCAGAAATCCATTCCAGTACGATTATGCCATAGGTGGTAAATCATTGGAAGCGGTAACGACCGTAAAATACTTAGGAGTTACTATCCGGAGCGATCTGAAGTGGAATGATCACATAAAACAAATAGTGGGAAAAGCAGGCGCCAGGTTGAGATTCATAGGAAGAATTCTAAGAAAATGTGACTCATCGACGAAAGAAGTAGCTTACAAAACGCTTGTTCGTCCGATTCTTGAGTATTGCTCATCAGTATGGGACCCTTACCAGGTTGGATTAATAGAAGAGATAGACATGATCCAGCGAAAAGCAGCGCGATTCGTCATGGGGACATTTAGTCAGCGCGAGAGCGTTACGGAGATGCTGAACAAGCTCCAGTGGCGGACACTTCAAGAAAGGCGTTACGCAATACGGAGAGGTTTATTAC
This sequence comes from Schistocerca piceifrons, assembly GCF_021461385.2. Classification (NCBI taxonomy): domain Eukaryota; kingdom Metazoa; phylum Arthropoda; class Insecta; order Orthoptera; family Acrididae; genus Schistocerca; species Schistocerca piceifrons. The sequence continues at coordinate 277,887,219 of NC_060149.1, forward strand.
CGAAATTACGAGAGAGCACATTCCGGGAAGAGATGGGCAACATATTACTACCGCCCACATATATCTCGCGTAATGATCACAACGAAAAGATCCGAGAAATTAGAGAAAATACGGAGACTTACAAGCAGTCGTTCTTCCCACGCACAATTCGTGAATGGAACAGGGAAGGGGGGATCAGATAGTGGTACAATAAGTACCCTCCGCCACACACCGTAAGGTAGCTCGCGGAGTATAGATGTAGATGTAGATGTAGATGTTTTGAGGTGGCATTATGTGGCGCTCACGTACGCTATTGGTGATCGTGGAGGGCGCCGTAACGGCTGCACGATACGTGAATTCCATCCTCCGATTGATAGTACGACAATATCAGCAGCATATTGGCGAGGCATTCGTCTTCATGGTCGACAATTCGCGCCCCCATCGTGCACATCTTGTGAATGACATCCTTCAGGATAACGACATCGCTCGACTAGAGTGGCCAGCATGTGCTCCAAACATGAACCCTATCGAAAACGCCTGGGATAGATAGAAAAGGGCTGTTTATGAACGACGTGACCCACCAACCACTCTGAGGGATCTACGCCGAATTGCTGTGGAGGAGTGGGACAATTTGGACCAACAGTGCCTTGATGAACTTGTGGATAGTATACGATGAATACAGGCATGCATCAATGCAAGAGGACGTGCTACTGGGTGTTAGAGGTACCGGCGTGTATAGCAGTCTGGACCACCATCTCTGAAGGTCTCGCTCTATGGTGGTACGACATACAATGTGTGGTTTTCATGAGCAATAAAAAATGCGGAAATGATATTTATGTTAATCTCTATTCCAGTTTTCTGTACAGGTTCCGGAACTCTCGGAGCCGAGGTGTTGCAAAACTTTTTTTTTTATTTGTGTATTTCGTTCTCCAAACGAAAGACGCCAAGAATTACGCTCCGCTTCCTTGACTCGCTACGGTTTATGGAAAAGTTTCAAATTGTAATTAGGAAAGCCGTTTTTCGATATGAATATCTTGATGGTATGGCAAAAATCAACAAAACTAGGGTTCCCCTCATAACTGCGTACTCCGGCAACGTCGCGGGCGATGTCATATCGGATGCAAAGTATGAGCATGCTGTGAATGTCTGGAGGGAATTCAACATCTCCACTTTAGGAGAGTACACACAACTTTACATGGACACGGATCCGCCCTTGCTCGCGGATGTTTTCGAGAAATTCCAGAGTCTATGCATGACCACATGTTCTCTGGATACCATCTTTTATTAGACGGCACATAGGTGTTTTGGGACGCTATGCTCAAGAAAACGAAGCGCACCATCGAGATATTGATCGATACTAACATGCCTCTGTTCTTTAAGCGAGAGATCCGTGGTGGACTTTGTCAGTGTGTCCATAGACACTCCAAAGAAGTGTGAGAGGTTCAGTGCAACCCTTTATTCGAGTTACCTCATGTACTTGGATGTCAATAACCTACACGGGCACACCATAAAACAATCACTGCCGATTGGCGAGTTTCAATGGATGCCCGAAGAAGAATGCAAGGGATCAGGTGGAATAGTCGATGGTTTGGCGACTGATTTTGATGTGGGGTATGTGTTCGCGGCAGAACTCACATACCCTATTCGTTTGCACAATGTGCACGTCGATTTGCCGCTGTATCTGGAGCAACTAGCTCCGCGAGGGTGCTTCACTCTAATACTGATGACAACGCTGGAAATAAGCGGAGACACATAATCCATTATCGTAATCTCCAGCAGTGTCGATGATGGGCACCAGCTTGTTGAATTTCCGTGGCTAAGTAAGCATTCTTCTTCTTCATAACATGAAGTATGGAACCTCGCATACATGGTACATGATAGACTGTATACATTTTCATTCCAATGCACGTGTAAGTTATCATACGGGTAGAATTCGGAATACAGGTAAATTCTGGCATTAGTTAATCTACAGTTGTCAAATTTGGTGGAATCATTTGCTATATTCCATCTTCTATTGGTTTGAAACGCAAGTATGATGAACCTGTTCGTTTCCAATTGAGCAGTCCATGTTTACCTAAGTCGGTAGCACTGGATACTCGAAAACATCCCATGAATGGAAAGACAATGGTAGAAAATGAAGTGATCGTATGGTATTTATTAGCCAGGATATCCCCTTCGGGGTTCGGCCGCCGTATTGCAAGTCCTTTTGGTTGACGCTACTTCGGCGACTTGCGTGTCAGTGATGATGAAAAACACACAACACAAAGTCCCCTGCCGGGAACCGAACCCGGGCCCCCTTGCCTGGTAGGCAGTAACGTCACTGCTGCTCTACGGAGGCGGACGCAACGGTAGAAATACACCGGGATTCAGAACTTAAAAAGCTTCAAACGCTGCTCATCCGAAACAATGATGTGTGGCATTTTCCATATTATTTTATTGATGGTGATTTCGTTCTCCTTTTGAACTCCTTGAATATATGAGCTGTTATCCGTTGCATTCCATACCTGAATAAGTTCCTGTTTAGCATTCAGAACAATTCGCTGCATATCTTTTAAGTATCCATCCAGCATTTTCTAAATGATTTAGATCCGAGGGAGAAGTAGAGATATACGCTTTGAGAGTACATGCTATGCCTACGTTGCGTGTATGGTCAATCTTGACTCTGTTAAGTTCATGTCCTATCTCATGAACCAGGAACGCTAAAGCATTGTGTGTAACGTCCAATGCCACTGTAGCAGTGCCGTCCCTTTTTTGTAAATGATCCATCAAGATATATTAAACTCTTGCATGGGAGGTTAAAGCATTTTGGTGTCGGATGGCAATCCTTATTTTATCGTTCTTGTTAAGTGTGGCCGGCCGGAGTGGCCGAGCGCTTCTAGGCGCTACAGTCTGGAGCCGCGCGACCGCTACGGTCGCAGGTTCGAATCCTGCCTCGGGCATGGATGTGTGTGATGTCTTTAGGTTAGTTAGGTTTAAGTAGTTTTAAGTTCTATGGGACTGATGACCTCAGCAGTTAAGTCCCATAGTGCTCAGAGCCATTTGAACCATTTTTTTGTTAAGTGTGGTTGACGTATATGTTTTATGTGAGAAGTATTCCTGGTATATAATGCGCTTGTATTCGCCAGGTTAGTTACACCAAACGACGTCATTCAAATGGCTCTGAGCACTATGGGACTAAACTGCTGAGGTCATTAGTCCCCTAGAACTTAGAACTAGTTAAACCTAACTAACCTAAGGACATCACAAACATCCATGCCCGAGGCAGGATTCGAACCTGCGACCTTAGCGGTCTTGCGGGTCCAGACTGCAGCGCCTTTAACCGCACGGCCACTTCGAAACGACGTCATTGAGAGGTTTCAGAACTACTCAGTCAAGAAAATAGTAGTTTGCCTGTGTCATCACCTTGATGTTCTGTTGTGAAGTGCCACGCTGTGCGTTGTGCACGCTGGCTTTATACCTTTTTCTCTTCCTGTCTTCTTTGACAATACGTGGACGCTGGGGGCTGCTGCGAGCCCTGGCTGAAGGTCGTCACCGCCGCTTCCGGTCCAACAAGTTAAATGTCGCCACCACCCCTTCTAGTCCTGATAAGTTTTTGCATGTTCTGCTTTAGATGTAGCCATAAAATTATTTCCTCGCCAAGAAAGTCGATGAGCTGGTTATCCTGGTCCACGATACGCAGCTCTAGATAGTCCAATGTCTGAACTGTTATTGTGAGGTAAACAGCGGTGGTAGGGGTCTCAGCGATCTTATACCCTGTTCCAACTGATCGGAAGAACTCTATGAATCAATCTATTGCTGAGATGGGAGTTTGTTACAATGTTACACTCAACGTGGATTGTACTGATAGGAAGTGGATCTGTAAAATATGTTAGGGTCCTTCTTCAAAACTTTTCCTTTTGTGAAACCCAATAGCCGTCCTATTGAATATTTCTGGTTAAAGTTAGTCGCTGCATTCAGTGTCTTTACTCAGTCCAATCAGCAAAATACTTCATTCCCCGTTCCTTAAATAGACTGGTGGGAAATAATTCGCACATAGTACTGACGTTCGTTCTCTTAAAGGCAGAGTATACGACATTGCATCTGGACCTCAACTGATGAGTCGATGTTGAATGCACCTCCTTATATATCCTTCTTCGTAAACGGTAGAAGAACACGATGCACAGATGCCCACACAAGTATGTATTAAATTCATGGTAGCGATGAAAATTGTAGAACACACGTCTTCTGGCGGTGAAGTATCGTCGTAATTTTTCTGGTGGCTGCAGGTCTCCAAATGAATCGAAACAGGAGACGCTATTTGTATTTTTCTTAACATACACCAGCCAGTGAATTCCTGGTCCTCGAGCAACACCTAAATTATTCCACATTCTTCTGATTTCCACATAGTCTCTGGTAATACATAAACACACCACCGAGTCCGCCTGCTTAGGTGAGCGTACTTGCTTCGGCGGCACATATACTAAAATTGGAACGGTACAGATAAGATCAGCATGGCCCCTGCGCAAGGATGACACACAAAATCGTGAAGGGTTCCAATTTTTTTTTTTTTTTATAGCCGCCACGGTATCTCAGCGTGTTCGGTCAGAGAGCTGTGTGCTCTCTGTAATGAAAAAAAACTGAGTCAAGAAATCACCGATCAACTTGAACAGATGTCTTGTGACGTCCGCCCAGACCAAAAAAGCAACGAACTATGTCGGGAAAAAAAGGTGAGTGGCAGCGTGTTTGCTTACCATGTAGCGGACCCGGGTTCGATTTTTGGTCAAGTTGGTGATTTTCTCCCCTCTGGGACTGGGTGCGGTGTTGTCCTTATCATCATTTCATCATCACCGACACACAAGTCGCCCAGTGTGGCGTCACCTGAAATGAGACTTGGAACCCGGCGGCTGAACTTCCGCGGATGGGGCCTTCCGGTCAATAGTGCCTCATTTTACTTCGTTTACGCCACGGAATCTTGGAATGCTGAATTTTGTCCTAACAAACTTGAGCAGATCTGTATTTGTAAGCGGTCTATCCGGTAGGGTAGCTAATAGATTTTTTTCTGTTTATGACGAGACCTAGTCCTTACATATATGGTTTCAGGTATAATACTTTTCCGATAGCTGCTGCTTCCATCATGCGTTTATGTCTTCTAGCTTCCTCCAGCTGCTCCTTGGAGTTCTGTGCTTTCTTGACTGCTCTGGCAATAGTCGTAGCACCACCAGCCAGTGAACCTATCGATGAGAGACTTGCGAGGGCAGGAATTAGGAAGGGGATAATTCTGTCTGATGTCTTGGGCATTGTTAGAACCCGGGCTTCAGGGCGCTTTTAGATGCATACAACACTGTCTGAATACTGTTTTTTAAACCCCCTGCCCTGGTTTCTTCTTATTGATCATCACTGTCTTCTTTTTCAGTGCACGACATGCGACATTCATAACTTGTTTGAAATTCACACCCAAGCCCAACTTAATTTTACCGTCCATGGTTTTATCAGCTACAAATGCTGCAATCGCTGCCCTATACCAATATCGTTTCTAGCACGTATTGCCTTGGCTATATCAGCTAAAACTCGATCAGCAACGTTACATCCATGGAAATCGTTATGTTATGCTTATGAAATGCCGTATTCCTAACAGGACTCGTCAATCAGGTTAATCCCCTTATCACCACGAGCCAAACGCTTTTGAAGCTTTGTACCAGGACCGCAGTAATTATACCCCGGAATGTGCAGTTGAATGGAAGTTTGTTGAGAATACCATCACCTTCTATAATGTCTCCTATCATGCATGTTATGCTACTGTGCTGGCTGCGCTCTGTGCACCCCATCATATAGCAAATAGTCAGCGTCAATCCAGCTGTTTTATGTTGCAGGAAAGCCAAGCTGTTTAACTAGTGCTCTGTTCTCTTGACGTCTTACGATACGCTCTGTGTTAAAGCATCTTGAAATTTCAGTGCCACTGCTATCCTTCAAGATGCGAGTTCTGGAATTTGTTTCCTGCACTTTGGAAACTGTGAACATATCACTGGACCGGTTTGGGAGGTATGACTTCTCAAATGATGTTTTGTGTTTTGAGAAACGTACCAAATCACCCACATTAAATTTCTGTTTACAAGGATCCAGCATTTTAATGCGATAGTGTATCGTATCCATGAGTCCATCATCATGAACATTGATTGGTCTCATTTTTAATGTGCCATGTTTTGTACGATTACACTGCGCAGTTATTTCTGGGAGAACATCTGTCCATTTGTATGAACCGCGAAGATTAAAATGCATCCACACTTGACTTTTTATTGGTCTGTTCAGACGCTCCACGATACTCGCCTTCAGATGGGTTAATTTTGAGTAGTGATGTATTCCATACCACTGTACCATGGTCTTGAAATACCTATTGTAAAACTCTCCACCATCATGGGTTTGGAGACTGTCTGGTCATTTATTCGTCCCCGGTTACAACAAACACTCAAACCCCTCCGTGACATCTCTCCCCGTTTTTGTTTTAACAGATAATGGCCAGGCAAATTTGGAGGATGTATCAGTAACCATTATAACAGATTTGTATCCATTATTTGCATGTGAATATTCCTGCATATGCACAAGATCATCCTTCCATAAGTCATCCGAACCTACAATCATAGCATGCCTATGAGGGTATGTTTTACGTGCTGGTTTGTGCAATTCTCGAACTAATGTCTCCACACTTATTCAATTATACCTCTCTCTCTATGCTTGGAGGTTACTGAAACGACCTCATTCTAATGCGTAGCATTACCAGCAGCAGCTGACGCCATGAGCAGTCACAATCGATCTATTAGCTGTGGAGCCCCTCCACGCCCACAACGGCATGAAAGCCAACACAAAAACTCTACTGCTATCTCTGCATATTGTGAGTTAACATCCCATAGATGTTCGGGCTCACATGCGGTTTCTCTTCATCGAAATGTCTTGGCTCAAACTCGTCTAGGGGTTGAACCGCACGTATAGCATTACACGCCCTGAATTAGACACTTGTGACCCTCGGTTTAAATTGTCTGGCTGATGGGAGGTTTGCCAAATTGTATGAAACATACAAAGTTAATAAACATATAACAACAGTAATAATAATATCGGAAGCTAAATTAACGACCCATAAACGATGTAGGCCACACAATTGCGATTTGGTTAGAATAATGTTTATTCAGAAAGCAAACTAATAGCGAAAGTGCTCGTATTTAGAATTACTATTACACTCGAGCGCATATCCATTTGAATACACAGTTCAATCATTCCCAATCTTATCACGAATTAGAAGTCCATTACTCCACCTCGTTAACTACGCGAAAAGTTAAAGAGTTCACACCAGGCGCGCGGCTGATCACCCCTCAGAGACTAAGCCCACGATACCACACAACGCGAAATTTTCTAAGTCGTTTCACTTCCTAGCCACCTAAAGACCTACCGTCCGCTTTCGCCTCTCCACCAGCCACTGTCCCTCTGCCCGTTCCCGGCCGCGTTTCCCGAGAGCCGAACATCCTCGCTCAACTGACTAGGGCAGTTCTCTTTCCTGAAACCGTCCATCTGATTGGCTACAGCTTATCTTACATTATTTTACATTTTAACATATTTAAATAATCAAAGCTTGACCACTTTCACGTTCTAAATAAAGTAACAATAATATCCATTGCATAATAAACGTTAAACTCTTTTACATAAAACCAATACAGTTTCTTCCTTAGCTTTGAATGCCAGAGCCAGTTGCCTTGCACCAATTTACTTTCTGAAAAATAAATAAAGAACAAAAATAGCTATTATGCACTAAATTTTACAACAAATATTATATTACCTAATAATTCAGTATGGCGTCATACTGACATCGTTCAATGTGTTTTGTGTGAAGGAAATGATGATCTGATACTTAACTGAAAATACTGATAATTTAAATTTACTATATCTTTTAAACAAATAATGTTACAGAGTTGATATTTACAACGTTTGTCATTTTAATGATGCGCTTCTATATGAAATGTCTATCGTTAAGATCGACCAAAGCGTTCAGATTTTATCATTCAAGTCTTTGTTACAAAACTTGTTAATTGTACTTTAACAGTAAATCCTGAACTATTATAGATATAATCAATATTCAAGTTTTATTGGGATCACTACGAAAATTTATGGAGGATGGTAGATTAAAATTACTGTGGCTTCATTCCCTGAATTACTACTGAATTAAATAGTTTCATAAACGTTTCCCTTCATGGCGGATCTTAGGTCCGCCATATTTAACACTGCTACGTCTCTTCGGCCACAAACGGATTCTACTGAGTTTCCCTATAACGTAGGTTCTCGTCTGTCTCACTCGCACACTACAGCGCTTAGGCCTCATTCAGCACAATAGACGCCTGTGATTTTCCCCATCCCGTGGCGAAGCTGCGCTCTTTGTGGCACACGGTCCTGGACGACAGGGTTCGTTTCTCAATTCCTGAAGGCTGACTCTTTCGGCCATATACTTAATTTGCTCACAATATTGATTAGTTTTCACTAAGTGAGGTCTCGCAGGATGTGGGTACTGCAATGTCTGCATACGTCTGGTTATGATTAACCATTAATACGCGCTCGTCTGGAGATAGATTGGGTCGAAAGTTGAATGAAGGGTAGAGGTTTGAAGGGCATAGGAAAAAAAGTGCCAAGGCAAGAGCCAAGAGAAAAGACCTCTGCAGTCGTTGGATCGGGTTGTAAGAGCAGCAATGGTTTTTATGCTACCTGCGACAAGTCATGCAAGGTTAGGTTTTGTTAGTATTTGGTATCATGCAGGCAGATACCTTTGACGTTGTGGAGAGATATCACTCGGCGGCTGCAGCTGGGTACCAGTGTTGGCTTTTCGGTCAGCATCAGCATATCTATGAGCTCGTCATCGGTTAGTGTCTGATAGGTCATATATCATATAGCGTTGGCGGTTTGTGCGTTAGTGTGCGAGCTTGTCGGCTTCCCTGCTGTAGCCTGTTGGTCGACTGTGATAGCAGCTGTCAAACCCAGTCAGTGTGGCTGATATGTAGGGGCTTGCCGATGATGTCGCTTGTGAGTGTATGCTAGCTCGCCATAGGTGGTTATGCCCTAGCTAACAGTGTCTTTGGTCGCTTATGCTTTCACCTATGGTTGTGATCATAGTTTCCCAGAGTAAGGATGAAAGGATTGTTCGAGTGTCTCGAATTCCTGTACAGTCGTGTGGCAAGTTTTTTGAATGCTTCCTTGAGGGTCTAAAGGTGGTGTTCAATGTGAAGATCCACAGTGGAGCGCTGGTAATGATGCGTAACACTTTGTTGTGTACGATCTGCAGGCAGCGCAGACGTGTAGGAGTTGCATATCCCTAGACGGGAGCTGTGTACGTCATCATAGGTGTAATCAGTGTCATGTATATGGACCTCAACACTCTCCTATTAAGTGTACTTTCTCTGTTGAGCATAGGGTAGTGGTGTTTGAGCCACACGTGCGCTCTGTTGGCAACGTATTCTATCTGGTCCCTCCATGTAAATATGCAGTCCAGCCAGACACTGAGGTATCTGACTTTCTCTCGGAAACGTATTGGTCGTGCATGTAGTGTTACCTGTCTACAGCGTTGATGTTTGCGCAATAGTTTCAGTCTGCGTGTGTCAACGTTTACTTTAATACACCATCGTTCCAACCAAGGCTCGGCAGTTCTGAGTGCCATCCGTAAACGTGAATTTATGTTTCACGGTTTCCACTCTTTCGGAAGGAAAGACCGCTGGACCTGATGGGATACCAATTCGATTTTACACAGAGTACGCGAAGGAACTTGCCCCCCTTCTTGCAGCGGTGTACCGTAGGTCTCTAGAAGAGCGTAGCGTTCCAAAGGATTGGAAAAGGGCACAGGTCATCCCCGTTTTCAAGAAGGGCCGTCGAACAGATGTGCAGAACTATAGACCTATATCTCTAACGTCGATCAGTTGTAGAATTTTGGAACACGTATTATGTTCGAGTATAATGACTTTTCTGGAGACAAGAAATCTACTCTGTAGGAATCAGCATGGGTTTCGAAAAAGACGGTCGTGTGAAACCCAGCTCGCGCTATTCGTCCACGAGACTCAAGGGCCATAGACACGGGTTCCCAGGTAGATGCCGTGTTTCTTGACTTCCGCAAGGCGTTCGATACTGTTCCCCACAGTCGTTTAATGAACAAAGTAAGAGCATATGGACTACCAGACCAATTGTGTGATTGGATTGAAGAGTTCCTAGATAACAGAACACAGCATGTCATTCTCAATGGAGAGAAGTCTTCCTTAGTAAGAGTGATTTCAGGTGTGCCGCAGGGGAGTGTCATAGGACCGTTGCTATTCACAATATACATAAATGACCTTGTGGATGACATCGGAAGTTCACTGAGGCTTTTTGCAGATGATGCTGTGGTGTATCGAGAGGTTGTAACAATGGAAAATTGTACTGAAATGCAGGAGGATCTGCAGCGAATTGACGCATGGTGCAGGGAATGGCAATTCAATCTCAATGTAGACAAGTGTAATGTGCTGCGAATACATAGAAAGATAGATCCCTTATCATTTAACTACAAAATAGCAGGTCAGCAACTGGAAGCAGTTAATTCCATAAATTATCTGGGAGTACGCATTAGGAGTGATTTAAAATGGAATGATCATATAAAGTTGATCGTCGGTAAAGCAGATGCCAGACTGAGATTCATTGGAAGAATCCTAAGGAAATGCAATCCGCCCACTGCTTGAATACTGCTCAGCAGTGTGGGATCCGTATCAGATAGGGTTGATAGAAGAGATAGAGAAGATCCAACGGAGAACAGCGCGCTTCGTTACAGGATCATTTAGTAATCACGAAAGCGTTACGGAGATGACAGATAAACTCCAGTGGAAGAGTCTGCAGGAGGGATGCTCAGTAGCTCGGTACGAGCTTTTGTTAAAGTTTCGAGAACATACCTTCACCGAAGAGTCAAGCAACATATTGCTCCCTCATACGTATATCTCGCGAAGAGACCATGAGGATAAAATCAGAGAGATTCGAGCCCACATAGAAGCATACCGACAATCCTTCTTTCCACGAACAATACGAGACTGGAATAGAAGGGAGAACCGATAGAGGTACTCAGGGTACCCTACGCCACACACCGTCAGGTGGCTTGCGGAGTATGGATGTAGATGTAGATGTAGAAGGACGGCTGTATCATCCGCGTAGGTGGCTAACGTCATGTTTTGTGTTGCTGGAAAGTCATTAATGTAGAGGATGACAAGATTAGCCCCAGAATGCTTCCCCTGCATCCATTCATGTCCACTGTGCATTCCGACGGACTTGGAAAATCCCAGAATGACAATGCGACACCCTACACGTCAACAATTGCTACAGAGTGGCTGGTTTCATGCTATAAATTCCCTCCAGCACACCTCAGATATTGATCGAGTCCATGCCACGTCGTGTTGCGGCACTTTAGCGTGCTCGAGGAAACCCTACACGATATTAGGCAGGTATACCACTTTCTTTGGCTCTTCAGTGTATTTTGAAGGTTAATAAAATTTTAAAAAATGAACAATACTTGTTTCATTCAGTGATTACTTCAGTTTTAAATTACACACAGAGCATAACACAGAGAGCATAATAACACAGAGTATAATAAAATTTTAAAAAATAAATAATATTGTCAGAATGTCGAAAAAACCGATGTGTTATTAACAGTTTTTCGCAAAGCACTTACTCATTTCCAGTGGAACACCAGTGTTACGCAGAACACAGTTTGGGAAACTCTGGTCTAGCGATACAGTTAAGCTCTTTATACCGGTCTCGCTTTAATCAAAGTATAGCGAGAAGAGGAGGCAGTGTGCTGACTCCTCTAGTTCACCGGTTCCGCCGCGAGATGGCAGGTGCTCCCCCTTCGAGCTGCGGAAGATACGTTACTACGGCATTCTGGAAAACATAGCTCACGAACTCACATTCAGGAAATCTATGTAATGAAACAAAAATGAAATGAAAAGTACTTGGCTTTAGTTAACTTATTTTAGTTGTCAGCTAGTTTAGATAGTTTCTGGGCAGTCTTTGTAAGTTTTTGAAGACTTCAGCTCCTTCCGAATTTGTTTACCGTCCGTAAAAAACCGACGTTCCGTAAGATAAACAATCATTTTAGGGACGTTGTCCATCACATGATCTTCGCAGCATCCAACGTTGGATATTTCAACACTAAAGCAACCCAAACTCTCTAGGCTTGCATTAACAAATGATTCCCCATAGACTGTCGTTGCGAAGTTTTACAGCGACGATACTTTCTGCCTGCATATAGACCACTGAAGACGCCTTGCGATTGGTACATGTCACATGAGCAATGTGTTTCCTATAGAGGAACCATAACTGCTAATAGACGCAAGTAAAGAGAGTGGCATTCCATACGAATAGCCACTAAAAAGACACAAAGACTTAGCACATGTTGTGACTCTTCTTACTTGATGCACCACGTAACCTGCCAGATGATAAACTAAACATCCCTTTCCTGAGTCGCTTTCAGGACTCTTCGGCATACATTGTGGATCAGATTGAGCCTCTGCGAAGTTATGTCAAACACAGAGGTTTTCAAATTACGTTTTCCAGTTCCAAAACCCTGAGTTCTTTTGCTGCAAACGTCTAGCTAACGTCCGCGTTTGGCCTACGTATGATGTCAACGAAAATTCATATTTATGTTCACAGTTTCCACCGGAAGATCATTAAGTTTTGCAGGAAGGTAAACACACGACAAGAAGTTGATCCTCAAGCAGAGTTACTAACTATGATTTGGGAGACAATCTGAGCAGCCGTCTTAGGTTGTTTGCAGATGACGCTGTCGTTTATCGACTAATAAAGTCATCAGAAGATCAAAACAAATTGCAAAACGATTTAGTAAAGATATCTGAATGGTGCGAAAATTGGCAGTCGACCATAAATAACGAAAAGTGTGAGGTCACCCACATGAGTGCTACAAGGAATTCGTTAAACTTCGGTTACACGATAAATCAGTCAAATCTACAGGCCGTAAATTCAACTAAATACCTAGGAACTACAATTACGAATAACTTAAATTGGAAGGAACACACAGAAAATGTTGTGGGGAAGTCTAACCAAAGAGTGCTTTTTATTGGCAGGACACTTAGAAAATGTGACAGATCTACTAAGGAGACTACCTACACCACACTTGTCCGTTCTCTTATACAATACTGATGCTCGGTGTGGGATCCTCACCAGATAGGACTACCAGACTACATCGAAAAAATTCGCAGAAGGGCAGCACGTTTTGAATTATCGCGAAATATGGGAGAGAGTGTCGCTGAAATGATATTGGATTTGGGGTGGACATCACTAAAAGAAAGGCGTTTTACGTTGCGACGGAATATTCTCACGAAATTACAATCACCAGCTTTCTGCTCCGAATGCGAAAATATTTTGTTGACACCGATCTACATAGGGAGAAACAATCACCACGATGAAATATGGGAAATCAGAGCTCGTACAGAAAGATATAAGCGTTCGTTCTTTCCGCGCGCTAAACGAGATTGGAATAATAGAGAATTGTTAAGGTGGTTCGATGAACCCTCTGCCAGGCACTTAAATGTGATTTGCAGAGTATCCATATAGATGTAGATATAGTGGGACGCCAGCAGTTTTCTCGTAAGTGATAACAGCTTTGGAGATAGGATCATAGTTTTTAGCGGGAAAGCAGGAAGAGAGACTCCAAAGACTAAACAAGACTTTTTTATGGATGGGACCTTCAAATGCTGTAGCAAGCAATTTTCACAAATGTATACTATTCATGCAGACTTCTGATGTTCAAAGTACGAAAAAAAACGTCTATCCGGTGGCTTTTGCATTCTTACCAAACAAAAGAAAAGAAACATATATCCGTCTTTTCCGCAATGTTGTGGATAATGTCGCCGTTGATTTCGAATAAGCTGCAATTTCTACGCTAAAATTTGTGATCCTGTCAGTTCAAGTGCATGGCTGCCATTTCCATACGAAGAAATCTCTCTAGAGGAAAGTGCAAGACTTGGAACTTACTTGCGAATACAGAGAAGGCTGCAGATTCGCATATGTGCTGTTCTGGCGTTCCTTCGACCTGAAGATTTCTGCGGTGGCTGGCTCATGACACATTCACAAGCGCCGGATATCGCCAAGCTTTCTCAGTTTTTCGACTGTTTTGTAGACAGATAGTTCGAAAATGACGAAAACCCGATCAGTCTTTGGAACTGCTACAGATGGCGCCATCGTACCACCAACGCTGTAGAAGGTTGGCACAGCAAAATTAATAATCTTCTCTGGAAACCGAATCCTAAAATTAAAGACGTGATCGAGTATATGAAGACAAGCAGAGAACTCGGCATGTACAGTCGTGGACAAAACGAGCGAGACCCCTCGCCTTTTCGTTATGCTGATCCGCACAGCTTTAAAGTCTGCTACACAGCATAACAGGCAAGGCGATGAAGTGCTACCAACATATTATGCACAGGAGTGAAACTGAAAAATTATTCAAACTTTGTCAGACTGTTTTCAATCGTGTGTAAGACTGTCTTAGTGCTGTTTAGTATGTTAAACACATGTGAATATAAGCTATAAATGAAAGAAGAAACGCTAATTAGTACGAACTGTACTAATATAAATGAATTTCAGCTTATCGAGATAACATAACTGTTTTAGTAAGACAAAGTACCGCAGATTTTTACGAATTAGCAATATATTATGCGCATTCGGCTGCGAAACGGTCTGTGTCAACGTTCAGACCAGTCATACTGGATTACCGTTACTGACCCATCATGAAAGTGTGCAAATTTAGCAATGCTTGAAGATTCCTAGCGAAATTCAGTTAAAAATCATTAAGTGACACACTTAAGTCAATTCAGTTATTGACAGAAGCGGAAAAAGTAGGCAGTAATAAATATGAAATTCTACAACAGTTTCACATTGACACCCACAGGGCGCCGGTACAGAATAAAGGTAGCAATAAAACGTGTTGGGGGCGCGAGAATTTCTTGAAATTGTTTTACTGATAGTCTATCTGCTTCCATCGGGATTGGAACCTAAAACAAACCAAACCTCCCTTTCACTAGCAACCACCTTTCACTACGCTAGCAGACAACCCATGCAAACAGCCCTCTATTATTACCCCAGACATTAATATGCCGGCAATTTCGCTATGAAAATGGCAAAATAATCTGCAGTTTCTGTTGCATAGAGCTTTCTGGACTCAACAACATAAATTTTCTACCTTTATGTCACCGCTTATGTGACAATAAAATGGTTCAAATGGCTCTCAGCACTGTGGGACTTAACTTCTAAGGTCATCAGTCCCCTAGAAATTAGAACTAGTTAAACCTAACTAGCCTAAGGACATCACAAACATCCATGCCCGAGGCAGGATTCGAACCTGCGACCGTAGCGGTCTTGCGGTTCCAGACTGCAGCGCCTTAACCGCACGGCCACTTCGGCCGGCTATGTGACAATCATTCGGGATGTTTATAGAAATAACAAAATACTGTTATTAGCGAGTAAATTTAATAGGATACTTCTGCACCACCCCAGGAAATAAACGGCGACATAGGTGCCAAACGCCGCGTGGGATTAGCCGAGCGGTCTGAGGCGCTGCAGTCATGGACTGTGCGGCTGGTCTCGGTGGAAGTTCGAGCCCTCCCTCGGGCATGTGTGTGTCTGTTTGTCCTTAGGATACTTTAGGTTAAGTAGTGTGTCAGCTTAGGGACTGATGACCTTATCAGTTAAGTCCCATAAGATTTCACACACATTTGAACATAGGTGTCAAACGTATTCAACAATTTCATTATTTTCATCATGGCAGCGGAAACAACAACCGTTACGAAATTGTCTCGAATGAAAAACAACCCACAGTTGCACTAAATTATGTTTATTTAAAACCTTGACCATGGTTTCTGCTATAATAATATAGCCTTCTTTAGATGTCACACACTAATAAATGAAAAATTTCTTGGCCCAGCAGCTGCGTCAAGACAATAAAATAAAATAACTTCAACAGACGTAAGTCTGTTTCGAATATAAGTAAAATTACATATGGCACCCTATGTCCACTACTTCTGTTGAAGGTATTTTATTGGTCTTGACTCAGCTGCTAGGCCAAGATATTTTTCATTTATTTGTGTGTATGACTTCTGAAGAAGGCTATATTATTATAGCAGAAACCATGGTCAAGGTTTAAAATAAACATAACTTTAGTGCAACTGTGGGCTGTTTTTCATTCGAGACGTATTCTACAATGTTTCGAATTCTCCATTAGACTCGCCACAGCCAGAAACTGTACATTAGCCGAACCGTTTCTTAAGCAATGGGAATGCTCGCACTTCCAAAATGTGGTCGCATTAAAACTGGGATCTTAATTACCACGTGTATAGGCAAATGGGTTTTATTTGCATTCCTGTAAACGTGATTTGGATCGAAAGCGTATCTACGATTAATATGCTGATGTATCGACTGCAACTAGAACATTTCGAATAAAGAGTAGGGGGAATTATTTATGCAGCCCTCATCTTCAGTAAATGTCGTAGCTGTTTTCGTTGTTAGGATTTCGTCACCTAAATCGGTAAAAATGGAACCCTGACTTTCTTGACCGTCTATCTGTCTACCCAACCCTTAAGATCCGATTACGTCGAGTACGGGTAGACACAATAAGTGGATATGTATCGCATTTCCTGCAGTATACGGTCTCTTGGTGGGGTAAAAAAGTGAGCTTCTATGTCAACGCGATCTAGATATATGCAAGGAAAATTTACGCGAAAGGTCAAAAAATGGCTCTAAGAACTATGCGACCAAACTGCTTCGGTCATCAGTCCCCTAGAGCTAGAACTACTTAAACCTACCTAGGCTAAGGACATCACACACACCCAAGCCCGAGGTAGGATTCCACCCTGCTACTGAAGCAGCCGCGCTGTTCGTCCTGAACCGCCTAGAACCGCTCGGCCACCGCACACGGCGAAACCCTTTTCACCTAATGTATAATGATAATATATTCTGTCTAGTGAGGATAAACTGTATTCGCCAGCAACTCAAATCGTTTGATCACGGAACGTTTACAAAGCTACTTTCAGTCGTCTGCAACATACACTTATAAACCCCAAACACCTTAGGAACGTCGTATGCGAATCCAATTCTGAGCCCGCAGCTCGTGGTCGTGCGGTAGCGTTCTCGCTTCTCACGCACGGGTTCCCGTGTTCGATTCCCGCCGTGGTCAGGGATTTTCTCGGCCTGGTGATGGCTGGGTGTTGTGTGATGTCCTTAGGTTAGTTAGGTTTAAGTAGTTCCAAGTTCTAGGGGACTGATGACCATAGATGTTAAGTCCCATAGTGCTCAGAGCCATTTGAACCATTTTTTTCCAATTCTGAAGACGCTGACAGATACTGCAGTACCATAACAAGTAGTTAAGAATTTATTGTTATTGGTTCATGCAGGACTATTTCAGTATCAATTTAATGCACCTAGGTGTTTGTCTACGGCCGAAAATAATGAAGCCCCGCGGGGTAGCCGTGCGATCTAGGGCGTCTTGTCACGGTCCGCGCGGCTTCCCCCGTCGGAGATTCGAGTCCTCTCTCGGCCATGGGTGTATGTCGTCCTTAGCGTAAGGTAGTTTAAGTTACATTAAATAGTGTGTAAGCCTACGGACCGATGACCTCAGCAGTTTGGTCCCATAAGACCTTACCACAATAACAAAAATAATGAACAAAAAATAAATAAACAGCAAACAACTTCGATGTTCAAATCAAATGTAGCTCACATGTCGCAATTAAAACATAATTTCGTTGTTACATATACATGACTACATCTACAGGATTTCTTTGCAATCCATACTTACGTGCCTGGCAGAGGGTTCGTTGAACCACCTTCGGACTATTTCTCTACCGTCCCACACTTAACAGTGTGCGGGAAAAAGGACCACTTAAATCTTTTCTTACGAGCCCTGAATTACATTATAACTATGGTCATTTCTTCCTGTGAATGTTCCAGAGGAAATAATTTTTTGGCACTCAGAACAGATTATGATGATTGAAATTTCGTTAAAAGATCTCGCGGCAACGAAAAACGCTTTTGTTTTCATGAATGTCACCCCTACACGCTTATCAAATCTGGGACTCTCTCTCCCCTATTTCGTGAAATTACAAATCGTGCTACCGTTCCTTGGACGTTTTTTGGCGTGCACCGTCAATCACCTCTGTCAAGGATCCTATACCGCTCAGAAATACTATAGCAGTGGACGGACAAACGTAGTGTAGGCAGTGTTTCCAGTAGACCTGTTGGGTATTCGTAGTGTGCGGCCAATAAAACGCAGTCTTACGTTTTCCTTCCCCACAAAAGCATGTTTGCGATCGTTCCAGTTTAGGTTTTACTGGGTACTGAGATGAATTGACAGTATTTCGACTTGTATTTTGTCATATAACCGAAAGTTAATTATTGTTACTGGACGCAGCTTTCGTGTTTAATGTATTCCTCATTCAACAGAGTACACTCCTCGTGCATCACACGTAACTGTTTCAAAGTATTAAATTGTTGCCGGCCGAAGTGGCCGCGCGGTTCTGGCGCTGCAGTCTGGAACCGCGAGACCGCTACGGTCGCAGGTTCGAATCCTGCCTCGGGCATGGATGTGTGTGATGTCCTTAGGTTAGTTAGGTTTAACTAGTTCTAAGTTCTAGGGGACTAATGACCTCAGCAGTTGAGTCCCATAGTGCTCAGAGCCATTTGAACCATTAAATTGTTACTGATGTTACCAAGTTGCAGTGGTCAATTGAACTTGCCGTTTTGAAACAAAGGAAAACATTATAGCGAAATATGGCAACTAAGAAGCGGACTATACTAATAAACAAACATTTCCGGTTCAAGTCGTTGCAGTAGGTCTATTATACAGCAACGGAAATTAGGAGCAAAGTCCATTAGTAGATCGTTATCAGGAAAAGCAGCCCTCATAATACAAACTGCCACTACAAGAACGAAAGTTTCCAAACATGTCACCGAGTAGTTGTCTACTGAATCACAACGCACGCCACGTACGAGGGTGGTTCGCAGTCTGCTTTCGGCCGGTGAGCGGCGAGGACGTCTTGTTTACGTCCCGTCCGCAGAGTCGCGGTCCCGTCCGCAGAGTCGCGAGCGTGCGTAGTTTGTTTACTTCCTCGCCGCAGCTAATACTCGCGTCCGTTAACACTGAGTCGCCATGGCTCATTCGTACAGAAAAGCTACCATCAAGATCAGCTTCCAGCCCGACTACGCACGACCACGAGCCTTTGAAGTCGAACGATTTACCCGTGACGAAGTTCAAATACCAACACAGCACATCATCCGTATCCACCTATCCATCACAAGCAGCGTCGTTTACGTCAAGATGGTCGATGACGAGTTATGTCACGCAGTTGTGAACAGATGCGCGAACACTCTCAAGTTCAAACACTCCGATGGTCACATCGGAGAGGTTACTGTTGACCGTGCTGGACTAGGATTACGCACACTAAGAGTCTTCGAACCCCCTTACGAAGTACCACCGGACGTCGTTACCTCAGCTTTCCTCCCTTATGGGACGGTAATTAGCCACGTGGCCGAAAAATGGAACACCTTCGAGACGTACCAAGTCCTCAACGGCGTCCGACAAGTGAAAATTGAATTAAAGAAACATGTGCCGTCCTACTTAGTCATAGGTGGCTGTCGAGCAATAATAATGTACGACGGCCAACCTCGTACTTGTTCTGGTTGCGGCCAGGAGGGCCATGTGCGCTCGGCGTGTATTCAACGTCGGGTTACACAACTTCCATTGCATGACACGACACCACGATGACTTGATATTAGGGGGCGATTTCAATTGCACCCAAGCACCTAAAGATCAGCTGCCACGCCATTCACCGTGCCCCGAACTTGGGACACTCATCGGCGATCTCCAGCTAGTAGATACATGGGAACATGTCCGAGGAAATAGACCGGGATACACCCATTTCACGAGTCACTCGTCTAGTCGCATCGATAGGATTTACGTCTCCCGTTCTCTCGCGGCAACGGTGAGTGACGCGGAGGTGTGGCCAGTAGCCTTTTCTGATCACGAGGCCTATATATGTGCCGTCACCCTTCGTCGCCAACGGGTGTGGCGCAGCCGACATCCCTGGAATTTAAACCTTGCTCATCTCGCTTTTCCGGATTGTCGACGCGCCATCGAAGACACGTGGAGTTTGTGCGTCCGCCGCCTCCCAACGTATCCTACGTCGATTAGTTGGTGGTTAACCTGCGCCAAGCCGGCCCTACGGAGAACCTTTATTACGTACGGTCGTAAGACTGCTGCTTGGAGGCGGCAGACCCTTGATTTTTATTTCACCGTCCTTCGCGAATGCGCCTCCTTGCCACCCACACCGGAACGACAGCTGACAGTTCAGCGTGCGAAAGCACAGATCGTAGCCCATATGCGCCGACACCTCGAAGGGACGATCGTCCGAGCGCGGACACAAGACAGACTCGCAACGGAACGACCCACCATGTACCACGTCATCCGAGAACGTACACTGCGAAGACGGGCGCTGATACATGCCATCACCACTGAGGACAGCCTTCATCACACCACACAACGCGATATTGCTGCAGCCTTCTTCGACCATTACGCACGACTTTATTCTGCTCAATGTTCCGACCCGATGACGGTGACAGCAGTCTCACAACTGGTTTACGGCATTGTCCCACAGGATTTACAAACTGAATTATTGAGCGACATTACGGAAGACGAAGTTATCGACGCCATCGGTAAAGGAGCGGCGAATAAGTCTCCTGGCCCCGACGGGCTCCCTGTGGAGTTTTATAGAACTTTCCAGTATTTACTGGCTCCCAAGTTAACAGACATCTGTCAGGAGCTTATGTCCCCCGCGGTGCCGCTCCCTGCGACCTTCGTAGAAGGAATAATTATACCGGTTCACAAGCCTAAAGGTGGGGCTAGAATACAAGATTACCGCCCGCTAACACTCGTCAACTGCGACATGAAGATATTCACCAGACTATTAGCAAACCGTCTACGACCGACCCTACCTTACGTCATCTCGCCAGATCAGACTTCCCTAGGGGGTATCAACAACATCCACACAGCACTGTGTCGATACCGTGACTCAATAGCCCTAGCCAGGGCACGCCGTGTCCCGGGAGCGCTGGCATCACTAGATTTTAGCCAAGCGTTTGATCGAGTGGATCACGCGTACCTAACGTCCGTTCTCCAGCACATGCAGTACCCACTGCAATTCACAGCCGTCGTGATGCGCCTACTCCGAGGAGCGACTTCCAAAGTGCTTGTTAACGTGCGTCTCTCGCAGTCCCTCCTGATTTTCCGCTCCGTCCGTCAAGGCTGCCCCTTGTCGACGTTACTATATGCTCTGGCACTGGAACCGCTCCTCTGTGGTCTCCGTCAACGCCTCACCGGTCTTACCCTACGTGACGTCACATTTCACTGTACAGCATATGCAGACGACCTGGTTCTCGTGTTCCGCAATCGCGATGATGTCAACAGAGCACTAGAATGGATTACCACGTACGGTGTGGCTTCCGGCAGCTGTCTCAACGTCGCCAAATCGGTCGCCATGGGCATAGGAGACGGGTTGACCCCAGCGTGTGTCGAACCCCTACAGCTTCGTGGCACTATCAAATGTCTCGGAATAGAGTTTCACGACGACATACGGCGCACCGCGGCTCTTAACTACCGCCGCTTATTACAACAAATTCGGGTCCAGATCTTCAACCTTCGTCTGCGGACCCTCGACATTCTCCAAAGGACACACTTCGTTAATGTTTACCTCGCATCGCGCCTTCCACACATAGCGCGTGTTCTCCCAATACCGTTACTGATGGCTGGATGTCTATTAGCGGCATTCGGAGCCTACGTCAGTACAGGCATGCTCTTCAAAGTCAGTTATGAGTCACTGACCCTTCCCCCAGAAAGGGGAGGTCTTGGCCTAGTCCATGTCCCCGACAGAGCTGTGGCCCTGTATGTCAGCTCACACATCAAGCTGTGGCGCCACCACCCGGAAAGTTTGACAGGTTTGCTGTTGGAGTCCTTAGCTCCGCCGTCCATTATGCCCCCACTGACGACGCAAGACATACCCCCACCCTTCTACTACTTCGGGAACTTTTACATTGAACACAGCTATTTCCGTATCGCAGTACCACCGACGAAACAGGCGTCGGCGCGGGATATATATCATGTCCTACAGCAGAGGCGCCCACCAAACATCGTGGAGACGAAAAGCCCTCAGGTTAATTGGAAGGTGTTGTGGAAGACGATTCACGCGATTCCGCTGGACACAGCCGTCCGATCCACACGGTACATCACAGTCAATGGCAAACAGATCACCCGATCACGCCTCCACAAGATAAACATGACGGAATCGCCTCTCTGCGTAGACTGCGGGATACCAGACACGGACGAACACCGTTTCACATGTGGCGCGGCAGAAGACGTATGGCGCTTGGTGCGACAAATTTTGTCGTATTTTCTACGAGTGACTCCGGAACACATTACACCTCGGTTTCTACTATTTCCGGATCAACAGTATTTCCCGCGCGCCAAGACCAACGCTGTCACGTGGATCCGTGCGCATGCGGTACACTACTTCTATCACGATGGACCTAAAGATGTATTAGACTTTTGGAACTACCTACAAGAACGTCATTGCAAGATCGTACGGAACCCAAAATACAGACAGTATTTTTCTAATTACTTAGGGAGTGCCCTACGCGACCCTCCGCGCAGCTGGATCATCAACAGGTAGGAGAAGATACCCATTGAGTGAGCTGACATGACTAAGTTCGATTCTCGGTGGAACAACATGATATACGTGAAGACGTACCTGGATGATGAAGCGTAAGGAGAGTAGCGACACACCCTTCTGCATCCTGTATGAAGCACTTTTTTTTCGTTTTCCCCATATACATTACCTCGGTGTAGGAACGTGCCGAGATATTGTTTTCTTTTTCTCAGAGCACGATGCGGTGCTAGATACATTTATTTTTGTTGTGGTATAAAGTAAAACCACATTAAGAATGTATGAAAACAGTAAATAAAAATAAATAATAATTCCCACAAAAGATTTCCCCTTCCCATCCCTGATTCCTTGACGGACGAGGGGGACACTGCGACCATGCCTCGGGTTACGACCCCTGATCGCTCTGCCTTCCGCGCCCTCCCCCACCTTCTTTAAAAAAAAAAAAAAAAAAAAAAAAAAAAAGGTGGTCGTGCGGTAGCGTTCTCGCTTCCCGCGCCCGGGTTCCCGGGTTCGATTCCCGGCGGGGTCATGGATTTTCTCTGCCTCGTGATGACTGAGTGTTGTGTGATGTCCTTAGGTTAGTTAGGTTTAAGTAGTTCTAAGTTCTAGGGGACTGATGACCATAGCTGTTAAGTCCCATAGTGCTCAGAGCCATTTTTGAACTTACGAGGGGACCTGCCAAGTGTCCTACACCGATCTTGCTGAAACTTCGCTCAGTGAAAGAGGGGACAAAATAAGCGAACACGTGTCTCGGCTTACCTGCATACGCTCGACCGCTTATGAGAAAACGACAGTCCAAGTTTTCAATGAGCTGTTGCTATACTGTGCATACCTTTTAGCGTGAAACGATTCAATTCAAGCGGTGGCTCAGCGGCTACCGTTGCGACGTCAGAACATCGCGCTGCGAGTTCGAAACCCGGTTGTCCCTCGTTTCTCCCCCCTCACTCTCTGAATTATCTACGAATGTTTATTCCAACTTACGTTGAAACAATGCTGTAGTTATTCGTCAATTAATTTACTGTGTAATGAAGGAAGTTAAAAAAAATAAACGAATGAGAAAATGATGTGAAATATTTGTGAATGTCCTTGCAACCTTACAGATTGTAAGGAGGTTCAAAAATATTTCTCATTATTTTCTCATTCGTTTATTATTTTTTTAATTGATTAATTACACAGAAAGTTAATTGACGAATAACGACAACATTATTTCAACATAAATTGGAGCCGGCCGGTGTGGCCGTGCGGTTAAAGGCGCTTCAGTCTGGAACCGCGTGACCGCTACGGTCGCAGGTTCGAATCCTGCCTCGGGCATGGATGTGTGTGATGTCCTTAGGTTAGTTAGGTTTAATTAGTTCTAAGTTCTAGGCGATTGATGACCTCAGAAGTTAAGTCGCATAGTGCTCAGAGCCATTGGAACCATAAATTGGGAAAAAAAACATTCATAGATAATTCTGATAGAGAGGGAGGAAAAAATACAATAAAGAAACCAATATGGTCTCGAACTCGGGAATCAAAGTTAAGAAGGAACGACGGTAGCCACTGAGCCACCGCTTCAAGTGCATTCTCGCGCACAAAAGGTATCTACACTATAGCAACAGCGCGTTGATAACTTTGACCGTCGTTTTCTCGGAAACGGTCCAGTGTCTTTGGATATTTCGAAACACATGTTCGCTTATTTTGTCCTCTCCTTCACCGAGCAAAGTTTCCAGGCAATCGGTGTATGGCACCTGGCGAGTTCCCCTCGTTAGTCGAGTCGCTTCTTACGCCCGACGAGAACTATCTACGCCTCAGAGTAAACTGCGCCACTTGGAAACACGGCGAGAGAGGATAAACACGTTTTCCTTCCTATAAGGCAACCTTCTACAGCTAAAATTTACGTGTTCTTCAGGCTACCTCAGATATTTCAGAAATGTTTCTTGCGTTAGGCCTTCCGTATATGCAAAACGTAAACATTTCATTTCATATAAAATTTATCAGGATAAGACATGACATGAGTGGACCAATCTCTTCTGAGAAAAATTACAGATTCTAAGTTGCTCTACTATGTAATGACACGGGTACGGGCTTGCGATCTCTCGTTTATGCCATCGATTTCCGTGTTACACATACTTGGCCATGGCGTTGTGGCTGCACTCGTGGAAGAGGCAGTCTGTTTCCTACTAGCGCTGTTTTCGCAGCAGATATTAACCGCGACGAATCATTCAGTCAACGCTAAATGGCCCATCTGACTCAGGCAGACAAGGGCGCTAAAGTAGCACTCCATGCAGAGGGATTTTCAAATGGCGATATAGCAAGACCTATGGGTCTTCACAAGTCGACGGTAGCCTGGTGGATTAGACGAAAGGAAGAGGGTGGTAACCTGAATGGAAGGCCTCATGGCCGTCGCCGCAAAGCAACAGCAGCTCAGGATCGGCAGGTACGCCGTTTCAGTGAGAACCACCCATTTGTCAACGCACGACGAATTCAGCAGACTTGGAGACTTTTGGCCTCAATGTTAGCGGTAAGACCGTCACTCGTCGTCTAAGGGAAGGTGGACTGAGAGCAAGAAGCCCTGCTGTGAAAGAGACATTGATTGTTTCCCACAGAGAAGCCCGCCTTGCTTTTGCTGCTTAAAATGTAGACAAACCTCTCCAGTTTTGCAGGCGAGTGATTTTCACGGACGAAAAAGTCCTGTACGGCATAAACCAGAGAAGTATTTGTTTACTGGCCTAAAGGTGCTAGGTATAATCCAAAATATATTTACAGCTGCCGAAGGAGTGGCAGGGAGTCGGTAACGGTATGGATATCGGCCGAAGGGTGTGGGCTCCTGTGGGAAGTGAAAAGAAGACTCGATGCTCGCAATTAGATATCAGTTTTGGAGAACGTGATGTTGCCTTCTGTGCCAGCAAGATTTGGTAACGATCAGATCATGTTCCAACAAGATCGGTCGTCTCTTCATATGACACGTGTGATTAAGAGGTGGTTCGACGACCATTGTAATATTACTGTAATGGAGTGGCCACCTAAAGGAGCTGACATGAACCCCATTGAGAATATATGGGTAGAAATAGTCAGAGTAATACGGGAAAAATGACAGTCACCGTCGACTCGCCGACAGCTTTCTGATGTGATTCATGACACTTTGAATGAGTTACTTGAATCTTCTAGTTATGTGGTTAGAGTTGTGGGCTCAATGCCCAACAGACTTCGAGCCGTTGTGGAAGCCGTAGGAGACTATACCCGATACTCATCAGCATCAGCAGAGGTGTTTTTTTTCAGCCCTTAACCAATCAGCTGCAACAGATGTTTCAAGTTATTCTTTTTTACAGAGGTATATTTCATATAATTTTACGGAAACGCAGTAAGTGGAATCTGGACAAACACATTAGTTCACAACAAGATATGTAATATTTAATTTGCTATGAGAGGAAATACTCGCGTTATATACTCAGGCAGTCTCTAAAAAATACATGACACACGTGTATATGCAAGAAGGGTAACAGCAGTTCAGCACAAATGAATTATATTGAGGAGAAGCTCGCCGATGAAGGTGTAATTGGAGAGCGAAGGTTGGGCTAGAAGGGGAGGTAAGAAGGCCCGAAAAAGAAGAGAAAAATCAAATACCCAGTAGACTTCGAGTCGTTGACGCAGCAGAGGGTGGCTGGTATATGCTATTTGAAGCAACAGTAGAAGAATAGTTTTAGTTACTGATTTTTGGGGCTTTATTTTGTGACGGCTAAACATTGCTTCTTCATGAGACCCACTACTTGTCCACATGTGGATGAACATCAGAGGTGTAAAAAATTTTGAGAGGTGTCGAAGTTCTCCGGAACAGTAAAGTGTTTTAGACAAGAAGATGATTTTTAGTTCATTTTATTTTGACCGTTCACACTATGCTTTGAGATTCTAATCTACGATTTCATTTTATTCTTATGTATGTGAAAGTAAGTTTCAATATATAAAGAATAACTGGAAGTTTTTAATTTGTGGAATAGCGTATTTAACAGTTCATATTTTCAACAAATCTGTAGTTATAGGACATATTAAGAAGCAAGCCAAAAATGACATTGTGGATAGTTCAGGTTTGTCTCCAAAGGGTGACGACGGTCAAATAGCAAATACAAAACTATGGGTAACAACTATTGTTGATGGTGATGAGACATAATCTATATGCCACTAGTCTGTAATTGTATTTCTGAAGTTTATCTGTTTTACATAAAGAATATATAACCTTTAAAATATATGTAGCAGCGCAAAATATTAATACACAGTTTATAGATCAGGAACCTATTCCCACGGCCTTTAATTTTATTCTCACCGATGACTTAGAGACAGTAAATAACAAGAGAAATAACAAAACTCTCAGAATCAATATAGAGAATTCAAGTGTCCAGTGGATTCAAAAGTTTGCTATAATAGCGAATAATTGCTTTCACTGACTCCTTCATGCATACGTTTTCTCAGTCACACAATGTTTGAAACCAGGACTAACAAGTTAAAACATTTTTCCACAAATTGTCAAATTGGAAGTCGAAGAGCAAGTTACATAAATTACGATGACAACAAACGTTTTTCAAGTACACTCACCACTGTAGGCATCCAACGCTTTTATTCTGTGTTACATGCGCAGTATGTAAACTGGCAACGCCACAAACACACATTATCACTAAGCTATGAAACAACTGTTGCAAAACAGAGCGTCCTTGTTGTCCACGTCATGGATAAGACGACTAATTCGCAACATAAATGTAAATGTAAGCACCAATTTCTGTTGGAATGTGACTCCTGGACCAAATAATATACATTTCCTACGTCTTCAGTGCGAATCATGTAGCAAATGTAATTTCAAGGACATAAAATATCGAGCCCCCCCCCCCCCCCCCCCCCCATAAACCACAAACCTTGCCGTTGGTGGGGAGGCTGATTAAATGATGATGGCGTCCTCTTGGGTAAAATATTCCGGAGGTAAAATAGTCCCCCATCCGGGTCTCCGGGCGGGGACTACTCAAGAGAACGTCGTTATCAGGAGAAACAAAACTGGCGTTCTACGGATCGGAGCGTGGAATGTCAGATCCCTTAATTGGGATGGTAGGTTAGAAAATTTAGAAAGGGAAATGGATAGGTTGAAGTTAGATATAGTGGGAATTAGTGAAGTTCGGTGGCAGGAGGAACAAGACTTCTGGTCACTTGAATACAGGGTTATAAATACAAATTTAAATAGGGGTAATGCAGGAGTAGGTTTAATAATGAATAAAAAAAATGGGTGCGGGTAAGCCACTACAAACAGCATAGTGAACGCATTATTGTGGCCAAGATAGACACGAAGCCCACGCCTACTACAGTAGTACAAGTTTATATGCCACCTAGCTCTGCAGGTGACGAAGAAATTGAAGAAATGTATGACGAAATAAAAGAAATTATTCAGGTAGTGAAGGGAGACGAAAATTTAATAGTCATGGGTGACTGGAATTCGATAGTAGGAAAAGGAAGAGAAGGAAACGTAGTAGGTGAATATGGATTGGGGGGAAGGAATGAAAGAGGAAGCCGCCTGGTAGAATTTTGCACAGAGCATAACTTAATCATAGCTAACACTTGGTTCAAGAATCATAAAAGAAGGTTGTATACCTGGAAGAATCCTGGAGATACTGTCAGGTTTCAGATAGATAATATAATTGTAAGACATTTCCAGGGGCAGATGTGGACTCTGACCGCAATATATTTGTTATAAACTGTTGATTATAACTGAAGAAACTGCAAAAAGGTGGGAATTTAAGGAGATGGGACCTGGATAAACTGACTGAACCAGAGGTTGTACAGAGCTTCAGGGAGAGCATAAGGGAATAATTGACAAGAATGGGGGAAAGAAATACAATAGAAGAAGAATGGGTACCTTGAGGGATGAAGTAGTGAAGGCAGCAGAGGATCAAGTAGGTAAAAAGACGAGGGCTACTAGAAATCCTTGGGTGACAGAAGAAATATTGAATTTAATTGATGAAAGGAGAAAATATAAAAATGCAGTACATGAAGCAGGCACAAAGGAATACAAACGTCTCAAAAATGAGATCGACACGAAGTGCAAAATGGCTAAGCAGGGATGGTTAGAGGATAAATGTAAGGATGTAGAGGCTCATCTCACGAGGGGTAAGATAGATACTGCTTGCAGGAAAATTAAAGAGACCTTTGGAGAAAAGTGAACCACTTGGACGAATATCAAGAGCTCAGACGGAAACCCAGTTCTAAGCAAAGAAGGGAAAGCAGAAAGGTGGGAGGAGTATATAGAGGGTCTATACAAGGGCGATGTACTTGAGGGCAAATGGAAGAGGTAAATGGAAGAGGATGTAGATGAAGATGAAATGGGAGATATGATACTGCGTGAAGAGTTTGACAGAGCACTGAAAGACCTGAGTCGAAACAAGGCCCCGGGAGTAGACAGCATTCCATTAGAACCCTTGGGAGAGCCAGTCCTGACAAAACTCTGCCATCTGGTGAGCAAGATGTATGAGACAGGCGAAATACCCTCAGACTTCAAGAAGAATATAATAATTCAAATCCCAAAGAAAGCAGGTGTTGACAGATGTGAAAATTACCGAACTATCAGTTTAGTAAGTCACAGCTGCAAAATACTATCACGAATTCTCTACAGACGAATGGAAAAACTGGTAGAAGCCGACCTCGGGGAAAATCAGTTTGGATTCTGTAGAAATATTGGAACACGTGACACAATACTGACCTTACGACTTATCTTAGAAGAAAGATTAAGGAACGGCAAACCTACGTTTCTAGCATTTGTAGATTTAGAGAAAGCTTTTGACAATTTTGACTGGAATACTCTCTTTCAAATTCTAAAGGTGGCAGGGGTAAAATACAGGGAGCGAAAGGCTATTTACAATTTGCACAGAAACCATATGGCAGTTATAAGAGTCGAGGGGCACGAAAGGAAAGCAGTGGTTGGGATGGAAGTGAGACAGGGTTGTAGCCTCTCCCCGATGTTGTTCAATCTCTATATTGAGCAAGCAGTAAAGGAAACAAAAGAAAAATTCGGAGTAGGTATTAAAACCAAGGAGAAGAAATAAAAACTTTGAGGTTCGCCTATGACATTGTAATTCTATCAGAGAAAGAAAAGGACTTGGAAGAGCAGTTGAACGGAAAGGACAGTGCTTGAAAGGAGGATATAAGATGAACATCAACAAAAACAAAACGAGGATAATGGAATGTAGTCGAATTAAGTCGGGTGATGCTGAGGGAATTAGATTAGGAGATGAGACACTTAAAGTAGTAAAGTATTTTTGCTATTTGTGGAGCAAAATACCTGAAGATGGTCGAAGTAGAGAGGATATAAAATGTAGACTGGCAATGGCAAGGAAAACGTTTCTGAAGAGAAGAAATTTGTATAGAGTGTAGCCATGTATGGAAGTGAAAAATGGGCGGTAAATTGTTTGGACAAGAAGAGAATAGAAGCTTTCGAAATGTGGTGCTACAGAAGAATGTGGAAGATTAGATGGGTAGATCACATAACTAATGAGGAGGTATTGAATAGAATTGTGGAGGAGTTTGTGGCACAACTTGACTAGAAGAAGGGATCGAATGGTAGGACTTGTTCTGAGGCATCAAGAGATCACCAATTTAGTATTGGAGGGCAGCGTGGAGGGTAAAAATCGTAGAGGGAGACCAAGAGAGGAATACACTACGCAGATTCAGAAGGATGTGGGCTGCAGTACGTACTGGGAGATGAAGCAGCTTGCACAGGACAGAGTAGCATGGAGAGCTGCATCAAATCAGTCTCAGGACTGAAGACCACATCAACAACAACAAAATATCGAGTGGATTTACTAACATAATTATGAACCACTCAAGAACGTAAGTCGATGGTCATATATTTGTCAAACGTATACTACGGTGTTGCCATTGTCCATTAGATTAGCAGCAGGAAGAAAACGTTCGCTCAGCTGAAGTGCTGAGATAGCACTGGCGAACCTCGCGCTTCGAAGACGCCACAGCATCGTCTGCCACCACTTCGTGGTAACGAAATACCTTAAGTATAAGCCAATGTGTTGTATTCGCATGTCTGTGACGATGACTTGGCGCTAGTGTGGTTATGGATAGCGCGTATCCTCAGTTTGCGAATCTAACATCATAAATAAAGACTAGGGGAAATGAATTAGGCATCCTTCCTCTTCCGCAACATCAAATACACTCCTGGAAATGGAAAAAAGAACACATTGACACCGGTGTGTCAGACCCACCATACTTGCTCCGGACACTGCGAGAGGGCTGTACAAGCAATGATCACACGCACGGCACAGCGGAAACACCAGGAACCGCGGTGTTGGCCGTCGAATGGCGCTAGCTGCGCAGCATTTGTGCACCGCCGCCGTCAGTGTCAGCCAGTTTGCCGTGGCATACGGAGCTCCATCGCAGTCTTTAACACTGGTAGCATGCCGCGACAGCGTGGACGTGAACCGTATGTGCAGTTGACGGACTTTGAGCGAGGGCGTATAGTGGGCATGCGGGAGGCCGGGTGGACGTACCGCCGAATTGCTCAACACGTGGGGCGTGAGGTCTCCACAGTAGATCGATGTTGTCGCCAGTGGTCGGCGGAAGGTGCACGTGCCCGTCGACCTGGGACCGGACCGCAGCGACGCACGGATGCACGCCAAGACCGTAGGATCCTACGCAGTGCCGTAGGGGACCGCACCGCCACTTCCCAGCCAATTAGGGACACTGTTGCTCCTGGGGTATCGGCGAGGACCATTCGCAACCGTCTCCATGAAGCTGGGCTACGGTCCCGCACACCGTTAGGCCGTCTTCCGCTCACGCCCTAACATCGTGCAGCCCGCCTCCAGTGGTGTCGCGACAGGCGTGAATGGAGGGACGAATGGAGACGTGTCGTCTTCAGCGATGAGAGTCGCTTCTGCCTTGGTGCCAATGATGGTCGTATGCGTGTTTGGCGCCGTGCAGGTGAGCGCCACAATCAGGACTGTATACGACCGAGGCACACAGGGCCAACACCCGGCATCATGGTGTGGGGAGCGATCTCCTACACTGGCTGTACACCACTGGTGATCGTCGAGGGGACACTGAATAGTGCACGGTACATCCAAACCGTCATCGAACCCATCGTTCTACCATTCCTATACCGGCAAGGAAACTTGCTGTTCCAACAGGACAATGCACGTCCGCATGTATCCCGTGCCACCCAACGTGCTCTAGAAGGTGTAAGTCAACTACCCTGGCCAGCAAGATCTCCGGATCTGTCCCTCATTGAGCATGTTTGGGACTGGATGAAGCGTCGTCTCACGCAGTCTGCACATCCAGCACGAACGCTGGTCCAACTGAGGCGCCAGGTGGAAATGGCATGGCAAGCCGTTCCACAGGACTACATCCAGCATCTCTACGATCGTCTCCATGGGAGAATAGCTGCCTGCATTGCTGCGAAAGGTGGATATACACTGTACTAGTGCCGACATTGTGCATGCTCTGTTGCCTGTGTCTATGTGCCTGTGGTTCTGTCAGTGTGATCATGTGATGTATCTGACCCCAGGAATGTGTCAATAAAGTTTCCCCTTCCTGGGACAATGAATTCACGGTGTTCTTATTTCAATTTCCAGGAGTGTATATTTTAGTTATTCTGTCTTAAATGAACTGCGCAGAAAATCATTCACCAGAAGTAAATAACTTTTTAGCAACACCAGATGATATTAACAGCTTGCCTGCGCAGGTTAGCCGTGCGTTCAACGGCGTCATATCGTGGATCGCGCGGCTGCTGCGCTGTCAGTTCGAATCCTCCCCCGGGCATGGATGTGTGTTAGGTTAGGTAGGTTTAAGTAGTTCTAAGTCCAAGGGACTGATGACCTAAGCAGTTTGGTCGCATAGTTCTTAGAGCCATTTTTTGACCTTTCGCGAAAATTTTCTTCACATATCTTCTTTAGATTGCGTTGACATAGAAGCTCACTTTTTTACCCCACCAAGAGACCGTATACTGCAGGAAATGCGATACATTTCCACTTCTTGTGTCTACCCGTACTCGACGTAATCGGGTCTTAAGGGTTGGGTAGACAGATAGACGGTCAAGAAAGTCAGACTAGGAGGGTTCCATTTTTACCGATTTAGGTGACGAAATCCTAACAACGAAAACAGCTACGACAGTTACTGAAGATGAGGGCTCCATAAATAATTCCCCCTGCTCTTTATTCGAATGTTCTAGTTGCAGTCGATACATCAGCATATTAACCGTAGATACGCTTTCGATCCAAATCACGTTTACAGGAATGCAAATAAATTCCATTTGCCTATACACGTGGTAATTCGTATCCCAGTATTAATGCCACCGCGTTTTAGAAGTGCGAGCATTCCCAGTGCTAGCTACCTTAAGAAACACTTCTGTTAATGAACGTTTTCTGGCTGTGGCGAGTCAAATGGAAAATTCGAAACACTGTAGAATACGTTAAGCACCTATATCGCCGTTTATTTCCTGGAGTTGTGAAGAATTATCCTACTAAATTTACTCGCTAATATCAGCATTTTGTTATTTCGATGAACATCTCGAATGATTGTCACATAAGCGGTGACATAAAGATAGAAAATTCATGTTTGTGAGTCTGGAAAGCTCTATGCAACATAAACTGCAGTTTATTTTGCCATTTTCATTGCATATTCATGTAATAATAGAGGGCTGTTTGCGTGGGTTGTGTACTAGCGTAGTGAAAGGTGTTTGCTACTGCAAGGGAGGCCTAGTTTGTTTAAGAAATTCTCCCGCCCCCAATACGTTTTATTGCTAGCTTTATTCTGTACCGGCGCCCTGTGGGTGTCAATATGAAACTCTTGTAGAATTTCATACTTATTATTGCCTACTTTTTCCGCTTCTGTCAATAACTGAATTGACTTTAATGTGGCACTGAATGATTTTTAACTAACTGAATTTCGTTATGAATCATCACGCATTGCTAAATTTGCACACTTTCATGGTAGGTCAGCAACAGTAATCCAGTATGACTGGTCTGAACGTTGACACAGACCGTTTCGCGACCGAATGTGCATAATATGTTGCTAATTCGTAACAATCTGGGGTACTTTGTCTTACTACACTGGACTGTCATTCGGCAGGACGACGGTTCAATCCCGCGTCTGGCCATCCTGATTTCGGTTTTTCGTGATTTCCTTAAATCACTCCAGGCAAATGCCGGGATGGTTCCTTTGAAGGGGCACGGCCGACTTCCTTCCCTAATCCGATGAGACTGAGGACCTCGCTGTCTGGTCTCCTCCCCCCAAACACAACCAACCAACCATCTTCGTCTTACTAAAACAATTATGTTATTTCGATAAGCTAAAATTCATTTGTTTAGTACAGTTCATACTAATTAGCGTGTCTTCTTTCATTTATATCTTATATTCACATGTTGTGTTTAACACACTAATCAACATTACTATAGTCTTACACATGACTGAAAACAGTCTGACAAAGTTTGGATAGTTTTAAAATTTCACGCCTGTGCATAGTATGTTGGTAGCACTTCATCGCCTTGCCTGTTATGCTGTGTAGCAGTCTTTAAGGCTGTGCGGGTCAGCATAACAAAAAGGCGAGGGGTCTCGCTCGTTTTATCCACAAGTGTACATAAATGAGCTCAGAATTAAGTATGAAAGGCAAATAAAAGAAAACAACTTATACGAAACTTGATGAAAGGCTGGAAAAAATAGTAGCCTGGATAAAGTGTGATGGGAGTCTGTTTATCACGAAAAATCGATAGACACAACATTATAACTTCCTATAAGAAACGACGTTTCATGTATGGAGTACCATGATTGATTGTTTGATTTTTTTTATTTTCTCTCTGACGCAACCACAAAATTTTCGCATACAGCCTGTATCGGCGAACGTCGTCCATCTCCACAAAAAATATGAAAAACATATAATTTACAAATGGTATCTCTTCTACTTGTCAAAAGCATACTTTAAAATAAACATAAAATAAAGTATGGCTCCTAACTACGGATAGTATGTAAAGTACATAACATGCGCTGTTGTATGTGTGCGAAAATGAAGACGCCCTGTACAAGGGCTGCGCGTATTTAGCGCTAGGTGTGACGCGAGAAGGCGTGTACAACTAATTTCACCTATATTCGTGCTTAACCCTGGTCTTTTAGTTAGTATGACACCGCGTCTTAAATACATTAGATGTACCATATGCTGATCCACAGCTGTGGACCACATTTTACTTTATGTTTATTTTAAAGTACTCTTTGTGAACTAGAAGTGGTTATATCTTTACATTCTGTGTTTGTAAATTGGTTTTTCTGTTTTCGATTGTAGTCATTGTAGATATAGTACTAAGTAAAAATCCTCTAACATAAAAATGATGACTTCTCGTAATAAGTAATGTGGCATTACGAATCTTATTCGATCATGACTAGTCCCCTTCACCTGTACACCACTTAAAAGTATGTTTATGTGGACTGTAAAAATTGGCTGGTGCTAATAATATAGGCCGGCAGTGTTGTCTGGCAATATCACGGCCACACATATTACAGCCAAATGTACGGCAACATTGACGGCCACTATTGCCCGGCAATGTTTGCGGCAAAACATTTTCGGGCCAAATGTGTTTACATGAGCCACGCTATGGCGGCGTAATGAACAAAAGCAAGATAGTGGATGCGAGTGGAGCTCTCCTACATTTGCATTCTATAAAGAAAAAATTAGCAAGAACAAAAGAAACAAGGCCTCACGAATGCGTTCTTTTTTAAAGCAGGCGAACTGCTTCCGAAACTTTAGCTTGTTAACTGATACTGGGGACATACCTTTTCCAGAATGCTGAATCCCGATTTCATCATTTAAAAGTAATTCGTCCGAGAATTGGTAAAACCAATACCACTATTATCTACTATATACGAGTTGCTACCGTCCAGTTTTCGGCTAGTGATACGGGTAGTTGATAACAGAGGTATGATATTCCTCTTTCAAGGGCTGAAAAAATACGTTTTTAAAAGTTTACACTAGAGCTTCAAGTTATTTAGTGTTGGCTGACAAGTTTCGGATGCCAACTGTTACAGAGAATAAAATTTGTAATGAGTCGATGCGTTGAATGTGGATAACAAATGTAGCCTATGATTAATAGTACGGTTCATATGGCAACTACTTACGTATTTTGTATTTAGGATGAGGTTGGTGTGGACAGTTCTGTTTATGTAATAACCCTTACATGTATCTCAGATCTGCGTTAAAATAAGTCACAATTTTAGTTACACCTTACTGTATTATGTTAACGAATCTGTATAATATATATTTTCCTTAATCGTTGTGCCTTCATTGCCCAGTATGATGTGATTCACGTGACAACGGTATTTTACATACAATGGAGTAGTTCCTCAATGAACTACACTGTGCGTCACGCTGGCTTATTTATCGTAAATATTATCACAATTTTGACAGATGTTGATGTAACGAATTTTATTATGTCTTATATAATCTTTGATGTATTCAATTTACTTAGCGATTGTATTAAGATCAATGACTATATACAGTGTAAGACAGTGTTCCATCACATCACAGTTGTCCAATAAATATTTTATTTTCTTTCGCCACCATTTGAAAGCAACATATTGTTTAATCTGTATTTCAATGAAATCTACATACAATAGAATTCTGCTGTTATAATTCTCACTATATAGACTGCAATTCACATGCTGATTAAGTTTCTCTTGAAGGTTTCTATGAATCTTTTGTAGTTGCGTATTGGATGATTAATGCATGGTGGAATGACGTTCATTTGCTGATTAAGATGCTATGGAAATATCCTATGATTTTTCTGTTGCGCGATTCCGTTTGTTGATTTAATATTTGTTCTGGGAGCTTAGCCGTGTGAATGTAGATTTGTACAGGTATTTCTTCTAGCATGTCCATCAATTGGTCTTTGAAAACATCTGTAAAGTAGTGAAATTTCTCTCTAAATTTTCAATGGAGTGTGTATAATTCTCTGAGGTGTTTGCTGAAAATTGAAACATTATTTTCGCTTTTGTTTATATAGCCTATGTATCCCGTTTTAAGGGGAGCTGGAGGTCAACGGGCTGCATATCTACGCCTAGCTTTTATCGCTTGTTACTCTTGATCTACAATTCGAAGGAAGTTGCAGTTTTGTATCAACACTGAATGACATTAACAAAAGCTGTACAAGGAAAGAATTTTATTACCTGCTATAATTGAAAAAATACGACATTCTGTATAATAGACGGTTCACTTTGGAGGAATTTGGTGAACGCAATTCAAATCGTTGTGAAGATATATGTGCCTAATGTCCTGAAATTGGAGTTCGAGAAAAAAAGAAAAGATTATTCTCAGAATGAGATTTTCACTCTGCAGCGGAGTGTGCGCTGATTTGAAACTTCCTGGCAGATTAAAACTGTGTGCCGGACCGAGACTCGAACTCGGGACCTTTGCCTTTCGCGGGCAAGTGCTCTACCAAAGGTTCACAGGAGAGCTTCTGTAAAGTTTGGAAGGTAGGAGACGAGGTACTGGCAGAAGTAAAGCTGTGAGGACGGGGCGTGAGTCGTGCTTGGGTAACTCAGTTGGTAGAGCACTTGCCCGCGAAAGGCAAAGGTCCCGAGTTCGGGTCTCGGTCCGGCACACAGTTTTAATCTGCCAGGATGTTCCATTATTCTCAGTGTTTTTGACTCACCGCATGCCTCTTTCAGAACATTCCAGCAGCATTATTCTTGCTCACCAGCTGCTTCTTCATCATCTGTAGACTTCTTCAGGAATTCTTTCCTTACTTTGGAGCGTTAGCGCTGAATTTCGCAACCCTTACAGCTTCAACTGCTTGCTGACAATCTTTGGCATTCAACACAGCTATCATATCATTTCATGGTTGGATGCCTAATTTGTTCATTAGTTTCTGATTTGTCCATTAGTTTTGTCTTGCTAAGTATACCATCACTGAAACAGATGACATCATCCATTACACCTGAGTAGTGTCAATCGAACAAACACTGTTTTTGGTACTCTTTGCCACACGCAGCTGTTTCAACTCTCATTAGGGATTGGTGTATGGCCATGTAGATATTTGCTAAGTAATTTTGTATCCGCAAGGTCCCTATGTATTGGCTGTATTGTTTCCATGACTGTAGCAGGCAAGAAATGTTTATGGTGATATCCCTTGCCTTTCGCATGAGCGTGGCTGCTTGGCAGACATTTGTTCAAACAGCGTTTAAGACCAAATCTTCAATTAAATTGTTGATAAAAAATACATTTTTTTAAACGGGAGAAATTTGTCTTTCATATGGTGACAAAAATACGTTTTCTAAAATTTCAGTCATTTCACGTCCAGGTCCCCTTAAACGTCCGTATATCCAACCTAGGCTTAATCACATTCGTTGCATTCGTTTTTTTAACTGCCACTGACAGTTATATCGTCATGTTTTGGCTACTTTATAAATGATGTTGGTGTCGTGTTTTTGTCAAAATTGCGATAATGCTTGCAATAAGAACAAATTCTCCACTGTATATAAATTATCGTTGTCACGTGGATCACATCGTGCTGGGTAATGAAGGTACCACAATTAAATGTATACATCGTGTATCAGAAGTGATGGACAATATTCAAGGATATGACAGGAATAATCATTCGAAACAAAAAAGG
This sequence comes from Schistocerca piceifrons, assembly GCF_021461385.2. Taxonomy (NCBI): domain Eukaryota; kingdom Metazoa; phylum Arthropoda; class Insecta; order Orthoptera; family Acrididae; genus Schistocerca; species Schistocerca piceifrons. The sequence goes on from NC_060149.1 coordinate 277,925,539, forward strand.
TCCAGTAAACATGTGCTCTAAAACGCATAACTTAAGAGCTATGGGCACTTGTTCATCTTCGCTACTTTGGAACACAAGTCTTCTAATGAACAATAATGGAATATTTATTCCATATTAGCGTTTGAGGTCCCTTACTAAATTTCGGTGTTGCGTTTCGGAAGGAAGTGGCAACAATCCAAGAATGTCTGTATCCTTTGGGCAGCTAAAATTTTAAGAGCACGCTGTCCAGAAGACCGAATTTCCTTCTTGTTTTTAAACTGGAATTTTCTTAACATAGTGTTTCTTTCTGAGCATCTGGAAGCTAGAACGAAACATATGGGCATTTTTTGTTCTCCTTCTTTAAACAGAGTAACTCTCAACAGCACTTTATCAACGCAGCCTTAAATTTTTCAACGTTCACTCAAAATCGCAAAATAAGCATGGACAGTAGCAGCATAAAGCAAAATCACGTAAATTTGAGCCTCAAGCGACAGTGCTGCTCGGAGTTCGCGTGCACGTCATCTGTCCTGTGTCACCTGCTTTAACGTGCGGGGAGGGCACTTACTCCTCTAGTCGCTTTGGCTAAAAGGAGAAGTATACGTTAACGGCAGAATTATACCTCTTCCATTTAGGGCCAGAGGCTATTTACCGTACTAGTACTATCTTTGACTAGATACAGCACACGTCATATTAATTTTGGCATGTTTAGCTGTTTTGTATTATAACCTACAGTATGAAGTTTCAAGGCAATGGCTACAAAGACGTCACCCTTATCACTAAATTGCAGGTAAAAATACATCACAAAATGGTTCAAATGGGTCTGAGCACTATGGGACTTAACATCTGAGGTCATCAGTCCCCTATACTTAGAACTACTTAAACCTAACTAACCTAAGGACATCACACACATCCATGCCCGAGGCAGGATTCGAACCTACGACCGTAGCGGTCGCGCGGTTCCGGACTGAAGCGCCTAGAACCGCTCCGCCAAAAAATACATCACCAAGACAGGCCATCATGAGATACCACGACACATTAGACTAAAACTGCAGGATACATTAAATGAATTCGCAATTGCGAATAGGGGCAACCATCAGCTGCAGAATGGATTGATGACAGCGAAAATTTGTGTCGGACCGGCACTCGAACCCAGTTTCCCGCTTATCGCAAGCGGTTTCCTTACTATTAGGCTATCCGTGCACGACTTACAGCACCACCCACACTTCCATATGTCGTCAACCATGCGTCTACGACCTGTACCCGTACTCCCATTATGTATATTCCCTTACAGGTCAGACGTTGTACTTGAAAGCCTCTTGCCCGGTATCGGAAGATAAATACGATATTGCAGTGCCTATGTTGTTCTGATTACGATGCAAAGTAAAACTGTCGGAGTTCGATGTAGTCTCACCAATTACAGAGTCTAAGGAAGCAGGTTAGCTTTATGCTATATGCAAATTTCTTGTTATTGTTTCAGCGTTGGGGACTTTCTTATGAATGTGATACAAGTATGTTCTGCAGTATTCGATGTTTACATTTCTCTGTGGTTACAAAACCAAGGTAGAAATAAACATTTGGCTATTTATTTCCGAATATGTGGCGACTTCTGGGTGTGTGGTTAGGCAGGAACCTGAGGACAGCTTTAACTGCTGCGAGTGAAATCCGACTACGGATATTCTCGGTCGTTCAAGCCATCCCCAATCGACTGATTCATCGCATTGATGGGCGGCTGACTTGTGTAATACACCGCTGTAAAAAGGAATTCGTGGGAATTAAAATCCACGTTGACATATAAGTTAAGTGATCGTTTTCCAAAAAGTCTGAATATTAATGGAATGCCACTTGTTAAGTCAATAATATAAACTGAAAGCAGTAACCTTTGATTATTATTATTACTGTGTTAAATAGCTATAAATGAAGCCGGCTGAGTACGACACGATGAAAACGTTTATACTACGGAGTATCACTTTAATTAGCGGTTTCTTTTAAGATAATTTTTTGACAAAACTACATACATTACCAGTGAGCCGACGTAGCTAGCCGGCCGGAGTGGCCGAGCGGTTCTAGGCGCTACAGTATGGAACCGCGCGTGCGCTACGGTCGCAGATTCGAATCCTACCTCGGCATGTATGTGAGTGATGTCCTTAGGTTAGTTAGGTTTAAGTAGTTCTAAGTTCTAGGGGACTGATGACCACAGCAGTTAAGTCCCATAGTGCTCAGAGCCATTTGAACCATTTGAACCGACGTAGCTGCTGCGATGAGTGCCCCATTCCTTTTAGCTAAAACACTCAGTAAATGGACAGTACTTACAACAACTTGGCGAAGTTCTTTGTGCTTTAATTGGCAGCTCTGCAACAATTACGAAACGCAGCAGCCAGCGAGAGATTTTTTTCCTTGAGAAATCGTAGTGGATGTCGTGAGACTTATACTGAACTTGAATTTCTTGACTTCAACAATTGAACGAACAACGAAATAGTCAGAAGTCAGATGAGTAGATCGCTAGTCTGTGTCACATGTGCTTGGAATTATGTTATGTCTTCATGCCTTGCGTGTCAGAATCTTTAAAATGGATAAGTTTATATTGAAATCCAAAAGGAATTCGATCGTGATGGTGACAGTGATATCGTATTGACAGCGTGTAGCAGTAAATAAATACACTACTGGCCATTAAATTTGCTAAACCAAGAATAAATGCAGATGATAAACGGGTATTCATTGGACAGATATATTATACTAGAACTAACATGTGATTACATTTTCACGCAATTTGGGTGCATAGATCCTGAGACATCAGTACCCAGAACAACCACCTCCCGCCGTAATAAAGGCCTTGATACGTCTGGGCATTGAGTCAAACAGAGCTTGAATAGCGTGTACAGGTACAGCTGCCCATGCAGCTCCAACACGATACCACAGTTCATCAAGAGTAATGACTGGCGTATTGTGACGAGCCAGTTGCTCGGCCACCATTGACCAGACGTTTTCAATTAGTGAGAGATCTGGAGAATGTGCTGGCCAGGGAAACAGTCGAACATTTTCTGTATCCAGAAAGTCCCGTACAGGACCTGCAACATGCGGTCGTGCATTATCCTGCTGAAATGTATGGTTTCGCAGGGATCGAATGAAGGGTAGAGCCACAGGTCGTAACACATGTGAAATGTAACGTCCACTGTTCAAAGTGCCGTCAATGCGAACAAGAGGTGACCGAGACGTGTAACCAATGGCACCCCACACCATCACGGCGGGTGATAGGCCAGTATGGCGATGACTAATATACGCTTCCAATGTGCGTTCACCGCGATGTCGCCAAACACGGATGCGACCACCGTGATGCTGTAAACAGAACCTGGATCCATCCGAAAAAATGACGTTTTGCCATTCGTGCACCCAGGTTCGTCGTCGAGTACATCATCGCAGGCGCTCCTGTCTGTGATGCAGCGTCAAGGGTAACTGCAGCCATGGACTACGAGCTGATTGTCCATGCTGCTACAAACGTCGTCGAACTGTCCGTGCAGATGGTTGTTGTCTTGCAAACGTCCCCATTTGTTGACTCAGGGATCGAGACGTGGCTGCACAATCCGTTACAGTCATACAGATAAGATGCCTGTCATCTCGACTGCTAGTGATACGAGGCCGTTGGGATCCAGCACGGCGTTCCGTATTACCCTCCTGAACCCACCGAATCCATATTCTGCTAACAGTCATTAGATCTTGACCAACGCGAGCAGCAATGTCGTGATACCACAAACCGCAATCGCGATAGGCTACAATCCGACCTTTATGAAAATCGGAAACGTGATGGTACGCATTTCTCCTCCTTACACGAGGCATCGCAACAACGTTTCACCAGGCAACGCCGGTCAACTGCTGTGTGTGTATGAGAAATCGGTTGGAAACTTTCCTCATGTCAGCACGTTGTAGGTGTCGCCAACCTTGTGTGAATGCTCTGAAAAGCTAATCATTTGCATATCGCAGCATCTTCTTCTTGTCGGTTAAGTTTTGCGTCTGTAGCACGTCATCTTCGTGGTGTAGCAATTTTAATGGCCAGTAGTGTAAAGGCCTCCCGTCGTGTAGACCGTTTCCCGGATGCAGGTCTTTCGAGTTGACGCCACTTCGGCGACCTGTGCGTCGATGGGGATGAAATGGTGATGGTTAGGACAACACAACACCCAGTCCCTGAGCGGAGAAAATCTCCGACCCACCCGGGAATCGAACCCGGCCCTTAGGATTGACATTCTGTCGTGCTGACCACTCAGCTACCGGGGGCGGACAGCGTGTAGCAGCAAAAGTGCTCCATCATCGGTAGTTTGTGACAGTGAAATCGCTGTCACTAAGGATTCCTATAATGCATTCGTTAAGTACGGCTTTAAGAATGGGTCCGTTACTCTAAAACTACTCAGATCTAATGAAAAAAGTAATCTGCATATGTGTTAAGTTAGTACAAATAGTTCTATGAAAAACTGAGCAAATATTCTGTCGTCATTTAGTCGTTCTAAAACAAAAGAAATGTAGGCTGCTGTTGTCTGTTTAAGAAAAATTTTTACTTCAGTATTGTTCTTGGTTTGCCAAGAATTGGCCTTACGTGGTCATGTTGATGTGTCTTCTAATTTTGTCAGCCTTCTGAAAGTGCATTCCGAGCATGTACCCGAACTGAAACTATGGCTTAAACAGATTACTTACACGTGGGTGTCTCGTGACTTATTAATCAAATTGTAACATTGATAAGCATGGCTCTTCAGAGAATTTTGATTCAACAAATAAAATAATACGATTTATACGAGGGCGAGTCAAATGAAAACCTTAAATATTTTAAAAAAATATTATTTATTGTGCAGAAGTGGTACAAAGCTGTACCACTTTTCAACATAATATCCCCCACGCTCAATACAAGTCCTCCAGCGCTTACAAAGTACATAAATTCCTTAAGAAAAAAATTCTTTTGGTAGTCCGCGCAACCACATGCAAGGCGTGGCGTACCTCTTCCATCAGAACGGAACTTCTTTCGTCCCATTGCGTCATTCAGTGTCACTCGGCGGTTTTCCTTCACTGTGGCTTCAACTGCTGCAATGTTCTGTGGAGTACAACTCGTTGTGCCTGACCTTGACAAGGAGCATCTTCCACTGAAGTCATACCATTTTCGAACTTCCTACTCCATTCGTAGACTTGCTGCTGTGACAAACATGCATCACCATACTGAACCTTCATTCGTCGATGAATTTCAATAGGTTTCACACCTTCACTACGCAAAAACCGAATAACAGAACGCTGTTCTTCCCTGGTGCAAGTCGCAAGTGGGGCGGCCATCTTTATACTGATACTGCGACGGTATGTGTGCATCTGCACTATGCTGGCACCTACAGGCCATTCTGCACGCTGTTTGTAGCACGCTTGCCAACTTACAGGATAACGACGCGAAATTTCGATTTGTTATTACAAATTTAAGGTTTACATTGGACTCACCCTCGTATGAATTAATGTTGGACGAGACATCGAATATAACAATTAAGGTGCGTTGTCCAAGGCGCGACAGCGGTTTGCGGCAGCGAGAGACCCCACGGCGAAATGGGCTGCCTGGTAATCATATACGGCGACGCGAGAGTTTCGTCCGCAGCCGCCACTTTTTCTCAAGGAACAGCCCAAGCGCAGCTGCGACACCAGCGCCAACGGGATGGAGAGATGCGAGGTCGAATTGAATCTGACATGGAACTACTTAGATATTTTACTACAAGAAGAAAATAACACTTTAATATTATCGTGGTTCCTCAACTGGAACAAGAAGAAGAAGAAAAAGAAGAAGAAGATTAATAATATTTTTGCGGCTCATGACAGTGAAAGTTTTCATAACGTTTTGATTAACAGGCACCATGTAAACGACACTAAATTCAGACTTTATTTTGGGCTAGTTTGCGTATATTTTGTACATTCCAGAGTAAAGGTGCAACCTGTTCAAGAAACCCACCAGTGCGGCTGAAAAACTCGCAGTGACGCTTATTTTCTTCTGTACTACGCAAATTTTGGGGTAAAATTATTAAAACAACTTCTCTCTTTGTCACAGTTCTAATAGTTTAAAAACTCGTAACGTTTTAACCCATAATTCCTTATTTATTATTAAGAACGAATGTTTTCCGATGGGAATTGAGCCCCTTCCTGCTACATGCTATCACACTTTTCCTTTAAGATGAAAACAGTGAAACGTTTGGAAAAAGCTATTAATTAACACTCTTCCGTATCATTTAGGTAATAACTTCTGCATTGTACTGAATCACTATGATAAAAGCCCTTATTTCTCTCCCACCGTCAAAATGGTTCAAATGGCTCTGAGCACTATGGGACTTAACATCTATGGTCATCAGTCCCCTAGAACTTAGTACTACTTAAACCTAACTAACCTAAGGACATCACACAACACCCAGCCATCACGAGGCAGAGAAAATCCCTGACCCCGCCGGGAATCTAACCCGGGAACCCGGGCGTGGGAAGCGAGAACGCTACCGCACGACCACGAGATGCGGGCTCTCCCACCGTCGACAGGTTTACAGCAACGAAGAGAGAGAGAACGTAATATAAACGGTATTCATTAAAATAGCAAGCTGCTTTTAAGAGAGTTACAAAATGTAGCAAAAAATTAAACAACACTTTAATTTTATTTTAAAAAGAAATACATCACGTACCTAAGAACATCATTCTCAAACAATATCAGCTTGTTCTGACATTTTTAAACTTCTCATTTTTAAATTCCATATGTTTTTTTGATTCAATCAAAATAGTGAATGGGGTATTCTCAGTGGAAATAAATTTATACGACGGTTGGAACTTAAATAGTGCCAACTATTCATGCACAAACGGTATAAAAGAGATACATGTTTGCACCTGCTACTGTCCTTCAAAGTAGTCACCAGCGTTGTGTAGAACCCGTTGCCAGCGATGTGGAAGGCGTAGTGTACCTTTAGCAGAATCTGTTCTGTTGATGGTGTGAATGGAGCGGTCTACTGCCTGCAGAATCTCTGGAACAGTTCTGAAGCGAATGCCACGAAGTGGTTCCTTCATCTTCGGAACCAAACCGAAGTCACAAGGACTTAAGTCCGGGGAGTATCGTGGATGGTACAGTACTTCTCCCCATTCCCATCTACCGAACAGAGCAGCCACAGCTTGCGCTTATGTGCCCGCCCACTGTCGTGCAAAATGATGGCTGGGTTGCGCAGAAAGTGTCGCCGCTACTTTCGCAAAGCTGGTCGCAGGTGATGCTCCAAAAACGAACACTAATACTGTTCTCTGACAGTCTGCCGTGGAGGAACGTAATGCCTTAGGATAAAACCATCACAGTCGTACACGGGAATCGCCACAACTTTAGATCGCTCCATTCGCACCATCAACTGAACTGGCTCTGCTAACGGTATACTCGTACTACGCCTTCCACATCGCTGGCAACGGGTTCTCCACAATGCTGGTGACCACTTTGAAGGACGTAACAGGTGCAAACATGTAACTCTTTTGTATCGGTTGTGAATAAATAGTTGCCACTATTTAAGTTCCAACCCTCGTATATTCCTTCGTAGGCGCCTCTACGTATTTTATTTTCAATTCTGCGGTTGCTTTCTCCTTTTCAGTCTGTCTCTTTTTTTTTTTTTTTTTTTTTTTTTTTTTTTTTTTTTTTTTTTTTTTTTTTGAACAGAAGATGCGTCTTGTGCTCAATACTCATTTTCTTCCTCTTCCTCTTACGTAAATTTGCGTCACTGGGATCAAGACCTTTGTTTATCTGCACGGAAGTTGACTGTCCATCTGAAACAGTTAATGAAGCTTGTGTCTCTCTCTGATCTCAGGCTCTCCCAGGTTAAATGATAGGGATACAACTTCTGTATAGTCTCTGGAATCAGTCACAGTGCTTGAAACAATACTGTCGGTCTTTTCTTCCGACTAGAAGAGTCAAATATTGGAGACAGATCTGCAACATAATATTTCTTGTTTTCGTTGGTCAAATGTATCAATACAGTGCTTGCAGAAAGTTTAGGGACACATCTAAATTTCGTTGAATCCACATGTGTCACCTAAGTAACAACATTTCAGTCCAGTGTTGTACATGATGTTATTAGAGATCTGAATTACGAGTTTACAGAAAAATTTCAGTGCTCTAGTTCTAGTACTTATGGAGATTTTTAACGTTTTTCCGTTTTGTAAACAGAGCTAAAAAAATCCTATTTTCCTTCTAAACTTTTTTCTTTCTCTAAAATTGCTAGTTATACTGCTATTAAATTTTAAATGCCGCTTCATTACGTCAAAGTAATCACAAGAATAATAATACAACATGGAAAAAATTCCTACTGATGTGGTTACCTCTCAGACAAGATTATTTTTTAACTACGCTGTAAGAAGTACTGCCACCAGCTCCAAGCTTTCTTGAAATGATTTTATGGTACCCATACTGGTTTCAGGCCTGACCGATTGTCATGTGGTAGCGTTGACTTCTTTTACAATTGCGTCATCCTGAAAAGCCCTCCTATAATATGTAAAGGAGGACTTTTCAGGATGACACAAATGTAAAAGAAGTCAACGCTACCATCTGACGATGGACTCAGGCCCGAAACTGGTAATGGTATAATAAAATCATTTCAAGAAAACTTGTGGCTGTTGGCAGTATTTCCTACAGCGTAATTTACGAAAACAGCTGCAGTGTTCTCCAACCAAAATGGATAAAATATTAAAATGATTTTCCCCCTGTGAATTCGGTGGCAAAAGTGGTCAGTTTCGTTCCGCGATAACTACCGACTGGCAACACTTAGACGAATGCATTGACCACGCATTTGTTTTCTCCGTGTCTTCTTTATAATGAATAAGCAATCAAAATGCGTCTAACTGTTGCCAATCGGGAGTTATCGTGGAACGAAATTGACTGATTCTGCCACCGAATTTAACGGGGAAAAATTTGTTTGAGAGACGACAAAATGAGTAGCTAGTATTTGTATGATTTCTATGCTGTAATGAAACAGCAGTAAAATTTTCGTAGGTGTAGAAGTAGCGGCTTTCGAGAATAGTAGCATTTTATTCAGAAAAATAGGATTTTATAGTGTTCGTATTTGTATGATTTCTACGCTGTAATAAAACAGCAGTAAAAATTTCATAGCTGTAGGAGCTGCAGTTTTCGAGAAAGAAAACATTTTAGTCAGAAAACAGGACTTATTACATCAGTTACGAAACGGTAAAACATTCCATTATTAGAGCGACAACAGTGAAAATTAACTGAAAACCCGTAATTAACATGTCTAATAACACCATGTAAAGCATTGACTGAAATGCCGTTACTTTAGGGATTCAACGAAATTTAATCCTGTTCTCAAATTTCCTGCAAGCGCTTTAACAGCACAAATTTACTTTTCTCAAAGCCAAAGAAGTGGAAAGTATTGGCAAATGGAAGTTCTATGATTAAAACCAAGAAATTTACTTATTGTCTTCCGTGTTGAACTGTACCCAGGAAAACCTAGTGATCATACAGAACCCATTTCTTTGGTTTCACTGAGACATTTGATACTGTTCCAAGCGTTATTTCTCTTCTATTTCCACGATATGAGTCCCTAACGTTTCTCCACATGTTCTTGAAAATATCATTTAAATGCCACGAAACATAGACTTATTAAAAATAAGAGCGTACTAGCTTAACTACCTTTTTTTCAGGTTTTCAGCTACAGGAGAAACTTTCCCATCTTTAATACACTACTGGCCATTAAAATTGCCACACCAAGAAGAAATGCAGATGATAAACGGGTATTCATTGGACAAATATATTATACTAGAACTGACATGTGATTACATTTTCACGCAATTTGGGTGCACAGATCCTGAGACATCAGTACCCAGAACAACCACCTCCCGCTGTAATAAAGGCCTTGATACGCCTGGGCATTGAGTCAAACAGAGCTTGGATGGCGTGTACAGGTACAGCTGACCATACAGCTTCAACACGATACCACAGTTCTACAAGAGTAGTGACTGGCGTATTGTTACGAGCCAGTTGCTCGGCCACCATTGACCAGACGTTTTCAGTTGGTGAGAGATCTGGAGAATGTGCTGGCCAGGGCAGTAGTCGAACATCTTCTGTATCCAGAAAGGCCCATTCAGGACCTGCAACATGCGGTCGTGCACTGTCCTGCTGAAATGTAGGGTTTCGCAGGTATCGAATGAAGGGTAGAGCCACGGGTCGTAACACATGTGAAATGTAACGTCCACTGTTCAAAGTGCCGTCAATGCGAACAAGAGGTGACGAAGACGTGTAACCAATGGCACCCCGTACCATCACGCCGGGTGGTACGCCAGTATGACGATGACGAATACACGCTTCCAATATGCGTTCACCGCGTTGTCGCCAAACACGGATGCGACCATCATGATGCTGTAAACAGAACCTGGATTCATCCGAAAAAATGACGTTTTGCCATTCGTGCACCCAGGTTCGTCGTTGAGTATACCATCGCAGGCGCTCCTGTCTGTGATGCAGCATCAAGGGTAACCGCAGCCATGGTCTCCGAGCTGATAGTCCATGCTGCTGCAAACGTCGTCGAACTGTTCGTGCAGATGGTTGTAGTCTTGCAAACGTCCCCATCTGTTGACTCAGGGATCGGGGCGTGGCTCCACGATCTGTTACAGCCATGCGGATAAGATGCCTGTCATCTCGACTGCTAGTGATACGAGGCCGTTGGGATCCAGCACGGCGTTCCGTATTACCCTCCTGAAACCACCGATTCCACATTCTGCTAACAGTCATTGGATCTCGACCAACGCGAGCAGCAATGTCGCGATACGATAAACCCCACTCGCGATAGGCTACAATCCGACCTTTATCACAGTCGGAAACGTGATGGTACGCATTTCTCCTCCTTACACGAGGCATCACAACAACGTTTAAACTGCTGTGTGTGTATGAGAAATCGGTTGGAAACTTTCCTCATGCCAGCACGTTGTAGGTGTCACCACCGGCGCCAACCTTGTGTAAATGCTCTGAAAAGCTAATCATTTGCATATCACAGCATCTTCTTCCTGTCGGTTAAATTTCGCGTCTGTGGCACGTCATCTTTGTGGTGTAGCAATTTTAATGGCCAGTAGTGTGTTTTGTTTACGAATCTCTACAGAGTACATCAGCAGAAGTATGGAAGAAGTACCGTCCGCATTTGTGTACAAACTTCCTACTACCTATTTCCACTCCCTTGAACAGAAAAACTTTTGGAGCAAGTAAGGGATTTTTTCGACCAAAAGGCAGTTTTCCAACTGTGACGGTACTTGAACAAGGCGCCCTTGTGCTTGTGAAGCTTTAAATCTAAACACAGTGATACTGTGAGACTAACTCACAGAGCATTACTTTCTGTGAGTGTCTCGTTGGAGTTTTCTTTGCGTAGGCATCATACGACAACACTAGGTAGAACACTTCCGTCGCCGCACTGGTCACTGGTGCGGCGCTGCGACGGCATCCACACCAGTCGCGCGTTGCAGCCCAAACTCTAACTGCGCATGCGCGAACAGTTTGCCCCTTTCGTCGCGAGGGTTCCTGTCGCTGGCGCAAGCTGCTGTCGCACCTTGGACATGCACGTTTAGAGAACTAATGTCTGTTTTTTTTTCGTACTGTTGACAAAAATTTTGCTGTTCGTGAGTTGTTTTGTATTTATTATGAGATATCATTGACGGACTCAGATTCCCTGTTTCAATCTGTGAATGATATATTATTAGGATACTCCATTTCTGTGAAAAATTGTGGTGGTCAATGCTATGGCGGCGCAACAGACGTTAGCGGTTGTCTGCAGGGATTATAGTCACGAGTAAAATAAATTGAACCCAGGACTATTTACGTTCACTGCTTTTCTCATTCCTAAATTTAGTTTTCAAGACTCATTTAACAGAATTCTAGTATTAAGAGATATTCTGTCAATTGTCAAATATTTGATTTCATTCGTGGTACCCCCAAGAGGCTAGGTAAAATTCGGACATCTTAAACAATTGCTTTCAAATTCTCATGACAATGAAGCAGGTCAAGTTTTAAGACCGTTCTGTCCAATGAGATGGTGCATGCGTGTTGTGTCTCTGTTGTGAAGTTCTTTTGCCATTTATTAATGTTACGAAAGATGAAAGAAATGATGCTGGTGCAAAAGGTAAAGACTGCAAAAATTTGAAACTCTGTTTCACATCAAAATGCTAATTTTTGTAATCGAAAGTATAGAAAAACTTAATGCAGTACTTCAAAAAGTTTCATTGAATTTCCGCCTTGTTCGTAATTCTGTAGATGCTGTTTGTCTTCAATAGCAGGAGCCAGAAATACAGATACATTTTAATCACTTTGGGAACATGCTAAAGAAAAGTTTGATGCATTGCAGTTAAGAGTGCTCACTGTTTCACGCCCTAGAGAATTGCCATTAAAATTAGGAGGTGGTGACAAGCATAATTCATCAGATATTCAAGAAAAGTTGTGAATTTTATTTTTTGGGGTGGAAGATCAAAAAGTAAGCAGCTTTAAAAGCAGATATCTGCTGAAACAATGTCACATCTTGTCAAAATATAATAGTTTTAATTAGGCAAAGAAGATAGTAATTACCTTACTTCTTTCTCTCCGTCCGAACATGCAATGGAAGGCCCAACGGTACCGGCCGGCCGCCGTGTCATCCTCATCCACAGGCGTCACTGGATGCGGATATGGAGGGGCATGTGGTCAGTACACTTCTCTCCCGGCCGTATGTCAGTTTACGAGACCGGGGCCGCTACTTTTCATTCAAGTGGCTCCTCAGTTGCCCTCACAAGGGCTGAGTGCACCCCGCTCGGCAGACCGGATGGTCACCCATTCAAGTGCTACCACAGCCCGACAGCGCTTAACTTCGGTGATCTGACGGGAACCGGTGTTACCACTGCGGCATGGCCGTTGACTTACTTATTTCCACGGCGACGATTTCGACTGTGTAATACTGACTCTTCATAGAGATAGTTTGTTGGATGTAGTAAAACAGCATAATGTTCACTAGATAACTTAGAAAGTGTAGCGCAATACTTGAGTAGGACAGAGGATGGCAAGGGTGTAGCTCTGAAGAACAAGATACCAGAATATGTAAAATCATTGCGACTTCTTTTAAAGACAGCTGTACCCACGAGTACTGCAGAACGTTCGTTTACTGCACTTCGAAGACTGAAAACTTACACCAGACCAACCGTGAACCAAGACCGGTTAAATCATGTAGCATTATTGAACATCCATTCCGATCTCTCGCAAGGGAACTGAAACTGGAACCTCTAATCAACGAATTCCTCAGCAAAACAACTGTCAGAAGCAGCACTTTCCAGTCTCCCTCTGTTCAGACGAGTGATCATGTTTTTTAAATTACTTTTGTAGCATTTACATTTACTATAATTATACGGGGGATAATTATGAGTTTCAGAGTGTAACATGGTGAACATACTCCAAGATATTCAAAAGTCGACACCTACGCGGGTGGTTATAATTAAAGCTCAGCTACTCACGAAGGTCCATTGTGGGTTGTAATCATTGTATGGCAGTGAAACCTGTTAGATATGCCAATGCGCTAATGCAGAACCGATTTACGCCGGAAAAAAAATAGTCCCAATTTTGGCAAGCAGGTGCAAATCTGGCGTTTTACAGCATTTCGTCAACGTCTCCGGTGCTCAAATTGAACCAACTGTGTAAAATTAGGAGGTTCAAAAATGGTTCAAATGGCTCTGAGCACTATGGGACTCAACATCTGAGGTCCTCAGTCGCCTAGACTTAGAACTACTTAAACATAACTAACCTAAGGACATCACACACATCCATGCCCGAGGCAGGATTCGAACCTGCGACCGTAGCAGTCACGCGGTACCGGACTGAAGTGCGTAGAACCGCACGGCCACCGCGGCCGGCAAAATTAGGAGGTGGTGACAAGCATAAGTCATCAGATATTCAAGAAAAGATGCGAATTTTACTTTTTGAGGCAGAGGATAAAAAAGTAAGTAGCTTTAAAAGCAGATATCTGCCGAAACAATGCACATCTTGTAAGAATATAACAGTTTTAATTAGGCAAAGAATATAGTAATTACCTCACTTCTTTCTACGGTGACGATTTTAAAAAATGGTTCAAATGGCTCTAAGCACTATGGGACGTAACACCTGAGATCATCAGTCCCCTAGATTTAGAACTACTTAAACCTAACCAACCTAAGGACATCTTACACATCCATGCCCGAGGCAGGATTCGAACCTGTGACTGCAGCACCAGTGCGGTTCCGGACTGAAGCGCCTGGAACCGCTCGGTCACAGCGGCAGGCGGTGACGATTTCGACTGCGGCACTTAATAATAAAACCAGCATTATGCCTTTTTCACTTGTTCAATGTTTTCTGCCCACGTTCCGTTCTTAATTCTTTATATATGGAAACAGTTCAATACGTCATTCTTCAGTTCACAGCGCCAGATTTACACTACTGGCCATTAAAATTGTTACACCACGAAGATGACGTGCCACAGACGCGAAATTTAACCGACAGGAAGAAGATGCTGTGATATGCAAATGATTAGCTTTTCAGAGCATTCACACAAAGTGGCGACACCTACAACGTGCTGACATGAGGAAAGTTTCCAACCGATTTCTCATACACAAGCAGCAGTTGACCGGCGTTTCCAGGTGAAACGTTGTTGTGATGCCTCGTGTAAGGAGGAGAAATGCGTACCATCACGTTTCCGACTTTGATGACAGGAGCGCCTGCGATGGTGTACTCAACGACGAAGCTGGCTACACGAATGGCAAAACGTCATTTTTTCGGATGAATCCAGGTACTGTTTACAGCATCACGGTGGTCGCATCCGTGTTTGGCGACATCGCGGTGAACGCACATTGGAAGCGTGCATTCGTCATCGCCATACTGGCTTATCACCCGGCGTTATGGTATGGGCTGCCATTGGCTACACGTCTCGGTCACCTCTTGTTCGCATTGACGGCACCTTGAACAGTGGACGTTACATTTCAGCTGTGTTACGACCCGTGGCTCTACCCTTCATTCGATCCCTGCGAAACCCTACATTTCAGCAGGATAATGCACGACCGCATGTTGCAGATTCTGTACGGGCCTTTCTGGATACAGAAAATGTTCGACTGCTGCCCTGGCCAGCACATTCTCCAGATCTCTCACCAACTGAAAACGTCTGGTTAATGGTGGCCGAGCAATTGGCTTGTCACAATACGCCAGTCACTACTCTTCATGAACTGTGGTAACGTGTTGAAGCTGTATGGGCAGCTGTACCTGTACACGCCATCCAAGCTCTGTTTGACTCAATTCCCAGGCATATCAAGGCCGTTATTACGGCCAGAGGTGGTAGTTCTGAGTACTGATTTCTCTGGATCTATGCACCAAACTGCGTGACAAAGATAATCACATGTCAATTCTAGTGTAATATATTTGTCCAATGAATACCCGTTTATCATCTGCATTTCTTCTTGGTGTAGCAGTTTTAATGGCCAGTGGTGTAAACATGATATCCAAAACTGGAACTATCTTTTTTCTGCTTAAATCGGTTCCGTATTAACGCATTAGAATATCTACCGAGTTACGCTGCCAATAAATAAGTACAGACCTCACTGGACCCCTTTAAGTAGCTGTACTTTAATCATATCCACTCGTATACTGGTATATGGCAGTTTATTTCCTTCCATATGCAAAGATCAGAAAGAGACAGATACTTCACTTGTTACAACGAATGGCACTTGCGGTTTTTATATTTCTGGCACTAACGACATGTAAAGGGAGAAGTCGGGAAACCTGTTACCTCGGTCGCGAGGAGAATAACTCTGAATAACGGTTTCCGGGGAGAGAGAGAGAGGGTGGCTTGCCGCACGCTCGGGAGAGGGCCCTGGGAGCGCTGGACACAACAAATTTAACGAGATCTCAGAAATGTTTGCCACGGCGTCTTTGCAACCCCTGGAACTATTATGTAGCCACAGCAGTCCTGGGAACTCTGAGGCTATTTTGCAAACGCGGAACGGAGGTGTGTCTGCAGCTAACAAACGCCGCACACAGCAAAGTTAAACCGATGTCAGAAACTTTTGTCACGACGCCTACGCGACCCCGGGATTTGTTATGGAACTATAGCGGCTTTTGGAGGTCCGGGGCCATTCTGAAAACACAGAGAGAAGTATTTTGGCAGCTGCTGAGTGTTACTTACGAATTAACTGTAAAAGCTGCGGTTGTCAGGCCTCAGTTGTAACAAGGAATTCATCTGCGTGGAGCAAGAAGAGGGGGGGGGGGGGGGGCTGGTTAGCATGGAATTGAGTCTCCAATGAGAGCTCGTCGCTGTGGTTGTTTATGAGACAGCCAGTCAAAAGAGAACAGAGCCCAAGATACGTGTAACGGGTACAGGAGCTGCGAAAGCAGCAAAGGCAGTCGGTGTTGGTCCAGAGTCGGGGCTGCGAATGAAAGTGTGAAATGCTGACTGCAGCTTAAGGAGTTTGATGAAGGCGAAATATCCTCGAAACTTCCTGGCAGATTAAAACTGTGTGCTGGACCGGGACTCGAACTCGGGATCTTTCACTTTCGCGGGCAAGCGCTCTACCAACTGAGCTATCCAAGCAGAACTCACACCCCGTCCTCACAGCTTTACTTCTGCCAGTACCTCGTCTCCTACCTCCCAAACTTCACAGAAGCTCTCCTGCGTACAACAAAATTACATTTAGATATAAAATGATGTGTTAAAGTGACAACCAAATTCACATTAACATCATTTGCTGGCAGATGACAAGCTACCTGTGCCCGATAAAGTACGCAGCGTCCTGCATAACTCTATAATGTAACATTGTGATAACGTCAACAACAAACAAAAACTGTTTTTTGGCCTAATTTTCGTAGATTAATTATTGCTTAATTGCACATTTTACAGATTTGAGTAAAGAAAACCCAGAAACTGTGGCACAAAGGTGCTGAAACATTTTTGGGTCTACACGAAAAAGCAGTGGTTTTGCATAACAGGCATACCATATATCCAGTAATTTTATCTGCAAACACGGTTAATGCAAGAGCAGCAAAAGCAAATTATGAAAATGGTTTTAGTTTTATCTGTAACAGCAAAAATTACATTTCATATGCGGACACTGTCACGAAACAGCCGTATTTCACCTCCAGAATACGCACTATTCAGTGTAACAACAGGAGAGTAGGATGCCTATTCGCTACCACTTCCACACTTTTTAGGTAACGTTTCTTGAATTCTAACGTTTATTTTCTCTTTCGAAGTTTTCTCTTGGCGTAATGTTTGTCGCGTTAACTGCACCTCTTGATCGATACCACATCACTCCTCTTTTCCGAAGTATGCAAAATACCCTCAGCATATTATGAGAGACTGGTGTATGTAGTGTTAGCTCGCTTTGAATTTAATCAGCGACGGAAACTTCCAACTCAATCCTGTCAAGCGTTGCTCACTTATTCGAACGGCGATAGTCGCGACGCTGAAACTGTTCGCTTGAATCCAAAGTTCAAGGGGTCTTATGCTAACTGTAGACTAGAAAGGTCATTATCCTCTACCAGAGAAGGAAGTCAGCTCTGCGACGTTTAACTCTTTAACACGAAACCTGTCAAATGACGAATCACATGAGACGAAAATAAATTTTTAAGCTACTCGGTATTTCCGACGTAGAGTTATAAAATGTGACCCTGCCAATCGAAGTTCCAGTTCCTTCCTTCTTTTATTTCTTCATTTTCTGACGCTGTGTTCTGAGTGAAGTAATACCTATGGGCTTCAGAAAGTAAGTTACACGTTCAAATTGATGGAGCACAGCAATCAGTCGTCCTTTTCTTTCGGGTTTTATTAAGCAAATCTAGATTTAAGCTAGCGCCTAGCCATTATCAATGCTAAAAAATACAAGAACTACATAATCAGTCGATGGTATAAAAAGATACAACTTGTGGCATAACCTACATCACTTATACATAGATTACATACCACTATATCATAGTATCACTGCATCTCCTAGTACGCCAGTCGACTCTTGTTCGGGCTTCTGTCACAATTCGTTGAAAACTACTCTATATAATGAAGGTAGGCTTTGCGGAGAACACATCGCTTGACTTTTTTGTGTTAGATTGAGGTACAGCGTCACCAGTGTATCACAGTCTTACTGTCTTGGTGTAAGGGTAAATTTGTTCTATCCTGCAATGATGCCATTCCAATGACATCATTGGAGTGCACGTTGAAGGTGTGACGGTGGCACTTGAAGTCCATCCGCGCGGAGTGGCCGTTTGTTCTAAGGTATCATGTCACGGATTGTGCGGCCCCTCCCGCTGGAGGTTCGAGTCCTCCCTCGGGCATGGGTGTGTGTGTTGTTGTTAGTGTAAGTTAGTTTAAGTACTGTGTAAGTCTAGGGACCGATGAACTCAGCAGTTTGGTCCCTTAGGAATTCACAGCCACACTTGAAGTCCCATAACACCCTCCGGCGGTGGAAGTAATACCCATGGGCTTCAGAAAGTAAGTTACATGTTCAAATTGATGGAGCACAGCAATCAGTCGTCCTTTTCTTTCGGGTTTTATTAAGCAAATCTAGATTTAAGCTAGCGCCTAGCCATTATCAATGCTAAAAAATACAAGAACTACATAATCAGTCGATGGTATAAAAAGATACAACTTGTGGCATAACATGGCCCACGCAGTGGAGCCATATGTGAGGGAAGGGTGGACAACAGGTATCAAAACTACATAGGTAATGACAGTGGTGGTCGTATGATGGTCAACACATATCGAGTGATCGTATCAAGACTGACACTTCATTAGTGGCCATAACAGGGCTATCGTTTGCCATGTTCTGAATCTGATTCCTCAAGGACGGTGAGAGGAACAGGATGCTGGTGCCAGAGCCAGGGACTCGTGGTGCCAAAGTTTTGTAAGCCAGTGACCATGTCGCACAGGGCATCCACTTTGTTATAGAGACGCCATGTCTTCTCTCGAATGGACGCCTTCAGAGTTACCATATTTGTTTCCTCGCGGAGGGTAGCTACCCTTGGCAGGGGAGGGGCACGAAGGCTCCACCGAAGCACTTTATTTTGCAGGCGCTAGAGGGTCTGCATTCAGGAAGCACTTATAATGGCCCACGCAGTGGAGCCATATGTGAGGGAAGGGTGGGCAACCATGCGGTACAGTCGGAGCTTGGTTACTAGGTTCAGTTCCCTGCCGTTGAACATTGATACAACGCTTTTATCAGCTTTGTCGTTTTTGGGTGATGTATTCTACATGTCGATGGAAGAGCAGTTTTTCATCCATCTGGACACCTCGATATTTGGTATCAGGGGACCATGGGACCCAGACGCCTGCAATAGTGATGTTGTGGTGGTGGATTGGTCGCCGTTTGGTGAAGTACACTGCCATAGTTTTGGTGGCATTGAGAGCAATCATGTTTGAACGACACCAGGTCACTGTCGTGTCCACCCACTGCTGGAGACAAGCAGTGAGCTGGTCCGTGTTGCAGCCGCTTGTATAGTGCGCTGTATCATCGGCGTAGTGAGCCAGGTGGTGGTGTGGGATGACTGGCATATCATTGACATAAATGTTAAATCGGTTGATTGTATGGTGCCCCCCATATGAACTACATAATATGTAATACTCAAAGAAAAGCAGTTATATTCTCTACTAAAAAGCTTCAAATTTTCATAGGAATAACATAAAATAAAATACAAGTAAATTATTTACGTTGCTGTCTGATTTATCGCTACATTGAACAGTAAACATAGAAGATGTAAAAAATTCCAGATTCACGCCTTGTGAGCTTTTTTTTTTTTCCTTTATTGTTAGTTTCGAACCCGTACAAACAGGCAGGCTGTCAGCAGCACGTTACGCCGCTCTTCAGCCATAGAGTAGATAAATAAACAACAGAAAGAATACACAAATGTGACATAACGGTGGGTAATAAAACAGTAGACATATAAAGACAAACACGGAGCCGTTCACACTCGACGATAATCAACACTACAAACTGTTGTCACGATGCGCTAACACTGAAGATGGCGATGGCACAGGTGAACGATGGAGTGTGACGGTGAACACTGAACACTAAACACGACGGCACACACGAGACACTGATGGCGATGATCTCCGGCGCGCGAATGTCCACTGAGCGTGTGCGAGTCCGGGGACCTGCCAAGAGGGGAAGAAGGGTGAGGTGGGGGAGAGGGGAGAAACAAAGATGCCTTGTGAGCCAATTGTTTTGCTATTCTTTAAAACACATAGGTAACGACAGACTGGTAAAACCTTCTTTAAAAATATTTACAAAACACAAGGAGGCACATGCTGTATGCTGCGACTAATAGAATTTATTTCATTTAAATGTTTTTATCTTTTGTACTATTTTTCTCTTTATTTTATCATTGCGACGAGGTATATGGTTCCTCTTATCTGCTGGATAGTTCATAGACGCCACCAAATGTCAGCAAGATGGATAGTTAGTGTGACTTGCCGTTCAGTTACGGATGTAGAAGGTACTAATCCCTGTGCGACTTCAGACAGATCTAAATTGTAAATATAGTAAAACCAATATGCTGAATTGCTGTTATTAACAATGTACATTCATCTAAATTAACGTACCATGGAAAAAGTTCTGTAGATTCAATGTTATAACCATTGTACTCGTACAGTATTATGTTACTGGCTGCTTCATATTGGCAAGAGAGGATGAGCTATTTTGATCCTGTACACCTCCCGTAAACTCGACCCTCCTCACCCGCTCGTCTCCCCGATCCTCACCCACCCCCGCCCGCTGCCGCGCCTGTATTCCCATGTCGCACCCAGTCTCCATCTCTCAACCCTCGTTACCCTCTCCCAAGGTGGCTTCCGCCAGCTCCCCCTGCCTGATGATGTCCTCCTCCCCTGCATCTACCCCTCCTAACAACTTTGATCCTCCCCCCCGCCTCCTGTGTCCTTTCCTTTAGGCACCCTCCCTCCCCCCCTTTTCCCTTCCCTTCTCTTTCCTTTCCCCCCTCCCTCCTACCCTCTCACCCGGGCTTCCCCTCCCCCTTCCTCCCTCCCCCTCTCTCCTTTGCCCATGGCATCTCTGCTCTCCCCTCTCCCATTTCCCCTTCCTCCTCCTCCACCTCCTCTCTTGGCAGGTCCCCGGACTCGTGCACGCTCAGTGAACATTCGCGCGCCGGAGGTCATCACCATCAGTGTTTAACGTGTGTGCATCGTTTTGTGTTTCGTGCAGTTGCAGCTCAACTGTTCACATGTGCCGTCGCCGTTCTCTGTGTTTTGTGCGCCGTGTCTCCAAGTGCTAGTGTTTTTTTCGTCCAACGTGAACGGCTTCTTGTTTCTTGTTTTTTGTATCTCCATTTTTTGCCCGCCGTTTTTTGTATTGTATATATCACCTCTGTTCTGTTTATTGTTCCACTTAAGGCTGAAGAGCAGCGTACTATGCTGCTGACAGCCCGCCTGTATAGGTGTTTCAAATTACAATAAAGGAAAAAAAAAAACAAAATGAGCTATTTTGTCACCCTCAACCGTCACCTCACCTGGACCCCTCACCTCCTGCCCATCCAGCAGAAAGCCCATTCCCGCCTCCTGAAACTCCTGTCTGGCCGAACATGGGGATTACATCCTTCCACCATCCTCCACACCCATAAATCCTCCATCTGTACAATCCTCTGTTATGCCAACGTCTGTATCCCTCCCTCTCTCCACCGCGACACCCTCCATATCCTTCATCAGGGCAATTTCCAGCACCTCCCCCTCCCGGATGTTGAACTTCGCCATGACATCTACCCTTCCTTCCAGCTGTAACCTGGCCTTGTTGCCTCCCCTCCCCTTTTCTTCTCCCCTCCTTCTCCAAGAGCGGATTTTCCTCCTTTCCCCCCTGAGTCCCTGCATCCCCTCCTCAACTGTGTCCCTCCCATGTCCTTCCCTCCCCAGCCCTCTTCGTCGCGCCCTCATCCATCTCTCCCCTCTACCTTCCTCCCTCCCTTCTTCCCTTCTCCCTCATCTCCATACCCCTAGCAGATCCTGTGTTTTGCTCATCACCATCATCAGTGTGCTACATCAGTGTTGTGTTTGGTGCTGTTCTCCTGTGTGTCGAGAGCTGTGATTTTAATTGTGTGCTGGACTTGTATACAGTGTTACTGTCAGTGAACATAATGTGCTACGACATCCATTTTATGCTGCAGCCATACTTGTGTTCTTTTACTTGTCCCAGTATGTGGTTTTTGTGCTCAATACTTTTTAAGGTTTTTGTCCCCATTTTACAGTCACCCCCTTTTGGCCTGTTCTTGTCCATTAATTTCCCCCTTTTTTATATTTTTGTCCGCCATATTTTCTCCTTTGTAATTTTAACTGTCTTCTGTTGTATCATTATTGTCTTTTGGCTGAAGAACAGCGCATATGCTGCTGCCAGCCTTCCCTGGATGGGGAACTGAAATTCAATAAAGAAAAAAAAAAGGAGCTATTTTGTATCCCTTGGGTGAAACCCTTCACCGCTTACCAGCAAACAATTTGGTATCGCCCTAGAGCTTGGAAATAGATGCAGAACGTTGTCAGTAATGAGATATTGTGCGTTTAGAAGGAGGTTTTAATAGGAAATCTGGCGGAGAGTAGGTTATCGCTTCGTGTCAGGTATAGTACATTTGCTGACGTCCCACTAAAGGTATCTTTGGGAAGGAGATTATGACTAGATGTTGCAAGTAGGTTAGCTGCTATTACAAAGAGGATAACCTGTGACTGACAAAATATTAGCCACCTTCTTAAAAAAGTACAGTAGTCGCTTTGGAGCGCTGTAGATGGCGTAAAACTTGTATCAGACGATCATGTTACCCTCCACCATTGACATAAGACATGCAGGAAGTGTTATATTTATGCCAGTTGGCTTAATGAAATCAGCGCTGTAAGATAGGTAGGGGGAGACTTGGAAGGATGACAGAAAGGAGCTATCGTGTTTGGAGTGCCCACGACCACACCGTGCATGAAGCTGCCTGATTTGTGAGTGAATCAATGCAGACTGTCCAACGCATTGCTTTCGCTACGTTGCGACACACACTTTATTACAGAAAAAATATGGATACACTGTAATCACTCGATAGTTCATAATTCCAGTCCGTGCTGGGTCGTCGTGAATTGTAGAACACTCCAAGATCGTCCGGAGCCAAGCAAATTCGTCAATAATCCGAAGCATAGCAATCCACAACGTAGACCAGTGGAAATCTTGTAAACAGCCATGTTATGAAAGTGAAGTGTAAATGTTGTAAAGATTTTAGCGCAGCCCGGTTCGATGTGTCTTTCACCCACCCAGCAGCTGGGTTTTATCTCCAGCTTGACTTCAGCTACCAGGCCCACGTGACAGCCCACTGGCACCTCCTACCGGCTACCGGAGGTGTCTTTGATAATGGACACCGCAGGGTATCGACCTCGATATCAGATGATAGAGAGGTAGCAAAATCCCCACTTTAATCGGTGTGTAGGGACGGAAGCGTTCCGATCGGTTTCGTGATCGCCGTACTGGTAGGGGGCGAAATAGGTGGCCAGGCCAGTTGAAGGTATGCTGTCCATCTCGATGCTGGTGTCGCTGTGTCGTCTGCTTGCAGCGGAGGTGTGGTGCTGTTTGCTGTTGCTGGAGTCACCTTCAGGGGTGGTAGTGATTGTCTCAAGAAGGAAGGCACTAAGTGTGGGTGCAGCTGGTTGGCGTCTCATATCGGCGTGGCGCCGTTGGCGTCCACTAGGAACTTTTATCGTCTCCAGGCACATCTGATAACACCAGATATCCACCCTGCAATGTGTCCACCTCGAAGCACAGTGTTTACCAAGAGTCGAATGTGGGATTTGGTC
The DNA here is from genome assembly GCF_021461385.2 of Schistocerca piceifrons. NCBI lineage: Eukaryota > Metazoa > Arthropoda > Insecta > Orthoptera > Acrididae > Schistocerca > Schistocerca piceifrons. The sequence goes on from NC_060149.1 coordinate 277,949,307, forward strand.
CCATAAGTGGCCTGGGTGGGACATTGGCGTTAGCATGTTGTGCTGTTAGCCAATAGTGAACTGAGTAATTGTAATTGTTGAGGAAGAGGGAACAATGTTGGAGACATTGTTCCGTTTTTTTCTGGAAGGCGATTCTTAGGACAGGATAAGGAAATAAATGGTGTACGGTCCCTTACGAGGTTAAATTTTGTGTAATAAAGAAATATATCGAATTTTTGGATACCATAGATGATAGCCAGTACTTGTTTTTCGATTTTTACATAATTGTAATGCGCTGAAGTGAACGTTTTTGATGCGTATGTAATGGGTTGTTTGTGCCCATAGTCGCTTTTGTGAGAAAGAACTGCCCGAATGTCCAGATCAGACATGCCAGTTGGCAGAATAAGGCGTTTTGATGGGTCGTCGGAATTGGAGCTGACTTCAGATAATGTTTTAACTCGTGAAAAGCCTCCTGGCACTACTGTGATCGTTTATATTTTGCATCTTTCTTGGGTTGATTATTAAGGCATCTGGACACGCGGGCGGCATTTGGCGTAAATTTTGTATAATAATTTATGACACAAGATCTTCTAAGCGCATGGATTTTTTTCTATGGCTTTCATGTGTTACTGGATGGGTTGAACTCCTTTATGAATCAATGTGTTCCTTAAGCACTCCAATCTCTTGAAAGAAGTCGCCCTTTTGTAGGTTGCTCTTTAGACCATTTTGCTGTAGTGTTTTGTTTCTCTATCGTAGCGCCAATTACTAATATATCGTCCATAGAATTGATTGTGTTCGGAATATTTTGAATCAGCTGCTCCAAAGTTATTTTAAATTGCTGGTGCATTAGCTATTCCGAAAGGCAACCTATTGTATCACTACAATCCAAATCGAGTAGTGGTCACCACGAATTGGCGGGAGTGTTCTTCTAGCGGCAAAAGTAAATAGATTTCGGATAGTCCAGTTTCAGAAAAGTGTGACCCACCTGATAGCCTTGACATGAGTCCATCTGCCCTTGGAATGGGATAGATGTCCATTTCTAATTGCGTGTTTACAGTCGATTCAGGGATCCGTTTGGCTTCCGTAACACCACCAGTGGTGTTGCCCGTTGACTGGATGTAACAACTGTGAGGATGTCTTGTTGTATCAGACAATGTGTTTCGGGCTTGAGGTCATGTCGCAATACTTATGGTGCTGGTCTAGCTGTAAAGTAGTGAGATGCTGAAGAAAACTTGAACTGAATGTGAGCTACATAATTAGTTGCACACCCTAAGGATGCTGAAAAAAGGTCTGAAAATTCGCTGCATAGTGAATCAAGTTCGTCGAAGAGTACAAGTGTTGACACAATATTAATATTGTCTACTGTTTTAAAACCAAAAGATGAAAAAGCATCTATCCCAAAAAGTTTAATATCTGACGTGATGGCACAATCGAGAAAGTAATCGGACGAGCGACTTTTTGTACTACATCGTTACTGCGCAAAGATATGTGGTGTTTGCTGTAGGCTTGTAACGTTAGTGATATCGGCTGAAGAGACGGAGAACAAATATGATCATAGGTTTCTCATTTTTATTAGCAACTACTGAATTGGCATCAACAATGAATTTGATTAATTGGTTGTTGATAGTCAGCAGGAGCGAAAACGTTTGCGGTTGCACTGTGAAAGGGCTCGGCTGTGGCTGAAACGTGTTTACGCTGCTGCGGTGTTGTCGGTGCAACACGGTACCGCTTTTGCAAACTTCCGCCACGTCTCTTTGTTTACAGCACTGAGCACAGCGCGTTAGCCTATATTAGTCGTCCGCGATATTATTGCACCTGGGATTCAGGGCGCTTCGGTCGGCTTAGCGTGAGTTTTTATCGTAATATTTCACGAGAACTCGCTGAACCACTCGGTGGTGTGCGTACAATTGTCTTGAAATCATTCACATTGCAATGTGTTTTTCTTAATCTCCAATGTAATGGTTTACTGTAACGTCACCGCGTGTTTCCGATAACGGCCAGAGGAGGCCAAGTACAATAATATCGTCATAGGATAGTAAGTGCACTGTGTGCGCACATGTTTGGCAAAAGAAGTTGAGCACCGTGGATACCGCTTCCTCCTGTAGAGGAACTACGTAAAGACAGTGAGTCAAATATACGCCGCTGCTAATTTGTTGTTTGTGTTTTGTCCCTTAATGGGCGTCGGGGGTTTGAATTCTGAGTCGGGTGGTGAAGACAAACTTGATGTGTTCTGATTCCGATCACGCTTACTTTGGCATAAATGGGAACGCCGTTACTATATAGTATATCACTTCCATAAAAATTTGCTGTTCTATTTTTGATATTTTGAGCGGTTTTATAGAAGAAATGCTGTTTCCATCAACCTAGTGTTGTTGTGAATCTGACATTTCAAAAAGTTTTTAACACTTCTTCGAGAGTGGGATTAGCCTGCCACTGTGGCCGAGCGGTTCTAGGCGCTTCAGTTCGGAACCGCGCAGCTGCTACTGTAGCAGGTTCCAATCCTGCCTCGGGCATGGATGCGTGTGACGTCCCGTCCTAAGTTTAGTTAGGTTTAAGTAGTTCTAAGTCTAGGGAACGGATGACCTCAGATGTTAAGTCCCATAGTGCTTAGAGCCATTTGAACCATTTGAGAGTGGGATTTGTTAATTTCAGTACTATGCACAAACTTTTTTATCGAGAGCATATGCAATTATTAGATCACTTACGAACGATGCAGCATAGGATTGTGTACAGTTTTGATTTTAACGCAATAATCGACACTTACTCGCCAGTCTTTTCAGATCAGCTGCTCATGTAGCCTGTGACTGATGCGACTTTTACCGACAAAGAAAAGAAAATGTGTGAGTCTAGTTGCTACAACAAGTGGTTGCTCCTCATAATGCTTACAGAGGGAACTATGGACTTCAGGCAAATCCAAATACTCAGGTTTATCGGAAAGAAGTAATATTTGTAAAAGACACAGTGTTAAGGGTTTAGTAGACAGAGATATAGAGTCAAACGTCGAAAAAAGGTTTTTAATCGCCAAAGTTTCGATCAAATTCAACTTGCAGGATGCTTAATGGATATGGAGGTAGTGAATGATTGTGTATATCTCTGATTTGTGATCAGGAACACATCAATGTATGATAAAGAAATGAAAGACTAATCGTCCGAACTCACTAAAAACAACGTAGATGCGCTTGGTAGAATCATTGGTGTTCACCTGTGTTCTTGTACGGCTGCGAGACTAGGACCATAAAAGCTAGTGACAAGATCCGGATTGATGCCTTCGAGATGTGTTGGTGGCAGAATATGTTACACTTACAGAGAGAAGAACCATTGCTTCCATTATAGAAGAACTCAGCATCACAAAAAGTTTATTTTCGCATGTCAGCCATAGATACGTACTTCCAATTCATTGGTCACATTTTGAGAAGAGAAGAGGATAATTTAGAAAACACCATCTTGCAAGACAAAATCGAAGGCAGATGACCACGAGGAAGAGCAGTCAATGGATCAAACGAAGAAGATTACCGACTTACCTCTTCACACTATGTTAAGAAGTGCAGAAGATCCCTTTGGATGGAAACGCCTAGTTGAATATTTAATAACTAAGAAATAACTGAAGAAATGAGGTCACGGCAGTCAGTTCAAAATGGCTCTGAGCACTATGGGACTTAACATCTGTGGTCATCAGTCCCCTAGAACTTAGAACCACTTAAACCTAACTAACCTAAGGACATTACACACATCCGTGCCCGAGGCAGGATTCGAACCTGCGACCGTAGCAGTCGCGCGGTTCCGGACTGAGCGCCTAGAACCGCTAGACCACCGCGGCCGGCCAACGGCAGTCAGTAATGAGTAAATCGTCTTATGATGATGAGATAGCAGGAAAGTACTCTGTTTAGCAACGTCACTTATACTACGGGCCTGGAAGTGGGGCTGCAGACGTGTGTAATACGCCTCGATCGTCGTCTTCTGGGTGAAAGCGAGCGAATGGTTGTGGTGGACGCTATTCGGGCTTCATGAGCTGATGTAGTACAAGCTGTTGCTTCTGCAGTTGTTCTAGAGTTTCCATTTGAAGTTGCAGCTGTTACTCCCACAGTTTCATGAATTCTGGGTATATGATCCGTGAACTTAGTCTGTTGTCCTTACACAAGCACGAAGTTCGAGTCCTTGTCGCCAATATTACACCTTCTATGGTGCAACACCCTCTTTCTTACACAGAAAACACGAATACAATGTATTCACTTGACAGTTCACAGTTATTCTAGTCCACGTCGGGTCATTGTAAATTGCAGAACGCACCAAGAGAATTATTCATATCGTCCAGAGTCAAGTAAATCCGTCAGTAACCCGAAGCTCAGCGTCCGAAATGTGGTCCAATGGAAAACCATTAAATAGTCAGATCATGAAAGTACACTGTTGATGAGGTACAGACTTTAGCACATCACGAGTCAAAATTTGTTGCAGCCGTTCAAATGGCTCTGAGCGCTATGGGTCTTAACTTCTGAGGTCATCAGTCCCCTAGAACTTAGAACTACTTAAACCTAACTAACCTAAGGACATCACACACATCCATGCCCGAACCTGTGACCGTAGCGGTCGCGCGGTTCCAGACGGTAGCGCTTGCAGCCGTTCAGAGGCCGGGTTTTATCTCCGGCTTGACATAAGCGGCCAGGTCCATGCGACGATCAACTGGCGTCTCTTACTGGCCGCTGGAGGAGTCGCTGATAGTGGCCATCGTAGGATATCAAACTCGCTGTCGGATGATAAAACATTACGTGTTTACAAGGAACGGTATACAACTCACAATCATGTATCATAGCGAAAGAACATTGGTTATCCTTGAGGCATTCGAAAATGATTGGCACTGCAATTTATTTGGGTTCACAGGAACCATTTCGTGAACAAACAAATACAGATGTGCACACACCTTCTTCTTCAAATCCTATGTCTATGCACTTTTCCCATCGTTCTGGCAGCAACCGTATTTGCGTAGGAAATCATTCTTTGGGGGGCATCCCGACGCCACTGGTGGATAACTGTATGATGTTCGTCATTGGTGGTGAACGCCTTGCTCGACATGACCTGTTTCATTGCTTCGAACTGGGGACAGGCGCTAGGAGCCAGATCCGCCGAATATGGAGGGTGTGGGAGCACAGTAAACCCTATCATCGACAGAGTTGCTGTACCGATCTCTGTTAAGCGTCGTATTGGAGGGGGTCAATCCACCAGCAGTATCCCTTCTACATTTGCTTCTGCACGAATAGTCCCAGCAGTGACTTCTTGGGACGAAGGCTCCCTGCATACTTCTATTCCACAGACTGGCGTTTCTTTCTGGAGTCTCGTGGAAGAACCATCGCTCATTAACTGAAAAATGGTTCAAATGGCTCTGAGCATTATGGGACTTAACATCTGAGGTCGTCAGTTCCCTAGAACTTAGAACTACTTGAACCTAACTAACCTGAGGACATCACACACATCCATGCCCGAGGCAGGATTCGAACCTGCTACCGTAGCGGTCTCTCGGTTCCAGACTGAAGCGCCTAGAACCGCTTGGCCACACCGGCCAACCCGGACACTGAAGAAACGCTGCTAGTTTTGCACTATACTGTTGCATCACCTGCTGGTATATCTCCACAGCCGGCCGAAGTGGCCGTGCGGTTAAAGGCGCTGCAGTCTGGAACCGCAAGAGCGCTACGGTCGCAGGTTCAAATCCTGCCTCGGACATGGATGTTTGTGATGTCCTTAGGTTAGTTAGGTTTAACTAGTTCTAAGTTCTAGGGGACTAATGACCTCAGCAGTTGAGTCCCATAGTGCTCAGAGCCATTTGAACCATTATATCTCCACAGACTTATGTTTCTACGCAATGGTGAGCAAATGGGGTACCCGATGTGCACACACCTTCTTCTTCAAATCCTCATGGAGGATGGTGTGGAGGGCCCCCTGTGATAGATCAGTTGCCTTCTCTAGTTCATCAAACGTGATTCGCCTGTGCTCCGTTATCAAGTCATTGACACGTTGGCATTGTTTGGTATTCGTGCAGTTGCTGGACGCCAAGTACTTTTGCGTTTTTCAGCAGAGTCAAAAAATGGCTCTGAGCACTATGGGACTCAACTGCTGTGGTCATAAGTCCCCTAGAACTTAGAACTACTTAAACCAAACTAACTTAAGGACAGCACACAACACCCATCAGCAGAGTTCCTGGCGCCTCTGATACCCAGCGAAACACGGATCTGCGACTTGGTGCTGTTTCCCTACATATTCACCTCTTGTGAATGTCTGGAACAGTCATACCTTCCCCACAGAGAAACCACACTGTCCACTGCTGCCCACGCCTGTCTGCTTCCATGCTGTCTTATCGATGTACACCAGCGGACTCGCAAGCCGGAACAAGTTCTGCTGTAACGCGCCACCTATGGGAGGCAGCGACACCATCAGATGCTGCTAGGCAATAATAGTCTATTTTCACGTCTACATCGACACGTGTTTCAGACTGCTACTCTGCACGAGATGTTGTGGAAGTGCCAATCAAAAGATCCTAACTGACAGGGACTGGAGAGAAGTACCAAGCCTTGTCACTGTCAGTCAGATCAAACGTCACAGGAATTGCCGCTGTCAGGAAACGCAGGTCTATTTCAATCAGCTTCCACCAGAACATTGTGATTGGAATTTGCGTGGAATGGACAATAAAATCTGGTACCTCGCAAAAGGCCATCGCGCACAGCTTCACATAAAGCTTCATGTCTTCAGGGAGCCGAACAACACAGGAAATGGACAGTACCTGAATGGAGTTGTGTAGTGTGGTTTGATAAGTAATGATTTTGTATGTTTTCATATTATGTTAGCCATCAGGTGAACCAACGGCCGAATCATACGTTTAACACTGAGTTCGTGAAGGGTGTAGTTGAGGCCAGCGGTGGTTCTGTAATGTTTTGGCGGTGTTTTTTGTAGCGTGACTTGTGCCCATTCATTCTTGGTACTATGAACATGAACCAGGACGTTTATTTCAACATTGCTTGTGACCAGGTGTTGCCAGTTTTTCAACATCTTATTGCTGTAAACGCTCCTATCTTCCAAGACGACAACAGTTGCGGCTGCAAAAGAGCTGCACATATATCTTACTGAATTGATGAACACTCAGGGACTCTAGATGCCGCACTAAGTCACCCGATATTAATCAGACGAAATAGTCTGGAATTATTTGTAATGAAGGGTGAAACAACATTCCTACAATTTTGTAGTTCTACCCAATCTAATCATCAATGGGTGGCCTCAGGTGGATATAGGGTTCCCGATGGAGCTTGAGGAATCTCTTTCTCGCTTGATTGAGGCCATTATCAAAGCAAAGACGGTGTCATCATGCTGTCTTCTGGAGGTGATTAATTTTTTGTCCGATACTTGACCTTTGTGTGGTTCAGAATGGTTCAAATGGCTCTGAGTACTATGGGACTTAACATCGGAGGTCATCAGTCCCCTAGAACTTAGAATTACTTAAACCTAACTAACCTAAGAACATCACACACATACATGCCCGAGGCAGGATTCGAACCTGCGACCGTAGTGGTCGCGCGGTTCCAGACTGAAGCGCCTAGAACCGCTCGGCCACACCGGCCGGCGTTTGTGTGGCAAGCATGTATAATGTATCCGGTCACAGCGACTATTTTCGATTATCTGTTCACTTTAGGGCCCAAGGTAACATTCTAATTCAGTTTTAGGCTAGGAGATAGATTTCATCTGTTTGTAAAACATGAATTTGACATCTGATGTATGTATGTACAATCGATTGTAGGTTAAGAGGAATAAGAAGCTGTAATTTTGCTGCGAAGGTTGGCCGTGGTATTAAGACCATATTGTATTTTTTGTTAGAAAGGAAGTTCTGCAGAACGTGTAAAAAACCGTGGCATCTTTCTTCATGTTGCAGTGTCCGGCCGCTGTGGCCGTACGGTTCTAGGCGCTTCAGTCTGGAACCGCGTGACCGCTACGGTCGCAGGTTCGAATCCTGCCTTGGGCATGGATGTGTGTGATGTCCTTAGGTTAGTTAGGTTTAAGTAGTTCTAAGTTCTAGGGGACTGATGACCTCAGATGTTAAGTCCCATAGTGCTCAGAGCCATTTGAACCATTTTAACCATGTTGCAATAAGTCGACCATCATTTTGAAAAGTTGATGTGTAGTGTACGATTTCCAGAATGAGGTTTTCACTCTGCAGTGGAGTGTGCGCGGAGATGGGACTTCCACCAGATTAAATCTGTGTGCCGGAGCGAGACTCGAACTCGGGGCGTATGCCTTTCGAGGGCAAGCGCTTTACCGTGAGCTCCACAAGCACGACTGATGACCCCTCCATACAGATGTACTCCCTCCAGTATCTCGTCTTCTGCCTTTCAAACTTTTACAGAAGCTCTCCTGCGAAACTTGCAGAACTGGCACTCCTGGAAGAAAGGATAGTTGCGGAGACATGGCTTAGCCACAGCCTAACACTTGCCCGCGAAAAGCAAAGGCCCCGAGTTCGAGTCTCGGTCTGGCACACAGTTTTAATCTGCCACGAAGTTTCTGTGTGTTATTTCCTCGACAATATGAGATGGCCAGAGGCATATGTTAGGGTAGGATGTGCCATCAATTTGATGGCTGTGCGCGCGGCTTCTCAGATACAGGCATTGCTTTCCATTTTCGTGAGTACCACTAAACTCCAGATTTTTTTAAAAAGAAGCGAACTCCCAAGTATAAAAGAGCTTCGTGTGAAACCCAGATCGCTCTGTTCATACTCGAGAGCCAGAAAACAGTAGATACAGGCGCCCAGGTGGATCTCGTGTTCGTTGATTTCCGGAAGGCATTCGATAGATACAATTCCGCACTGCCACCTAATGAGCAAAATAATGGTGTACGGAATAACAGATCAACTGTAAGGCTGGACTGGAGAGTTTCTCGCAGACAAAACGCAGCATGTCATTTTCAACAGAGATAAGTATTTAGACGTTAAAGTAACTTCGGAATATCCCAAGGGAGTGTTATATGTCCATGGCATAATGAATAACGTGGAAAGTTCCATGAGACTTTTCGTGGATGATGCTGTTATATTCAGAGAGATCCCGACACTAGAAAATTGTTACGAAATGCAGGAAGATCTGCTGATGATCGACGCTTGCTGCAAGGAGTGGCAACTGATCCTCAACACAAATAAATGTAACGTACTGCGAATACATAGACAAAAGATCCTTTATTGTATGATTACAAAATTTCGGAACAATCATTGAAAGAAGTTACTGCCATAAAATATCTGGGAGTATGTGCACGGAATGAATTAAAGTGGAACGACCACGTAAAACAAATGGTAGGAAAGGCAGATGACAAACTGAGATTCATTGGAAGAATCCTCGGGTAATGTAGTCCGTCAACAAAGAAGTTAGCTTACAGAACCCTCGTTCGACCATTACTTGAATATTGGTCGTCAGTATCGGATCCATCCCAGATAGGACTGATAAAGGAAATAGAGAAGATCCAAAGAAGAGCAGCGAGTTTCGTACAGCTTTATTTAGTAAGCGCAAAAGCGTCACAGAGATGCCGAGCCAAATACAGTGGCAGACGCTGCGAGAGAGGTGTTCCGCATCACGGTGTGGTTTATTGTTAAAGTTCTGAGTGTGTACGTTCAGAGAAGAGTCAACAAATATATTGCTTCCTACTGCGTACATCTCGTGAAAAGACTGTGAAGATAAAATTAGAGAGATTCGAGTTTACACAAAGGCTCATCCGCAATCGTTATTCCAGCTAACTATTCGCGACGGGAACAAGAAAAGGGGAAAGTGACAGTGGTACAAAAAGTACCGGAATGTAGAAGTAGACGTAGAAACGTCTGATAACTCACAAATAGGTTAATGTGTAAAATATTTGACATTAAGTATGTGAGCGAGAGAAAGATTAGAAAAGGTTTGAAATTATGTTTGGCAACGGCCTTGCCGCAATGGATACACCGCTTCCCGTGGGATCACCGCATTTAAGCGCTGTTGGGCGTGGTCGGCTCTTGGATGGGTGACCATCCAGCCGCCATGCGCTGTTGCCATTTTTCGGGGTGCCCTCAGCCTCGTGATGCCAATTGAGGAGCTATTCGACCGAATAGTAGCGGCTTCGGTCAAGAATACCATCATAACGACCGGGAGAGTGGTGTGCTGACCCCACGCCCCTCTTATCCGCATCCTCCTCTGAGGATGACACGGCGGTCGGATGGTCCAGGTAGGCCACTCGTGGCCTGAAGATGGAGTGCTTTGAAATTATGTTTAAAGTTTGCTGGAAGTCACTAAGTGCTCTCATTATCAAAATCTGGGTGAGTATAGTTTGGGTAATTTGGGCTCCGTTTTTAGAAAAAGCTAGTTTTTCACGCATCTCAATATTTATTATGTCTTATCTCCTCAACTGTGTGTCGGGCAATCATATCATTTTGCAGGTACATTCAATGATGTACCGAGTGATAAAAAAGTCAGTATAAATTTGAAAACTGAATAAATCACGGAATAATGTAGATAGAGAGGTACAAATTGACACACATGCTTGGAATGACATGGGGTTTTATTAGAACCAAAAAATACAAACGTTCAAAAAATGTCCGACAGATGGCGCTTCATCTGATCAGAATAGCAATAATTAGCATAACAAAGTAAGACAAATCAAAGATGATGTTCTATACAGGAAATGCTTAATATGTCCACCATCATTCCTCAACAATAGCTGTAGTCGAGGAATAATGTTGTGAACAGCACTGTAAAACATGTCCGGAGTTATGGTAAGGCATTGGCGTCGGATGTTGTCTTTCAGCATCCCTAGAGATGTCGGTCGATCACGATACATTTGCGACTTCAGGTAACCCCAAAGCCAATAATCGCACGGACTGAGGTCTGGGGATCTGGGAGGCCAAGCATGACGAAAGTGGCGGCTGAGCACACGATCATCACCAAACGACGCGCGCATGAGATCTTTCACGCGTCTAGCAATACTATTTTTTGTTCTAATAAAACCCAATTTCATTCCAAGCATGTGTGTCAATTTTTACTTCTCTATCTACATTATTTCGTGGTTTATTAAGTTTTCAAATTTATACTGACTTTTTGATCACCCTGTATGTGGATACTGAAACTAAAATGTTTTGCGAATAGAGTTAGTAGTAAAAAAGTAATAAATTAAAACATCATGCCTGAAGCTGAAGTTCTGCTGCATTAACAGCAAATGTAGTAAGCGATAAACGGTTCTCCTTTCATGAGTTTGTGGGGGTGCCAGCGAGAAAAAATTTCGTGAAGGTTTGAAATTATGTGTAAAGTTTGTTGGAAGTCGGTAAGTGCTCGTTCTCAAATACTCGATGAACGCACTCTGGGCAAATTGCGCGCGTCAAGGCATACACACAGTTTCTAACTGTAATACTTGTCATACTGTGTTAAACCTTTAAAATAAAATTACTCCTTTTAATGCATAGACTGTGACAGCATTTTAAATGTTTAAATACTGTCAATAACCGTATGAAACATTGAAAAACAAATTTTTGTTGCCCCTGGAAACACTTAGATAGGCTACCTGCAACTGCGACCGAGCACTGTGTACCGGGTTGGCCGTTTGTAGTAAATATAACTGGGTCGACATTCATCGCTGATATTACGTTTGACAGGATATCTTAATCGAGCTGGAGTGTTTCCGAATCAACTGTTCTGCCAGTAGTTTGTTGACTAGAAACGTGAGATCTAAACTGCGCTCCGCAGGGCACGGCGTTTGTAGGCAACGCATGGAGGCGGTTTTTTGCGGGCTACGCCACGGTTCCGCGCAGCGCGCACGCGCGGACCGCAGCTTCCGGCGGCGCGTGAGGCGAGCGGCGACGACCACGTACCTGCGCCCTCTAAACAGCTGATTTGTATACATCCTTTGTGTTCTTCAAATGAGTACAGAATTAACATCGGCTCGCTGCCATGGCCCCTGTTGCCTCGTCGTACGCTTAGACGAAGCGCGTCCCTGTTGTCTTATTACATGAAGCAGAAAATTACTGTTATTAACGTGGCGCTGCTTGTTTTAGCGGCAGTATCAACAAACCGTGATGGGGCGTTGTGGCTTCCTTTGTGCGTGCCCCTCTCGCTGTGTTTCTCAGTTTTACTTCACACGCTGTTATTGCTCCCACACTCAACGAACGTAACGCGAGCATGAAGCGGTAGACGCCGTCTGGTTGATGACTTGAAACAGATAAGAGTTTCACATCAGTTCTTTTACGAATTTAGATTAGAGTCGATACTTTTACTTCCATATACCTATAATAAGAAGACCAAGGATGCAGAATATGTCACAAACGAAAAATACTTATCACATATTTACAATCAAGAGAGAGAAATGTTGATGTCTCTTCTCCAGATCGTAATTGAAATGGTCCTGATAGATGCGGAAAAAGTAAAAAAATCTTAAGGGGACCACACCGTGGTTCATGTCGAAAAAAATCGCTTTTCGCTTTTCATCATATTTCGATATATTATAGTTTTATTTAAGCACTCTGAAAATGATTTTGCTGAAAAAAAATTTTTCGAGCATTTAAATAGCATTTTCCTACCACGTGTGATTATGTGCCACACCCACTTTTCTGTCACCCATTGTCAACCCACCCACTGTCGACTCTAAGCCATATGGAGATACCATTATTAGAAAAATAGAATGTGTAGGCTATGTTCAAAAACGTTTGGGAACAAGGCTGAGAAAACTAACTGTTGATATGAGAGGAAAAAAATTAAAAGATGGAAAATTGTTGACTGGACAGGGTCGGTTAACTAAAACTGAAATAGAAAACTTGCAGGTATACTGTGGGCAGGCAATTAGGAGAAATAAAGAAAATCTGGAGGCAATGAAGAGAGTTGTTTGGGCCGTATTCTTCCATAAGTCCTCTGCTGATGGTAATCCATGTCATAGATTGTGTCCATCAGGAGAAAATTCGTGGTGCAAATACAATACGGCTCAGGCACCTGGCGAATCTTATTCTCAACAGCATTCTCTTCCTGCTGCTGTTATTACAGCAATTAAACCTATTTTCAGAGACTTGGCTTATCTTGACCTTCTAAGGAAATGTCTGCATGAGCAGACACAGGACCCAAATGAATGTTTCAACAGCATAATTTGGAACCGCCTTTCTAAAATTGAATTTGTGGGCATGCATACAATGAAACTAGGAGTTCATGATGCTGTTATGACATTAAATTGGAACGTGTTGGGTACTGAAAAAGCTTAGAATTAACCCTGGTGAAAATATGATCACTGGGCTGCAACATTGCGATAAAATGAGGATAGCCGATGCAGACAGGTCTGCATCTTAATATGGCCAAGAAAGGAAGACAAACATCCAGAAAGGTGAAAAAGAAGCTGGAAGACCTGCTAGATGCCAAAGAAGGGCCATCATATGCAGCAGGACAGTTTTAATTAACAGTAAGTAACAAATTTCAAAAGTTGTTTCTTTAAAGTCAAATTCCTGCAAAATAAAATTTTCAGTACATGTGCTCCATTATATCAGAAACTATCGTAGATAAATGAATGAAATTTTCAGAGACTCTGCATAACATGAAAAGCCACCTCTGCTACTACATTCATTAATATTCCCCCATTAGGAAGTACACAAAAAAATATTCTCTGCAGAAAAAACTTAATATTTTTGTTAATAAATTTAAAAAAGTATTTCTTAAAAACTATAAAATGGATAAAGTAGATTTTAGTACAGTTGACTTTATTAGCATCATGTAACATACAGTAAAAATATTAAGGTCCTGCATCAAGTAGTTTTTTCAGAAATGGATCAAATACTTGCCGAAATTAACATGGGTAAGATAGGTGGGGTGTGGTCCCCTTAAACATACACTGACGGAAAAAGTTGCAAACAAAAGATTAAAGTAGAGTAATGAAATTTCGGGAATACATTTGTCTAGGTAACATATTTAAGTTATTAACACTGCAGGATCACAGGTTAATGTAAGTGCAAGTTAAGCCATGCTGACACATTAATAACCATTGCAACCGCCAGAATGTTGTACAGGTGCCGGATGTCAGGTTGTGCGACGGAGTTCTGTGCCTGTTGCCCTTGGCCAGTCGATACAGGGACGGTTAAAGCTAGTTATGGATAACGTTGGAGTTTTCGTACAGTCATGTTCCATACGTGCTCGATTGGCGACAGATCTGCTGATCGCGCACGTCAAGGCAACATGTTGACACAATGTAGAGCATCTTGGTTTATAACAGCGGTATGTGGGTGAGCGTTATCCTGTTGGAAAACACCCCCTAGAATGCCGTTCATGAATGGCTGTATAACAGGTCGAATCACCAAATCGACGTACGAATTTCCAGTCAGGGTGCGTGGGATAATCACGAGAGTGCTCCTACTGTTATACGGAATCGCAACCCAGACTGTAACTCCAGGTGAAGGCCCAGTGTGTCCAGCACGGAGGCAGGTTGAGTGCAGGCCCTCAACTGGCCACCTTCTAACCAACACACGGCCATAACTGGCCCTGAGGCAGAACCATCTTTCATCGGAAACCACAACAGACCTCCACTGCCGGCCGCTGTGGCCGAGCGGTTCTAGGCGCTACAGTCTGGAACCGCGTGACCGCTACGGTCGCAGGTTCGAATCCTGCCTCGGGCATGGATGTGTGTGATGTCCTTAGGATAGTTCGGTTTAAGTAGTTCTAAGTTCTAGGGGACTGATGACCTCAGAAGTTAAGTCCCATAGTGCTCAGAGCCATTTGAACCGTTTTTGAGCTCCACTCCCAAGTCTTCTTCAGCAGTAACGCTGTTTCTGTGTTTATTTTTAATGTACAACTACTCAGAAAACACTATTTCACACATGTAAGTCGTAACAAACGGCTCCAAAATCCGGATTACTTGTTTCGAAAGAGAGGGGTAGAGTATTAGGTTTTTGTTCCCATCCAAAACGAAAGCAGAGGGTCTTTTTTTGGAAGTAACTTACATTGAACTGCCACTAGTCATGTCGACGAAAGTTTCTTTCGTAATTACTTCTTCTGGCACATTTCCTGAAAACGGACCTCTTATCCAGTCATATTTTTGGTAATTTTCGGAAAAGTACTTTCCGTAACTTTTTAAAGGACCTGTAAACCTTCCATGCGAGCTAGTTCATTGTCTTCAAAAAATGATGTAAAAGTTGGTAATGCAAAGAAGTTGTTGTTCAGCACTTCTGAAATAAAAAGAGTCAACTATCTTTTGAAAGGCGATATTTTGTTATCTGCTATGAAAGCTGTCGGGTCTCCTCCTTGTAGGCTCATATTCAAATTATGAAACCTGCCAAAATTATCAGCGAAACAGGCTGGTACTGTCTAGTTGACCACTGATCATCAGCAAAAAAATTCTTCGTGTAATATGTCTGTTTTTGTCGTTGAGAAACATAAAATCCTCAGACCTCAGTTCTAATGTTCTGTTTAATGTATTTCCACGAGAGGGCCATGCTACTTTAACATCTAGGAGCCTACTTATAAATTTACCTCCCATATCTTCACACAACAGCTTGAATAGCCGTGACTTTAGATCCCTTGACTTGACGAAGTTTACAATCTTTACAGCGTCTGTCAAAACAGTGTGAAGAGTTTTGGGGCTTCGAGCATATATACTGACGGAAAAAAAAATCACAACACCAAAAAATAATTAATGTACAGTAATGAAATTTCGGGACTACATTTGTCTAGGTAGGATATATAAGTGATTAACATTGCAAGATCACGCGAGATAAGCCATTACAAATGTGAAATGCTGGTACGGTAATAACCGGTGTAACCACTAGAATGTCGAATGCGAGCATGCAAACATGCATGCATCGAGTTATACAGGTGCCGGATATCAGTTTTTGGGGTTGAGTTCCACGCCTGTTGCACTTGATTGGTCAATACAGGGACAGTTAATGCTCTTTGTGAATGACGATGGAGGTGTCGCCAGAAGGTGTCCCATATGCCCTCGATTGCAGACAGATCTGGTGATCGAGCAGACGAAGGTGATAAATCGACACTCCGTAGAGCGTGTTGTGTTACAACAGCGGTATGTGGGCGAGCGTTATACTGTTGATCACCCTCCGGAATGATGTTCATGAATGACAGCATAACAGGTCGAATCACCAAACTGACGTATAAATTTGCAGTCAGGATGTGGGGGATAACCACGAGAGTGCCCCTGCTGTCTTATGAAATCGCGCCCCAGATCGTAACACCAGGTGTAGGTCCAATGTGCCTAGCACGCAGATAGGTTGCTTGTGGGCCCTCAACTAACCTCCTTCTATTCAACACACGGCTATCAGTGACACTCAGGTAGAGCCAGCTTTCATCAGAAAACACAACAAAGCTCCACCCTGTGCTCCAGTGAGCTCTCGCTTGACACCACCAAATGACGGTGGTTTCCGGTCAGTGAAATACACACTACAGGGCGTCTGGCTCGGAGCTGTCCTTGAAATAACCGATCTGTAACAGTTCATTTGTCACTGTGGTGCCAACTGCTGCTGAGATTGCTGCTGCAGATGCAGTACGATGCGCCGGAGTCTTACAGCGAACACAATGGTCCTCCCTCTTGGTAATACTACGTGACTGACGGACCCTGGTCTTCTTGCGAGCGTACATTCCCGTGATCACGACTCCCACGAATCATGTACAGTGACTAAATTCGTGCCAAGCTTTCTGCAATATCGCAGAAGGAACATATTGCTTGTCATAGCACTATTGTACGACCCCATTCAATCTCAGTGAGGTGTTGATAACGGCATCTTTATCGCTTTGAAGGAATTCTTGACTAACATCAACTCACCACGTCAAATCTCGAAGGTAACTAACGCTCACGACCGTTACAACGTGTAGCCGACCGCGGTGGCCGTGCGGTTCTAGGCGCTTCAGTCTGGAATCGCGCGTCTGCTACCGTCGCAGGTTCGAATCCTTCCTCGGGCATGGGTGTGTGATGTCCTTTGGTTAGTTAGGTTTAAGTAGTTCTAAGTTCTAGGGGACTGATGACCTCAGATGTTGAGTCCCATAGTGCTCAGAGCCATTTCGTTACAGCGTGTATTTAAAGCAAACCTGTTTTTTCTCCCTCATTGTGGCGCAGCTAGCGCCACTCTTATGCGAATGGCGCAAAATATGAATAGACATCATCTTTCAGATGTAGAAACGCGTCTACCAATTTTTGTTGCAATATCCGGGCAATCGCAGAGGGTGGGATTATTGGTAGTTGGGAGCTCCAACGTTGGGCGCCTTATGGGGGCCCTTAGGGACTTGGCTGACAAAAAGGGTAAGAAATCCAGTGTGCACTCCGTGTGCATACTGGGTGGAGTCATTCCAGATGTGAATAGGGTCGTACCGGATGCCATGAAGACCACAGGGTGCAGCCAACTGCAGGTAGTGGCTCATGTCGGTACCAATGATGTGTGTCACTTTGGATCAGAAGAGATTCTCCCTGGTTTCGAACGGCTAACAGAAGTGGTAAAGGTTGCCAGTTTTGCTTGCAAGATGAAAGCAGAGCTGACCATTTGTAGCATAGTCGACAGGATCGATTGCGGACCTCTGGTACAGAGCCGAGTGAAGGGTCTGCTTGGTGTGGGACCCTTACCAGATAGGACTGACGGGGTACATCGAAAAAGTTCAAAGAAAGGCAGCACATTTTGTATTATCGCGAAATATGGGAAAGAGTGTCACAGAAATGATACAGGATTTGGGACGGACATCATTAAAAGAAAGGCGTTTTTCGTTGCGACGGATCTTCTCACGAAATTCCAATCACCAACATTCTCCTCCGAATGCGAAACTATTTTGTTGACACCGACTTACATAGGGAGGAACGATCACCAAGATAAAATAAGGGAAATCAGAGCTCGTACGGAAGGTATAGGTGTTCATTCTTTCCGCGCGCTATACGAGATTGGAATAATAGAGAATTGTGAAGGTGGTTCGATGAACCCTCTGCCAGGCGCTTAAATGTGATTTGCAGAGTATCCATGTAGGTGTAGATGTAGATGTTTATGTCCCATAACTCCTTGGTGTTGCGATATTTTTCCGCCAGTGTATTTTCGTTCCACACATCGTCAAAGAGAAAATCAGTTTATATTGATTACATCACTATACTGAAGATGAATAGAAGTCATATTTTAAGTAACACGCACGTTATTTGATGTTATTAATAACGCATATATAATATATAGCGCTACTAGCGCCACTCTTATGTGAATGGCGCAGAATCTGAATAGACATCATCTTTCAGATGTAGAAACGCGCCTACCAACTTTTCTTTACGTCGCATGACTCCTTGGTGTTCCGGTTTTTTTTCCGTCATGTATTTTCATTCCACACACCGTCAAAGAGAAAATAAGTTTGCAACTCTTATTTACATTGATTACATTACTACACTGAAGATGTGCAGAGGTCATGTTTTATGTAACACTCACGTTATTTGAAGTTATTAATAACACATATTCTGGGTGATTCTAAAGTCACTATACATTTTGTACTTAAACAAATTTTATTAACCAATATGTAATGGCACTGCAACTTGTGTTACAATAGGACATAATTTCAGTACATTTCAATGTGACCACCTTGCATGTCTAGGCACACCCCCCAGCGCTCCACTGTAGACCGAAAAACCTGCCCAAGCATATCTGGTCTAATCTCAGCGGCTGCGGCTAGAATCCGCTGTGTCAAGTATTCAGTGCTGCAGATCTTCACCTGGTATACCTTAGACTTGATAAACCCCTATGCAAAAAAGTCTAACGGTGTTGATTCAGCAGAGCGGCACGATCAATCCATCTGCCGGGAAATGCTTGATTCAGATAATCCCGAACAACGAGGGAAAAATGGGGTGGTGCACCATCCTGTTGAAAAACAACAGTATCCATAATCCCTTCAGATATCAACTGGGGTTCGAAAAACTGTTCCAACATATCTAGGTATGTGGTTCCAGTAACGGTTTGTTCTGCGAAGAAGGGCCCGTACACTGTTGACCTCGTTACCCCTAACAACACATTCACTTTTGCTGTGTCCCGTTGCCACTCCTGCAGCACACTTTGTTGTTCGTCTACCCACATCCTGCAGTTCTGTCTGTTCACATGTCCACAGGTATGAAATGTAGCTTCATCTCTGAACAAGACATTTTGCATCAAATTATCATTTTCCACAGCTTGTAGCACGTCATGACACATAGCTTGTCTAGCTTCGTAGTCCTCCGCTTGCTTCAAGCTTATGTACGACCTGGATATGGCACACACGTTTGTGCAGCTTGTAACGAAGAACTCTCCATACAGTGGTTTGAGGAATACCAAGTTGCCTACTTAGTCTCCTGGTAGATACGGAGGGGTTACGTGTGATCGTATTCTGCACATTTTGCAAGGTGTCTGGCGTTATGGCCGGCCTCCCTGGACGTTCTTCATCTGCAACACTACCAGTACGCTGGCATTTATTGACATGGGTCTTGATAGCAAGCTTGGTGGGGCCTATTTTCCGGAATCGATGGGGCAAGTCTTTCCGCACCTGTTCATTCGTCATTCCACGAAGACGAGCAGAAACAACAGCGATTCGTTCTTCTTTGGTTGGCATTCTGTCGTAGTATCTGCAAGAAACAAATATTCCGGTACTATATCACTGAAATGTATAGTGACTTACTATATCACTGAATGTATAGTGACTTACTTTATCGCTGAAATGTATAGTGACTTACTATATCACTGAAATCTATAGTGACTTTAGACTCACCCTGTATAACGGTCGGTTCTTCTAAGAAATCCATTAGTGGAGTAGAAGTACTTGACTACCAAGAAATCCTTTAGGTTCTTCTTAAACTGAATTTTATTTGTAGTTACATTTTTATGGCTGCTGGCAAGATATTGAAAATGTGTTCCTGAATATTGGACATTTTCACAACCAAAGTAACTGATTTTAGTCCTCTATAAAGATTTTTCTCATTTCTGGCATGGATTTCATGAACTGCGCTGTTGATTTGAAAAAGAGATAATTACAAGTATTTACAGAAAGTTTCAATGGCGAATGAATGTATCTGGAAGTAGTAGTTAGCACCACAAGTTCTTTGAACAGACACTTGCCTGGCATTCGGATTTCACACATAAAATAATTCCTATTTCACGCGTTTGGACTGGGAAAAAATTTAGCTCGGCTTGATGAGTTACCCCAAATAACGGGTCTGTATGAAATTATCGAATGAAAGTAGATGAGGTGTTCTAGCTTTTTTATTTTATACAATCTGTGTTTGGCTACATACGAATTGCAAATAAATATTTGTTTAAGCTGTTCAGCAGTTCAGTGGTATGTAATCCCAAGAATTTAACACAGTCAACCTCTTCTGTCTGCTTGTAGTCATATTGTAGACACAGACCGAGACGAAACCTCTTAAAAGTTCAGAGCTGCATATGGTATGTATCTTCTCAAAGTTTAGTGACAAAGAACTGACTATAAACCGTTTACTAATATCCATGAAAATTTCATTAATCAATCTTTGTAGAACTTTGCTTGATTTGCCATTTATTGAAATGTTTGTGTCATCTGCAAATAAAACAAACTTGTCATCTGGTAATGTTACCAATGAAACATCATTAATATACATGAGAAAAAGTAATGGTCCTAAGATGGAATCTTGTGAGACTCCACATGCAGTTAGATTTAATTCGCAATAATTGCACCTTTGAATAATAAGTAAGATAAACGCATATATCAGAACTGGGAGCATCTACTGGCTGCTTGTAAGCAACTGGTGCAGGTGCTGATTCGATTCTGGCGACCGACAGCATTCACCGCTGTGTAGGCGTGGCGGATCATGTATCAAACGCTTGAGACAGGGAAACGGATTGCCTTATGTGATTTATAACTGGTTTCTCGTACTTCGACGGCCGAATGCCGTGGTCGTTCGCTGTTTTCATCCGAAACACGTGTCTGACCCAGACGAAATAACAAAATTAGTGCGATGAGCACGAGTTATACGCTATTCTTTTGAGCGATCGCGACGATACCTTCATGTTTGTGCTTGTATTGTGCGTGTCTAGTCATTAGTTTCAGTTGTAGCTTTGTAATAGATTTTCATGACCGTTTTTGGGACATAATTATATGCAAGTTGCTTCTTCATTATTGTGCCACGTAATTTACTGCGACGAGTACTTGTCCACCGTAGTGTGGTGTTTCTATTTTTACGGATAATTTTGAAAATTGAAGAAACGTAGAAGCTTCAACCCGGTGTCAGTACATAGCTTATTCCTCTCGAACACCAGAAAGTGAGCCGTAGAGTTCAACGCTCCATTTCGATGGGTAGATCGCCGTCAACGGTCTCACATCCTACCCAGGCTGATTTACTGTACAAACCCACAAACAGAAAGCACTGAGGAATAATAATAAGACTAAGAGCCATTATATGCACGATTATGTCACTTGCGGAATTTATCTAACCGACCAACACTCTCTTTCCAAAGGACAGCAGTTTAAATCCACACCCGGCTGCCCAGATTTAGGTTTTACGGGGATTCTTTAAATCGCTCATGGCCATTTCCAAGGTGGCTCCATCAAAGACATAACCGATGTCTTTTCTCCACTCCGAGGTTGGTCTTCGTCTGTAGTTACTTTGTCGTCGACGGGGCAAAATCTTCTTTGTTTCCTCTAAGTAAATTTCCGACGTGCTTTATACTTCGAAGACGCCATTATATCTTAGAAAACTGTTGTACAATACGCCGGCCGAAGTGGCCGAGCGGTTCTAGGCGCTACAGTCTGGAACCGCGCGAACGCTACGGTCGCAGGTTCGAATCCTGCCTCGGGCATGGATGTGTGTGATGTCCGTAGATTAGTTAGGTTTAAGTAGTTCTAAGTCCTAGGGGACTGATGACCTCAGAAGTTAAGTCCCATAGTGCTCAGAGCCATTTGAACGATTTTTTTTGTTGTACAATATAGTTTCCGAATAGCTACACGATCCATAAATATCTGTGGAGTGAGCATTCGCATGCCCAGTACAAGAATTCTGTCCGCAACAACTCCTGCAACTCAAGTCAAGTGATTTCCGGACGACGCATTTTAGCCCGTAAAACACTTAGCGTATTTTGAGCGTTATTACTTCGCTGCTACAGATAGATCACCTTCAGAAGTACCTTGGAAACTTTGTATAAGCGTTTTACAGACATCCTGACGATTCGATACCAGAAATTGAGGTTAGCTTAAAGACGTGAAGAGCAATGGTTCAAATGGCTCTAAGCACTATGGGACTTAACATCTGAGGTCATCAGTCCGTCCCCTAGACGTAGAATTACTTAAACCTAACTAACCTAAGGACATCAGACACATCCATGCCCGAGGCAGGATTCGAACCTGCGACCGCAGCTGCAGCGCCGGCTGTTCCGGACTGAAGCGCCTAGAACCGCTCGGGCACAGCGGCCGGCGAAAAGCAATGGTATTACATCTTTTCATCACAGTATCTTAGCTCAGATTCCACTTTATTTACGTTTTTTTCGGTAATAGGATAAGAAGTGACAGCCAACAATATTTTTTTTGCGTTTGCTATTGCACTTATTCGTATTGTCGAATCTCTGTTCTAATTACTTACTCTACAATGACACTGTAGGCGGCGCCGAAGTGTCACGAAAAAACAACGCATTTGGAACTATGAAACTGTTACAGTAAATACGGTAAGCAATGTGCATCAACTGCTTGTTCATTATTATTTTCTGTTTTTCGTTATTTACCCTTGTGCTCTTTGTAGGCAAGTAAAATTTCTCTAACTTTTTTCGCCGTCTCATCAGAAAAGGAAGACCATACAATAAATGAAAAAAATAAAAATGCGACATCAGTGCTCGAATTTTGGAGTAATAAAATGAGTGGCAGCCAACAATACTTTTTTAGGTTTTTTTATTATACTGTTTCATACTGTCGAGACTGTTCTAATTAATTTCTTTACAATGACATTGTATAGGAAACTGTCTCATGTAGAAATACTTAGATACATACTAGAGTTTGAGAACCTGCATGAACTGGAGGAAATTAATCAGACTGCCATGTATAAATTTCATCTGCATATGAACATGCCACCAATATGTATTTACTGACTGGTAGTTTACTCGGACGCCTTGCAGATTTATCCAGCACTTGTCTCCTAAACACATGGCCATAAAACTGCAGAAATTGTCTCTACAGTACAAGACTTCAAAATACCGTGCCTCGATATTTTTCAGCGTATACTGTGCCTAACATCAATGTATAGTTCTACAGGTATAAAAAAAAAACATGCCATAAAAAAGACCCCATAAATCATAAAATAATACTACTGATAGAAATGCATTAAAAAAAGAAGACCATCTACATACTAATAAGCAACATGGGAAAACTATCCAATAAAATAAAAGTCCTACAAAAAATGCAAATCAGCCTTCAGAACGACAAATAATATTAACATGAAACTACGTTCAGGGTAAGCCATACTTTCGGGAACCTGCAAAATTAACTGAAATAACTACACAAAATTATAAGGACAGTCGGGAAGAATTTTTTTTCGTTAAATGCAGAAAACACACGTGAGATGCAAATAACAACGAATGCACCTACTTTACATACCTCAAAAATGAATAGCACGAAGTTGACGACATTGCAAACGCACTACAAATCCTGCAAAAAATCCCAAAATGTCCAATCATGAATATTTTGAGTAATTTGAAGTAAGCATACACGCCAAGGATTATCCCAATGATATACTAAATGAACAAATCAATTTCAAGCACACACAGTTTTTAAATTGTAGCGATAACGGGTAACCAAAACATCAGCGATTAGAAACACATCAATAACAGTTCCATGGACACACGGCCCACAACAACATTAGTATCTTTGAGTAAACAAGAAGCTGTAAAATTTGAGTTTCTACGATTGTCAAATAATAAAAAAACGTATTACAATATACTTGCAACAGGAACTTATCGAACAACTTTAAAACGTTACTGAAAAAAAATATTACGTCCAATAACTACAGACAGTAATAATAACTTTCTCGAAGTTGACATATATCCATCTACAACGCCAGGGCGTGAGTACAACATCAAATGTAAAAAAAAAAAAAAAAAAAATTATAAATTATATATTATAAATAAATGCAGTTGTTTGCAGATATACTGATTAAGGCAATAAAGCCGAAATAAACTTATGTGCCAAAATAAAATATCAAGCAGCACACTATCTACCAATTCTCTGCATAGTTATACATTTGTTATCGATATCTACGAAAAGTAACTGATCCTCCTTTCACATACTTATCTTTACATCCGTAGCAACGACAGTACTGCACCGTAGCTGTTACTAAAACTCAAACAAGCAGAAACGTATATAAAACAAAGCGAATACTCGTAATATTCAAGTTTCGCTATTACCGCAAAATATAGACAAGCAGCGTCGCCCCAAAATCACGTGACTAGCCCGGTTTCGTGTTGGGGACATGCGCACTTAACTACGCTCACTCCATAGATACACATGTTCTATGATATGAGTCTATGATTGTAACGTTATATATTGTACAGGTGGTATAAGAGATGTATGTAAGATGAGTTTTACACATGTATAATGATCAGTTAATGATGTAAAAATTTTCATAGTCACAAGTGAATTCAGCACCGACACTAGAGACTAAACGCGGATTTTTCTCTCTCCCCCCCCCCCCCCCCCCTGTTTTTTTTTTCAGAATCCTACAAAGTTCGCACGCTATCATATCCAGTCTAGTGATGAGTGATGGTTAAAAATGGAACGACAATTTCTGCACAAATCATGTAGTCTAAGATAGCCTTTAGAATCAAATGAGGTCTTGAACTACCTAAAAAAATCCAAAGGGAAATCAAAATACCCGTGTTGTGTGCAGAGCATCCGACAAGTACCGCAACCAGAATAAGAAAGTTAAATAAACAGCAGGCATTATATGAAAACCCTTTATTCGGGGAAAATTATTTAGTTGCTCTAAAGCTCCCACCTGAACACATGCCAGTTATCCACTTCTAGAAGAAAAGTTAGTTAAACAAAGGCTGTTAATTTCTGCGTCCGGAAATTGAATTATGCAGTAAAACTGAAAGTACATTTACAATTTTTAAATTTCTGTTTCTTCGATTTGCACTGCTTAAGAATGCGACAGTTACCTGTTGTATATCAAACACTAATTTAACTTCGTTTCGGAGTTGTTTGATGTCTTTATTTCACTGGAGGTTATATTCTACTATACGTGAAGCCAGCATCTTAGACAGCGCACCTCTGGTGCGAAACTAGGAAATTTTGAATACATTCACGCCACTCGAAGCGATATCTATTACTATTCTAGGCTGATTCTCGAACCTGATCACCCAGGACGGCACGAAAAACAGGCTCCGCGCGTTGCGCGTTTTGAGCATATATACGATGACAGGTAATGTGTTAAGACATAAAGGAACAACTTCTATTGTACTTGAGGGAGCTGTAGAGGATGAACACTATAGGGGAAGACTGAGACTCATATATTCAACAAATAACTGAGGACGTTGGGTGCAAGTGCTGCTCTGAGTTGGAGAGGTTGGCACAAGAGAGGAAATCTGGCGCTCTACTTCAAATTTCTCAGACGAATGATGACTCGTATATACAGGGTATCCCTTCTAATAGTCGTCAGGCACATTTTGTATGGTTTATCGGAAAAAATTACCAGCTGTCCTGACCCGCGCTGATTGCTATCGCCATGCACGAACCCTAGCCAATCGCTGCTGGGGTACTAGTTATTCTTGGTGTTTTACTGTCCAAGTTGATACATATCGATAGAACAGATGTCGACTAGACTAATTTGGCTCCGTTATATCGAATGCGGACATAGAATGCGGACATAGAATTCCGCTAGGCGCTTCAGTCCGGAACCGCGCGACTGCTACGGTCGCAGGTTCGAATCCTGCCTCGGGCATGGATGTGTGTGATGTCCTTAGGTTAGTTCGGTTTAAGCAATTCTAAGTCCTAGGGGACTGATGACCTCAGATGTTAAGTTCCATAGTGCTCAGAGCCATTTTGAACAAAGGGCAGATTATTGTTACGCAGAGCCTGTGTACGACTAACTCAGAAACGGCGAAGCAGGTCCAGTGTTCACGTGCTACCGTCGTGAGCCTCTACGAAAGAGGTAGAATGGCAGTGAAACTACCACTAGGCGCTAAATGGTTCGACCTACACGAAAAAAAGGGTTCAAATGGCTCTGAGCACTATGGGACTCAACATCTGAGGTCATAAGTCCCCTAGAACTTAGAACTACTTAAATCTAACTAACCTAAGGACATCACACACATCCATGCCCGAGGTAGGATTCGAACCTGCGACCGCAGCAGTCACGCGGTTCCGGACTGAAGTGCCTAGAACCGCACGGCCACCGCGGCCGGCCGATCTACACGACTCTTCAAAGAAAGTGGGGTGCGGAGCCTTCTCTACTCTGTAAAGTAGGATAGATCTTGACCTGTAGCATTTCTGCCAAAGGAGCACCATGCTGGTGCACACCCAAGTGTTTCGCAGCACACCGGTCAACGTATATTGCTGAACATGGAGCTGCGCAGCAGACAACCCCTACTTGTTCACATGTTAATCCAACGACATCGTCAGTTACGATTGCAGTGGGCAGGGGACTATCGGTATTCGACCGTCGATCAATGGAAAAGTGTCGGCTCTTCGGGTGAAACACATTTTTGTTACACTAGGTCGATGGTCGTCTCCACAAGCGCCGTTATCGGGGTGAACGACGGCTTGAAACGTGCAGCGCACCACGGACACAGGCTGGTGGGGGACGTATTATGCTACGGGAGACATTTTCCAGCACTTGCATGGGACCTGTGGTAGTAATCGAAGAAACGCTGACAGCTGATGCCTTCCTTGACGGTGATGTCATCATTCAGAAGTATAATTGTCCTTGTCTCGGAGCCAGGACCGTAGTACAGTTGTTTGAGGAGCAGTACAGTGACCTCACGTTGATGTCTCGGTGATCAAATTCACCTGATGTAAATCCTATGGAACCCATCTGGGGCGCTCTCGGGAGCCATCACCACGTACGCAAATCAGCCGCCCGTTATTTCATCTACATCTACATCTCCATCTATATCTACGTGATTACTCTGATATTCACAAGTGCCTGGCAGAGGGTTTAATGAACCACCTTCAAGCTGTCTGTGTACCATTCTACTCTCGAACAGCGCGTGGGAAAAATGAGCACTTAAATTTTTCTGTGCGAGCCCTGATTTCTCTTATTTTATCGTAATGATCATTTCTCTCTATATAGGTGGGTGCCAGCAGAATGTTGTCGCACTCGGAGGAGAAAACTGGTGATTGAAATTTCCCCGTCGCAACGAAAAACGCCTTTGTTTTAATGATTACCACTCCAATTCACGTATCATGTGTGTATCTCCCCTACTTCTCGATAATACAAAACGAGCTGCCCTTTTTTGTACTTTTCCGACGTCATCCGTCAGTCCCATGCTAATCCCACGCCGCACAGCAATACTCCAGAATAGGGCGGACAAGCGTGGTGTAAGCAGTCTCTTTACTAGACCTGTTGCACCGTCTAAGTGTTCTGCCAATGAATTGCAGTCTTTGGTTGGCTCTATCCGCAACATTATCTATGTGATGGTCCCAATTTAGGGTATTTATAATTGTAATCCTTAAGTATTTAGTTGAATTTACAGCCTTCAGATTTGTGTGACTTACCGCGTAATCGAAATTTAGCGGATTTCTTTTAGTACGAGGTGCATTCAAGTTCTAAGGCCTCCGATTTTTTTTCTAATTAACTACTCACCCGAAATCTATGAAACTGGCGTTACTTCTCGACGTAATCGCCCTGCAGACGTATACATTTTTCACAACGCTGACGCCATGATTCCATGGCAGCGGCGAAGGCTTCTTTAGGAGTCTGTTTTGACCACTGGAAAATCGCTGAGGCAATAGCAGCACGGCTGGTGAATGTGTGGCCACGGAGAGTGTCTTTCATTGTTGGAAAAAGCGAAAAGTCACTAGGAGCCAGGTCAGGTGAGTAGGGAGCATGAGGAATCACTTCAAAGTTGTTATCACGAAGAAACTGTTGCGTAACGTTAGCTCGATGTGCGGGTGCGTTGTCTTGGTGAAACAGCACACGCGCAGCCCTTCCCGGACGTTTTTGTTGCAGTGCAGGAAGGAATTTGTTCTTCAAAACATTTTCGTAGGATGTACCTGTTACCGTAGTGCCCTTTGGAACGCAATGGGTAAGGATTACGCCCTCGCTGTCCCAGAACATGGACACCATCATTTTTTCAGCACTGGCGGTTACCCGAAATTTTTTTGGTGGCGGTGAATCTGTGTGCTTCCATTGAGCTGACTGGCGCTTTGTTTCTGGATTGAAAAATGGCATCCACGTCTCATCCATTGTCACAACCGACGAAAATAAAGTCCCATTCATGCTGTCGTTGCGCGTCAACATTGCTTGGCAACATGCCACACGGGCAGCCATGTGGTCGTCCGTCAGCATTCGTGGCACCCACCTGGATGACACTTTTCGCATTTTCAGGTCGTCATGCAGGGTTGTGTGCACAGAACCCACAGAAATGCCAACTCTGGAGGCGATCTGTTCAACAGTCATTCGGCGATCCCCCAAAACAATTCTCTCCACTTTCTCGATCATGTCGTCAGACTGGCTTGTGTGAGCCCGAGGTTGTTTCGGTTTGTTGTCACACGATGTTCTGCCTTCATTAAACTGTCGCACCCACGAACGCACTTTCGACACATCCATAACTCCATTACCACATGTCTCCTTCAACTGTCGATGAATTGCAATTGGTTTCACACCACGCAAGTTCAGAAAACGAATGATTGCACGCTGTTCAAGTAAGGAAAACGTCGCCATTTTAAGTATTTAAAACAGTTCTCATTCTCGCCGCTGGCGGTAAAATTCCATCTGCCGTATGGTGCTGCCATCTCTGGGACTTATTGACAATGAACGCGGCCTCATTTTAAAACAATGCGCATGTTTCTATCTCTTTCCAGTCTGGAGAAAAAAAATCGGAGGCCTTAGAACTTGAATGCACCTTGTACTGCACACTTTTCTTTATTCGGGGTCAATTGCCACTTTTCGCACCATACAGATATTTTATCTAAATCATTTTGCAATTCGTTTTGGTCATCTGATGTGTTTACAAGATGGTAAATGACAGCATCATCTGCAAACAATCTAAGACGGCTACTGAGATTGTCTCCTATGTCGTTAATATAGATCAAGAATAATAGAGGGGCTGTAACACTTCCTTGGGGAACGCCGGATATTATTTCTGTTTTACTCGACGACTTTCCGTCTATTATTACGAAGTGTGACCTTTCTGACAGGAAATCACGAATCCAGACGCACAACGGAGCGATATACCATAGGCACGCAGTTTGGTTAGAAGACGCTTGCGAGGAACGGTGTCGAAAGCCTTCTGGAAATCAAAAAATATGGAATCAATTTGACGTCCCCTGTCGATAGCACTCATTACTTCATGAGTATAAAGAGCTAGTTGTGTTTCACAAGAACGATATTTTCTGAATCCGTGCTGACTACGTGTCAATAAATCGTTTCCTTCGAGGTACTTCATAATGTCCGAATATAGTATATGTTCCAAAACCCTACTGCAAATCGACGTTAGTGATATTTACGCGAATGACATGAAATGAAATGAAATGTCGTGTGGCTAGGGCCTACCGTCGGGTAGACCGCTCGCCTGGTGCAGGTCTTTCGAGTTGACGCCACTTCGGCGACCTGCGCGTCGATGGGGATGAAATGATGATGATTAGGACAACACAACACCCAGTCTCTGAGCGGAGAAAATCTCCGACCCAGCCGGGAATCGAACCCGGGCCCTTAGGATTGAAATTCTATCACGCTGACCACTCAGCTACCGGGGGCGGACACGCGAATGACATGAGCTGTGCATAGACATCTAAATGCCACATACACTATGTGATCAAAAGTATTCGGACACCCCCCAAAACATTCCTTTTTCATATTAGGTGCATTGCGCTGTCATCTACTACTAGGTACTCCATATCAGCGACCTCAGTAGTCATTAGACATCGTGAGAAAGCAAAATGGGGCGCTACGGGAAACTCACGGACTTCGAACGTGGTCAGGTGATTGGGTGCCACTTGTGTCACAAGTCTGTACGCGAGATTTCCACACTCCTAAACACCCCTAGATCCACTGTTTCCAATGTGATAGTGAAGTGGAAACGTGAAAGGACACGTACAGCACAAAAGCGTACAGGCCGACCTCGTCTGTTAACTGACAGAGACCGCCGACGGTTGAAGAGGGTAGTAATGTGTAATAGGCAGACATCTATCCAGACCGTCACACAGGAATTCCAAACTGCATCAGGATCCACTGCAAGTACTATGACAGTTAGGCGGGAGGTGAGAAAATTTGGATTTCATAGTCGAGCGGCTGCTCATAAGGCACACATCACGCCAGTAAATGCCAAACGACGCCTCGCTTGGTGTAAGGAGCGTAAACGTTGGACGATTGAACAGTGGAAAAACGTTGTGTAGAGTGACGAATCACGGTACACAATGTGGCGATACGATGGCAGAGTGTGGGTAGGGTGAATGTCCGGTGAACGTCATCTATCAACGTGTGTAGTGCAAACAATAAAATTCGGAGGCGGTGGTGTTATGGTGTGGTCGTGTTTTTCATGGACGGGGCTTGCACGCTTTGTTGTTTTGCGTGGCACTATCTCAGCACAGGCCTATATTGATGTTTTGAGTACCTTCTTGCTTCCCACTGTTGAAGAGCAATTCGGGGATTGCGATTGCATCTTTCAACACGATCGAGCACCTGTTCATAATGCACGGCCGGTGGCGGAGTGGTTACACGACAATAACATCAATAACATCCCTGTAATGGTCTGGTCTGCACAGAGTTCTGACCTGAATCCTATAGAACAACTTTGGGATGTTTTGGGACGCCGACTTCGTGCCAGGCCCCACCGATCGACATCGATACCTCTCCTTAGTGCAGCACTCCGTGAAGAATGGACTGCTATTCCCCAAGAAACCATCCAGCACGTGATTGAAAGTATGGTTAAGGGTGGGCCAACACCATACTGAATTCCAGCATTACCGATGGAGGGCACCACGAACTTCGTAAGCCATTTTCAGCCAGATGTCCGGAGACTTTTGATCACATACTGTACCTCCATAAACCTATCAACAAACTGTCAAATCGCTGAGAAGCAGAATCAGTCATGTATTTCGTTCCTAAGACGGGAACAAGCAAGCTATTTAACAGGCGGTCATAATGTTTTGGCTCATCAGTATATATATGTGTGTGTCTGTGTGTGTTTTGTGAGCACGGGTGGCCTGAATTGGAAATTTGTGGTAAGGACTATGGGACCAAGCTGCTGAGATCATCGGTCTCTAGACTTAAGCACTACTTAATCAAACTTAAACTAACTAATGCTACGGACAACACACACACCCACGCCCGAGGGAGGACTCGACCCTCCGACGGAGGGAGCCGCGCGAACCGTGACAAGACGCCATGGACCACACAGCTACACCGCGCGGCACGGGTGGTTTGGTAAGTCTGGTAAATTTCCATGAAGGAATGAAACATTTTTGTTGCGCCTTCATGGTTGGTGAGCTGCATTATTGGAAGGATTGTATAAAGAATTTCGACAATTTACAGCCAACAGTTCACTGTTGACAGCCGCTTGAATCGGTCAACATATCGACTGCGACTATTATTAAATATGTTCATTTGAATGGTTGGACTGCCGCACAAATAAAAACAGAATTAGATGAAGTTCACACGAAATCTGCATAATCGTTGAAAACTATTAACTTTTGGGTTGTTGAATTTAAACGTGGTCGGACAAGCACCGAAGACGAAGCGCGCTCTGGAAGTCCAACTGATGTCGCCACAAAGGAAATCATTGACAAAATCCATGATATGGTAACGCAAGACCGCCGAATACAAATTCGTGAGACTGTGGGACTGTCCACATCTCAGCTGAGTGGGTGCATAATATCCTACTCGGAAGATTGGCTATGAAGAAACTGTGTGCGATGTAGGTGCCGTGATTGCTTACATTCGACTAAAAGCGCATCCGGCACAACATTTCAACATACATTTAACAGCAATCCGCAATACTTTTTGCACCGATATGTGACTATTGATGAAACCTGGATCCATCATTACACACCAGAGTCGAAACAGGAATCAAAACAATGTCCAAAGGCTGGCGAAAGTGCACTGAAGAAGGGAATGGCCATTTTGTCAAATGGTAAGATGATGGCCACTGTTTTTGGGATGCCCAAGGAATAATTTTCATAGAGCGCTTGCAAAAAGGTAGAACTATAACGAGACCCTATTATGCTTCATTAATGGATCGTTTGAAACATGTGTTGGCTGAAAAAAGACCAAGGCTGGCACTAAAAAAAAAGTGTTCTTTCACCAGGATAATGCACCATTCCACACATCAGCGATAGCAATAGCGAAAGTGCATAAACTGGGCATTGAATTGGTTCCTCATACACGCTATTCCACAGACCTAGTCCCAAGTGACTTTTTACTGTTCCCTAACTTGAAACGTAGGTTTGCTGGGAAGAAATTTTCGTCAAATGAGGAAATAGTGGGAGCAGTCTACGAGTATTTTGCAGAGTTTCACAGGAGCTATTTTCCTGATGAGATAAAAAAGCCGAACGATCGCTGGACCAAGTGGATATCGCTCATAGGAGACTGTGTCGAGAAGTAAGGTGAGTTGTTAATGAGACAAACATTTTTTTCTTGATTTTTACCAGACTTATAAAACCACGTGTCCTTCCTAAGAGCGTGAATCTCTCTAGTGTTTCAGCAGATATTTGCAAATCCGTTTTTGCAACGTGTAACTCCAATCAGCCGAAACAAATACTATTCATCATTTCTTTCATGTAGACAAACAAAAACTGATTTAAGTCAAAATTAGATATATGCGTGAAGCGTTCAAGAAATTCGAAAATAAAGTTCTTTATACTGACTTGACAGAAAGCGTAAGAAGTTTTGGTTTCACGTTAACTCAGTAAACGGATCGAAGCCATCTGTCCAGGCATTCTGTGACCGTAATGGCGTCGAAACGGAGGATGACAGAGAGAAGGGCTAAATACTAAACGTCTTTTCCAAAACTGTTTCACTGAGGAATAAAGAACAGTGGTCGTAGTCGCTCCTTTAAATGGATGCAAGAACATTTAAATAACACATATCGAAATATGTGACTGTGGGATAAAAACAACTGTAATTGCTCAACCGAGGAAAAGTCACTGGACCTAATGGGACACCAGTACTATTATACATAGAACAAGTGAAAGAACCAGCTCCTCTTATAACACCAGTGTACCATAGAAGGAGCGGCGTTTTCTTAGGACTGGCAAAAAGCGCAGGTCATTCGTCTTTTCAAGAAGGGTTGTTGAACAGACGCACAAAGCTATAGGCCTATATTTAGACGTCGGTTTTTATTTTATTTATTTACACGACAAGTTTCGTAGGACCAAATTGAGGAGCAGATCTCCAAGGTCATGGAACGTGTCAGTACATGACATTACAATGTAAAAGTAGTAACAGATAAAAATAAAATGTTTATGAACCTAAAAAAAATCAAGCCGTAAGTTTAAGTAAACGCAATCAGCAATACAACATAAGAATCAGCTTAATTTTTCATGGAACTCCTCGTCAGAATAGAGGGAGTGACCGATGAGGAAACCCTTCAGTTTGGATTTGAAAGCGCGTGGATTACTACTAAGACTTTTGAATTCTTGTGGTAGCTTATTGAAAATAGATGCGGCAGTATACTGCACACCTTTCTGCACAAGAGTTAAGGAAGTCCGATACAAATACAGGTTTGACTTCTGCAGAGTATTAACTGATTGAAAGCTGCTTATTCTTGGGAATAAGCTGATATTGTTAATAAGAAATGACAGTAAAGAATATATATATTGAGAGGCCAACGTCAAAATACCCAGACTAGTGAACAGGGGTCGACAGAAGATTCGCGAACTTACGCCACTTATTACCCGAACCGCCCGTTTCTGAACCAAAAATATCCCTTGAGAATGGGAAGAGTTGCCCCAAAATATAATACCATACGACATAAGCTAATGAAAATAAGCAAAGTAGAGTAATTTTCGTGTCAAACGATCATTTACGTCAGATACTGTTCGAATAGAAAAAATGGCAGCATTAAGTCTTTGAACAAGGTCCAGAACGTGGGCTTTCTACGACAATTTACTATCTATCTGAGCACCTAGAAATTTGAACTATTCAGTTTCACTAATAATAAGCCCATTCTCTGAAATTAAAACGTCGAGTTTTGTTGAATTGTGTGTTAGAAAAAATAAAAAGAGAGTCTTACTGCGATTTAGTGTTAGTTTATTTTCTACAAGTCATAAACTTATGGAATTTTGAAACATGTTATATCCTTGCGTATTGTGCCATTTCTGGATACCGGAAATCTCCTTTACAGGAATCAACAACGATTCTAAAAAAAAACGGTAGTGTGCAACCCAACTCCGTCCACAAGATCAAGAAAGCAGTAAACGCTGGTGGCGCCAGGTTAATGGTATGTTCCCTGACTTCCGGAAGACGTTCGATACAGTTCCGTACTGCCGCCTAAAGAACAATATACGGGCGTACTGAATATGAGATCAGCTTTATGACTAGACTGAAGAATTTCCATCAAACTGCACACAGTATGTCACTCTCAATGGAGAGAAATCGTCAGACGTAAAAGTAACTTCTGGGGTACCCCAATGGAGTGTTCTAGGACCATTATTTCTGAATATACAGGGTGCTCAAAGAAGTATCGTATACTTTGAAAGATGTTCATCAAGACAAGGAAAATAAGGCCAATAAACATGGGTCCGGAAATTCATACTTTCTGCGATAAACACGTGTTTACAGGAAGTGTTCAACGTGGCGTCCATTCATGACAATGCACCTCTCTGCCCTCCGGCTTAAGGAATGACGCACCTTTTGAAATAAACTCAGTTGTTGTTGTACCTGCTGGCACACATTAAAGACGTGATCCTGTAGTGTCTGCGCATCGCTGATTGGCGTGGCGTAGACCAATTCTTTCAAGTGTCCCCATAACCAAAAGTCTAGGGTATTGAAGCCAAGCAAGGTGTCGCCCCCCCCCTCCCCCCCCCCCCCCCCCACGCCGACGAATCCAGCGGTCCTGAAATGTCTCTGTCAGATGCTCGCGCTCATTGCGACGAAAGTGTGCTGGTAGGCTATCATGCATGAACCACATTTGTATTCGTTGCTGCAATGGCACAGCATCCAGAAAGATATGCAAGACATTAATGAGAAAGTCCAGGTAATGCGCTCCAGTTAACCTTTAGGTCAGAATGTATGGCCCTATTAATCTGTCGCGAAGTACGCCTACCCGTAGGTTGATTGAGAACTGGTGAGCATGCCCTCCTTCTTCAATTGCTTGGTGATTTAGATCTGCTAGTTATGGAAATTCACAACACCAACTCTTGTGAACCCTGCCTCATTGGTACATAAAATCTTAAATGTGAACAGAGGACCTGCAGCACACTTCTGCAATTGCCATTGACAGAACCGCCGTCTGCTATAAGGATCATGTGGCTTTCGGGCCTGAACACGCTGTAGCTGACATGCGTACACCAAATGTTCACGAAGTACCCCCTCCCCCAGATAACAGAGCGAGAGAGGCCTTCTGCTGCTGCTAATCGTCGCACGCTGGTCTCAGGAGTTTCTTCCACCAAACATAGCACACGCTCCTCCATGTCAGGCACGAAGTCTGTGTGGGGCCTTTCACTGTCAGTCTTCCGAGGTGCAAGGCTACCTGTGTCCTTCAGACCCTGGAAAAGTCTGCCGAACAGTTTTTTGGAGGGCACTGTCCGCTGTGGGTATGTTTCAGCGTAGAGGACACCGGCTCACAGGCTACGTCAATTTGCTGAATCATAGAAGAATATCATATCCATCATTTCACTTGTCGAATAGTAAGCTTCTATTGATAACAAGTAGTGAAAGAGAGAAGATGTAAATATGCTACACATTTTGTACGTAAAAACAGCCCAGTAACAGTAAACACTTAAATAAATCCGCGTTCGGAAGAAGGTAAGACACCATGATATGTACCTAGGGTTGACAGTAATGTACAATAAGGCACAAACAGTACGAAAACTAACGTAACCTACAACACGACTCGAACCACACAGCTGACTGCTGGCCACCTAATGGAAGGTAGAGTACTGTGAGTAAGACGTCATAATACCCTGCCGACGCATTTGACGGAGCGCCAGTGCAACGACTGTGCTAATGTGCGCGACCAAGCGGGGCGCAGTTCTTCCTACAAACATGTTAACTTGACTTACTTTTCTAGATAACAGTGGAAGTTCCATGAGGCTTTCCACGGGTGATGCTGTTATACGAGGTGCAACAATAAAGTAATGAGACTGATATGAAAAAAATGTTGCTTACCGTTTTAGTCAAGGTTAGTATTGTCTCCTTCAAAGTAATTCCCTTCTGATTGCACACACGTTTTCCAGCGCTTCTGCCATTGATGGTAATATCCTCCAAGACCCTCGTCACAGTTTTTTGGACATCTTGTGTTGTTTCAAAATGGTGTTCCTTGACCGCCGTTTTGAGTCTTGGAAACAGAAAAAAGTCGTACGGAGCGATATCTGGTGAATAAGGTGGCTGTGGTAGTACTGAAATTTGTTTTGTGGTTAAAAATTACTGTACTGACAGAGCAGTATGGTTCAAATGGCTCTGAGCACTATGGGACTCAACTGCTGAGGTCATTAGTCCCCTAGAACTTAGAACTAGTTAAACCTAACTAACCTAAGGACATCACAAACATCCAGGCCCGAGGCAGGATTCGAACCTGCGACCGTAGCGGTCCTGCGGTTCCAGACTGCAGCGCCTTTAACCGCACGGCCACTTCGGCCGGCGAGCAGTATGGGATGGCGCATTATCGTGATGCAGAATCCAATTATCAGCAATGCTGACACAGACACGAAGAACTCTTTTATGAAGTCTTTATAAAATTTCTTTGTAATAATATTGGTTAACCGTTTGTCCAGGAGGCCAGGAGGCACCCACTCTTTATGAACAATTACCTTGGAATCAAAGAAGCTCACAAGCATGCGTTTCACTTCTGACTTTGACATGCGAGCTTTTTTTGGTCTGGGTGATCCCTTTGAGCACTATTGCGAACTTTGGAGTTTTATCTCTGGATCGTACTGAAAAAACCAACTTTCATCACAAGAGATAACATGGCTCAACAATTCTGGGTTGATTTCCGTTGGCTCTAACAGATCGGCTGCCACATTTTTCCGTGTTTTTCGCTGTTGTGGTGTGAGATTTTTTGGGACCATTTTTGCACAAATCTTTCTCATACCAAGATCTTCAGTTATTATTAGACGAACCATTTCTCCATTGATGTTCAGTTCTTCTGCAATAATTTTCATGGATAATCTTCGATTAGATCGTACGAGTTCACGCACCCTGGGCAAGTTGACATCCGTACGTGAGGTTGATGGTCGTCCACTGCGGTCTTCATCTTCGACATTCGTTCTGCCTTCATTAAACGTTTTATGCCGACGAAAAACTTGAGCTCTTGACATAACCTCCTCTCCAAAAGCCTTCTGAAGGTTGCCGTAAGTTGCTGTCACGTTTTCACCCAATTTAACACAAAAAGAAATGGCGTACCGTTGCGCAAAATTATGCGGTTCCATTTCCATGACGAGAGACACAAACATGTGTTAACTTATTACAGCAAAACTCACGACTGAGCAAGTGTATCGATGTGCCGCTTGGACTAGAAGCAGCTTATAGACCAAGGTCAAAGATATTGTGCCTACGCAAGCCTGCAGGGTTGCCACATATTGCAAAGAAAATCAGTCTCATTACTTTATTGACGCACCTCGCAAACAGAGAAGTCGCAACGCTACAAAATTGTACTGAAATGCAGGAAGACGTGCAGAAAATCGACGCTTGGTGCAGGGATTGGCAGTTGACACTCAGTATAAACCAATGTACCGCATTGCTCATCTCATAAAGAGGCAGAAAGTTTCATTACTGTATGACTGTGGGATTCCGTAGCTGTGCGGTCTAGGGCGCCTTACCAAGTTTCGTGCGGCTCCCCCCCGCCCCCGTCGGATGTTCTGGATGTTCGAGTCATCCCTCCGACATTCCGACATGGATGTGTGTTGTCCTTTGCGTACGTTAGATTAACTAGTGTGTAATTCTAGGACCGATGACCTCAGCAGTTTGGTCCCATAGGAACTTACCACAAATTTCCCAATTTTTGCGATTGTGTAACAGTTACTGGAAGCAGTCACTCGATCAAATATCAAGGAGTATGCGTATGAAACGATTTAAAGTGGAACGTCCACATAAAACAAATTACAGATAAGGCAGGCGCGGGACTGAGATTCATTGGCAGAATCCTCTGGGAGTTTATTCCAACTGCAAAGGAGGTAGCTTACAAAACCCTCATTCAACCAAAACTTGTATGTTGCTCGTCAGTCTGGGACCCATACTATGTAGGACAGATGTAGGAAATAGAGGAGATCCAAAGAAGAGTTGTGCGTTTCGTTTCAGGTTCATTTAATAAGCAGGAAAGAGACTTGTCCAGACACTCTGTGACCAAAATGGTACTGAAACAGAGGATGACAGACTAAAGGCCGAAATACTAAATGTCTTTTTCCAAAGCTGTTTCAAAGAGGAAGACTGCACTGTAGTTCCTTCTCTAGATTGTCGTACAGATGACAAAATGGTAGCTATCGAAATAGACGACAGAGGGATAGAGAAACAATTAAAATCGCTCAAAAGAGGAAAGGCCGCTGGACCTGATGGGATACCAGTTCGCTTTTACACCGAGTACGCGAAGGAACTTCCCCCCTTCTTACAGTGGTGTACCGTAGGTCTCTAGAAGAGCGTAGCGTTCCAAAGGATTGGAAAAGGGCACAGGTCATCCCCGTTTTCAAGAAGGGACGTCGAGCAGATGTGCAGAACTATAGACCTATATCTCTAACGTCGATCAGTTGTGGAATTTTGGAACACGTATTATGTTCGAGTATAATGACTTTTCTGGAGACTAGAAATCTACTCTGTAGGAATCAGCATGGGTTTCGAAAAAGACGGTCGTGTGACACCCAGCTCGCGCTATTCGTCCACGAGACTCAGTGGGCCATAGACACGGGTTCACAGGTATATGCCGTGTTTCTTGACTTCCGCAAGGCGTTCGATACAGTTCCCCACAGTCGTTTAATGAACAAAGTAAGAGCATATGGACTATCAGACCAATTGTGTGATTGGATCGAAGAGTTCCCGGATAACAGAACGCAGCATGTCATTCTCAATGCAGAGAAGTCTTCCGAAGTAAGAGTGATTTCACGTGTGCTGCAGGGGAGTGTCATGGGACCGTTGCTATTCACAATATACATAAATGACGTGGTGGATGACATTGGAAGTTCACTGAGGCTTTTTGCAGATGATGCTGTGGTGTATCGAAAGGTTGTAACAATGGAAAATTGTACTGAAATGGAGGAGGATCTGCAGCGAATTGACGCATGGTGCAGGGATTGGCAATTGAATCTCAATGTAGACAAGTGTGATGTAAAATACATAGAAAGATAGATACCTTATCATTTAGCTACAAAATAGCAGGTCGGCAATCATAAATTATCTGGGAGTGCGCATTAGAAGTGATTTAAAATGGAATGATCATATAAAGTTGATCGTCGGTAAAGCAGGTGCCAGACTGAGATTCATTGGAAGAATCCTAAGGAAGTGCAATCCGAAAACAAAGGAAGTAGGTTACAGTACGCTTGTTCGCCCACTGCTTGAATACTACTCAGCAGTGTGGGATCCGTACCAGGTGGGGTTGATAGAAGAGATAGAGAAGATCCAACGGAGATCAGCGCACTTCGTTACAGGATTATTTAGTAATCGCGAAAGCGTTACGGAGATGACAGATAAACTCCAGTGGAAGACTCTGCAGGAGAGACGCTCAGTAGCTCGGTACGGGCTTTTGTTAAAGTTTCGAGAACATACCTTCACCGAAGAGTCAAGCAGTATATTGCTCCCTCCTACGTATATCTCGCGAAGAGACCATGAGGATAAAATCAGAGAGATTAGAGCCCACACAGAAGCATACCGACAATCCTTCTTTCCACGAACAATACGAGACTGCAATAGAAGGGAGAACCGATAGAGATACTCAGGGTACCCTCCGCCACACACCGTCAGGTGGCTTGCGGAGTATGGATGTAGATGTAGATGTAGATGTAGGAAAGCGTGAAGGAAATGTTCAGGTAACTCCAGTGGCAGACGCTGCAAGAGAGGCGTTCTGCAACACGATGTAGTTTATTGCTAAAATTCTGAGAGTGTACGTTCCCAGAAGTCAGCTAATTTATTACGCGAAAAGAGTATGGAAATAAAATTAGAGAGATTCACATGGAGGCTTGCCAACTGTCGTTATTCTCGCGGACCGTTCGCGACGGGAAAAGGACAGGGGGAAAGTGATAGTGGTACAAGGAGTGCCCTCCACGGCGCACCGTAAGGTGGCTTGCAGAATATAGATAAGCGTTATTCGAGCATTTAACTGCATTTTAGGGTTCTGCGCCAAGGGACAGACCAAATTAATTGGACGATGTAGCAGATCACAACTATTAACAAGAAGGAAGCCATAAGAACGATAAAATTATGTTTCCACATTGCGTCTATTGAGGGTAGCAATAGTC
The DNA here is from genome assembly GCF_021461385.2 of Schistocerca piceifrons. NCBI lineage: Eukaryota > Metazoa > Arthropoda > Insecta > Orthoptera > Acrididae > Schistocerca > Schistocerca piceifrons. Next base: position 277,989,986 of record NC_060149.1, read on the forward strand.
CTTCACTAAATTTGAGTTTTAAAACAAGAGCTTCTAACCCAAGCAACCAGCATAAAAAATATTCACTCTGAAAGACAAGGACTTCGGAAACATCGCTCATCTGAAATTCACACGACTCGTCCGCTTCCCACGGGACGTTCGGCAAGCTGATGATGGATATGCGCAGAGGGAGTGTAGGGTACATGGTGAGAAGCCTGCAGTGGCTGTCTTGGCTGCAGGAATAGGCTCGCACACCGTAACACGCAGCACACAGGTTTGCCTGATAAGGTGGTAAGACACAACAGGGTCTAATCCGCCCACCATATTAATTACCGTCGGTCTGGTACTCCGTCGGTATTAGTATAGTTTTCAGATTCCACACCTGACTAAGCGAATGCTGGGTTTCTATGAGGGTGAAAATCAGGTTTGCTTTAAATACACGCTGTAACGGTCGTGAGCGTTAGTTACCTTAGAGAATCTACGTGGTGAGTTGACGTTAGTCAAGAATGCCTTTAAGGGGACAAAGACACCATTAGGTCGTACGCATAAAAATGAGAACATTCCCCGGAGAGGATTCTCAGAGCAAAAAAACACTCTCAGAGTATGTTCCCAATTTCATATGAATAAAGAGTTCGAACCATATTCTGTGACCAGGCAGAACTTCCTCCCTACCACCCCTCCTTCTTGGGTCAACTTCTCAGCAAGGACGTTAAAATCTACCCTCTTTTGTGCTCGTGTTGTTTACATTTGTCTACAGAACAACCGAAGTGTCCAGCGGTTACGATTGTGAAGTGAAAGAGTGTGTGTGCTGTGTTCACAAGATGGAAGAGTCGGAATTTGCGTATGTTAATCTAATGAAAGATTATCCAGCTTCTATCAGCAAATCTCAAACGCCTATCGGCGGAAAAGAGAAAGCGGACGGTTTAAAACAAATTCAGCAACGATACGTGTCTAGTTTCAGAGACGACATTACATGCATTCGGACATTAAAAAAGTGCATAACATGAAGGCAAGATTAAAGTATAAAACGGTTTTAAAGAAGACAAGGAACGTGAAGATAATATTGAAAAGTGGGAGGAACTTCTTTTGAAGTTTGTAGATGGGGATGAGCGCAGCCCTACCGTACTTATGCTATGCCCACTCTCTCCGATTTTTATGTGCTTAATGCTTTTTAGTTATGAATTAGCAAACTATTTGTTTTTATTTTATTCTACGAAAATGAATCTATGTTTGATAAAAGTAGTCTAATATTTTTCAGTAAATCTAATACAGTGGAGCGTGCATGAAACTGGACAGACCCCTCCCACGTTTCTGAATAACTCTGTTTGCTACATAAGCTATCTTCAAAAAACTGAGTCGTGACACACGCTAGTTTTGTTGTTCTTTCATTTTGGTTTAGGAACTTTGGCAGTAGGGGCTCCAACTTCGACCACTATGCTTTCTTCAGAGAGTTCTGGAATCAACGATTACGACGTTACATACTTAAATCGAGAATCATTTTCGCAAATGCCGCCAAATGCAGCTGAAGACTCACCAGATACACTATGTGATCAAAAGTATCCGGACATCTGGCTGAAAATGACTTATATGTTCGTTAATGCTCTAATTCAATATGGTTTTGGCCCACCATTAGCTTTGATGACAACTTCCACTCTCGCAGGCATTAGTTCAATCAGGTGCTGGAACGTTTCTTGGGGAATGGAAGCCCATTCTTCACGGAGTGTTGCACTGAGGAGAGGTAACGATGTCGGTCGGTGAGGCCTGGCACGAAGTCGGCGATCGAAAACATCCCAAAGGTGTTCTGTAGGATTCGGGTTAGGACTCTGTGCAGGCCATTCCATTACAGGGATGTTATTGATGTTATTGTTGTGAAATCACTCCACTACAGGCCGTGCATTATGAACAGGTGCCCGATCGTGTTGAAAGAATCTGTTCAACAGTGGAAAGCAAGAAGGTGCTTAAAACATCAATGTAGCAGGCCTGTGCTGTGTTAGTGTGACGCAAAACAATAAGGGGTGCAGGCCCCTCCATAAAAAACACGACCACACCATAACATCACCGCGTTCGAATTTTACTGTTTGCACTACACAGGCTGGTAGATGACGTTCACCGAGCAAGCGCCATACTCACACTCTGCCATCGGATCGCCACATTGTGTACCGTGATTCGCCACTCCACACAACGTTTTTCCACTATTCAATCGTGCAATGTTTACGCTCCTTACACCAAGCGAGGCGTCGTTTGGCATTTACCTGCGTGATGTGTGGCTTATGAGCAGCCGCTCGACCATGTAATCCAAGTTTTCTCACCTCCCGCCTAGTACTTGCAATGGTTCCTGATGCAGTTTGGAATTCCTGTGTGGTGGTCTGGATAGATGTCTGCCTATTACACACTACGACCCTCCTCAACTGTCGGCGGCCACTGTCAGTCAACAGACGAGGTCGACCTGTACGCTTTTGTGCTGTACGTTTCCCTTCACGTTTCCAATTCACTATCACATCGGAAACAGTGGACCTAGGAATGTTTAGAAGTGTGGAAATCTCGCGTACAGACGTATGACACAAGTGACACCGAATCACCTGACCACGTTCGAAATCCGTGAGTTCCGCGTAGCGTCCCATTCTACTCTCTCACGACGTGTAGTGGCTACTGAGAACGGTGATATGGAGTACCTGGCAGTAGGTGGCAGCACAATGCACCTAATATGAAAAACGAATGATTTTGGCGGTGTCCGGATACTTTTGGTTACATAGTGTATAACGCATCCAGAAGTGAAGATAGCTGCATCGTCTCCTCTGTCTGCTACAAAATGACTGCGATTAACCATGGAGACGGAGGAAACAAAAAGTTTAACAAATGCAGAACTGCAGAGACCTGGTTTGCTCTGTCAGCTGGATACTATAAACCGAAAATGGTAAGAAGTGATGCAAAAGGAGGAGAAATAGTGCTTTACATTTCCCTATGTAACGAGGAACCGTTTTATTTTCTTTATTCTTTATTTGTTATGTAATGTTTGTAAAATAAAAATAATTTAAAATTAAATATTTATTTACATTTTACATCAACACAACTTCATGTCCTCTTAAAAAATTTCTTTTTAGTGAAACAATAAGAGTAACATGTTATTTTGAAATGCTGCTCGTTAAACAATTTGCCCATTTATTTACTGTAGCACCTGGCAAATACTTTTGCATTTTGAAATGTTACAGGTTTAACAATTCGTGCACTTATTTAATGAATTATATGGGAAACGCCTTCACCACATCTTTGAAACACCACAATTGCAACATAAAGAGTAACTTGTTCCAGTTTTAAATGTACAGGTTAAACAGTTTGCACAGTTATTTTCTGTAATATCTGGCAAATACCTTCACCACACCTTCGAAACTTTTTTGGTAAAGTGGAACAATAGAGTAATTTGTATAAGTTTTAAATGTTTCGGGTTAAATAGTTTGTGTACTTATCTACTACAAATGCTGTTCCAGCTCGAAATGTTACTGGTTAAAAATTTTTTGATAAAAATAAAATTGATTAGGAAGGAGGAAGGACAACAATAAACAGCATTTTTAATGTGGCAACAGAGCAATATTTTTTATTTTTATTAAAATGGTGTTTTGTTATATCTGAAGAAGTAAATATTATTTTTGATATAAAAAATTCACGAATTAACTTTGTTTGTACAATGTTTGGAGCAAACGCCCACACACTGCAGTTCACGAATTACATTAACAATTTCCCATCTTCTGTTTGTACCACGTACATGTACGTTTACTGCTTCCTCTTCTCCCAGTACTGCAAGAATATTGTCATCGTCACTAGGTGCCTGAAAATCCTAGTCCCCTATTTGTTTTGCTACGTTGTGAAAGAAAGGCTATTATCACACGGAGGATTTTTTTTGGGCAAGCCTTATTTTGTTTTGCAGCACTGGGAAACGCCATTTCAGCTCCCAAAGCACCGTTCGATTATCATCCTTCCCTTAAAGTGAAGTCTGTTGTACACCCACTCACCAGGTGTTCCAGGATCTTGGAGCGGTGTCATTAACCACGATGCAATGTCATATCCTTCTTCTCCTCAAGTTAAAGCATTACACTGGTTCTCTCGTAATACACGGTATAGATCTGAGTTTCTCCATATCCTAGCATCATGTACAGACCCAGGCCAAGAAGCATCAACGCTGTTAAACAGTTCAGTGTAATCACATGTCGTCTGCACATACATAGAAGTAAAGCCCTTTCGATTAATGTATTCGTCTCGATGTGCAGAAGGTTTCATTATCAGAATGTGCGTGCAACTGAGGGGCCCCAACGCACATGGAAACTGATATCTAGAGTGCCACTTATCTTTTGCTGTTTCTAGTTCGTTTAAGTTTCTCGGAAATCGGATCCACAACGGTGCTTTTCTGTTAACCTGCTGCAGAACATATGAAAATGACAGTGACACAGTTGTCTAGCATATTCTTAAGTCTTCTTCTACACCAGTCTGAAAGCCTGTACCCGCTAAATAGCGCAAAAATGTTCTGTTTCACATTCGTTGGAAAGAGCATCTCCGCTTCTTTCGTGACCTTCAGGAAGAAAGTGATTCGCTAGCCAGGTAGTGTTTTCACTGTTAAATCTATATACACTTCTACAGTTTTTTTTTCTTCTGTCTTCCTTCTTGCTATCTTTTTCTGCCTTTCAAGAATCATAAATTCTACCATTTTCACTAAAATCAGTCGGTAACACTTAACCACAACACAACTTACTCAGCTCGAAGTATGCTACAGAGCTCACTTCAAAAAACAGAGAATGTTCATTGTTTATGAAAAACTTTTCTGTTTTTGTTCATACGAAACCGGAGAATATTCCTTGTTTTGAGCAACTACCCCCACTCACTCTGAGAACTTTCGCGGGTGAAGTATAATCTGCGACTCACTTTACTCATACGAACCTGAGAATGTTCTCCGAAATTCCGAGTATAAAGTATATTTGCCGTTTCATTCATACGACCCATTATCAGCACCTCACTGGGTTTGAACGAGGTCGTGTAATAGGGCTAAGAGAAGTTGGATGTTCCTTCTGTAATACTGCAGGAAGACTTGTCAGGAATATAGCCACTGTACATAATTGCTCGCCTGCCACGGTTCACGTGGCTACCTCCGTCAGAGGTTCGAGTCCTCCCTGGGGCATGGGTGGGTGTGTTGTCCTTAGCCTAAGTTAGTTTAAGTTAGATTAAGTAGTGTGTAAGCCTAGGGACCGATGACCTTAGCAGTTTGGTCCCATAGGAACTTACCAGAAATTTCCAATTAATTGCTCGCAGCTGTGGTCACGAGAATGTACTGTCGCAAGAAAAAGTGGCTTCGGGCGGCCACGTGTCGCTAGAGAGAAGACCATGTGTTGGCGCAGGTCAAATGCACCGCATGGTCATACCCCGGGGTGATTTAAACCCGCAAACCGTCCACCAGAACGTTATTTCATCATGTATCAGCATTATCCTTAATTTATGAGCATGAGTGTACAAACATCATTAATCGTACCTGTATTGACCGGCCAAGGAGCAACAGGCATGGAACTCCATACTACAAACTGACATCCGGCACCTGTACAATACAATTCATGTGCGTTTGCATGCTTGCATTCGACATTCTGACGGTTGCACCGTTTATTAATGTACGAGCTTTTCGCATTTGTAATGGCTTATCTCGCGCTTACATTAATCTGTGAGACTGCAATGTTAATCACTTGGATGTGTTACCAAGACAAAAGAATTCCCCAAATTTGATTACTCTACGTTAATTATTTTTTAGCGTTGCGATGTTTTTTCGTGAGTGTAGCTACAATACGAACACAGAAAACAAAGTTCACGCGATTCGCAGACAGATGGTGGAGATGACCTTCTCTCTCATCGTAACAATCGTTTGTGGCTACCTGGTTTGGCTGTCGATCATCATTTGAAGACCTACTGCAGACTCGACGAGTGACAGAAAAAAAGTATTCGGCGTTGGTAAGTGAGTAAATACAAAATAGTACGACAGGTAGAATGAAATATCTACGTTGTAGTTTTCTTCACAAATCCAATTAACGTCGTAAGAGCAAGAAATTTAGCACCGGACAGGGAGTTTATTAGGGTACACAGTCCGAGGTTGGGCTTTGGAAGAAAGAAGAAAGGAAGATCTGTTTTTAATATGCCATCGGCAACGAGGTCATTAGAGACGGCGCAAGTTCGGATTACGGAAGGCAATCGGCCATTCCCTGTCAAACGTACCACCCCCGGTATTTGCCTTAAACGATTTAGGGAAATCACGGTAAACGTAAATCAGGATGGTCGGATGCGAATTTGAATAGTCGTCCTCCCGTATGCGAATCCAGCGTGCTAACGACTTTGCTACCGCGCTCGTTAAGGAAAGTAGGTTCGTCTGCTCAGGACATATGTAAAACGGAACACTTCTTTTCCGTAGGAGTGGAGCCCCTCCACGCCTGCACTGGCGCGGTGAACATCTCAATAAGCTCTACAGTCACCTATGTGAAGGAGTTATTATTGCTATCGGGAGTCACAGGTTGCGTGACTGTAATACTATTCGTATGTCTGGCAGCGATCACCCACTGATAAGTCCCATCTTGGAGACTGTAGAGAGAAAGCGGTTGAAGAACGGTTTTAGGGCAGAGGAGGCGGCCGGGGGTGGGGGTGGGAGGGGGTGCCATGGCGAGTGCCATGGGAAAGAACTACTCAGACGGCTATTGACGGAGTTATACTGCCAGCAGCGGTAGTTCATGCATGGATGTAAAAATATGTAAGTAGTGGATAAGTCATCGTTGTTGCTGAGTATGAACAATGTCTCCTGGGCCAGCTTCAGAGTCTGCATACCTGTAACATGCCAATGTCGTCACCAGAGAGGTCAATTCTATCAAAAAATCAGCCGCTCAGTAGAGAATGTCATCTTGGTTTTGTTTGCGTTAATGTGTGTACCGCTTCCCTGTAGTTGCTGGATTGTCGGCTCTATGAGCACAGCTGGCAGTAATGCTGGCAGGGGCTCACCAATGCTGTGTTGTTTGTGTGCTTAGTTTAAGACTGCCAGACTACCATGGGTGGTTAAGTATCCCTGACGAAAAGTGTTTTTGGGCGGTTATGCTTCCACCTGCAGTTACGATTTTTTTTTCTTTATTGTAATTTCATTCTCCTGCACCATATGGGCACGGGAGGGCTGGCAGTGGTACAGCCCACCACTCTTCAGCTAAATGGCTTTAATAAAAATACAAGGGGAAATCTTACATAAAATGGGGGTAAAAAGGGGGACATAAAAATACAGCAAATGGAGATGATGGGAATTAAAATAGACAGTAATATGTGGACGTTGGGGGACAATTAAAAAGTCGACATAAAGTTAAAAGAACACAGATGGCAATTCGTTGCACACTTAAAGTCAGTGGAGTCTAACACAAGGTAAAAGTCGGTCACAGTATAAAATTCACACAGAGTGAGACACTAAAAAAACAAAATCACTGGAAACGACGAAACACTCACAAAGAATAAAAAACCACTGGTAGGGACCCGCCAAGGGACTGGAGGTCGGGGACAGGAAGGAAAAAGAGGGGAGGGGGATGGGGTGGGCGGGAGGAAGAGGAAAAAGGGGGGCAGGGGGTGCACCATGAGGCAGTAGACGGGCAGGGTGGGGGATGAAGAGGGAAGGAAAGGCAGGAAAGAGTGCAGAGACACAAAGGGAGCATGGGAGAGGGAGGGGGTGTATGACGGGGAAAACCACTTAGGAGAAGGGAGTGGGAGGAGAGGGAGCCCTGAGGAGGAGGCAGGAGGAAGGTGGGATTAGGGTTGGTAGGAGTGGTAGACGTCAGGGCGAAGTTCATCATCCGGGAGGCGTAGGTGCTGGAAGTTGCATTGGGAAAGGAGGTGGAGGGTGCAGAGGTGGAGAGAGGCTGGCACACTACGGCAAAGGCACAGCAACGGGCTGGGGATGGAGAGGAAGTGGGACACCAGGGGGTGGAAGGGATCGAGTTGGTGGGCAATATACAGGGTGCAGATGTGTTCAAGGAAAAGGAAAAGGTGGGGGACTGGGATGAGGTCGTAGAGGATGCACGTGGGGGAAATAGACAACTCCGTTGTGGCTATTTTACACCATAATTTAGATCTATATGACGATGTTACGCTGAGTGTATTTGTATGTTTTGAAGATGCCATTACAGCTCTGTCGCATTAGGACATGGTGTAGAAGAGATCTGAAGATGGTCATTACTGACTGAAACCGGTCATCATAAAAGAAATTTATATTGTGATCAAAGACTGGAATAAAAAGACATTTGACTTGCCATAGAGGCTCATGCGTTTTTGAAGAAGAGAAATTTGTTAACATCGAGTATAGATTTAAGTGTCAGGAAGTCGTTTCTGAAAGTATTTGTATGAAATGTAGCTATGTATGGGTGAAACGTGGACGATAAATAGTTTGTACAAGAAGAGAATGGAAGCATTCGAAATGTGGTGCTACAGAAGAATGCTGAAAATTAGTTGGGTAGATCACTTAACTAATGAGGAGGTATTGAATAGAATTGGGGAGAAGAGAAATTTGTGGCACAACTTGACTAGAAGAAGGGATCAGTTGGTAGGACATGTTCTGAAGCATCAAGGGATCACCAATTTAATATTGGATGGCGGCGTGGAGAGTAAAAATCGTAGAGGGAGACCAGAGATAAATACACTAAGCAGATTCAGAAGGATGTTGGTTGCAGTAGGTACTGGGAGATGAAGCAGCTTGCACAGGATAGAGTAGCATGGAGAGTTGCATCAAACCAGTCTCTGGACTGAAGACCACAACAACACGAAACAGCATATCCAGACACTGTGGGATGATGATGACATTAAAACAGAGAATAACACGCGTAAAGCTGAAATACTAAACACCTTTTTTCAAAGCTGTTTCACAGAGGAAGACCGCACTGCAGTTCCTTCTCTAAATCACCGCACGAACGAAAAAATGGCTGACATCGAAATAAATGTCCAAGGAATAGAAAAGCAACTGAAATCACTCAACAGAGGAAAGTCCACTGGACCTGACGGGATACCAATTCGATTCTACACAGAGTACGCGAAAGAACTTGCCCCCTTCTAACACCCGTGTACCGCAATTCTCTAGAGAAACGGAAGGTTCCAAATGATTGGAAAAGAGCACAGGTAGTTCCAGTTTTCAAGAAGGATCGTCGAGCAGATGCGCAAAACTATGGGCCTATATCTCTGACATCGATCTGTTGTAGAATTTTAGAACATGTTTTTTGCTCGCATATCATGTCATTTCTGGAAACCCAGAATCTACTCTGTAGGAATCAACATGGATTCCGGAAACAGCGATCGTGTGAGACCCAACTCGCTTTATTTGTTCATGAGACTCAGAAAATATTAGATACAAGCTCCCAGGTAGATGCCATTTTCCTTGACCTCCGGAAGGCGTTCGATACAGTTCCGCACTGCCGCCTGATAAACAAAGTAAGAGCCTACGGAATATCAGACCAGCTGTGTGGCTGGATTGAAGAGCTTTTAGCAAACAGAACACAGCATGTTGTTCTCAATTGAGAGACGTCTACAAACGTTAAAGTGACCTCTGGCGTGGAACAGGTGAGTGTTATGGGACCATTGCTTTTCAAAATATATATAAATGACCTAGTAGATAGTGTCGGAAGTTCCATGCGGCTTTTCGCGGATGATACTGTAGTATACAGAGAAGTTGCAGCATTAGAAAATTGTAGCGAAAAGCAGGAAGATCTGCAGCGGATAGGCACATGGTGCAGGGAGTGGCAACTGACCCTTAACATAGACAAATGTAATGTATTGCGAATACATACAAAGAAGGATCCTTTATTGTATGATTATATGATAGCGGAACAAACACTGGTAGCAGTTACTTCTGTAAAATATCTGGGAGTATGCGTACGGAACGATTTGAAGTGGAATGTTCATATAAAATTAATTGTTGGTAAGGCGGGTGCCAGGTTGAGATTCATTGGGAGAGTCCTTAGAAAATGTAGCCCATCAACAAAGGAGGTGGCTTACAAAACACTCGTTCGACCTATACTTGAATATTGCTCATCAGTGTGGGATCCGTACCAGGTCGGGTTGACAGAGGAGATAGAGAAGATCCAAAGACGAGCGGCACGTTTCGTCGCAGGGTTATTTGGTAACCGTGATAGAGTTACGGAGATGTTTAGCAAACTCAAGTGGCAGACTCTGCAAGAGAGGTGCTCTGCATCGCGGTGTAGCTTGCTGTCCAGTATTCGAGAGGGTGCGTTTCTGGATGAGGTATCGAATATATTGCTTCCCCCTACTTATACCTCCAGAGGAGATCACGAACGTAAAATTAGAGAGATTCGAGCGCGCACGGAGGCTTTCCGGCAATCGTTCTTCCCGAGAACCACACGCGACTGGAACAGGAAAGGGAGGTAATGACAGTGGCACGTAAAGTGCCCTCCGCCGCACACCGTTGGGTGGCTTGAGGAGTATAAATGTAGATGTAGATGTAGAACAACAGATGCTCACGACAGTAGTAGCACTCGAACGGCCTACAAACTTCGTCGGACTGTAACAATGTGGCATTTGTCAAAGTCGCATATGTCAGTGGATTTCCCCATTTACGGCCCGTGTCATAGCTAACATGATTCATAATTCATTTCTCCTCGGCTTATATGGATTTCCTTATCACGCCACGTGCCCATAACGCCACCAGGTGGCATTCGGTCTCTTGGCGGGCAGTGGTCATAATGCCTTGTCTCATCAGAGTAGGTGGATCGCAGTTACTTCCGAGATTAGTAGACCGAGTTCAAGCTTCCATTTTAGGAAGTTATCACCCATGTTCTAGGGATCTTTGCCTGTCCTCTGCCACGCTGAAACCCCTTCTCTGTATGGTAAAGTTGATGTCATCACCATAGATCAATTTGAGAGGTTCGGTCTCTGGAAAGTTGTGAATGTAAAAGTTGAAGAGAAATGGAGATATCACAGGACACAATGACAAGTTGCGATCATAGCAAATAGTAAATGGTCAGTTGTGCTCCAGTCGTGGAGTAGAGAGCAAGTCTCGAGCAACAGCAGTGCTTAGCTCGTACGCATGATTTAGTTGAGTAGTTTTCTTATGTTCATTATTTTGTTTTTAGTAACGTTACTTATTTTTGTTGCAACAGTTTGCATATTTTGCTAACGTTAGTGTCACGTTTGCCGACTTTGTAACATAGGATCAGTGTAGCTCAACACTGTATCTACCGCCTGCTTGGGTTCGTAGTGGTTCAAATGGCTCTGAGCACTATGGGACTTAACATCGGAGGTCATCAGTCCCCTAGAACTTAGAACTACTTAAACCTAACCAACCTAGGGACATCACACACATCCATACCCGAGGCAGGATTCGAACCTGCCACCGTAGCGGTCGCGCGGTTCCAGACTGAAGCGCCTAGAACCGCTCGGATGCTCCAGCCAGCGGGTTCATAGTACATTTCTTGTTGGATATAGCTAAAGATCGACAGGGATTGCACCTGTTGTGTGCGGATGCATTGTGAAATGGCCGCTGTGCGGAAACAGATGAGGGGCATTTTCTTGGCCACAGGGGGCAGATTTCAGACTGCTGCCTTGGGCTGCGGTGGCCATGAGGTGCCTGCTGCGGAAGCTATCACACTTCCGTTGTCTCTAGTGTTACTTGGGATCCCAGATGTCGCAGAGGCTAGAGATATGTCTGACCTGACATGGCCAGCACACATATACGTGAGTGAATGGCCCACAAGGGGGAGGGAATTGTGGAATTCGGAATGGAGAGGGGGGAGGGGGTGCGTATCTCTGTCTAGAAGGCGGAAGTGGGTACACAGCTGTTCCATTATGCCTTAAAATGAGATTAGATGTCTTAGCCATTGCTGTAAGTACATCTGAGTCAGAGCAAGACGCCTCGTCTGTTGCGACTGGAGCCAGTCTCTCTGAAAGATCTGGCAAGCACAAAGAGTGGGTTTGTCGGTCGTTAAGAGCCCCACCGTTAAGTGAGTGATGGAATAATTTGCGGTTTTAGCAGGGAGGTTTGGAAGGGACACTAGTCTTCACTCGGTGTGTTTGCTAGGTGGTAATGTCTGAGATGTTATGGGTATTTTACCGGCGACTATTGAGCACATTGGGTACAGTCGAATGATAATTGTGACTTATGTTGGAGCGAAAGACGCCTGCCGCCTGGGTTCAGGGGGCATCCTGGGTTCCTGAAAGTGACTTGTTGAATTAGTGAAGATGGTAGGTCTCGTACACTGGGTGTAAGCTGAGGTAATTCCCACAGCTGACCGTAGTCTTCTAGTTTGGTGCCGAGTCGAAGGTTGTCGCCTTTCCGTACGTTTTGTACTGAGTGGTGTGTGTCGACCGGGATTCAGCAGTCATTCCTCAACTGAAAAATGAACAGACAAGCAATTCTATGTAAATTGAGAGGCGAATCACTGTCCAAAGTCTGGGAAACTCACAAAAGGCGAATATACTGGATATTAACGACTTTTGATCCCATTATGATAGAGAACTATCAATCAAAAGCAATCACACGGTGCGAAACAGATTCACAAATCGTGAGCTATGCGGTGCAAAGACAATGCAAACGCTACGCTTGACACTTACTCCAAAACAGCTAAAAAAATCCTGAAAGTGAAGCCGGGAACCGAACAGCGACTCTCTAACACGGACCGAGACACGGACGGCCACCGTGTACTCGCACCAAAGCGACTTCTGACTTAACGGCCGACTCTGACACACTCCACAAAATTACCGTAGGAGGGGAGGAAATTTCAGGGTTTGCCACAGTGACAACTGAAAATTGCTCTCTCTCTCTTCCTGCATGCATGGAAAGCCTGCAGAATTTAGTCATCCAGCGCCTGTTCTGTTCTCTTTGAACGAAGTAAAGGTTGGCAATTTAGTGGCCTTCACCTTATGATTGACGTAAAGATGTCTGGGGTGAAAATGTAGCTCGCTTCCCATACTGTTTACGGAAACATAGCGGTGGCTCTTTCTGTGCATCCTCTTTTAGGAAAATCTGGGGTGTTTTGTGTAGTTCTCACAGGAACTCACGTGGCTCTCACTGCTTTGAAAGGTGTATTTGAAGGACCTAGCTTCGAAGATACCCGAAGTGGCAGACTCCGCGTGCTCAGTGCCCGTGGGACTTGCGGGTGGGAAACCTCCCAGATTTACGCTATTGTCTACCAAAGGTTAAAACTCGCAGGTGGCGCTTTTCGCCAAATTCCAATAAGTGTGAAAGACACAAGATAAAACTCCAGAATTCACAGGTCCTGCAAGCTACATGGCGATGCAGAGCACCTCTCTCTCAGAAAGTTTACGAGAATACATCATATAATGGTTATGTATGTTACCGCTTAGCGACACATGACAGACTATTGTAATCAAAAGGTTTAAACCAAAGGCTCAGACAGTTCTGCGACAATCTTGAATGTAACTATTCTCCTATCGCTACTGAGTGGAGAATTGTAGTACTCCCCTCCTTAACAGGTCAGGCATGCAATATATGTAGGATGCGATTTCGGTAGTAGCGAAGTACGAGTGGCATTGCACATGTGGGATTTTTACGATTGTGCTGGCCCGGGACTAGTCTCATTTATGAACAATAATAATGCCCACATAGTAGAAGTAGCAGAAAACTGGCTGGAACCAGAACTGAATAGGAACCAAAATTTTAGTTCCGACTGGATTGTGCATAGCGAAGATAGACTGAACGCCTGTGGTGGAAACATGCTTATTCCCGTAAATAATACAATAATACAGTACAAAGTAATTAGGGTGAAGATAAGGACAAAGAGTCGAGGAAAAGTGGTAACTGGATGCTTCTATAAAACACAGCATGACCTTCTTAACGGAGAGAAATCTTCTGATCGGAAACTATCTTCGGGCGTACCCTAAGGGACTGTTGAAGCACCATTACTGTTCGAAATATACATAAATGAGCTATTAGACACTGTCAGAAGCGCTATGAGGCTATTCGCGAATGATGCTGCCGCATACAGAGACGTTTAAACCCAAAAAAACAAATTGCAGCGAACCACAGGAAGCGACAATTCTCAGAGAAAACTGCTTGAAAGTTGCACACAAATTCTCTAATCACGTCATATCATCTATGGCCTGGGAGAATCAAGGTATTGGGGTTGTAAGTAATGACAGGGATCTGTGGGACATTGTGTTGCCAAGCCGTTCTATGCGCTTCAGTCCGGAACCGCGCTGCCGCTACGGTCGCAGTTTCGAATCCTGCCTTTGGCATGGATGTGTTTGATGTCCTTAGTTAGGTTCAAGTAGTTCTAAGTCTAGGGGACTGACGACTTCAGATGATAGGTCCCATAGTGCTTAGAGCCATTTCAATAATTTGGCATTGTGTAAATACCTTATCCAAAAATTTCCTTGAACATCTAATCAGAGAAACGACTTGCGAGGCTTACGGCCTAGATCTGCTGATTGAAAATAGACCCGAACTTCTCGATTCGGTTAACACAGAGCAGGAAATCAATGGCCATATCGCCGTTATATACACATCAAAAAAGTTTTGCATCACCCCGGTTCCCAGAAATCCTGAAGATTGACGTTGACTGTGGATACTGTATCACAGACAAAGTCCCTTTGACTGTTCAGAGATGTCACTAAACCCGCACAAAGATGTAAACAACCATGCATGAGCAGCTCCTATTAGACGGAGGGGGTCCGACAGCTGATCTGTCCCAGTCATTCCACCAGGAAGGAGGTACACGGCTCGTGGTTGTCTGTAGTTCAACCGTGCCTAGACGGTCAATACCGCTTTCCATCGCGTCCGCATTGTTACTTTTTGCCAGGAAGGGCTCTCATCAAGAGAAGTGTCTAGGCGTCTCGGAGTGAACCAAAGCGATGTTGTTTGGACATGGAGGAGATACAGAGAGACAGGATCTGTTGATGACATGCCTCGCTCAAGCCGCCCAAGGGCTACTACTGCAAGGGATGCCCGCTACCTACGGATTCTGGTTCGGAGGAACCGTGACAGCAACGTCACCATGTTGAATAATGGTTTTCGTGCAGCCATTACGATTCAAATTGTGCGCAATAGGCTCCATGATGCACAACTTCACTTCTGACATCCGTGGCGAGGTCCATCTTTGCTATCATGACACCATGCAACGCGGTACAGATGGGCTCAACAACATGCCGAATGGACCGCTCAGGATTGGCATAACGTTCTCTTCACCGATGAGTGTCGCACATGCCTTCAACCAGACAATCGTCGGAGACGTGTTTGGAGGCAGCCCGGTCAGGCTGAACGACTTAGACACACTGTCCAGCGAGTGAATCAAGGTGGAGGTTCCCTGCTGTTTTCGGGTGGCATTATGTGGGGTCGACGTACGCCGCTGGTGGACATGTAAGGCGCCGTAACGGCTGTACGATATGTGAATGCCATCCTCCGACCGATAGTGCAACCATATCGGCAGCATATTGGCGAGGCATTCGTCTTCATGGACGACAATTCACGCCCCCATCGTGCACATCTTGTGCTGACTTCAGGATAACGACATCGCTCGATTAGAGTGGCCATCATGTTCTCCAGACATGAACCCTATCGAACATGCCTGGGATAGGTTGAAAAGGGCTGTTTGTGGACGACGTGACCCACCAACCACTTTGAGGGATCTACGCCGAATCGTCTTAGAGGAGAGGAACAATCTGGACCAACAGTGCCTTGCTGAATTTGTGGATAGTATGCCACGACGAATACAGGCATGCATTAATGCAAGAGAACGTGCTACTTGGTATTAGAGGTATCGGTATGTACAGCAATCTGGACCACCACCTCTGAAAATCTCACTGTATGGTGGTACAACATGCAATGTGTGGTTTTCATGAGCAATAAAAAGGGCGGAAATGATGTTTATGTTGATTTCTATTCCAATTTTCTGTTGAGGTTCCGTAACTCTAGGAACCGAGGTGATGCAAAACTTTTTTTGTTGTGCGTAGTATCGCTGACTACGGGTGGCAGTAGGAGTATTAAGACAGATAGGGAGATATTTCTTCTTATTGCGTGAGTCAAGATACAAATTTCATATTACCTAAGCAACCAGCATGAAACATATACCTCTGAGATTGAAAACGATTAGTATAAATGGACGAAATTCAACAGTGTTTTACAATAGGCTTAACAGTTACGTGAAGAACAAGGTTGAGAAGAATGAGGAATATCCAGCAATCTGGACCACCACCTCTGAAGGTCTCACTGTATCGTGGTACAACATGCAATGTGTGGTTTTCATGAGCAATTGTGCAACCATATCGGTAGCATATTGACAAGGCATTCGTCTTCATGAACGACAATTCGCGCCCCAATGTGTCAATGGCAATGTTACAAAAATTCCCTATGAGCAAACAGAACTTCTCCACACATTTAAAGATAGCCGACGCCTTGTTGACAAAGGAAAACTGAACGAAGCCAAAGTGAGTGTCAGGAAAGCCATGCGTGAAACTTTCAAAGAACGTGAAATTAAAATTCTGTCTGTCGATATGACAAAAAAAATTGTCTTATGTTAAGTCAATAAACAACCAAACTCCTCAGTCCAGTCACCCTACTGGCATCGAAATGGTGGATGACAAAGAGAGGGCCGAAATACTAAGTTCTGTTTTCCGAAATTGTTTCAGTGAGAAAGTTCATGCAAAAATTCCTCCTTTCAATCGTCTCAAGAACATAAAAATGAGACGCCGATATAACTGAGTGCGTGATAGAAAATCCATTAAATTTCCTCAATAGAGGAAAGTCTGCTACACCTGACAGTATACTTATACGGTTCTACGTTGAGTGTGTGAATGAAGTGGCTTCTTTTCTGGGAGCCGTGTATCGCAGGTCACTGGAGTAACAAAGCGTTCCAAGTTCGTGGCAAAATGAACAGATCATTCCCATTTTCAAGATGGGTCGTCGAACATATGCAGACAACTACAGATGTTGGATTTTAAAACGCGTCTGATCTTTGCGTATTATGACCTTCCATGAGAATTAATATCTCCACAAATCCGGCAAATCCCAGCTTAGTCTGTTCATCATCGGGGCCCTGGAGGCAATAGGTCCAGGTGTCGAGGTTGATGTGTGCCTCGTCTCCAAGAAGGCGTTTGACACAGTCCCGCACACACGTAATGTGTGAAATACGTGTGTGCGTAATATTAGAACAGATCTGTGGCTGGAGTGAAAAGTATCTCGCAAATAGAACAGAGCATGTCGTTGTTAACGGAGAGAAATCTTATGATCAGAAACTATTTTCGGCCGTGCCCTAAGGGACTGTTAAAGCATCATTACTGTTCGAAAAATACATAAATGAGCTATCAGATAGCGTCAGAAGCGCTATGGGGCTATTCGCGAATGATACTGCCCCATACAGAGAAGTCGAAACACAAAAAACAAATCTCAGCGAACCACAGGAAGACCTGCGAAGGATCCACGTTTGGTGCATCGAGGGGCAATTGACACTCCACATAGAGAAATATAACGTATTGCACATTAATAGCTGGAAAGACCCGTTAGTGTTTGAGTATACGGTTGACGAACAAATACAGGAAAGAGAAATAACCGAAAAATATGTAAGAGCAATACTCTGGAGCATTTAAAGTGAATGACGATATGTAAGGGGTGATCAAAAATTTTCCATTCGAAGGCCGTACTGTGCAGAATCAGTATGCCAATCAGGGAAAATCGCTTTGAGCAGTGAGGCAATCATCCCATCGACGTACCAGGTTGCAGATGCCCGTTTGGTAAAATTCTGTGTGCTGCTACATCAAGAAAGCCGTAATTGCCTGTCTCACATCCTCGTCCGCAAGGAATTGTCTAGGCCATTTTCAAGGGACCGAAGGCGTGGTAATCGCATGGGGAAAGATTAGGACTATAGGACTGCTGCTAGAGTGTCTCCTCCTTGAGTTGGTATAACTTCTGATATCTCCCAGATCGACTAGCATCCTGTGTCGGATAGCAACTCGCACGGAAACCTGGCGTACAAGTCCACAACGGTGGTTTTCGACAGAGATGCTGCCGCATATACATTCCTCATTCTCCGATGGGTGTCTACCGGCGTTTGTCCTTCGGCAGCCAAGAAAAGAATAACAACACGTTAGTTTTGTTTGAATGCATTTGGTAATAACGTCGCCACAGATCACGTTTCCGCATTTACCGCAAGCACGTTGGGAAGACACGAATCCACCCTAATCCCTTGGCTACAAGTCGGCTCTTATGTGCCCTCATCGGTGTACTGCTACGTTGTACATACGCTGCAGCAAAACAACGCACTCAAACGGAAGCTTTTTGATAGCCCCTTGCAAAACTAATCGTGGGAAACACAGAGGCCTGATATTCATTGGGAGAACGTCCAGGAAATCTAGTCCGCCAACGAAGGAGAGAGTTTAGAAAGCTTCGTTCGATCGCTACTTCAGTATTGTTCCTCAGTCTGATAACCTTACGTGTACGGTTAACAGAGGAAATTGACGGGACACGAGAAGCGCAGCGCGTTTTGTCGAGCGCTAGTTTAGTAAGTGCGAAAGTGTCGCGCAGATAGCCATCCGGCCCCAGTGGGAGACGCTGCAAAAGAAGAATTGTGCATCATTTTGTGCTTTACAGTTAAAATTCATTGAGCATACGTTCATAGAAGAGTAAACCAACACTTTGCTTCGTGCCACGTATATCTCGCCAAAACTTTTTGGAGGCATGATTAGAGAATCTAACTTATAATGAGGCTTACCAGCAGTCTTACTTCCTTGACACCATTCGCGACTGGAGTAGGAAAGTGGGTAAGCGGAGTTTTAGATGAAGTCCCCTTCGCCACATATCCTAAGACAGTTTGTGGAGTGTAGATATAGATGTTGAAGACTGTTGCATCTACAGTTTCTGGGTGAGTTTGGAAAAAAACTATTTCTAAACATTTTTTTATCAGTGAGAAGATCTTGTGACATGGTATGATCTTGATGAGTTTCGAGAGACGAGACGTTAAACACAACTCTTTCTTCCTTCTTTCCTTCCGTAGTAAGCTGTCACGTCTAATGATAAGGGCGCCCGTGTTCCCGGGTTCGATTCCCGGCGGCGTCAGGGATTTTCTCTGCCTCGTGATGACTGGGTGTTGTGTGATGTCCTTAGGTTAGTTAGGTTTAAGTAGTTCTAAGGTCTTGGGGACTGATGACCATAGATGTTAAGTCCCATAGTGCTCAGAGCCATCTAATGATAAGGGTTTCGTTCAAACTTATTCATGAATTTTTTACAGAACAATGACGAAAGCTTTTTCATCGTGAAAAGTCTGTTCTCTCTAACGGCCACATTAACAACTACCACCAATTTCTCTGTCGCGTTTAACGGTCGCCCATTTTGGTCCTTACAGTGAACATTGTCACATACCGAATTGAACGTCCAAATCAACCTAGCACTCCCGACTCTCTCTTCGTCTTGGACCAGTAAACATGTGAGATTGGGCGGCGATTTCCCGCTACTATTACGTTTCACTCATACAAGAAATGAACCTTTACATAACGTAGAGTGGCACATCTCAAGAATGATAGTGCAACCTCAATGTAATTAGAGGTACTTACCCTCCCAATAATGGTTGCCTAATGTGGTGTAACTGTGTCTGTTTCACGATATCTACACAAACACACGACAAGGAAAAATGTAAAACACTAGGGGCACAGAAAACGAAAACCATGTAACAAAAACATATCAATATTATGAAAACGAAAGTTGCCACTCACCGTATAGCAGAGATGCTGAGTCGCAGATAGGCGCAACAAAAAGACTGTCACAAATAAAACTTTCGGCCCGTAAGATCTTCGTCAAAAATATACGACAGACAGACATACACACACACACACAACACACACACACACACACACACACACACACACACACACACACACACACACATACACGCTCAAGCAAACGCAACTCACACACACCTGACTGCAGTCTGATGCAACTGTAGCCACAGTGTGGCAGTTGCCTGAATCTGCAGTCGTGTGTGTGTGAGTTGCGTTTGCGTGAGTGTGTGTGTGTGTGGGGGGGGGGGGGTCTATTTTTGACGAAGGTCTTACGGGCCAAAAGCTTTATTTGTGACAGTCTTTTTGTTATGCCTGTCTGCGACTCAGCATCTCCGCTATATGGTGAGTGACAACTTTCCTTTTCATAATAGTGTTACATTCCATCCTAGATTTTACATTATTTGATTTTAACAAAAACATATTTCATTTATAATTTCCCTCTTGTGTAGGTTGCGACGATTTAACTTCGGTGATTCGACACTTTGAATATATGCTTCACGTGTGCCCACATAATTTTTGCTCTGTATGCTGCTATCCCGAAATCAGACTTCTACATCTACATCTACGTCCATACTTCGCAAGCCACCTGACGGCGTGTGGTGGAGGGTACTTTGAGTACCTCTATCGGTTCTCCCTTCTGTTCCATTCTCGTACTGTTCGTGGAAAGAAAGATTGTCGGTACGCCTCTGTGTGGGCTCTAATCTCTCTGATTTTATCCTCATGCAGAACTCAGGGCAGACAGTAATATATCGTAGCCAGAAAGACTTCTAAGGTCACGTGTAGCTGATGTATAAATCAAAGTAACAATCTGTCGCACCTGGGCTCTCAGGTGAAAGTTTAATTCTGTGGCTAAAGAAAGATATGCTAATGATAAAAAAAGCAAGGAAGTAGGACATCTTCGTTTATTATTGTCCTTATTTCAGAATGGTGATAACTGTCTCTGCTTCTTCTCAATTTTGTTCTTTCTTAGCAGCATGTTAAGTTCCAATGAACCTCTGCGTAATAACAGCATTCAGTGATGGCGAAATTAATGTGTACCTGTCCAACAGAGTCGCTTGGCTTGTATTCGAATCGAAATCGTTGCAGTTTAACCGTGCTAGAACTGTCAGTGAAATCGATGGCCATAAACGCCTGTCCTTAACGAGCGATGGCATTAATGAAGAGAGATTGGTGCATGATTAGAGAAATGAATGACAAGTGGTCCTCGACGCGCCGCGCGCCCCACGCCGCCATTACGGAAGCCTCATTTCATTTCAGGCCTCCACTCGCTCTCCTCTCCTCAATTTCTCTCCCCTTCATATTCGTAGCGAAATAAAGCTTCTATCCACGAGTAACGGGTATTCAGCTGCCAGTTTTTTGTTGTTAGTCTGTACGAGATGAAAAAGTATTCATAACCGTGGGATTCAGGCAGATGTACGAGGGATGGTACGAGGGGCGTTCAGTAAGAAATGCAACACATTTTTTTTTTTCTTGGCCAGTTTCGGTTGAAGAAGTGCGGAATTCGCTGTGGAACATCTTTGAGTGTACGATACGATGTTGCAGTGCCTACAGCAATATCGTATTTATCCGTTGACAACTGCCGGCCGCGGTGGTCTAGCTGTTCTAGGCGCTCAGTCCGGAGCCGCGCGACTGCTACGGTCGCAGGTTCGAATCCTGCTTCGGGCATGGATGTGAGTGATGTCCTTAGGTTAGTTA
Organism: Schistocerca piceifrons; assembly: GCF_021461385.2. Classification (NCBI taxonomy): domain Eukaryota; kingdom Metazoa; phylum Arthropoda; class Insecta; order Orthoptera; family Acrididae; genus Schistocerca; species Schistocerca piceifrons. Next base: position 278,011,430 of record NC_060149.1, read on the forward strand.
GGTTTAATTAGTTCTAAGTTCTAGGGGACTGGTGACCATAGATGTTAAGTCCCATAGTGCTCAGAGCCATATGAACCTCGTCGACAACGGGCAAGCGACTTTCACGTAAAATGCCTCCTCTGTACGGAAATATATATCATGGAATGTAAGAGTGCTGGCCGTACGTCGTGCTCGAATAGCCTAATGGTAAGCAGACCGCTCGTGATAAGCGGGAAATCCGGTTTCAAGTCTCGGTCAGGAGCAAATTTTCATCATAAAATTGATGGTTGTTCATATTCACAATTGCGAATACATTTCATGTATTTCATGCTTCGCGGAATATTATAACTTCAGCCCTTATAGTTTCATGAGGTTCCGGTAGGTTGTGGCGCTATACGTAGCCTTCAAAATGGCGTCTATAACGGAGGTGCGTTTCAAGCAGAGAACTGTCATTGAGCATCTTTTGGGCGGAAAACCAGAGCATCGTAGTTACTCATAGGCGCTTGCAGAATATCTACGGAGACGTGGCAGTGAACAAAAGCGCAACGAGTCTTTGGGCGAGGTGTCTGTCATCATCGCAACAAGGTTGCGCAAACCTCTCCGATCTCCCGAGTGACGGCCGGCCGCACACAGCTGTGACTCCTGAACTGTTGGAACGTGTGGACACTATCATTCGAGGTGACCGACGGATCAGAATCAGACACCTCGCTGCTCAACTGGACGCCTTTGTTGGTAGTGCTAACACACTCGTCCACCAGTTGGGATACTGAAAGGTGTGTGACCGGTGGACTCCTCGCCCCCTAACAGAAGAAAATCTGTGCGGATTTGCTTGCGCGTTACCAGCCTGATCGTGACAATTTTTTGTCGAACGTAATATGGGTCCATCACTTCCAATCGGAAACAAAACGGAATCCAAGGAGTGATGCCACACTATCTCTCCTCCGAAGAAAGAGCCCAAAGCGCCATCCGCATCCGGTAAAGTGATGGCGATGGCCTCCTGGGACTCCGAAAGGGTGAATCTGTTTGATGGCTTCCCTCATGGTGCAACGATCAACTCTCAACTGTACCGTGCTAGACTCATGAAACTGAGGAAGCGACTCCACAAGAACGCACAAGTCTGCGAACGCGAGAGGAGTTCACAAAACTTTATTTGACTGTTCTTCACCGTCCACCCTAATCCCGGATCTCGCACCTTCCGACTTCCATCTGTTTGGCCCAATGAAGGATGCACTCCACGGTAAGCAGTACGTGGATGAAGGAAAGGTTATTGATACAGCAAGACGTTGGCTCTGACGTAGAGTGGTACTACTGTATACGGACATAAAGGCCCTTCCAGTAAGGTGACGTAAAGCAGTCGCATTGAACGGAGGCCATGTTGAAAAATATGGTTCTGTAGCGAAAAGAGTGGGGAACAGTATAGTGTATTGGATTCCTGAATAAATTCAACCTGTTAAAAAAAAAAAAGTTCCATTACTTATTGAAAGCCAATCTTAATAAAGTTTGAGTTATCTTCTCACAAAATTCAAGCTATGACCAGAATACTTGGTGTTGTTGTTGTTGTTGTTGTTAGTTCTTTTCTACAAATATCTCCTCGAATGCGATTCATTTTTCCCAGCGATGGATGACTTGGCAGAGATCCTGGTTGTAAAAGCAATCATTTTGGCGGCTCAGGAAACGTTCCATGACCTTGTCGCCATTCTGGAAATGCCTGCTACGCAATGGTTTTTTCATCCAGGGAAAGACGAACAAAAAAATCCACCTTGGGCAGTTTTCCGCAACACTTCGTCTTGCCAGACTCCTATAACCTCGTAAGGAGATTTCAGATGTCGGTAGTATGCTCCTTACCCCTTACGAGCATAATCTGTTAGCATCACGTCATGGTAGTCCCAAAAAATCAGTATCACCTTGCCCGATGATGGGTGGCCTTCAGAAATTTTAGACAGTGCTAATTCCACACGTTGCCGTACACTTCCAGAATCTCAGCATGGTTTGTTTCCGCATTGCTATCTTCCAACTACAGAACACGAATTACGGCACTATATTCCACTATACACTGAGGCGGGATCATTTGCAACCACTAGTGGATTTCATGTTCCCAAACAACGATGGAATTTTTATGGATGACAATGCGGCATGTCACTAGGTCACCATTGTTCGCGATTGGTTTAAAGAACATTCTGGACAGCACGAACGAATGATTTGGCCACCCTGATAGTCCGGCATGAATCCCATCGAACCTTTATGGGACCTAATCGAGAGGTCAGTTAGTTCTCAAATTCCTGCACCGGCAATTGTGGACGGCTATAGAGGCAACATGGCTCAATATTTCTGCAGGAGACTTCCAACGACCAGTTGAGTCATTGCCACGACGAGTTGATGCACTACGCCGGGCGAAAGGGGACTCGTCACCATATAAGGAGGAATGCCATGACTTTTGTCATTTCAATGTATTAATTAGCTGTGCCATTTTGTTTTGAGTCCTCGAGCGACGCGCAACGGTACTATTGCGTGGGAACTGTAGTGTGTAGTATGGCTGCAGACATATACATGCAGGCAACAAAAAAGTAATTACGTAATTTTATTTTTTCGACTTGCACATTAAGACTTTATATGAATCTCTTGTATCTTCGAATGTGACAAGGCTGTGTTACATTATTGTTTTCTTTTAAGTACAATAAAAATGGGCAACTTTGTGACTGAGGTATTACTTTGTGACAACTGTGTGCTGCAGCGTTCCATTCTTAAATACTGTACCTCGGGTCAACATTCAACATATAGCTCAACTGCAGTGTGTTCTTTCACAGTGCTGCTATTGGTGATGGAAGTTAAAACTACGAGTGTTTCACATGAAATGGTCACAAAGCCGTTTTGTTATCAGATGAAAAAACGTGTTTGTAAATTTCTTAGAAACTTTTTGCTACTGTCGGTAACTTTGAAGGACTCAGTAACTGAAGGTAAGTTGATACAAATATATTATATGTGCAGATCATTCTGCTTAAGAGTTACATTTCAGAAACATTTGCTTCATCCAGTAGAAAGCGAAAAAAGTTATTTCCTGAGATTATAGGCGTAACACTGAGACAGCACACATACCTGCAGAAGCAAGTGTAACAACTTAATTCTGCAAAAAAGTCTCATTAATGAAATTGGGGACATCTGTGAATGGTTCTGTAAAAAAAGACAGAGTTTTGTTTTGCATTATAACATTGTTTCTAGATATAGCACACAGTTACAATATTGTATAAAATGTTTAATGACTTGGTTTTTTATCATACCACAGAAATTGTGTCTTAACAGTTCGACCTAATTACTTTGCTTAGAGGTTCGTGTGTTAAATGTAAGTTTTGTGATGTGTTTGTTTTTTCATACTGCCCCACTGAACAGATGGATAAATACAGGATAGGGGCAAATACAAGTGACCTGGAGAACAGAGTTACAGGGTACAAAGAAACACAGCAGATGAAAGAAAATGCAGTACTAACCTGATTATAGCAGATGCTGAAAGTGACCACCATTCATCTCGTGACACTTTTGGGCTCTGGTCAGCAAGTTGCTGAAAGAGATCGAAGCTGGACTGCTGGAATTGCTGCAATCTCGCCCAAAATGTTCTGCGGCAGTTCTTGAGTTCCTGAAGACTATGAGGGCTGTTGCGATACATTTTAGTTCAGGGCTTCCCACAGAAGGTAATCGCACACTGACAGATCAGGTGACCTGGGAGGCCAGCTAGGGCTCTGCTAACAGTTCTGTAAGGCGTGAAGATTGTGTAAATGTGCTCCAAGGTTCGACCAGCTGTATGGACAATTGCTCAATTCTGTTGGAAGTAACTGTAGGTCTTTTCCTCCTTCGTTAATGCTGCCACAAATTCATACATTCACGTCCACTCGTATCCACTCTGTCTGGGCCACTTTTATTTGCCCCACTTGTACTGTGTACAAGCTTTGTTTGATTACCTTGCTTCATGCGGTTTAGCTGCTTCCATTCTGATTTGCTTTCAATTGAGAATATAGCTACAGTTATTTGAATTTTATGAAAATTAGGAAAATGTATCTCACCAAATTGACAAACTTCATGACAAATGTTTTCTTTATATGGATGAAACAAAACTCATAAAACTGGACAAATTTTTAACAAAACTACAACTGTATGTCATAAAGAAACACTAAATCAGCCCATTTTTTCTGTCGGACGGACTGAATTCTATTTTCTATGTCTTAAACTTCATTCCACAATGTTGTCCTTAACTGCGAGGTACCTTTGTGACAATTAACATCCAGTATTCAATACGTTGCTGCATATAAAAATTTTATTTCTGTCAAAATTAATTGGTAAAGGTTATAAATTCCATATGCAGTATGAAGAATTTGTATAAGGTTATGGTACTTTGCAACTATTCCTAATAAGCATGTTTTGATAACTTGCACTATTTTTGCAGCAAATTTTTATGCTGGGTCAAGTTATTAGCAATTTACTCAGTGTATTGAGTAACGCGCCGTTTACAATTCTGTGAAACTACGATTTTACAGGTGAATTATCGATTGCTATTTCACCTCGTGCGCAATGGTGAGATTATTTGTGACAATTTTAAACCCAGAATTCATGGGCAGAGCTCTTACGAGTACATTGAGGTGACGAAAGTCATGGGATAGAGCATGCACATATATAGATGGCGGTAGTATTGCGTACACAACGTAGCATTTGCGGAGCTGTCATTCGCTATCAGTCCGCAGCTCGTGGCCGTGCGGTAGCGTTCTCGCTTCCCGCGCCCGGGTTCCCGGGTTCGATTCCCGGCGGGGTTAGGGATTTTCTCTGCCTCGTGATGACTGGGTATTGTGTGATGTCCTTAGGTTAGTTAGGTTTAAGTAGTTCTAAGTTCTAGGGGACTGATGACCATAGATGTTAAGTCCCATCGTGCTCAGAGCCATTTGAACCATTTGCTATCAGGTGAGTCATGTGGAAAGATTTCCGACGTGACTGTTGTCGCACGGCAGGAATTAACAGACTTTAAACGCGCAATGGTAGTTGGAACTAAACGCATTTCGGGAATCGTTAGGGAATTCCGCGATCCACAGTGTCAAGAGTGTGCTGAGACTTACGTCTGGCCACTGACAGTGCAGTGGCCAACGGCCTTCACTTAACGACCGAGAGCAGCGGACTTCTGCGTAGTGTTGTCGGAGCTAACAGACAAGCTACGCTGCTTGAAATGACTGCAGAAATCTCGGTGGGACGTACGGCGAACTTACCCGTTAGGACAGTGCTTGGCATTAATAGGCTATGCAACAGACGATCGACGCGAGTGCCTTTGCTAACGCTACACCGCCTCTAGCGCGTCTCCTGAGCTTGTGACCATATCGATTGGACCCTAGACGACTGGAAAACTGTGGCCTCGTCAGATGAGTCCAGCTTTCATTTGGTACGAGCTGATGGCAGGATTCGAGTGTGGCGTAGACGTCACGAAGCCATGGACCCAAGTTGTCAACAAGGCACTGTGCAAACTGGTGGTGGTTCCGCATTGGTGTGGGCTGTGTTTACGTGGAATAGACTGGATCCTCTGCTCCAACTGAACCGATCATTGACTGGAGACGGTTATGTTCGGCTACTTGGAGACCATTTGCAGCCATTAATGGACGTCAGGTTTCCCAAACAACTATGGAATGTTTATGGATGGCAACGCGCTGTGTCACTGGACCACAAGTGCTCGAAATTGGCTTGAAGAGCATTATGGGCAATGCGAGCGAATGATTTGGCCACCCAGATTACCCGACATGAATCCCATCGAACATTTATGAAGCATAACCGAGAGGTCAGTTCGTGCACAACATCCTGCACTAGCACCACAGCCACAATTTTGTACGGCAATAGAGGCAGCATGGCTCATTATTTCTGCAGGGGACTTCCAACGACTTGTTGAGTCCATGCCACGTCGAATTGCTGCACAACGAAGGACAAGAGGAGGTCCGACACGATATTAGGAGATATCGCATGATTTTTGTCGCCTCGATGTACGTCAAACTGAGAGATGAAGACAATATATTGATGTATCAGTAATAGAGATTTTTTGTCGTGTTAATGTAGATTACCTGTCGATGTATCAACAATATCGATAAATTTCTCCGATGTTTCCATAGTTCTATTGTTGCATATATGTTTTACTAGGTGTTGAATGTGTCTTCGTTTTCTCACATCCTGTCAAATTAATTAAGAAGCGAAGGTTCTTTAAGCAATTCTAATATAACAATGATATGATATTTCATCTCGTTAACAGTACGTAGTTAATTATTTTTCAATGAATTCGTTTCAAATTTTTGACAGTACAGGTGTTTCATATACTGAAAATACACATATACATGTCTTTTACTGTATAGAGGGAGGATGTTCTCAAACCTTTTGGGTCAGATTGAAACAGTTAATAGTGGGTCCACTATTGATTGTGTTGAAATAGAGAACCAGTGATCGGAAATGCATATTCATTGTATTGTGGACATACGCAACGTACACTGCATAACAAAAACGTAGCTCATAGTAACCGTCCTAAGCGACGACCGCTAGTCTCAGTGCATTTATTGCAACGGTGCATGCAGCTTTACTGTGATCGCAAAAATTCCGTGTGTCTATTCTACGCTGGAACAGGGAGTAGGTCATAAACGGCGTACACCCCGGACCACCATACAGACATACTGTACACAACTCAGCCTATAGCACGTATATCATGTGACAACTGCTTGCATCACACTGGCGCATTAACCTGTGCCTCACGCACACCATCGTGCCTGGTGTCAGCTGTCCACTGCATAAGAAAGTTTGTGATATGTTCATGGTGAGGTGTGTTGCTATGTGCACTGCATGGCGCTTACTTAAAGATTGAAAGTTACTCGTCACTAGAGTTCTCAGATACGCATTTAATGAATGGCCATTCGGAGAAGTGGTCAATATGGAGGTCTCTCAATAGATTACTATCAAACACAACGAGATACAAGACCAATCTGCGGACTTGGGGTTTCTCTTTGGACTCAGTTCTTCGCCAGTGTGGCGTTGAGCAGAGTAACAGCCATTTCCTTCAGTGTTCCCCATCACCAACCATCTGCACCATGCAAGACCTTATGAGAGGTACACCAAATGCACTTGAAGTGTCCAATTTTTGGTCTTCTTTTGTGTAAAATTATGTCAACACTTATATATATATATATATATATATATATATATATATATATATATATATATATATATATACAGGGTGATTCAAAAAGAATACCACAACTTTAAAAATGTGTATTTAATGAAAGAAACATAATATAACCTTCTGTTATACATCATTACAAAGAGTATTTAAAAAGGTTTTTTTTTCACTCAAAAACAAGTTCAGAGATGTTCAATATGGCCCCCTCCAGACACACGAGCAATATCAACCCGATACTCGTTCCACACTCTCTGTAGCATATCAGGCGTAACAGTTTGGATAGCTGCTGTTATTTCTCGTTTCAAATCATCAATGGTGGCTGGGAGAGGTGGCCGAAACACTATATCCTTAACATACCCCCATAAGAAAAAATCGCAGGGGGTAAGATCAGGGCTTCTTGGAGGCTACATTTTCATCACTCGTTCTCGGCCGTCCAGAACTTTTCCCTTTGCACAAACACCCATTCTCTGTAAACTGTTTATACCAACGTTTAATACACCACCTATCAGGAGGTTTAACACCATACTTCGTTCGAAATGCACGCTGAACAACTGTCGTCGATTCACTTCTGCCGTACTCAATAACACAAAAAGCTTTCTGTTGAGCGGTCGCCATCTTAGCATCAACTGACGCTGACGCCTAGTCAACAGCGCCTCAAGCGAACAAATGTACAACTAAATGAAACTTTATAGCTCCCTTAATTCGCCGACAGATAGTGCTTAGCTCTGCCTTTTGTCGTTGCAGAGTTTTAAATTCCTAAAGTTGTGGTATTCTTTTTGAATCACCCTATATATATATATATATATATATATATATATATATATGATGTTTCTGTACTACTTTTGACACGATAAATAATAATGAACGGCGCGGCAGGATGTAATGCCCGTAAAGCCGTCATTACAAACACAGCTACCGTATACCAAGGTCTAAATATTGAAGGTCTCGACACCAACGTTCCTCATGCAGCCGCCATACTGGAGCTAGAACAGACGACACAGTTTTATGTCGCGGTTACTTTCAGAAATTATTATTGTTCCGAAAACAGTTTGCCTGTCTTTTGTCGGAAATTATATATTTAAGTTTAAAAATAAAAATGGTTCAAATGGCTCTGAGCACTATGGGACTTAACATCTGTGGTCATCAGTCCCCTAGAACTTAGAAGTACTTAAACCTAACTAACCTAAGGACATCACACAACACCCAGCCATCACGGTTTAAAAATAAAATACTGACTATGTGTAAGACCAATATTGCTCATTTAGTTTGAATAAAACTGTATGCCTTCATAAATGTTTGTACCTGCTCAATGTAAACATTTGACAAGGAAATCTGATGCAGCATTATCACAATCAAGCCGTGACAGTCACGTCCGCTACAGAAGTCGCTGGATGAATAGTTTCATATGTTATGCATTATTACTGGTGCTATCTTTATGCAGAGAAAGATGTGTAGGCATGTGAATATGAAAACAGCACCATTTGCAAACGATTAGTTTTGAGAATATTAAAAATATAGAGTTTAATTTAGCGTTTATGACTTTATATCTGTTCTGTATTCTGAGTGAAAAAGCGAGTCAGAGAAACTGTGTAATATATCACGAGAAAATCACCAGTAACTCGTCGGCCGGAGTGGCTGAGCGGGTCTAGGCGCTACAGTCTGGAACCGCGAGACCGCTATGGTCGCAGGTTCGAATCCTGCCTCGGGCATGGATGTGTTTGTTACTCTTAGGTTAGTTAGGTTTAAGTAATTCTAAGTTCTAGGGGACTGATGACCTCAGAAGTTAAGTCCCATAGTGCTCAGAGCCATTTGAACCATTTTTGAACCAGTAACTCATTACGTGCAAAGTTGACCCGTTTCAGATTAAAAGCAATGCTAGCAGGCGAAACAAATCTGGCCAGAAAAGTTCAGTAGGCATTCCATTCCACCGACAACACCCCTCAGACATTTTTTATTAATAATATTGTGCTTTAGTGATTGGAAGGCAGGGAAAAATTACTGACTATTTAAAGCATATCACACCGATTTATGTTCTCCAGATGCCGGTACCTTTGGAGAAAGCAGAATTTTGTTAATGAAAAGGCCTTTTTCCTTCCAATGCAATACAGTTTGCTAATTGTGTCTTTAGCCAAAAGTCATACATACCAGTATTGCAGTGAGAATGAATATGGTCACATTCTGTATAACCAGCATGCTTCATAAAAATTTTGGTTTCACTGCTTCAAACCAAACCAGTATTGCAACTGGCTGAGGGATCACGATTAAGAAAAGGTTAACAATGAAGAAAATTCCAATAATTTACAATAGGGGTAGTGAGAATGATGTACTTACTAAAGCTGGAAGATTTTTTTTGTAAACTCAGATTTACACAGAAGGTTTATTTACACACAATCCCAAATAACACTATGGTATCATATTTACATTTACTGGAAATCAGGAATGTAACTGCTGCTGTGTGACACTTTTAGTTTTAACAGTTGATCAGATAAAAATCCATTAGTTATGGCAAACTAATATGTTGTCTAACAGTGCACATCATTCAAAGTTCACAATAGCCCAAGACTTTCAATTACTAATTACCTGAGCAGTAGTTTCAACAGTGAATAGTTTACCAAGTTCACACAATAGATGAGGAATATAGTTATGTACTGAAAATAATTTTTACATCACTGTGAACATAGTTCCCTTTTACAACAAGTCAGAGACAATTTCATTGGAAGGACAGAGAAAAGGTAGCAAACATCTAGGATCAAAGTATCTCGTGCCAGGATACTTTGGAAAAAAATGTGACAAAAATGGACCATCAAAAGCAGACCCAGTGGATTTTTTTTTTTTTTTTGACAGGCATTATCTAATCCAGCAATAGACATCAGTTTTGTCAACACAACTGTTAGAGATTTTGCAAAAATCGTCAGGTCACTGAAAAGCTGTAACTTTTCTGCCTATGTTTCAGCCAGAGCAAGCGTACTAGAAACATACTGACTTGATAGCAGTCTCCTTCAACTTTATATACCAACGAGCCATGTTTCAAATCTGGAAATAGCCGATCCTCAATGTACTATACTATTCTGTACTATGACATTTGATTGGACTGGATGGAACTGGGGACCTAGAAACGACGGAAAGGCTTCGTCTCCGCCGTAGCCCTCAGCGGTTCATAGCCCCACAACAGGCTACAGCAGTCCACTCACCCCACCGCCGCCCCACAACGAACCCAGGGTTATTGTGCGGTTCGGCCCCCAGTGGACCTCCTCGGGAATGTCTTACACCAGACGAGGGTATCCCCAATGTTTGCGTGGTAAAGTAATTACGGTGTACGCGTGCGTGGAGACAGTGTTTGTGCAGCAATCGCTGACATAGTGAAACGGAGGCGAAATAAGGGGAACCAGCCCGCTTTCGCCGAGGCAGGTGAAAACTTAAAAACTTTGTGTTCTGCCTTACGGCAGGTCTTGTCATGGGGGAGGAGTCAGAGAGGTCCACCGCAAGAGCGTCTAGGGAAGTGATTCCAGTGGTGGTATCCCGTTGCCTTACACTGATGATGATGAAATGATAATGAGGACAGCACAACACCCAGTCCCTGAGCGGAGAAAATCTCCGACCGAGCCGGGAATCGAACGCGGGCCCATTGGTGTGACAGACCGCCGCGCTGACCACTCATCTGGCAGATGGAAAACCGCCTTAAAAACCATCCACTGGCCGGCGGGCGGATTCGTGCCGGGGACCGGCACGCCTTCCCGCCCGGAAAGCAGTGCGTTAGACCGCACGGCTAGCCGGGCGGGCACTTTGACATTATTGCCGTATCAGTTACTCAAAAATTATATTTATGACCAAAAGTGTCAACCACAAGAAGAAGAAACAGACAAAACAAATCAACTTTCTGACGGCAACTGCTACAAGAAAAAAAGTGCAATTGTAAAACAAAAATGAAAGTATCAGATCTGTTGATGATTTGCTTAGCACAAGAAAGGAAATGATCAGGTAAAACGCAATGCTCTACTTACAGCAGCAAAATATTATCTCTGAACATCAGGACTCGTTTGCACAAACGAACTTTTACTGGGATAGACTTTTGATTTATTAGTGAAACGCAAGTTTAAGTCTTTGGCAAAAATGTGCAGTCTCACAGAGAAAAAAAAATGTTTAAAAGCAGTTCCACTACATCATGCTCAGGACAAAAAGAACCACTGACACATTCAATACAACTGAGACACATTGTAAGCAAATGGTAAGGCACATTCTCATACTTCAACAGTTCGTAACTACATTTTTGGAAGATCTCTTCACCATGGCGTATAACATTAAATGCAGCCTCTATTGGATGCATCAGTGCCCATTGATTCACTGTTGATGTCCACTCACAGGGAAGGTTCTCTGATGGTTGTGGAGAATATATTGAGTTAATGCATGTGTCACATGTAACTGACTTTGAAGTTCTGCTAAGTTTATGCACCACCCACCCAGATAAGTAATACAGTCCTGCTAGATGAACAGTGTTAATACTTACACGGTCTGAGGCTTGAGGCCCTAACTCATTCTCAGCCTCTGGCTCTTTTGATTTGGAAAAAAAAGTCGAGGTAGTACTCATCATCATCCACTTCATATGATGATGACCGTGGTACATGTGAATACTGTGCAATGTTTATCATCCTGATTACATATCTTGGTTTTATTGGTGTAGGATGAATATCACCAGTTTCACGGACTTTATAAAAGAAATTTTCTACAGAGTCTGTGGACAGCCTACTAGTTAGTAGATAGTCAATTAACTGCTTGTAAAATAGTTCCTCAAACAATTCCAGAGCAGTTGTAGTAGACAGCCGAATTCCAGCCTGTATTGGTTTCCACTGCTTCTTGCTGCTGAAACTCAATGTTGTAAACCACTTCAGCGTCATCCTATCTGCATTGTTCTTACAGAGTGATTATGCTTTATTTCTGCTTACCATTATTTCATACCATACAGTAGCCGGACGACCTCAGACGAAACGTCAGGTGGAAATTTTATACATCGACCACGGCCTCTTAGCCCGGAAGTTACAACTGAAGACAACGCCGGCCGTGAAAGCCTACATTGTATGACTTATTAACATTACTAATAAACCTGCTTGTTGTTAGAGCCTCTTTTGAAAGAAGCCCTGCTAATACAGCAAACTGTAAAGCTGAAGCCACATTATGATTCAACAAGTTTCTAGCCACTGGACCTTTCATGTTTTCAAACGTACTCGGATTAACCACTGTAGCTTGCAAACTTGGAACAAGTGCAGGCCCACCCTCCCCTTGAAGTTTGACTAAAGATGCTTCAGTGAAACTGTGTTGTGACTAAGAGTTTTTTCTTTTACTGTGGCCACAGACAATATTATGTTTTGTGACAACGAACAATTTCTAATGTGCTTTAAAATGTGGGGCACATCTGCTGCAAAATATAAGCTCTCATCAGGCAAGCACGGGTGCTTAATTTTACAGTTTACGTGGCTACGAATTGAATGAATTCCTAGAATTCCCTCGTGCCAACATTGCTAGCGCCCATGTCACTTGAAATACACTTCACTATTACACCTTGAGTATACAAACATTCAATTGCCTTCTTCAGGGTGTTCCAAAGTTTGTTTGGGTTTGTAGATTTCCTAGTTAAAAAATATGCCACAATCTGCTTCCAGTACACTGTTAAACCTTGCACCACAAAAACTCAGGCATCGCTGGCAAGCTGCAGCTCTGATGAACTGCTTAACTCTTCACTAACAAACCCTATAAATCTTTTTAAACATTTGTCATATTCAATAAATGGCCTTATGGACATTTCCTCCAATGAAAGCACACACAGTTTTCCTTTCACATCTTCAGACTGCAGCTTCACACTTAATCACTGAATTATATCATGCTGAATGCCAGGTGCAAATTTGCAAGCTTCAGTCCTCCTCCTCCTCAGGATCCTTGCTGACGGCAGTGGGTAGTTGGTGCTCCTCAGATATTCAAAACCCTTTGAGCCAACAGCACATTTCACTTTTAGAGCAAATATCATAGTTTTGCTTGACCATTTGTAAGGGTTTGACTCAGAAACTCTTTCCAAGTACGTTATCTGGTCTGGGTGTAAAAATATGTTAAGCTTGCTCTCCATTGCAGCCATATTCTCTTTGCTTGTCTTCATCTGTGAAGAGAGGAGAATATTTTATATGGGCTTACCATCAAAACATACGTAAATGGTAATTATTGTAGCTCATTTCTCGCTAGTGGCTTTTGCTAATGATAAAAGTGACATCACTATAAAAACTCACATCTGATTTCAGTCTCTTGTTTTGCAAGTGCAAGTTTTCAACAGTATCTTCATCTGTACTACGTGCTTCCTGTTTCTGTTCTAGTGTTTCTTCCTCAAACTTTTCACTGGCTGGAAATATAATTACGATACTCCATTATTCCATAGCTAAAAATGTTCAAATAAAGACAAAAGTAGAAACTGCCTTTTCAGTAACCATCTTACCAGCACTGCGCCTTTAAATAAACACTGGCATGCACTCACCTGTGAAAGCAAGTTCCCTAATCCCAACATTGCATTTGCAGCTACAAAAAATGTTTCAAATGGCTCTGAGCACTATGGGACTCAACATCTGAGGTCATCAGTCCCCTAGAACTTAGAACTACTTAAACCTAACTAACCTAAGGACATCACACACATCCATGCCCGAGGCAGGATTCGAACCTGCGACCGTAGCAGTCACGCGGTTCCGGACAGAAGTGCCTAGAACCGCTCGGCCACAGCGGCCGGCATTTGCAGCTACAGTACTGGCATAACACAATTAGTGTGCCAGGTGCAACAATTGCAGTTTTACGATTTATTCTTAATATGAAAGATTTCACTGACGACATTACAGAGTAAGAAACTGTAAAAACTCATGTTGTGGACAAAATGCATGCCAGTACAGTACTGAGAATCAACAGAAACTGCAGTAGGCCCAAAGCAGATTTTTAAACAGAAATGCTTCATATAAATTTATGTGCGCCTGCAATTTAATTCTGGACACAATTTTCTCGCCAATAATTTGGTCCCCTCATAAACTAGCACCTTTTTAGGTTACACTAGTGATTGTAATTGATCATAGATTGGAAGGTTACGTTCACAAATCTAAAATAAAGTAAACAACTGGGTTCTGTTGGAAACATGATTACATACGAAAACTGAAAAACGTTGATGAATATATCACCTTCACTGACATCTGATTTAGTGACTGTACTTGCTTTTGGATGTTTCTGTTTAGAAGAAGCTAGTTTGAGTGAATTTGGGACGTCAAATTTCGTTGGAATGGCATTCCATTTTAGCTGTCTTCTTCCATCAGCTCTCCTTAACTCGAACAGTGAATCCTCAGAGTGAAGCTTAAAAAAATCGTAAACATACACTGTGTGATCAAAAGTATTCTGACAAATGTCTGAAAATGACTTACAATTTCGTGGCGCCCTCCATCGGTAATACTGGAATTCAGTCTGGTGTTGGCCAACCCTTAGCCTTGATGACAGTTTCCGCTCTCAAAGGCATACGTTCAATCAGGTGCTGGAAGGTTTCTTGGGGCAATGGCAGCCCATTCTTCACGGAGTGCTGCACTGAGTATATGTATCGATGTCGGTCGGTGGGGCCTGGCAGGGCTTTCCAAAACATCCCAGAGGTGTTCTATACGATTCAGGTTAGGACTCTGTGCATGCCAGTCCATTATAGGGATGTTATTGTCGTGTATCCACTACACTACAGGCCATGCATTATGAACAGGTGCTCGATCGCGTTGAAAGATGCAATCACCCTCCCCGAACTGTTCTTCAACAGTGGTAAGCAAGAAGGTGCTTAAAACATCAGTGTAGGCCTGTGTTGTGATAGTGCCACGCAAAACAACAATGAGTGCAAGCACCATCCATGAAAAATACGACCACACCATTACACCACTGACTCCGAATTTTGCTGTTGGCACTACACACGCTGGCAGATGACGTTCACCGAGAATTCGCCATACGCGCACCCTGCCATAGAATCGATACATCTTGTACCGTGATTCGTCACTCCACAACGTTTTTCCACTGTTCAATCGTCCCATGTTTACGCTCCTTACACCAAGCAAGGCGTCGTGATGTGTGGGCTATGAGCTGCTGCTCGATCATGTAATCCAAGTTTTCTCACCTCCCGCCGAACTGTCATAGTACTTGCAGTGGATCCTGATGCAGTTTGGAATTCCTGTGTGATGCTCTGGACAGATGTCTGCCTATTACACATTAGGACCCTCTTCAACTGTCGGCGGTCTCTGTCATCCCTTCACGTTTCCACTTCACTATCACATCTGCAACAGTGGACCTGGGTATGTTTAGGAGTGTGGAAATCTCGCGTACAGACTTATGGCACAAGTGACACCCAATCACCTGACCACGTTCGAAGTCCGTGAGTTCCACGGAGTGCCCCATTCTGCTCTCTCACGATGTCTAATGACTACTGACAACGCTGATATGGAGTACCTGACAGTTGGTGGCAGCACAATACACCTAATATGAAAAACGTATGGTTTTGGGGTGTCCGGATACTTTTGATTACATAGTGTATAAATTGTATAGAAAACATAAGATATATCATCTGTAATTCTTTTAACCGATAATTTACTTATCTCATACAACTTGGAATGTGTTGTTGGCTTACATTGGTCCGTCCTACAGTTCTGTAATCATTTAGCTTTCCGTTCTTTGTCTGTGGGAAATTTGAATTATCTGATCCCTTAAGAAGAATTGCTACAATTCGGTGCAGCACAGCAACCCATTTCTAAATACACACGCTTTCTAGCGACAAGCACTAAACCCAGTACAGTTGCGTAATAGGCTAGACCCAAAATGCCGCAATCGCAAATGATAATGGTAGCGTGACCAGACCTGTCCTATAAAGGGTGTTACAAAAAGATACGGCCAAACTTTCAGGAAACATTCCTCACACACAAATAAAGAAAAGATGTTATGTGGACATGTGTCCGGAGACGCTTAATTTCCATGTAAGAGCTCATTTTAGTTTCGTCAGTATGTACTGTACTTCCTCGATTCACCGCCAGTTGGCCCAATTGAAGGAAGGTAATGTTGACTTCGGTGCTTGTGTTGACATGCGACTCATTGCTCTACAGTACTAGCATCAAGCACATCAGTACGTATTATCAACAGGTTAGTGTTCATCACGAACGTGGTTTTGCAGTTAGTGCAATGTTTACAAATGCGGAGTTGGCAGATGCTCATTTGATGTATGGATTAGCACGGGACAATAGCCGTGGCGCGGTACGTTTGTATCGAGACAGATTTCCAGAATGAAGGTGTCCCGATAGGAAGGCGTTCGAAGCAATTGATCGGCGTCTTAGGGAGCACGGAACATTCCAGCCTATGACTCGCGACTGGGGAAAACCTAGAACGACGAGGACACCTGCAATGGACGAGGCAATTCTTCGTGCAGTTGACGATAAACCTAATGTCAGCGTCAGAGAAGTTTCTGCTGTACAAGGTAACGTTGACCACGTCACTGTATGGAGAGTGCTACGGGACAACCAGTTGTTTCCGTAGCATGTATAGCGTGTGCAGGCACTATCAGCAGCTGATTGGCCTCCACGGGTACACTTCTGCGAATAGTTCATCCAACAATGTGTCAATCCTCATTTCAATGCAAATGTTCTCTTTACGGATGAGGCTTCATTCCAACGTGATCAAATTGTAAATTTTCACAATCAACATGTGTGGGCTGACGAGAATCCGCACGCAATTGTGCAATCACGTCATCAACACAGATTTTCTGTGAGCGTTTGGGCAGGCATTGTTGGTGATGTCTTGATTGGGCCCCATGTTCTTCCACCTACGCTCAATGGAGCACGTTATCATGATTTCACACGGGATACTCTACCTGTGCTGCTAGAACATGTGCCTTTACAAGTACGACACAACATGTGGTTCATGCACGATGGAGCTCCTGCACATTTCAATCGAAGTGTTCGTACGCTTCTCAACAACAGATTCTGTGACCGATGGATTGGTAGAGGCGGACCAGTTCCATGGCCTCCACGCTCTCCTGACCTCAACCCTCTTGACTTTCATTTATGGGGGCATTTGAAAGCACTTGTCTACGCAGCCCCGGTACCAAATGTAGAGACTCTTCGTGCTCGTATTGTGGACGGCTGTGATAGAATACGCCATTCTCCAGGGCTGCATCAGCGCATCAGGGATTCCATGCGACGGGAGGTGGATGCATGTATGCTCGCTCACGGAGGACATTTTGAACATTTCCTGTAACAAAGTGTTTGAAGTAACGCTGGTACGTGCTGTTGCTGTGTGTTTCCATTCCATGATTACTGTGATTTGAAGAGAAGTAATAAAATGAGCTCTAACATGGAAAGTAAGCGTTTCCGGACACATGTCCTCATAACATATTTTATTTCTTTGTGTGTGAGGAATGTTTCCTGAAAGTTTGGCCGTACCTTTTTGTAACACCCTGTATAAACCTTGTCGTATAAAAGTCTGCACCAGCGCCCCAAGCGTACAAGTCTGGAAGTGCCAACGTTTATGTTTGACGTGTTACACGATACACCTAACGTGTAGGTATGCACCAAAGCCCAGGGGTATATATTCTGAACCGCAGGCTTGTTCATATCGTTGAGTGTGGAAGTTGATAGTTTTGTAAGGTTCTTTTTACTTATATTGAAACTTCTGATAGGTCTAGGGTCGAATTTATTTACCAGTTGTTTTTACCTTTCGCAGCTAGAATGAACTTACGTTATGATTATGGACGAATGAACTCGTTTTGTGTCACGCTGATAAATTCAAATGATTAAGTTTACGTTTCACAGTGTTTTGGACATGGAGGACGCAATTATGTACGCAGCACTTGTGACAGCTACCGCCTTAGTCGCTAGAGGGGCAGAACGATGACGTAATGCCAGGAGTAGGAATTATATTCGACCCTGGCTGGAAAGAAGGGGTGACGGCAGGGACATTTACCCCCAGTTAATGAAGAATTGACGCCCGAAGATACACAGGAACTTAGGGACTTCGTCAGAATGGATGTGTTTTGTTTTCACAAGCTGCTGTCGACTGTACATGACGGGATTCGCGCAAATGACACAGTAATGAGGGAGCCACTACACACCCGGTTTACGCATTTTTAACAGCCCTGTGCCGCACCTCCCAATTTCTCTGTTTCAGCTCGGCATAATAATGCGACCGCAAAGATGCAAAACGGCACAATGCTCTGGCCCTTGTGGGTAATCACCCAACGCTTTCTTTCTTGGCATGCTGAAACAATACAAAAGATACAATCAAACCGAACACGCGAATTACTTTCACCAATTACGGTGATATGTACAACCATTGGAAGTAAAATAATTATACTCACATTTACATAAAACGTGTAACTCAGAGTTAAACATTTTTGGAGATACTTTATTATGGTACGTCGTATCTAGGGGATCATGTAGACACCTTTTGCCAGCCGGAGTGGCCGTGCGGTTCTAGGCGCTACAGTCTGGAGCCGAGCGACCGCTACGGTCGCAGGTTCGAATCCTACCTCAGGCATGGATGTGTGTGATGTCCTTAGGTTAGTTAGGTTTAATTAGTTCTAAGTTCTAGGCGACTGATGACCTCCGAAGTTAAGTCGCATAGTGCTCAGAGCCATTTTTTTAGACACCTTTTCTTGCTGTGTGCCTCAACAGACACGCTTATACTTTCTTTGTTCCTTTTTTTTTCTACAACAATAAATTTTCGCAACGGCAGTACAAAACCGAGAATTGTCATTTGTTTTATTACTGTGTTTATAAAAACTTATCTCTGAAAAATATGTAGAATATCTCGCAAAACAATAACAAGCAGAAACCCGTTAGAAATGCTACTTTCTGTGCATGTGCGCATACACCATTTCTACTGATAATGCGCAGATCCACGACAGGATAGAACGGTTCCTGTTTCTCCCTGACAGATAAACCGTCTGCTGGAATCGCAGCTTCACCCGTTCTGCCTCTGTGGCAGACCATCTGCATCTGACTTGTTCACATTAGGTGTGTCGTCTAATATCAGCTTAAGGCCCGGTTCCAATTAAGGGGTCCCGCGCGTCAAAAGCCCGCCGCAGCATTACGTTGCTATGGAAACGCCCTCAGCGGCACGGCATAGCAGGCTCAGCCGTCAGCATCGCGGTTTGTAGTTGTCGAGCCTTTGCTGCTGCCACGCACCGCGTCACAGGTCCACTCCACCAATCACAGAACTTGCTGAGCTTGACGTCAGGTACAGAACCCATGGGCCAATTCTCGTAGGCCTCGTAAAAACCGCGGCCATTCTTTCGCTGAAGCGCTGGCGCGGTTCGAGCGGACACTATGAAATACTTATCGTCCGATTTCAAGGAAAGTATTAATCGAAAATATTACATTCTTCTGCGTCTTAGAGCGTGATATCTTTGCTCGACAAAGGACTGAACTTCTTTTCATTATTCGTCGTCGTTATTTGCTGTATCCCTTTAAGTAAAACACTACACGAAATTTTATTGGGTATGCAGAGGTAAAAACCCATTGTGTAGACTTCGCGAATAGTTCTTATTACGTACTACATTATTGCACATGAAATGTAGCTAATATATCGAAATTGTTTTTAAAGTTGAGAACAGAACGATAGCTATCACCGTTCTCGAGATCAAGAATGATATGTCGGCGGACCGGCCGCGCGCGGGTCGTGCGTGATGCGGGCAGTACTCCGCCGTCCTTGTCATAAATCGTATGGTTGTAACAGGCACAAATTTCGTAAACGATTCAAAATATCAAACGTGTTTGTTAGCAAATGATAGCTGTCAAGAGTCATGTACTTCCCCGCATGATAAATACGCTAAACCTTCTTATCTATCGAGGTATGGAAGTAGCTACAGTTTTTTACTTTCTCGAACGGCCTTAAATAGTATGTGAAATGAGAAGAACAGTGACATGGGACTCACTAATATTTACAACATTCTATGTAGACCTACAGAGTTTAAACCGAAACTAATTTACTGGTGTGTCATAAAATATAATTGTTAATGATCTACAAGTATTAATTATTTCGTTTTGCCTCAAGACATTTTGTTTATTTGCAACGTTTAGAATACTTTGTAACTACATGTAACAACACCAGCTTGCCAGTTATTCTTTCCAGCGTTGCTAAAATAGTCTTTACAGACAGGATACATCAGCCTCTGATAACTCAGTTTCATTTACCGAAAGATTTTACGTTCCTGATCGCATCCTTGTGCCAAAAACCTTGGAATAAAGTACCGAATATAAAACCCTGTGCATTGTCTTCAATATCCGTAAGCTCTAGAGGACAATATATCATACTAGATGAGCATTATCATTGAGCCCAGTCTAGCAAAAAGGTAATAGGGGCCAGTCATAACAATTAGCTTCACTGTTACCGCTTCAGCTTTTATGGTACATTGGTCGATTCGATATTTGTTTGCCAAAATCCCGTATTTATTGTTTGATTAACCTACTTCCCCGACACAAACGGCAATTAAAAATAGTTTCATACGACGTAAATGCATTCTTTGATAAGCCTGAGAATGGTTACATGATATTTGAAGACTTCGGAAAGCCTTCCATGCATAAAAGACGTATGGCATCATGTGCAGAAGAATTGCATTACAGTATATTTGACATCGATGACTTCTACACAGTTTTCCAAGTGCCAATGCATTCGAAAGTGCAGCGCGGGGTTAGCCGCGGGTCAAATGCGTCTTGTCACGGGCCGCGTGGCTCCCCCCGTCGGAGATTCAAGTCCTCCCTCGGGCATGGGTGTTTGTCGTCCTTAGCGTAAGTTAGTGTAAGCTTAAGGACCGATGACTTCAGCAGTTTGGTCCCATAATACCTTATCAACTTACCATTCGAAAGTCATGGATGAAATTTGACCAGTCGTTGGCTATTGGTTCATTAAGGAATTCATGTCTCACGGAAAATGCCAAAAAATTGCAGAGTGGCCACAAGAGTAATTGAACCTTATCATTTGTTGATAGTCGACATAAGCAAACTGCATTCAAGTTGTAACTTTTTCCTAATACACTGCTCGAAACAATGATAGGGACAAGAATTTGGTCAAGTGGACCATGATTAAGATATATACTCCAGAATGAGATTTTCACTCTGCAGCGTGTGCGCTGATATGAAACTTCCTGGCAGATTAAAACTGTGTGCTGGACCGAGACTCGAACTCGGGACCTTTGCCTTTCGCGGGTAAGTGCTCTACCAACTGAGCTACCCAAGCACGACTCACGCCCTGTTCTCACAGCTTTACTTCTGCCAGTAAAGGTCCCGAGTTCGAGTCTCGGTCCGGCACACAGTTTTAATCTGCCAGGAAGTTTCAAGATATATACTGTTCCTCTTAGTCTTCCGAAGTATTCTAGTATTGAGAACAATCCTCCACAATATGTTTGAATGCCTTGGCTTAGTGGCAGTGTTCACACTTACCGTGCTGTGCCTAAGAGTGAAACGGATGAGCAGTGTCTCATCCTGTCAGCTAGTGAGTCTAAGCAACGAGTGCGTCTCTATACTTTTTGTATTTGTTTCATTAGTCAGCATGAGGCATCTGATAGGCAGAATATGTTCGGGCAGTGACATTACTGCAGGAAGGTTGGACTATTCGTGCAGGGTCTGTAGAGCATAATGTGGCTTCATTTGTTGCTGGGAGGGTCTTGAAACGATTTCGTGAATCCGATACATACCCAAGAAAGTCAGGGCAAGGGGGACCTATATGTGGTTATTGTTCTCAGGGCAAGGGGGACCTATATGTGGTTATTGTTCTCGCAGCCGGCACACTGCGATTGCCCGGGACCCAGAAAATGATTTAAGAGCAACTGGTTGCAGTGTCAGTGACCAAAAAATACGCAACATATTCCGAGATGCCGGTTTAAGACTAAGAAGACCTCATCTCGTCCCTCAGTTTACAGCTCGGCACATGAGAGATCGACTTCGATTTGCTGAGGAACATATGAACCGGCAGCTGTGTCACTGGTGCGTTTTATTGTTTACAGAAGAGTCCCGCTTTCGTCTGATACGGTGTGATGGACGTATAAGAGTTTATCATCGTCGTGGTGAACGCTATAATAAAGCTGCAGTCCAGGAAATGTACAGATTTGGCTGGTGTTGTGGCGAAACAAGCGCTGTATCATCTGAGAGATACAGAGGCGGACGAGTGTGCCGGGATTTTCCCCCGTTCACTGCTACTAGCGCCACATCATCAAAACGCGCCTGTCCGTGGCGTACAAAGTATTACGCCATAAGCTAAGGATGAAATTAAAAATGAAAGTAACTTTTCAAAACTTTGTCAATATCTGGTTCAGTATATTACTGTTGAAATTGTTAAATCTCACAGTGATCAGATGAATATGTTTCCCTAAATATATCGTATAAAGAAAAAATATTAAGTGGCGCTAAATAATAAAACTAGAAAGACAAAAATTGTTCAGAATGTGCATATGTATACTGAAATCAACTGTGACAGGAGTCAACTAGATCGGAGAAATAATTTGGTCAAAATCGGTGTTTTTACGAAAAATTGAAGGCGCCAAATCTTAGAAAGATGAAAATTGGTATGAAGCGTCAGTTTGATATAAAAACCCTAACTATGTGTCCCCCATTAAGCTACCTCTAATAGTTTTCGAGTAATTTACTGAAAACGAAATTTAGAACAAAAACATCCTCATTTATGATAGATATGCGTCTGCCTTGTAGCAAGCTGCAAAGTGTTCAGTGTCTGTTCGCCAGTGGTGCGGCTGAAAATTGTATTCTGGAACTAACCCTCCCAGTCTTAACACCGAGTTCACTCAGTGAGTCTACTCAACCCCACCTGATTCCAGGTACAATCATCGTGGAGCATTTTGATAATCACAATACTACCCCAGGTGGTCAATCCACCGCCAGTATTACTGGCGCAAGTGGTCTTTCGGATCCTGGGACGGCTAGGTTAAAATGCAATGTGATTCAACAAGAGGAAGTCGGAGCCCTCTGGCCAACTTAAAATCGAAACAAATTCATGTTTTCCAACACTCAAAATGCAAAAACTCTTGCAACCAGGTAAACTTCATAAACTGGGAGATACATAAAAAGAACAGAAGATTCAAAATTTGGCACTTCAAGGAACACGAATGACGGTTAATAGTTCCATGGATTTCGGTAATTATCGTCTTTTATAGAGTAAAATTGATAAAAAAATACTTAGTAGTACACTACATCTGGGAGTTGCTTTTTCAGTCGCCAAAAATATTTCAAATTAAGTAACGGAGGTAAAGCCCATTAATAATAGACTAATGACAATTTCTCTTAAATGCGCAAACAAGGCATAACTTTAATTAATGCCCATACGCCAGTCAATGAGGATAACCCTAAAAAACCGGAAGACGTTGATGAAGCTTGAGAAACGTTAGAAAGCATAATCTCGAAAACGCCCTCAAACAATATTAAAATTTTAATGGGTGGTTTTAATGTTCAAAAAGGTAAAGAGAAAAAAATATAAGAAAACGGTGGGTGAATTTCCTGCGCATAAATGGACAAACGAAAATGGCCAAAGACTTGTTGAAGCGTGCAAAAATTTTAACCTTAAAATCATGTCAACACATTTTAAAAAGAACCTTTCTAAACAAAAAACTTGGCGGCCACCCAGTACATTTATTGGGGAATTTGAAATCGATCATGTAGCAATTTCATACCCTGAGTACAAAGAAATTTTAGATGTCCAAGTTAGGAAAGGGTGTAATATAGATTCTGATCGTTATTTGCCGTGAATAAAAGTAAAGTTTCAACCTCAAAAACTCCTCAAACCAAAAAATCTTATTCCAAAATTTGACACTGCTAAAATAATCCCAACTTTAACAAGCGATCTTGACAAAAAGCAATCCAACAATTGACAACGCCTAAAAGAAAAGTTCATCACAACTGCACAAAATTTAATTCCTCTTCGAAATACCAAAAATCTCTTGGTGGAAAGTGAATTGTGAAACTGCAGTTAAGTCTAAGCATGAGGCACTCAAAAATTGGAATAGTAAAAAAACTGAAAATTCGTACAACACCTTTCTAACTGTATGAAAAGAAACATCTAAACTAATCGGACAGACTAAAAGAAACTACGAAAATGCCCAACTCTTAGAAATCGAGAAAGTCTTCCAAAACAACAGTACAAAAACCTTTTGTAAAACATTCAAAAGAAAACTATCTGGTTACCAACCTCAAAGTCTTGGCTTCAACAATGGAAATGGCTGTTTGGCTCTTAATAATCAGGAAAATTGTAAGGTACTTGCTAATTATTTTGAAAAAATTTGAACTGTCCAAAACGAGCGAATAAATTCCAACCACAGCAAACTAATAACACTAACCCTCACTCTAAAGAACCTGGCGAAATCGAAATAATTAAATTATTAAAATTAAACAAATTAAGAGACTTAAAAACAATAAAGGATTCGGAGAAGACGGTACAACTGCAGAAATACCAAAATCAGCTGGCCCTAACACTATAAAAGGGATCACTCATCTAATAGGACATATCTGGCAAACTGAGAAAATACCTGAGAACTGGAAAACTACCCTACTTCACCCATTCCATAAAAAAGTGGACAGAACTCATGTTAATAATTACCGAGGAATCTCTCTACTCCCTGTGATATACAAAATTCTCTCACATTGTTTACTTGGTCGAGCTCAAGAACAGTTAGAAACTAAAATTGATGAATACCAAGCAGGCTTTAGACCGAACTGATCCTGTATGGAAGAAATTCTTAATTTAAAACTAATCCTTAGGCACCAAAGGATTTCTGGTAACAATACTGTATGCACAGTTGTGGATTTTAAAAAGGCCTACGACTCAGTTGATCGTGAAGCTCTTTTCCAAATTTTAAAGGAGCAAGGGCTGGATAATAAAACCCTAACACTGATTAATGAACCGTTAACTGACACTAGCTCTAAAGTTAAACTCATGGGAGAAATTTCTGAACCATTTGATATAAAGACTGGTGTTAGACAGGGAGATGGACTCTCTCCATTACTGTTTTACTGTGTTTTGGAAAAGGTGGTTACAGAATGGCGAGAGCAAAAGTGGAGTCAAAATATAGATCAATCAATCAAGTTAGGCAGAAGTAATATTACAGTAGACTGCCTCGCCTTTGCAGGTGATCTGGCAATTTTAACTAGGGATATTACCACAGCTCAAAAATAAATTGAAATTCTTAAAGAAGTTGCGGAAAAAGTGGGACTACAAATATCATTCGAAAAAACGGAATATATGACATGCAACAAACAAGCACCAAAGTTTTTGAACACAAAATATGGAAAAATAAAAAGAGTTTCTCAGTTTAAACACTTGGGGGGAGAATCTTCAAACGGTCTGTTCAGATTAACACAAAATATTTGTAATAAAGAATCACTTTCTAAATTCAGTAAACTTAGGCATTACAGTACTGTAATCAAACATGAATGTCTTTATGGGGCAGAAACTTTAATTTAAAATAGAAAGAGGGATATTGAAGAAATTCAAAAGAAAGAAAGAAAGATTATTAGGAAAATATTAGGACCCAAAATTACTGTCAGAGAAACTGAGAAGTAAAAAGTAAATAGAAGAATACGCACACATACATAGTGACATGGAAGACGAAGACTTAAATTTTACGGGCACATTAAAAGAATGGCACCCACTAGGATGACAAAACAAATAGTAGAATTCTACGAAAACAGAAGTAAGGCCAAAAACGGAGCCAATTAAATGGATCGCTGCGATTAAGGAGGATCTTAAAGTAGCCGGTATAACTCAGGCAGACGTTACAGCCAGAAAATCATTCAGACAAAAGATATTTGCTTGGAAAGCTGGTCAGATGGAAATTAGAAAACGTACTAGAACTTTGAAGTCTGGTGAAAGAGAGAGACTTCTTTCTGAAAGGATGAAACAAATTTGGACACAAAGGAAGGCCAATCATCAAAAGTGGCATTGATGGATTGTACCTCGCATGGTCCTGTTGAGCCGATAGATGAATAATAATAACAATAGATTAAGCATCATTTACGAGTATATTAATGATAAAAAGTTCTAGTTACAGCACCTGCTGACACCCATTAAATAATAAAGCTATAACAAATTTTAATGACTTTGATGTAAATAACAATAAATACAAGGTTCCTTTAAGTTGTAGTTCAGAGGTCATGTTCTACTGTCGATTCCATTCTAAAAATTCTAGTCGGCAAAGTTTAAATGCAGTCGAGCTAAAACTTTTTGTTATTAAAGTCGTCTTATCTCCATTCATAAAGAATTACGAAGATTGTAAATTGATTCATGACCGAGTTATTAAATAATATGTGTTCGAGAAAGCAGCCATGTAGATGCTGCTGCCTGGGTATACAGCAGATCACGGCAGATGTTCCCTTCTACCGTCTGCTCCCAGCCAAACGACGGCTTACGCGCTGCCTCGGATGACGTCACAGCCAGGCAGCAACTAAACGAATCTTTCGGGTACAAATAGAAAGTGAACTCGCGAGGACTGTACACCGTCTTGGATCGCTTGGATTTCGAGGAAGTAACTGTTTCTGTGCCACCCGTAATGTTAAGCAAAACCGCGTGGCAAGTGATGATATTATTTTGTACTTTTGTGGCTAGCAATTAACTTCGATTATTAAAAGCCAGGGAAAAAGACCATTTAATGGGAACTTACCGTAGAGGTCGCCTCTGAACTGCTACTAGTGCTGTTTATGATAGGAACATTGTTATTATCAGGAATATTATTATGCTTTGCATATGAACTTTTTCTATTTATAGTCATAGTTCCTGATCTCGCTGAGTAAATAGAGAGTAGAAACATTTAGCTCAGTGGGAACAAGAAGAATGTGGGCTTGCAGACTGGAAACTATGGTCAGTATGTTCTCCATCGCTTTCTGGCTGACCGCAAATATAGTTTTCAGGCTCTCGTAACAGACGGCTCTGCCGCCCCACTGTGTGGTGTGGTATGACAATTAATGGCCTATCGGATCATTAGATACTCAGAAGTCGACTTAATGCTCAGAAGTACATCAACTAGATAATACTGGGTCATGTTATGCCCGTTGCAGTTGTAATGGGTCCCTGGTTTATCCTGCACAAAGACAATGATGTAATGCGTTCAACAGCAGCCACCACGGGAACGTTAGAGGACCTCGCTAATCACACATTAAAATAGCCTGCTCTGAGTCCTGATCTCAGTTCTACTGACCATTTATGGGATATGCTGGAGGCTCTTATTGAGCACTGGGAAAAAATTCCGCAAGAAAATGTTCACATACTTGTCAGGAGCATGTCTCGAAGATGTGAGGCAGTAATAAGGGCACGTGGGGTGAGGGGGGGCAACTTGATATTGAAGCGTTTCTTTTGGTGCCTTATGTGACATAAATGAAGTAGTTTCCACTTGGATTTATGACGCTGCATTGAATTTCTGGTCACAGCAGCAACATGTGAATGAGAAGAGAATAGGATATGTACATAACTGTTAAATAAACGTTATATGTGCATTTCCGGTAAATAAATGTTTTATTTTCCAGAACAAAAACGTGTGTCACTCCGGACGTTCCTGTAGAAATAATGCAGATATTAAAAATTTTGTCTCTCCAATGTTTTCGAGCAGTGTATAAGTCTGTTTTCAATGAATAATAGAGAAGTACATCACAAGTGATATGTACTAGAAGATATATTAATCAAATATTCTGGCCATAAATACGCAACTCATCCAGCTAATGAAAGGTATTGCTAGTTTCTGCTGGGCTGCGTTAACAAAAAAAAAAAAAAAAAAGGTTCAAATGGCTCTGAGCACTATGGGACTTAACATCTATGGTCATCAGTCCCCTAGAACTTAGAACTACTTAAACCTAACTAACCTAAGGACGTCACACAACACCCAGTCATCACGAGGCAGAGAAAATCCCTGACCCCGCCGGGAATCGAACCCGGGAACCCGGGCGCGGGAAGCGAGAACGCTACCGCACGACCACGAGCTGCGGACTGCGTTAAGAAGAAGTACTATTCAGCTCACTATTCATTTCTTGTGGTCTTCAGCGTGAAGACTGTGTTGATACAGCGCTCCACAATAAGCTATCCTTCGTAAGCCTCTTCATCTTAACATAACTACCTCAACCTACAGCTATTCGAATCTGCTTACCGTTGTTAAGCCTTGGTTTCCCTCTACAATTTTGCCTCCATTACGAAACTGACGATTCCTTGATGCCTCACAGTATGCCCTGTCAAGTAATTTCTTCTTTTGAACAGGTTGTGCCTTCTCTAAATCTACAAATGCTGTAAACAAAGATTTGCCTTTCTTCAGTCTACGCTACATATCCCTTCCGTCTTCCACATCTCTCTTCTTTGCTTAGTTCTGGCTTGCCATTTGAGCTCTTAATATTCGTCCAGTTGCTTCTCTTTGCTCCAAAGTTTTTGAAATTCAAATTTCCTATATCCGGCATCTATCTTTTCCAACTGCAAAATCGCAAAGCAAGAATGCCTAGGGGGCATACTTTCCTCTGCTGTTAATGAAATTCATTATAACGTATGTTATCCGAGGATTTCTACTGTATCTTTTTCCCATTTTCATCCTTTGTTGCCTTCACTACTTCTTCTCTCAAAGGTACTCATTCGTCTTGTAGTGTATTTCTTGGCTGTTTCAGTCAGTCTTTGCCTACTGATACTTTCAAGATTATCGACAACCCCTGAGTCTTAACTTAATTTGATACCTTTCACTGTCTCTTGAGTTATAATCTGCAGTTCATTACCAATAAATTATCGTCAGTCTGCATTTGTACCTGAAAATGAATTACAGTTTAAAATCAGGTTTTGAAAACTCTATTCCACGTATGCATCCTTTACGATTAAATTACGCTGTGTCAAAATTCTACCATGTGGCTTCCCCTTTCGTCCCTTCCCCCAAGTCCATGCTTCCTACTATTTCCTTTCTTGACACTGCCACCTAATTCCAGTCTCTCAACACAATTTAAATTTTTGTCTTGCTTAAATATATGAATAATTTATTTTATATTATCGTACATTGTTCAATTTGTTCATCATCTGTGGTATAGGTAGGCATGTAAACTTGTATCATTGTGGTGTGGGTGTTAGCTTTATGTATATCTTGGTTATGACAATGTTAATGGCAGTTTCGAGATGGAGCTGAGTATTGTGATACTACTTCGTTGACTGTTTCAATAACTAACACTCACGGAGTGGTTAAAATATGTGACCTTAATGTGGCAGATACGAAGGACGAACTGATTTTGAATTATAAATAAATATCTACCGCATAATAGGTAATGTACTATCATTATAGGAAACTGCATTTAGATACTGCAATTTTAAATACTAAAAGCTGTCATGAGAGTCACAGTAAATTTTTGTTCTGAGGCGATTGGTTTTCTAAATGCAGCCCACTAAATAATGAGATAGGAATAATCATGAACGGTAATCATCAATTCTGTGCAAGGTGAAATAAGGAAACACGAATAATGAAATATGTGAAAGAATATATCGTAAAGAAAACAAAAAAAACTGATATGTCTTCACCCAACTTCGTCTTTCTTTCGTGTAGGTTCATGATGTAGTTAATCAAGTGCACCCCACTTTTCAGTGGGTCCCGCCCTATACCTAAGTGGTGGTCCATTATTGGCAACCACTAGCATCTGCTGCATCCAGCCGGGATCGTCAATTTCGCAAGCCATAGAGTCACCATGGAAAAAGCTTGACACTGCCGTTGCTGTGCACCCCGCTGTGTTCGCAAATGGCCTTAAAGCAGCACGAATAAACAGAGAACGCTTTCCTAACAGGCGTCATCCTAACTAGAAGCAGTTTATGTTCGTGAATGCCAACTTACGAGAGAGGGGATCGTTCACGTCACAGGGAGCCAGCCAATGTTCCCGCGAAAGGCATGTTCGAGCATCAGACTTTGAGATGATGTTGGATCGTGTAACCGATCATCCAGTAATAAGGACCCACCAACATGTCCTTGATATGCCCACCTAGAAGAATACAATGTGGAGAGTACTGGTGGATCAGGTATTACACCCCTGTTATAAAGAGCATGAGCAAGCACTGGGAACAAAGATGTTTGAGCTTCGCGTTCACGTTTGTTAATGGATTATCCACCGTACTGCTGTAGTGCCGAACCTCGTACAGTTTATATTGTTCGCGGATGAGGCCTCATTCACCTATGATGGTGTTTTCAACAGCCGCAAAAGTCATGTGTAGAGTGAGGACAATCACGGCGTCACCCACATCGGTGGCCACCAACAACAATTCTCTGTTAGCGTAAGTGCATTGTCCAAGTTCACATATTTGCCCCCTCCCCGTTTGACAGGTCCACGACAGAGAGATGTGCTACCACAGTTCTTGGAGACTTTACCCCTGGTTGTTCGCGAAGGGATGTGGTTTCAAAACGACGGTACACCAGCCGACTCCGATGTTAATATCTGTGAGCACATGGACAACACGTACTCTCCTCACTTGGAAGGGGGCTCCTGTCCCACGGCCAGCCGCGATGGCAGGGTCAGGAACTTCAAAGCGGTCAGACACACTAATATCACCATACTCCTGTGCCTGTGTTGTTAAGAAGAACGATGCAACCTTCCTTCCAGTATGACAGGCAGTTGCATGATACACTACTGGCCATTAAAATTGCTACACCACGAAGATGACATGCTACAGACGCGAAATTTAACCGACAGGAAGAAGATGCTGTGATATGCAAATGATTAGCTTTTCAGAGCATTCACACAAGGTTGGCGCCAGAGGCGACACCTACAACGCGCTGACATGAGGAAAGTTTCCAACCGATTTCTCATACACAAACAGCAGTTGACCGGCGTTGACTGGTGAAACGTTGTTGTGACGCCTCGTGTAAGGAGGAGAAATGCGTACGATCACGTTTCCGACTTTGATAAAGGTCGAACTGTACCGTATCGCGATTGTGGTTTATCTTATCGCGACATTGCTGCTCGCGTTGGTCGAGATCCAATGACTGTTAGCAGAATATGGAATCGGTGGGTTCAGGAGGGTAATACGGAACGCCGTGCTGGATCCCAACGGCCTCGTATCACTAGCAGTCAAGATGACAGGCATCTTATCCGCATGGCTGTAACGGATCGTGCAGCCACGTCTCGATCCCTGAGTCACCAAATGGGGACGTTTGGAAGACAACAACCATCTGCACGAACAGTTCGAACGACGTTTGCAGCAGCATGGACTATCATCTCGGAGACCATGGCTCCGGTTACCCTTGACGCTGCATCTCAGACGGGAGCGCCTGCGATGGTATACTCAACGACGAACCTGGGTGCACGAATAGCAAAACGTTTTCTTTTCGGATGAATCCAGGTTCTGTTTACAGCATTATGATGGTCGCATCCGTGTTTGGCGTCATCGCGGTGAACGCACATTGGAAGCGTGCATTCGTCATCGCCATACTGGCATATCACCCGGCGTGATGGTATGGGGTGCCATTGGTTACACGTCTCGGTCACCTCTTGTTCGCATTGACGGCACTTTGAACAGTGGACGTTACATTTCAGATGTTTTACGACTCGTGGCTCTACCCTTCATCGTTCCCTGGAAAACCCTACATTTCAGCAGGATAATGCACGACTGTATGTTGCAGGTCCTGTACAAGCCTTTCTGGATACAGAAAATGTTCAACTGCTGCCCAGGCCAGCACATTCTAAGATCTCTCACCAATTGAAAACGTCTGGTCAATGGTGGCCGAGCAACTGGCTCGTCACAATACGCCAGTCACTACTCTTGATGAACTGTGGTATCGCGTTGAAGCTGCATGGGCAGCTGTACCTGTACACACCATCCAAGCTCTGTTTGACTCAATGCCCAGGCGTATCAAGGCCGTTATTACGGCCAGAGATGGTTGTTCGGGGCACGTTTCTACATCTGAAAAATTATGTCTATTCAGATTTCGCGCCAGTCACATAAGAGTGGCGCTAGTAGCGCTAGCATGAGGATGTAAATCAGGTTTGCTTCAAATACACGCATTAGTTGCCTTTGAGATTGGATGTGGTGAATTGATCTTAGTCAAGAATGTCTTTAAGACGACAAAGGCGCTATTATCAACACCCCACTGAATTTGATCGAGATCGTATAAAAAGGCCACGAGAAGCTGGATATTACAGAAATACATGGCAGGAATTCAGACACTGCACACGATTGCTGGCAGCGGTGATCAGGAGAATGTACGGTCCCAAGATGACCGAGCTCCGGTCGGCCACGTGGCACTATCGAGAGGGAAGACCACCGTGTTCAGCGTACGGTTCTGTCGCATCGTACTGCATCTGCAGCAGCATTTCAAACAGTAGTTGGCACCACAGTGACACGGCGAATTGTTACAAATCGGTTACGTCAAGGACAGCTCCGAACCAGGATCCCCGTACCGTGTATTCCACTGATCCTAAACTACAGCCATTTGAAACTTCAGTAATGTCAAGCGAGAACACATTTGAGATCAGAGTGGAGACTTGTTGTGTTTTATGTTGAAAGTTGGTTCTGCCTCGTTGCCGGTGATGACCGTGTGTTGGTTAGGAGGAGGCCAGTCGCGGGCCTGAAACCAACGTGGCTGCGTGCTTGACACACTGGACCTACAACTGGAGTTACAATCTGGGAAGCTATTTCGTATGGCAGCAGGATACCTGTCGTGGTTATCCCATGGACTCTGACTGCAAATTTGTATCTCAGTCTGGTGATTCGACTTGTGCTGCCATTCATGCATTGTAGGGGGTGTTTTGAGACAGGATAACGCTCGCCCACATACCGCTGTTGTAATCCAACATGCTCTACAGAATATCGACTTGTCCCTTGATCTGCTCGATCACCAGATCTGTCTCCAATCGAGCACGTTGGGACTTCATCGGACGACATTTCTAGTATCATCCATAAACAGCATTAACTGTCCCAGTAGTGACCGACAAAGTGTAACAGGCATGGAACACCATCCCACAAACTGGCATTAGACCCCGGTACAACGCAATGCATGTACGTTTACATGCGTGGACTTAACATTCTGGCGGTTACACCGGTTATTAATGTACCAGAATTTCAAATTTTCAGTGACTTATCTCTCGCTTACATTAACCTGTGATCTTACAATGTTAATCACTTAAATATGTTACCTACACAAATGCACTCGCGAAATTTTGTTTACTCTACGTTAATACATTAATTATTTTTTTGGCGTTGCTACTTTTTCCGTCAAACTCGCTCAGTCGTTGAATTCGTTAACCCATAGCTACATCATACAGCCAATCCTATCTGCAAGTGATGTCTTACAATCCCCATTGCTCATAGTCCTGCGGGAAACCGGTGGCCAGTTTGGACCCATCGCTCAACAATCTATGTACAAAGCTGCTAATATTGTTGCATTTGCTTCAACATCTAGTAATTTAACATCAGATCCCGCTATTAAATGGATTGCGGATGTTTACTTACCTACTGTTAGTGAACGATATGTGCTGTGTCTGAATTCCTGGACAGGACAAACGGAAAAGAAATTTAACAACATTGTCTGTTGATGCTGGTGAGATGCTTCTTTCCTGTCTTGTTGGGATTTTACGTATTTTTGATAATTGTTGTTCGCCGTTTTCGATGTGTATATGTGGTATAAATGATCTGTTATGTTTTTTATTCATGACAACAGATGGCTTCGATTTACTGCAACATTTTGTTCGTTTTCGCTAGTATGTATCCTAGTCTTTAATTTACGCGAGATTCTCGCGCATAACACTAGTGCCCTCTCTCGTTGGATATGTTCCTTATTGCAAGCTTCACCTGCTTGACACTAGGACATAGGCAAATTAGTGTTCATATTTTCTATTGTACGTAGGTGTTTTAATTGGTTCTAATATGTTTTATTTATTAAGACAGAGGGTTTGAATTAGCACGACCTTTAAAAATTTTGATGCGCATGAGTATGTATCCCGGGTTTTAATGTGCGCGAGTGACTCGCGCATACCACAAGTGCCCTCTCTCGGTGAAACTGTCTGCCCTAGTGCTTCCACACCCTCTTCACGCTAGTTCACAGGATAAGTACTGATAGTATGCCGTGTTTGCATCGACCATGTCTTCATAATTATGCTGTACAGATGCATGTGACATTTTAATTTTAACTACTGACGACGCCTATCTCACGATTGTTTTATGCATCTCCGCTGCAGGATGTGATTTTAGTAAGTGACTAAAAGTTTTTGTGCTTGTAATACTTCGGTAATTTTCATTGTTACCTAAAGCTATAAGGTTTTTTCCCCAGTTATGTTGCAGAGTTCTTTTGCTAATGAAGGTGTCTTCCTGTTCAGGTGTATTTTTGCTTCTGATGAAAGTTTATTTAGATATACCAAAACCGTGGTCAAGGATTGCAATAAATCTTTATCCTACAACTGTTCGGCTGTTATCATTTACCTTGATAGAGAAAGGCAGTACGGACGTAAAAATTATGACGATTCCTGCTGGAATAACCGGCATAATCCAGCCACTTGATTTTTACAAATTCAGACCTTGGAATAATTTTCGAAAACTGTTCTCTGATGTAATCCATCTATACGGCTACTATGTAAATTTGCACCTGAAAAATAATATCCAGAAAACTCAATCTTTGATTCATAATCAGTTTTCATCCACTCGATTTGTGTACATGTTTAGGTGTGCGTGGTTCATGAGCGGATACATCACAGAAAACGTGATAAATGTGAACCTTCTGTTAATTATTGAAATAATCAAATGTGCGTGGTACACAGTGTATACGTGTATGCAGTACTCCTTTGCAATGGATAATATAGCGTCCCTTCATTATTGCACTGAATATCAATGTTAATGCGACACAACCTAAATACTGAAAAATAACAAAGTAGATGTCAAACGTAATATCCAAAACCAAACAATCAAAGAAACGAAACAAAACAAACAACAAACAAATAATACAAAGACCACGAAAAAACAAAACGGAAGTAGCCTGTGGCCACCACCAAGTTATTCCCGGACTTGAAAGAGAGAGAGTCCGTCTTTCATGGTTGCTCTGTGAAATTCCAGACAATACTATCGCCATGTATGACAAGCGTTATACGGCGGACAGAGCCCGCTTATAGCGGTATACAGGGTGAAAAGTATTTAAACTGACAAAACCGGTGGAGGCCGTATTACGCTCATCAGTTGTTAGAGGCCGTATTACGATCTTCATTTGTTAGAGGGTGTATTACGCTCTTCAGTTGTAGGCAACTGCTGTCCACCAGTGTAGTAGTGCATTGTCTCTGTTTAATAGGGGAGCGATACACATGGAGTGAGT
Source organism: Schistocerca piceifrons (assembly GCF_021461385.2). Lineage (NCBI taxonomy): Eukaryota > Metazoa > Arthropoda > Insecta > Orthoptera > Acrididae > Schistocerca > Schistocerca piceifrons. The sequence goes on from NC_060149.1 coordinate 278,046,883, forward strand.
TCACTGATATGGTTGGTGCGTACTACGTAGCGTACCACAACGGACGAGTTGCACAGCGGGTTTATCAACAACACTATCCTAATCGTCGTAGCCCGCATCATACGACCTTTGCTGCTGTGTACCAACGTCTGCGTGATAATGGATCATTTTGCAGATTACCTGGACAGGGACGCCGACGCACGGTAAGAACTCTGCAATCTGAGGAAGCTGTCTTGCAGCATGTGGAGCGGGATCCTTCAATCAGCACTCGTGAAACTACACGTAACATGGGGACGAATCAGACGAATGTAAGAACAGTCCTTCGAGAGTAGTTGTTACGTCCATTTCACTTACAGCGTGTGCACGACCTGGAACCATTTGCTTATCCACCCAGAACACAGTTTTCGCTGTGGTACCTGGAATAGTGTGAAATGCATCCTACATTTCCATCCTCTGTGTTGTTTACCGATGAAGCAACGTTCGGGCCTGATGGAGTCTTCAACATGCGCAATTCGCATGTTTGGAGTAAGGATAACCCACATGCCACAGTTACTAGCGCTCATCAAGTGCGGTTCTTCGTTAATGTGTGGGTCGGTGTTGTTGGGGGCTGTTTAACTGGGCCGTATCTGCTACCTAGGCCATTAAATGGCAAACACTATTATAATTTTCTCGCCAGAGCGTTGACATAATTGCTGGAAGACGTCCCGCTCCCTACAAGACAACTCATGTGGTTCCAACATGACGGGGCGCCGGCACATTTCAGTCGTCGTGTGCGTCGATTCCTCGACCGACGGTTCCCAGAAACGTGGATTGGCAGAGGTGGTCCTGTACCATGGCCTGCTCGATCCCCAGATAAGTGCCCTCTAGACTTTTTTGTGTGGGGAGAGATGCGCAACCTTGTTACATAACTCCTGTTGCATCAGAAGAGGATCTGGTTGCCCGGATAGTAGTAGCAGCAGGAGCAATTCAGGATACTCCTGGGGTTTTTGCCCGTGCCAGGCAGAACATGATCCGACGGTGTAACCTTTGTTTACGTGTCAATGGAGGCATTTTTGAAAATCTACTGTAATTGGAATTGGTTTGTGTTGTCTCTTGGTCATAAAAAAATTAGAAAAGTGTTTGTTGGTTTAATTAATTTGCCGCCAGAGAAATCTTCCTCTATCGGATTAAATACTCCTCACAGGAAAAAAATGACATTAGGGAAAAATATTTGTTTTGATGTCCCCTACAACCTCACCGAGTTTGTCGGTTTAAATACTTTTCACCCTGTATAGGGGTACTTACAACTTATGTCTGACTACTGCGACTTCAGGATGTGACTTTATCATATATGGTTGAATTTGTTGCTAAATATGCTATTCAATTTGCTACGCATAAGCTTTTTACCGTATCAAAAATTGTGAGGTGAGGGGGGGGGGGGGGATCTAAAATATATCAAAACGTTTAAAGATCTAATTGTGTGGGGTCCTGCCCACTCGTCTCGTATAGGGTGCCTAAGGGATGCTGCGTTCTCGGAATGCTTTGCAACAATTCACGCAAATAACATTAGTAGTTTTATTTCAATAAAGCAGATTGACAATACCTAACTTTGAAATAAGAATGGTGTCGCAAGCGTTGGGCGTCATGCAACATAAATCCGAGTCCTTTGCTATGTATAATGTTCATGCAGGTTTGACACACAGTTTGTGGATCACTAGTTATTAGTGATCATACCGTTCTCTGCTTGGCCTGTCCGTATACTGAGCGGCGAGGCTGGCAGGAGCGGTGGTTACGTTCTCCTCTTGCAGAGGCCACTCCTGTTGTGGTGCGGTCCTAATCAAGCGCACCATTGGCTGACGTCGTATCACCGCTTTCTCTTCTCTTGCGTTCTCCATCTTCGTTCCGGCGGTTGTGGTTACGCCAGAACAGATTGCACAGTTGTAAAATACAGTAGCAACTATGAAAATTACGTGTCAACATTTTTGTTATATCTCCTACTGTTTCGATGATATGTGCTCAGAAAAATAACAAGCGCGTTTTCTTCGGGAGGGTCTTCACCACATTAACGGCCGCCGTCGGTAGATACCGCTGAGCCTTATGAGGCCTGTTTCGACCGAGTTTAAATCCCTCCAGGTGTTTCAGCGTGAGGGAGTAACAAACATGACAACACACACCCTCTCAAACTTTTATCTGTATAATATATATAGGACAACTAACAATAACCAAATATCTTATCAGTTTTTCCACAAGGACTGGCATTGAGCGTCTTGAAAATTACACCGCGTTAAGCATTGTACACGACAGTTCCTTAAAACACACTGATTAGGCAGCCACGGTTTGAGGTGGGAGTGTTTAGAGTCTCACCGTATTAAAGGCTTGTACTATTCTTTTGGTGGTGCTACGGCCAGAAGTATGAACTTAACCTAAGTAATTATTATCTTACGCCGTTCGTCTTTTTGTCCCTATCTTCCTCTCATAAAAATTTATAATGCAAATGTAAACTAAAATTTCTATTTCGTATTAAGTGGTACAGTACTGCCTATGTATTGTGAAGATATCGCATGTGTCACTGGTCGGGGGAACCATTGCGGACGCCAGCATTCCCTTTATTTGAGACAGTCGCAAATATTTCGGCTGACAGTGAACAGTCTGAATCACACAATGTCTTCTTTCTTTCTCACTGGTCGTACCGGACTCGAGAGTTCATTACCACAGCAACGTATTTTCGCCATCTATCCCTGTCTTGGGCTATTTCCTTCCATTCACCTTCAATACCTAGGCTCCACAAATCAGCCTTCACATTGTCCTCCCATCTACGCCTCGATCTCCCCACAGGACGTTTTCCCTCTAAGTGGCCTACTAGTACTCTGCGCGCTGCCCTGCCCTCATCCATTCGAGCTACGTGACACGCCCATCGCAGCCTACGTGATTTAATAATACTGATTATGTCAGGCTTGAATAGAGTTCGTGAACCTCTTAGTTATGCAGTTTTCGCCACTCTCCGCTAATGTCATCCCTTTTTGCTCCGAAAATTTTCCTCAAAATTTTGTTTTCAAATACTCGAAACGGCTTTTCATTTTGCACGATGAGAGACCAAGTCTCACACCCATACAGCATAACTGGTATAATAATAGTTTTGTATATTCTAATCTTTAAATTCCTAGACAATATCCGTGATGAAAGTAATCTATTCAGTGAGAAGTAGCACGCACTTTCCGCCCGTAATCTCTTCTTCAGTTCGGATTCAATCTCATTTCTCGAAGTGATGTCAACGCCTAGATACTTAAATGTGTTCACTTTTTCAAACTGCATGTCTCCAACTCTTAACATTTCCTGATCTACTGCTGTTGGCATTCTAGTAGTAACCAGGTATTTAGTTTTGTCTTCTCTTATCCTTAGACCTACATCTTCATTAGCCTTGATTAACGCATTCGCATTTGCTGTTACAGATTCTTTCCTATCGCTAATGATGTTTAGATCATCTGCATACCCTAATATCTCAATATTTCCATTTAACTCCACACCCTCTGAATTACCTGCTGCCATTCGTACAATATATTCTAGGACTAAATTAAAAAGTAGCGGAGAAAGGGCATCTCCCTGCTTAAGTCCGTTCCTTATTACAAATTCTTCTGACTCCAATTTCCCCACGCGTACTCTACCTTTTGTGTTTTTCAAACTCGCTCCTACAAGTCTAACATACTTCTTTGGTATTCCAAGTCCGAAAAGAATTCTGTACAGTTTTGATTGCAATACTGAATCAGAATCCCACAATGTACCTATTTTTAATTACTACCTGTCCAGAAGCCATTGTACCCACCACAACTATACGCTTAAATTGTTCACTTTTACTCATATACATTAGAACAGTACTGTTTCAATACTGGTAACATCGGATGTAGCACTCGTTGCAATTATCCTGCGAATATGTAGATAATTTGCCCCTGAAATTAACTATGGCCAACACACGATTGCATTTCATTCGGCTGTAATTAAGTTGTTATGTTTTTTAACATTACATCCCTACATTTCGGGTCAAATGACATTAATGAATTTCACGATATACATCATATATCCCCTAATAAAGTGTTCCAACTAATAATCACCGTACAGATTAAGAGAGCGCAATATCCCACAACATAATTTTTCCTAAGATAGAAATACTAAAATAGAAAGAGACATTTACATACGCATTCCCCATTCAGCGCACTCATCTGACACGTAAAATAATGACAAAATTGTGGTGTTCAATTTATTCACTACTATAATAAAACTGGTTCTGTCAGTGATTTAACTTTACGTGCTGGCTGCATTGAAACAGTTGTGATGGAATCAATTATTGCCATCATAAATACGTATGGTGGCGTGCGGGTGACCTCTGAGCGGCAGTTTCGTAACGAGTGTGTCTTCCACGCCCTGTGCGAATATGTCTACGGCAGCTATGCTTTATCAGCAATGCCTACTCTTTGCCGCTCCCTTGTCCTATTTATAGATTTTTTTATGTTCTAGACGTTTGGCATTTCCTTCACTACATAACAACAAAAAATGTAAACGTGCACAATATAAAAATATATAGGTTGGTTTACGAAATTTACCTAGTTATTTGCAGATAAGTTGGCAACAAGTTGCTTATACACTGCTGGCCATTAAAATTGCTAAACGAAGAAGAAATGCAGATGATAAACGGGTATTCATTGGACAAATATGTTATACTAGAACTGACATGTAATTACATTTTCACGCAATTTGGGTGCATAGATCCTGAGAGATCAGTACCCAGAACAACCACCTCTGGCCGGAATAACGGCCTTGATACGCCTGGGCATTGAGTCAAACAGAGCTTGGATGGCGTGTACAGGTACAACTGCACATGCAGCTTCGACACAATACCACAGTTCATCAAGAGTAGTGACTGGCGTATTGTGACGAGCCAGTTGCTCGGCCACCATTGACCAGACGTTTTCAGTTGGTGAGAGATCTGCAGAATGTGCTGGCCAGGGCAGCAGTCGAACATTTTCTGTATCCAGAAAGGCCCGTACAGGACCTGCAACATGGGATCGTGCATTATCCTGCTGAAATGTAGGGTTTCGCAGGGATCGAATGAAGGGTAGAGCAACGGGTCGTCACACATCTGAAATGTAACGTCCACTATTCCAAGTGCCGTCAATGCGAACAAGAGGTGACCGAGACGTGTAACCAATGGCACCCCATACCATCACGCCGGGTGATACGCCACTATGACGCTGACGAATACACGCTTCCAATATGCGTTCACCTCGAAGTCGCCAAACACGGATTCGACCATCATGATGCGGTAAACAGAACCTAGATTCATCCGAAAAAAAGACGTTTTGCCATTCGTGCACCCAGGTTCGTCATTGAGTACGCCATCGCAGGTGCTCCTGTCTGTGATGCAGCGTCAAGGGTAACTGCAGCCATGGTCTCCGAGCTGATAGTCCATGCTGCTGCAAACGTCGTCGAACTGTTCATGCAGATGATTGTTGTCTTGCAAACGTGCCCATCTGTTGACTCAGGGATCGAGACGTGGCTGCACGATCCGTTACAGCCATGCGGATAAGATGCCTGTCATCTCGACTGCTAGTGATACGAGGCCGTTGGGACCCAGCACGGCGTTCCGTATTACCCTCCTGAAACCACCGATTCCATATTCTGCTAACAGTCATTGGATCTCGACCAACACGAGGAGCAATGTCGCGATAAGATAAACCGCAATGGCGATAGGCTACAATCCGACCTTTATCAGAGTCGGAAACGTAATGGTACGCATATCTCCTCCTTACACGAGGCATCACAACGTTTCACCAGGCAACGCCGGTCGACTGCTGTTTGTGTATGAGAAATCAGTTGGAAACTGTCCTCATGTCGGCAAGTTGTAGGTGTCGCCACCGACGCCAACCTTGTGTGAATGCTCTGAAAAGGTAATCATTTGCATATCACAGCATCTTCTTCTCGTTGGTTAAATTTCGCGTCTGTAGCACGTCATCTTCATGGTGTAGCAATTTTTATGGCCAGTAGTGTATCTGCGACAGGGGACTAAAGTGCAGACCCCTCCACAGTCCTCCACACTTACAAATCCCTCATCCACTCCATCCTCTTCTATGCCCATCCCGCCTGGATCTCCACGCCTCCTACCTTCTAGAAGTCCCTTCAAATCCTGGAACGCTATGCGCTCCGCTTCGCCTATCACATCCACTTCTCATCCCCCACACGGATCCACTACGACTTAATTCCTTTCCCCCACCTCCTCCTCTTCCTTCAACGGATACAGATCCTTTACACCTCCTATAAACTTGATCCCCCTCCAACTTGTCTCTCCCATCCTTTCCCATCCCCGTCCGCTGCCGCGTCTGTACTACTGCATCCCACCCGCTCTCCATCTTACCACACTCCATACGTTTGCCCGAGGTGGCTTCCGACAACTCCCCCTCCCTTATGATATCCTCGTCACCCCCATCTACCCCTCCTACCAGCATTGATCCTCCCCTTCCCCCTCCTGTGCTTTTTTCTCCCAGAGCTCCCTCTTTTTCCCTCTCTCTCTCCTCAGTTCCTCTCCTCTCCTCTCTTCCTCTCCTCCCCCCCTTCCCGGGTTTCCACCCCCCCATACCCTCTCCCCTCCTTCCTTCTTCTCTCCCACTGGCATCCTCTCCCCCTCCCTCCTATCCTCCCCTCTTCCCCATGGCAAGCCCCCAACTGTTTCGTGCAAACAGTATGTTTTAGAGCGCCGAAGTTCGTCCCAACTGTGCTAGTGTTTCTCTTCCCATCAGTTAATCAGGTCTCTCCTTCAGTGCTCTTACGCTCACGTGTGCAACTCTGTGTCTCCGTTTGTGTATAGTGCTGAACTTTTTTATACAACCAGTGTGTCCGTGAATGCCCTCCTTTATTTTTATATGTTTGTCTCCATGTATGTTTGTTTTTGTGTCTTCCTGTTTAATGTATGATTTTCTATGGCCTAAGAGCGGCATATATAGGCCGCTGCTGGCCTACCTTTATGTAAAGGTTTGAAAATAACAATAAAGGAAAAAAACTAAACTGCACTCACGCCACACAGCGGTGGAATCTCGAAACATTCACGCTACCGATCTTAAGCGAAGCGTCAGAACAAAAAAACAAAAAAAAATATTACCTTGGATATCGTTACAGACCATCGATCAGTCTTATCAGAGTTGGTGGCGATCATATCTTAAACATGAGGCCATCAAAGACCAAACATTGCAGCTCTAATGCAGCTGGTTGTAGGAATGTCACTTCGCAGAAACTTAACGTTCATTGAGATTTATTTAGGAAAATGCAGAAATAGAAACGTCGCAGACGAATTGACCTTATCTTAAATATGACGTTATTGAAAGCCGCATATTTAGCCTCCTAATTGGGGATTTACAGGAATTTCACGTGGCAGAGAATTCTCAATAATTAAAAATTACGCGATCGCAGCCTTCCACGACCGTCATCTTCAAGAAAACATTTCCGATTGCTATGCTGATAATTATTACTTCGGATCCGTCTAATTAAAACTGAATAACACAAATATTTTCTGCCATACGAATTTCGCCTTTATTAGCTGCAAGGTATTTTCAGCGACAAATTTCGTAGATACTGGTCTAAATGTGTTCTTCTTCCCATTTTACAGTGGTTCTCCTCCTGTTTACTGTCATACGAAATTTCGTTTGCACAGCTGCAGGAAATGAACACTTATTTACTTGCAAGTAATAAAGGCGATAATTTGTTTATTTGGTTATAATTAGACAGATCCAAAGTAATAATAATTATCAACATAATATTACACGTAACTGAAGAAGGCGGGACAACAAAACTTAAAGATAGAACTTTTCCGGATTTGCGAGCATGTCGTTATGTTGTTATACAGGGCGTTACGGCCAAACTTTCAGGAAACATTCCTCACACACAAAGAAAGAAAATATGTTATGTGGACATGTGTCTGGAAACGCTTACTTTCCATGTTAGAGCTCATTTTATTACTTCTCTTCAAATCACATTATCCATGGAATGGAAACACACAGCAACAGCACGTACCAGCGTTACTTCAAACACTTTGTTACAGCAAATGTTCAAAATGTCCCCCGTTAGCGAGGATACATGCATCCACCCTCCGTCGCACGGAATCCCTGATGCGCTGATGCAGCCCTGGAGAATGGCGTATTGTATCACAGCCGTCCACAATACGAGCACGAAGAGTGTCTACATTTGGTACCGGGGTTGCGTAGACAAGAGCTTTCAAATGCCCCCATAAATGAAAGTCAAGAGGGTTGAGGTCAGGAGAGCGTGGAGGCCAATCCACTGGTCCGCTAAATCACCCAGCGTTATTCCCATAGAAAATGTCTAGGACTATTTGTAACGTCAGATGAAAAATATAGCAATCATTATCCCCTTAGTTTGGTATCTCTACTGGTCCTAATCATCAATGATTGGCTTTCGCTGGGTATGGCATACCTGAAGAAACTTGTGAACTCTATTCCTCATCGAAATGAGACCACTATGTAGATTAGAAGCAGTGTTACACGATATTAGCGTGATGTCTTTGGGGACGACGAATTTTTGCCCGGTGTGCTTGTATCGAGAACTGTGAAGGGTAACCAAGTGAGAAACTTCTCAAGCGAATATTTGAGCTGGCGCTTATCTATCCGCCAGCCGTTTATCGCCAGCTTCCTGGCTGACGGCGCGTCGCGGAAGTGGAAGATGCGGCATTCCCACCGCAAAACCGCAGATGACCAGGGCACCCCGCTTGCAACACTGCCCGCGGTCATGTGAACAACCGCACCGCTAGGCGGCAAATCGTGTTTCTGTTGCGACAGCTCTGTGTATTCTTCTATTATTATTATCTTAAAACACGTAACACGGAAGTTCACCAGTTTCCTCTCCGAGAAATTATTTGTAAATTAGTTTCTAAAAGTGTAAGCATGTGTTTTGATACCGGTTGTGTTACATGATTGCTTCTGAATTTTCTAAGCATATCTGAATATGCCGGTCGTTGTGGCCGAGTGGTTCTAGGCGCTTCAGTCTTGAACCGCGCGACCGCTACGGACGCAGGTTCGAATTCTGCCTCGGGCATGGATGTGTGTGATGTCCTTAGGTTAGTTAGGTTTAAGTAGTTCTAAGTTCTAGGGGACTGATGACCTGAGATGTTAAGTCCCATAGCGCTTAGAGCCATTAGCACCAATTTCTAAATACACCTTCTTGATGTAGGCCACTACCAAAGTGGCTTAAATGTTTTTATAGAGGGTGTTACAAAAGGTTACGGCCAAACTTTCAGGAAACATTCCTTACACACAAATAAAGAAAAGATGTTATGTGGTCATGTGTCCGGAAACGCTTAATTTCCGTGTTAGAGCTTATTTTAGTTTCGTCAGTATGTACTGTACTTCCTCGATTCACCGCCAGTTGGCCCAATTGAAGGAAGGTAATGTTGACTTCGGTGCTTGTGTTGACATGCGACTCATTGCTCTACAGTACTAGCATCAAGCACATCAGTACGTAGCATCAACAGGTTAGTGTTCATCACGAACGTGGTTTTGCAGTCAGTGCAATGTTTACAAATGCGGAGTTGGCAGATGCCCATTTGATGTATCGATTAGAACGGGGCAATAGCCGTGGCGCGGTACGTTTGTATCGAGACAGATTTCCAGAACGAAGGTGTCCCGACAGGAAGACGTTCGAAGCAATTGATCGGCGTCTTAGGGAGCACGGAACATTCCAGCCTATGACTCGCGACTGGGGAAGACCTAGAACGACGAGGACACCTGCAATGGACGAGGCAATTCTTCGTGCAGTTGACGATAACCCTAATGTCTGCGTCAGAGTAGTTGCTGCTGTACAATGTAACGTTGACCACGTCACTGTATGGAGAGTGCTACGGGAGAACCAGTTGTTTCCGTACCATGTACAGCGTGTGCAGGCACTATCAGCAGCTGATTGGCCTCCACCGGTACACTTCTGCGAATGGTTCATCCAACAATGCGTCAATCCTCATTTCAGTGCAAACGTTCTCTTTACGGATGAGGCTTCATTCCAACGTGGTCAAATTGTAAATTTTCACAATCAACATGTGCGGGCTGACGAGAATCCGCACGCAATTGTGCAATCACGTCATCAACCCAGATTTTCTGTGAACGTTTGGGCGGCGTTGTTGGTGATGTCTTGATTGGGCCCCATGTTCTTCCACCTACGCTCAATGGAGCACGTTATCATGATTTCATACGCGATACTGTACCTGTGCTGCTAGAACATGTGCCTTTACAAGTACGACACAACATGTGGTTCAGCACGATGGAGCTCCTGCACATTTCAATCGAAGTGTTCGTACGCTTCTCAACAACAGATTCGAGGTGCGAAAAGAGTGCCTGAGTGTTTGTCAAAGTACGAACGTACGCCTGCAGCCAAGTGAATATTGTTACTTGCACCTTTGAAGACGAGAGTGTCTACAGCATATTCATCATGAAGGTACACTGAAGCGCCAAAGATGCTGGTATAGGCATGCGTTTATAAAAACAGATATATATAAACAGGAAGAATATGGCGCTGCGGTCGGCACCTCCTATATATGACAACAAGTGTCTGGCGCTTACTGCTGCTACAACGACTTAAGCGAGTTTGAACTTGGTGTTATAGTCGGCGTACGAGCCACGGGGCCAGACACTGCATCTCAGAGGTAGCGATGAAGTGGGGATTTTCCCGTACGACCATTTCACGAGTGTACCATGATTACCAGGAATCCGGTAAAACATCAAATCTCCGACATCGATGTTGACGAAAAAAAGAACCTCCATGAACGGGACCAACGACGTCTGAAGAGAATCGTTCAAAGTGACAGAAGTAGAACCCTTCCCCACATTAATGTAGATTGCAATGCTGAGCCATCAACAAGTGTCAGCGTGCGAACCATTCAACGAAACATCATCGATATGGGCTTTATGTCTCGCCTGGACCTGTCAACACCGACATTGCAGTGTTGATGAGTGGAAACTTGTTGCCTGGTCGGACGAGTCTCACTCTAAATTGTATCTAGCGGATGGACGTGCACTGACATGGAGACAACCTCATGAATCCATGGACCATGCATGTCGGCAGGGGACTGTTCAAGCTGGTGGAGGATCTGTAACGGCATGGGGCGTGTACAGTTGGAGTGATGCTGGACCTCTGAAATATCTAGATACGACTCTGATAGGTGACACATATGTAAGTATCCTCTCTGATCACCTGCCTCCATTGATGTCGATTGTGTATTCCGACGGGCTTGGGCAATTCCAGAAGGACGATGTGATACCCCACACGTCCACAATTGCTACAGACTGGCCTGGCTCCAAGAACACACTTACACGCTGGCCACCAAACTCCCTTAGACATGAACATCATTGAACATACACTATGTGATAAAAAGTATCTGGACAACCCCAAAAACATATGTATTTCTTATTAGGTGCATTGTGCTGCCACCTACTGCCAGGTGCTCCATATGAGCGACCTCAGTAATCATCAGACATCGTCAGAGAGCAGAATGGGGCGCTCCGCGGAACACACGAACTTCGAACGTGGTCATGTGACTGGGTGTCACTTATGTCAAACGTCTGCACGCGAGGTTTCCACACTCCTAAACGTCCCTATGTCCACTCTTTCCGGTGTGATAGTGAAGTGGAAACGTGAACGGACACGTAGAGCACAAAAGCGTACAGGCCGACCTCGTCTGTTGACTGACAGAGACAATTGAAGAGGGTCGTAATGTGTAATAGGCAGACATCGATCCAGACCATCACACAGGAATTCCAAACAGCATCAGGATCCACTGCAAGTACTATGACAGTTAGGCGGAGGTGAGTAAACTTGGATTTCATGGTCGAGCGGCTGCTCATAAGTCACACATCACGCTGGTAAATGCCAAACGACGCCTCGCTTGATGTAAGGAGCGTAAACATTGGACGATTGAACAGTGGGAAAACGTTGTGTTTAGTGACGAATCACGGTACACAATGTGGCGATCCGATTTCAGGGTATGGGTATGGCGAATTCTCGGTGAATGTCATCTGCCAGCGTGTGAAGTGCCAACAGCAAAAGTCGGAGACAGTGGTGTCGTGATGTGGTCATGTTTTTCATGGAGGGGGCTTGCACTCATTGTTGTTTTGCGTAGCACTATCACAGCACAGGCCTACATTGATGTTTTAAGCACATTCTTGCTTTCCACTGTTGAAGAACAGTTCGGGGAGGGTGATTGCATCTTTCAACACAATCGAGCACCTTTTCATAACGCACGGCCGTGTACTGGAATGGCCTGCACAGAGTCCTGACCTGAATCCTATAGGACACCTTTGGGACGTTTTGGAACGCCGACATCGTGCCCGGCCTCACCGACTGACATCGATACATCTCCTCAGTTCATCACTCTGTGAAGAATGGGCTGCCATTCCCCTAGAAACCCTATAGCACCTGATTGAACATATGCCTTCGAGAGTGGAAGCTGTCACCAAGGCTAAGGGTGGGACAACACCATACTGAACTCCAGCATTACCGATGCAGGGCGCCACGAACTTGTAAGTCATTTTCAACCAGTTTTCAGGATACTTTTGATCACATAGTGTATCCGTGATGTCTTGCAACATGATGCTCAGAAGAGGTCTCCACCCCGTCGTGCTCTTACGGATTTACGGACATCTCTGCAGGATTCCAGGTGTCAATTCTCTTCAGTACTATCTCAGACATTATTCGAGTCCATGCCACGTCGTGTTGGGGCATTGCTGCGTCCTCGCGGGGGCCCTACACCATATTATGCAGGTGTACCAGTTTCTTTGGCTCTTCAGTGGATATAAGAAAGGGTTACACATGGTCACCGAGAATGTTAAAATAAATAATACTGGTTCATGTTAATGCAACCTGAATGAGTGAGTCCAAGCCATGGTACGAGAAGTACCCTCAAAACATCACGGAACCGCCTCCACCCTGCACTACAGCCTCCACACAGTCCAGATTAGACGGCTCAGAAGACCGTCGTTGCACTCGACGCCTTGTATCATATGAGAAAGATGCAAAATCGCGACTCGTCGGAGCACGCTACACGCCTCCATTCAACTACCGTCCAGTTTCTGCGTTGTGTGGCCCAGTGAAAACGTGGAGTCTGAAACGGGTCTGCTTCTTCACCTCGCTTTATTACAACATTAAGGTGACTCTACTCTGCCACTTCAGAAGAGGAAGGGAGTTTCTCCTAAGAGTCGTCTACATATACATCTACATCTACATGATTACTCTGCAGTTCACATTTAAGTGCTTGGCAGAGGGTTCATCGAACCATAATCATACTATCTCTCTACCATTCCACTCCCGAACAGCGCGCGGGAAAAACGAACACCTAAACCTTTCTGTTCGAGCTCTGATTTCTCTTATTTTATTTTGACGATCATTCCTACCTATGTAGGTTGGGCTCAACAAAATATTCTCGCATTCGGAAGAGAAAGTTGGTGACTGAAATTTCGTAAATAGATCTCGTCGCTACGAAAAACGTCTTTGCTTTAATGACTTCCATCCCAACTCGCGTATCATATCTGCCACACTCTCTCCCCCACTACGAGATAATACAAAACGAGCTGCCCTTTTTTGCACCCTTTCGGTGTCCTCCGTCAATCTCACCTGGTAAGGATCCCACACCGCGCAGCAATATTCTAACAGGGGACGAACGAGTGAAGTGTAAGCTGTCTCTTTAGTGGACTTGTTGCATCTTCTAAGTGTCCTGCCAATGAAACGCAACCTTTGGCTCGCCTTCCCCACAATATTATCCATGTGGTCTTTCCAACTGAAGTTATTCGTAATTTTAACACCCAGGTACTTAGTTGAATTGACAGCCTTCAGAATTGTTCTATTTATCGAGTAATCGAATTCCAACGGATTTCTTTTGGAACTCGTGTGGATCACCTCACACTTTTCGTTATTTAGCTTCAACTGCCACCTGCCACACCATACAGCAATCTTTTCTAAATCGCTTTGCAACTGATACTGGTCTTCGGATGACCTTACTAGACGGTAAATTACAGCATCATCTGCGAACAACCTAAGAGAACTGCTCAGATTGTCACCCAGGTCATTTATATAGATCAGGAACAGCAGAGGTCCCAGGACGCTTCCCTGGGAACACCTGATATCACTTCAGTTTTACTCGATGATTTGCCGTCTATTACTACGAACTGCGACCTTCCTGACAGGAACTCACGAATCCAGTCGCACAACTGAGACGATACCCCATAGTCCCGCAGCTTGATTAGAAGTCGCATGTGAGGAACGGTGTCAAAAGCTTTCCGGAAATCTAGAAATACGGAATCAACTTGAGATCCCCTGTCGATAGCGGCCATTACTTCGTGCGAATAAAGAGCTAGCTGCGTTGCACAAGAACGATGTTTTCTGAAACCATGCTGATTACGTATCAATAGATCGTTCCCTTCGAGGTGATTCATAATGTTTGAATACAGTATATGCTCCAAAACCCTACTGCAAACCGACGTCAGGCTCTTTTTCTCTGGTGTTTCAGGAGATATTCGTAATTTATGTTTTGCATTGTGTAGTTGGATTCAGCTCAAACAAATTCTGCTTCTCACGTCTTTCACGTGTCACCCATTGTTAACGGAAATCGTCGGATTGCTTCTCGTTGGCAGCAATATGATTTCTAAAGACGTATTTTACATGTCCATTTGATAGAGCGGTCCAGGATGTGTCTAATGTGATATTCGTTTAATCGCGTGCATTAACAGGGACAGTGAAACACTCTGAATAACCAGTAATCCATCAGCGACAGCACAGCCCTACTCGCGCCAGTTGTTACAGCCAAGTATGCAGCGCTGCTGGATTACTGTTTATTTTCGTGTAAACAGCACAATGGTCCGGTATTCTTGAAGAGGACAAGCGAGATGGTGTTTGTGTACGGCCAAGCAGATGGAAAGGGTCGAGAGGCAGAACCCGGTTCTCCAAATCTGACGTACGCACAGTCCGCCACCTCCCTGCACATTCGTCTATCTGAAAGGACTCATAGCCACACAAACGCTCAGAAACGGCTTGAAATGTTGTGTGGTGTTGTTGGTTTCTGTGAGGGTATTTGTTCTGATGAAGCAGTGCTGCTTGGGAACCATTTGCATCTGCTTGGTCGTACACAAACACCACCTCGCTTGTCCCGGACATGATTACCGAACCATTCTGCTGCTTACAGTACACTGCGTCAATCAAACAGCCTGCAACACAGAAGGAACACATGGTACGTGGTCAGAGGAACTCTCATTCGCCAGCGTCATGTACCGTGACAACGATGCATTTCCATACACATGTTCATACGACAGTCAGAAATCCGTGTCTACAGTTTGTTGGTTTTATTAATGTTCACCCGTATATACACTGATAACCAAAACTTCATGACCACTGCCCACAGCGAGGTTGGATGTCGCCTGGTGGCGTTACAGGAACGTCAGACGACAAGGAAAGTATATAAGTGGATCAAAGACGGATGGGGAATCATTCTAGCGACGAGACGGGTCACGAATGGGGATATCTGCTGACATAAGCGATTTTGACAACGGTGATATTATTATTACCCGTGCCGCGCGGAATTAGCCGAGCGGTCTTAGGCGTTGCAGTCATGGTCTGTGCGGCTGGTCCCGGCGGAGGTTCGATTCCTCCCCTGGGCATGGGTGTGTGTGGTTGTACTTAGGATAATTTAGGTTAAGTAGTGTGTAAGTTTAGGGACTGATGACCTTAGCAGTTAAGTCCCATAAGATTTCACACACATTTTAACATTTTTATTATTACCCAGAGCCTGTGAACGAGAATCTCGAAAACGGGATAGCTGATCGAATGTTTACGTGTTACTGTAGTGAGCTTCTATAGAAAGTGGTAGAACGACAGTGAAAGTACCACTGACCGATAAGTGGTTGGACGTCCCCGACTCTCCACAGAACGTAGGATTCGGAGACTTGCCTGCTCCATAAAGCAGGATAGGTGGCGATGTGTGGCATCTTTGCCAAAAGAGGACAATGATGGTCCACACATAAGTGTTTTGGAGCACGCCGTTCATTGTACATAACTCAACCTGAGGCTCCACAGCAGACGACCCCGAGTCTTCACATGTTGGCTCAACGACATCGTCAATTACAATTGCAGTGGCCACGAGATCGTCGAGAATGGACCGCGTATCAATGAAAACGTGTCACCTACGGGAGACATTCTACTGCCCTCGCATGGGATCTGTGGCAATAATCGAAGACACTGACAGCTACGGACCACCTGTGTCGCTTCATGCTTCATGTCTTCCCCGACGGTGATGTCATCTTCGAGCAGGATAATTGTCCGTATCTCAAAGCCAGAACAGTGCTAGAGTGTTTTGGGGAACATGACAGTGAACTCACGTTGATATTTTCGCAACCAAATTCGCCTGTTGTGAATCAAATGGAACCCATCTGCGCCAGTATAAGGCGCCAACGCCGCACCCACAAATCAGCAGCCCGTCGTTTACGGAAATTACGTGACTTATGCGTAGAAATCTGGTGCCACATACCTCCTCAACCTACCAACAAACTGTCTGACCCATGATGTGGTATCGATAGCTACGATGCCAGAACGTAGGTGCTCTCACGTAGGTTGGCACTACGAGAGCGGACGAACAATGCCACCACAGCGCCCTCTAGCCGACACTATAGAGCTCGACGAGCACTGCTCCACATTCAGCCCATTTGATCACGAGTAGACGACCAAACAATATGGTTTCTATTTCATAGTGGGCGAGCCACTACAGATTTTGCCTTTATAACATGCAGTACCTGTTAGCTTCGATACCTGTACGGCCTCATCTCAGCCAAAGTTAAATAACCATTTATGTACTCATATTTTTGCCTATTGGAAAAATCCTCGAACGCCATGTGCTCCGCCTTGCCTTCCGTATCCGCCTTCTTTCGCCCACATGGCTCCTGTATGAACTCATCCCCTTCCCCCACCTCCTCTTGTTCCTCCAACATCTCTGCATCCTTTACATTGTCCGCAGGCTTGATCCCCCCACCCTCTGGTTTCCTCCTTCCTCACCACCCCCCGCCCATTGCCGCACCTCTATCTCTGTATCCCTCCCTCTCACTACCTCCACACCCTCCATCTCCTTCATCAGGGCAATTTCCAGCGCCTCCCCCTCCTGGATGATGTACTTCGCCATGGCATATACCCTTCCTTCCAACTATAACCTGGCCTTGTTCCCTGCCTCCCCAGGGCACCCTTTTTACTCTCCCCTCCTTCTCCCAGAGCGGATTTTCCTCCTTCCCCCCCCCCAAGACCCTGCACCCCATCCCTGCCTCTTTCCCTCCCACATCCCTCCCTATCTGACCCTCTTCGTCGCGCCCCCCCACCTATCTCCCCCCTCTCTTCCCCTCCCTCCCTTCTTCTGTTCACCCTCATCTCCTTGCGCCTGGCAGATCCTCCATTTTGATCATTGGCAGTGTGCCACGTCAGTGCTGTGTTTAGTGCTGTTTCTCCTGTGTGTCGAGAGGTGTGATTTTAATTCTGTGCTGGCCTTGTACCTAGTGGTACTGTCGGTGTTTGTTATGTGTTACACCATCCGTCGATACTTTTATGCTCCAGTCATACTGTGCCTTGTGTTCTTTAATTGTCCCAGTGTGTGGTTTTTTGTGTGCGCTACTTTTTTACGGTTTTTATCTCCATTTTACAGTAGCCCCTTTTTTGTCTATTGTCTTCCATGATGTTCCCCCTTTTTTATATCTATATTCACCATGTTTTCTCCTTTGTTATTTTTAAATGTCTTCTATTGTTTGTTCTATGTCTTGCAGCTGAAGAGCAGCGCATATGCTGCTGCCAGCCAGCCCCGATGAGAAACTGAAGTACAATAAAGGAAAAAAAAAGCCTATAGTAAACTTGTAAAACCTACAGGCAGTACTTCATCTTTTCCTGCTCCTACTCGCGTCCTTCACTCTCGGCCTATTTTGCAGAAGCAGTTCAAAGGAGCAGATCCACGCGCTGCCTATCCAGGTGGGATACAAAACATGATACATAGAATCGGTGATGTACTGCGTTCCAGAGATAGTGCAAAAAGCTATTAGGCAGGTGGTCGTAAAGTTTTGGCATGTGTGTGTGTGTGTGTGTGTGTGTGTGTGTGTGTGTGTGTGTGTGTGTTGGACAGTCGTAACTGCACCACGAAGTGGACTATGTGTGTTAACATATTGCACCCAAGTATCCACACTTCAATACCAGACATGCTACTCAGGGCAATATAGCCCATTAACGGCTTGCTTGTGCCACATGTACTTGGAGGTGCTAACCAACCTCAACACATACTACTTGTAATAGCTATAATTATTAGTATTGCTAAGAAAGTAAATAATGACGTAACTTTGTTCAGTATAGTGCCCTCAGTCATCAACAGAAATATCTGTCCCTCCTAAAAGTCATCAGTGGCGTTCTCTCTGGTGTTTTGGCAGATCTACAATTTAATTTTTGCAATGTGTAGCTGGAGTCATCTGAAATGAATATTTCTCATCCCGTCTTTCATGCAACAGCCAGTATCGACGGATAGCGTAGGTTCGTTTCCCGTTACGAGCATTGCTATGGTCGCAGGTTCGAATCCTGCCTCGGGCATGGATGTGTGTGATGTCCTTAGGTTACTTAGGTTTAAGCAGTTCTGAGTCTAGGGGACTGATGACCTAAGATGTTAAATCCCATAGTGCTACGAGCCATTTGAACCATTTGAACCCGTTGTGAGCAAAATGATCAAATCGGAAATTTTCGTGCTCATTCGATAGAGCGTTTCTAAGTTAGTCTATACAATATTCGTTTTATCGATATGTATTAATAGGGACATTAAAACACGAAGAACTAGCTATTCCATCAACGACCTAGCAGCGCTGCTGTATAGCTGTAGTAGGCTGTGCGGGTCAGAGTGGTGCTTCGTCGGTGCTGGAGCACTGGCTATTCTTCGTGTTTTTTTGTCCATGTTAATACATATTTTCGACCGCTGTATCGACCTGGCACGTAAAATCCCGCTTTAAAATCATTATGTTCATAACTGGAAGCAAACCGATGCTTTTTGGCAACACTGAACGTCGCGTGAAAGACTTGATAGGCGCTACTTGCTTGGGGATGCTTCAGCTACAGGTTGCAAAAATGAAATTGCAGATATCTGCCAAAACACCACAGTAAATGCGACTTACGACTCATAGAAGAGGCTCTATACGTTGATATTGAAACCTGCAACCAATTTCTTTGGACGAACACAAATACAGATTATAGAAATATCTTGCGCATCTTTTTGGATTAGCAGATAGTCAGGCGAAAGACATGTTTCTTCGGTGCTCTTTGCATACATTCAGGCAATCAGACATTTTGCTGAGAGTGTTCGATTTATGGTGGTTAAAATACTGGAGTCGATGTTACACAGTCTGACGTAATCGATCTTTCGTTGTCCCCTCCTTCAGTCGGCATTCTGGCCGCATTCAAGTTGCGGCTATTGTTAGTGAGATCGCTGCATGATTCTGGCCAAGGGAACCCGTAGCAATTACAACCTGCTGCACTCACTGCAGCACTTCATTCCTGATATGACCGTCACGCACGGTAAGTTCTTCCATTTCTCACTTTTTGACTGAAATCGGAACTTTGATTTTGTGAATGCGTTTGCATCTTTTGCCAACATGGGGCGGGGTATTCTCTCAGTCCATTGCATTTGTGCCCATACTATACGTACATGCCCTCTGTCAACCGGTAACAAGTCAATTCGATACGTGGAAATCGTTACTTACGATCTTATGCTTCAGTTTCACCTAATTTTTACTTATTTTTTGTTCATTTCTTATGTAAATTTAATACCATATGTGCAGATACTGGGCGAGGTATCACGGCTCATATTATTATTTTCCGACAGCATGTCAATACATCAGATAAAATATACTTTCCGAAGACGGAGGTAACTTCTTTACCTGTAGCATGTTCATATTCAGTTTATACGTTCACATGATACTGAGTGATGACCATTAGTATGTACTTGTTGTCCTGCAGAAGGTACTGCTTGAATACAGTTAAATTTTAATTAATCTTGTCTCCATATAACTGCTTTCTTCCGATATTTCTTTGTGTTTTTTTTTCACGTGTTAAAGTATGCAAAGAGCCTATAGCAGGCGACGCCATTCTTCCATTTCCCGATTATCTGCGCCAGTCTCTACAAACAACTTTCCGCAGCGTATCTGGTTTCCAATATTGCGTGATTGTGATTTTCAGCAGTAAAAGGTAAGTCGCCGAGCAGTAAAGCAGGTGGCAACAGGCAGCAGCATAATCACTTTCTTCGGATTGACTCTCGTCAAATATTCAGTTAATATCCTTCTATTTGAATTCGGGGAAATTATTCTATGTGCGTGCTTAAGACATGCTCATAAGTTTTTTTCATTTTGTACAAACAGCACCCAATGTGAACCCCACGGACGATTCCTATAATTAATTTTTGCGCTTAACAATTATTCTTGGCCTTAATCATTTCAGGTGATGCGTGGTAAACTATGTTCAATTGCGACGTATATTGTGAAGATTAACTGTTGTCACCACAAATAATATCGTCAGACCTGTAATTATATGACAGTATGAACAAAAAAAGAAGAATCTCTTGTTGAATGAACATCACATTTCATCACTTAAGATGGTATATTAGATAAAAACGGAGGGAACATTCTACGAAGATTAGGATATTTCTTTAAAGATCTACATAATTTAAGAGATAAGTCAAAAACGCACTTAATACCGAAAACAATAACGTTCTAGGAGTAGTGTCAAAAGAGATATGTAAAAGCATTTGGGAAAGGTAAATTACCTAAAAGTGGTGATGAGATGGAAATTAATACGAAAGAATCTTGCAAAATTATTTACAAATGTCTGCGGAGGAAGACAATTCTCCAAATGTGGAACAATATTAAAGTTACTCTACTTCACCACAAGTGATGTAAAATAAAAAATAACTATAGACTTATTACTATCCTCACCAGGTTGTACAAGATGTTCACTAAAAATGGAGCAAGGAACAAACAGGATTTAGAAATGGGTTTAGAGCAACGGACAGTCTGCAGTGGTAAATAAAAATATAGACTGGAGAAATGAGTACGAATTATCTCTTTTTCTGGGCTTCATCGATTTTTAGGAAACTTTTATCTTAGTTTCAACATTAATTAAGCATATGCTAGTAAACTAATAGAGATATAGGTCAATGCTTCAGATTCATCACGATAGTGAAAAATCCTAAATTCGGAGATCCTGCAACTATTTTCAGCAGCAATAGAGGAAATTTTCAGGTCCTTAATCTGAGAAAACGAAGAGGGAAGATGGGTTAATGAGATGCATCTGCAACATTTTCGTTTTTCTAAACACATTATAATGTCTGCCTCCAGTGCAGATATACAATAACGAATAACAGTACTTAATACAGATGTCTGGAAGTCGACCTGGAAATTGTAACAGGAATATAAGTACCTATAATCAACACATCGAAAAGAAAATTGTACAAATTATGAATGAAGTCTCACAAACACTTGATGAGCATTAATACTTATGGCAGTTGAGGACAGTAACTGGATGGACTGGGAAAGAAATAAACGGAAGAGTAAAAGTGGCCATAGTTTTTTGGTAAACTAGACAGTGTTTTCAAAATTAAGCTTCCGATGTGTCTGAGACAGAAAGTTTGCAATCAGTGTGTGTTACCAATTTTGACTGACTGTAGTGAGTCACGGACTTCTAATGCGAACACCGTTCATAGCTTGAAGGTTGCTCAACTAGCAGGAAAGAGATACATACAAGAAGTAACTAATAGAGACAGGAAAACAAACAAATGGACTAGAGAACAGAACGGAATGGACGAAATGATTGTGACAGTAGTGGGAATGAAGTGGACGTGGATGGAGCGAATGTATGATAAATTCAAGAACGTGCAGGAGCAACGTGGATGCTTACAGCTGTACTTCTTTTCCTTTTTGCCTTACCGTCACTTCGGGGTCGGCAGCATTATACATCGGCTTTGGCAGCGTTAATGGCATTTGTTGCCCGGATGTCCTTTCTGATGCCATCACTCTTCCCAGGAAGGAATCTGAGTAACCCGTTTGTCTGCGTCTAGTGTAGAACTCATGTTCAAGTGTGGTAACGTGTTTTACGTGTTTGCATAGCGTGTATCTGACGCGGGACGTGAGTACTAGCCCGCGTTTAGCTGACTAGATGCGGTAAACCGCCTAAAAGTCAGATCCAGGCTGTGCGGCTCACCAGCCCACGTCGTTAACCCGCGAGGCGGATTCCATTCAGGGGACGGCTTCGATCCGGGAAAAGGAGGGGGGGGGGGGGCGGACGTCGCCTCGCCGAGTCCCGGAAGCGAGCGCGTCAGCTCTGTCGACTATCCGGGCATGTTACTGTTGACAGCCAATGAGATCCTCGCGGATCACACTCGCGCAGTGATACCTGAACGCGCGAGGTATTATAACGAGTGTACAGACCTCCGATGAGTCAGTCTGCATTAGTCTGCATTTGTCTGTACCAGTCTGCATTAGTCGGTACCAGTCTATAGTCAAGTTTCAGTCTGTGCCTAATAAGATTATCAATTCCTGTACGTAGCCATGAAGAGAAATGTATAGACACTTTGTCAAGTATCAGAGATATGTGAGAATAAGATTAACGTATCAAGAGCAAAGGAACTTCAGATTGTCAGTTGTAAACAGCATCCAGAACCAAGTTACTTAATATCTATGTTTTTTATTATTTTAATAAATGTGCTTGAAAATTAATCAAGTTCTGTTTAAAGTTGGTCACCGTCAATCTGCTACTCTAAGCGTGCAAGTGGCATTTCTATCGTCTGACCTAACGGCAGAAGATAAACACGCCACAATAAGACCACGAGACATATTGCTGACACTCGCCTACTTCGTTAGAGCGACAAGTCAAATAATCTGATGGTGTGTGCACCGAAGGTCTTACAGTACGCACACCACAGTTCCTTTTAGAGTATGCTGATGCAATAGCTCCATACTTAACAATCGTATACAACCGCTTGCTCGACCAAAGATCCGTATCCAAAGACTGGAATGCTGCACATTTTCAAGAAAGGTAGTAGGAGTAATCCAGTAAATTACGCGCCCATATCATTAACATCAACATGCAGCAGGATGTTGGAACATCCGTCTTAGGTTGTTTGCAGATGATGCTGTCGTTTATCGTCTAGTACAGTCATCAGAAGATCAAAACAAATTGCAAAACGATTTAGAAATGATGTCTGAATGATGCAAAATTTGGCAATTGACCCTAAATAATGAAAAGTGTGAGGTCATCCATATGAGTCCTAAAAGGAATACCTTAAAATTCGGTTACGCGTTAAATCAGTCTAATCGAAAGGCCGTAAATTCAACTAAATACCTAGGAATTACAATTATGAACAGATTAAAATGGAAAGAACACACAGAAAATGTTGTGGGGAAGGCAAACTAAAAACTGTGTTTTATTGGCAGATCACTTAGAAAATGTAACAAAGCTACTAAAGAGACTACCTACACTACGCTTATCCGTCCTCTTTTGGAATACTGGTGCGCGATCTGGTATTCTTACCAGACAGGATTAGCGGAGTACATCGAGAAAGGTCAAAGAAGAGCAGCACGTTTTTTTTTATTATCGGGAAATAGGGGAGAGTGTGTCACGGACGTGATACAGGATTTGGGATGGACACCCTTAAAAACAAAGGGGTTTTTCGTTGTGGCGGAATCTTCTTACGATATTTCAATCACCAACTTTGTTCTGCGAATGCGAAAATATTTTGTGGACGCCGAGCTACATACGAGGTGCGGCTAGAAAAAAACCGGACTGATGCTGGAAAAAACATTTATTTACAATTATTTACAATTTCATGTTATCTCCTTCAATGTACTCTCCTGCTCGGTCTCTACACCGCTCCATACGAATTTTCCACTGTTCATAGCAATGCTGCAGATCATTTTCGGTAAGTCCATACATTACTTCCGTCGCTTTTTCTTTTACTGCTTCAACAGTCTCAAATCTAGTTCCTTTCAAAGCTGACTTGACTTTAGGGAAAAGAAAAAAGTCACAGGGGGCCAAATCAGGTGAGTAGGGTGGACGATCTAAGATGGGAATGTTGTGTTTTGCCAAAAACGTCTTCACTGACAACGCACTGTGAGCTGGGGCATTGTCTTGGTGAAGGATCCATGACTTTTTTCTCCACAAATCGTTCCGTTTTCTCCGTACTCGCTCACGTAGGGTAGCCAGGACGCTAATGTAGTAATGCTGATTCACTGTTTGTCCCTCTGGTACCCAATCAATGTGCACAATCCCTTTGATGTCGAAAAAAAAAAAAAAAAAAAAACAATCATCATTGCCTTGAATTTCGATTTTGACATTCGTGCTTTTTTTGTCGTGGAGAACCAGGAGTTTTCCAATGCATCGATTGGCGTTTAGTTTCGGGATCGTAAGTAAAAAACCACGATTCATCGCAAGTAATAACATTTTGTAAGAAGGTGGGATCACTTTCAATGTTTTCCAGGATGTCAGAACAAATCATTCTTCGGCGTTCCTTCTGTTCAATTGTGAGACACTTTGGAACCATTTTTGAACACACTTTGTTCATGTTGAAACTTTCATGAAGAATCTGCCTAACACTTTCCTTGTCAACTCCTGTTAACTCAGACACTGCTCTGATTGTTAAACGGCGATCTTGTCGAACAAGTTTACCGATTTTTTCAATGTTTGCATCAGTTTTTGCTGACAATGGTCTGGCAGTGCGAGTGTCATCACTGATGTCTTCGCGGCCATCTTTAAATCGTTTAAACCACTCAAACACTTGTGTTCGCGATAAACAATCATCGCCGTACACTTGTTGTAACATTACAAACGTTTCACTTGCAGATTTTCCTAGTTTGAAACAAAATTTGATGTTAACACGCTGTTCTTTCTCTACACTCAACATTTTCCGACGCACAGACAAAACGTCAACTACTTAAAACAGACGCCACGGGCAGACTGAGTGCAGGAGGCAGATGAAACTCGAGCAGTAGGCGGAGCGAGAGTCAGGTGACAGGCCACGCGACTTTCAGCCTTATTGCATTCGTTTTATTGTTTCACCAGTACCAGTCCGGTTTTTTTCTAGCCACACCTCGTAGGGAAAAACGATCATCGTAATTAAATAAGGGCCGCGCGGGATTAGCCGAGCGGTCTCAGGCGCTGCAGTCATGGACTGTGCAGCTGGCCCCGGCGAAGGTTCGAGTCCTCCCTCGGGCATGGGTGTTTGTGTTTGTCTTTAGGATAATTTAGGTTAAGTAGAGTGTAAGCTTAGGGACTGATGACCTTAGCAGTTAAGTCCCATAAGATTTCACACACAATTAAATAAGGGAAATCAGAGCACGCACGGAAAGATATAGGTGTTCGTTTTTTCCGCGTGCCCTCCGAGAGTGAAATAATAGAGAATTATTGTGAAGGTGGTTCGATGAAACCTCTGCCAGGCCCTTAAGTGTGATTTGCAAAGTATCCGTGTAGATGTAGATCTAGGTGTCCATATATGTGAGCTTGTGATTAATGATATTAGGAACATACAACGATAATTAACAAAACAAAGTGTCACAATAAACACAGCGTAAATATTCAGAAACATTACTTATCAAGAGCTGAAGAGCGTAGATCGGCCTGGTCACGACAGACTCCAGTTTGTGAGCACATCTATTCTAGTTTCATAAAGCTAACAGTGTCGAAAACAAAATCCGATAACGGACTCATTAGCACACAATTTACGTCTGAGGACGAAGACACAAGAACTCAGTTATGTTGTTAACAGCGAGTAGCAAGAGTCAGTGGAAACGTTTGCCTTACAAACACAACAAACATCTGGTATTCCATGCATTTGAACTATCCCTTTCGTATCACTTATCCTGATGTATGGGATCCTCTGTTATGATGATTTAGCAAATATATTGTATTTTAATGTTGTGCCGGATACTTTTCCTGTCATTACAGTCGTCAGTTTACCTAAGAAATGGAAATCGTGTGCGATATCAGCCTGGGAGTCAAGTAAATAACCCACTACAGTTCAAAAGGAATAATGATACACGTAATTACAATACCAGAAGAAAAAATGATATTCATTATTCCACATTACGGTTACCTTTAGATCAAAGAAGGGTGCACAATCCTGCCATCAAAAGTTTTGGACCTTATGCAATGATATAAAATGCCTGACACACAGCAGAGTTAAATTTGAAAACAAACTGAGAAAGTTTCACCCTGACAACTCCTTCTGTTCCGTAGAGGAATTTCTATTTTTGTAACGTTTATTTAAAACTAAAATATAAATGTAAAGAAACTACTTGCAAATGGTCAGCAGGTAGCGATATTTACATACTAACTAGCGACCCGCCCTGGCTTGGCAAGAGTAGCACTAAGTATACGAGGTGTGATCAAAAAGTAACAGGTAGCTTTTTTGTTCTTAAAGAATCTTTATTTATCCATCAACATCAACTTCGTCCCCGTCAAGGTAAAACCCCACAGATATAATGGACCGGTGCGAGTACTTTTTCCAATTTTGGAAGTACTTCTGGAACTCACTTTTCGTTATGATGTCCAGCTCCTTCAGCAACTATTTTTAGCTCATAAACGGTGGGAAAACGGCGTCCTTTAATGGTTCTCTTCAGCCTCGGAAATATGAAGAAAGTCGCAGGGGGCTATGTTCGGTGAATACGGTGGATGAGGCAGCGCCACGATCAAGCATTGAGGTGTTGAGTAAGAGCATTATCGAGATGCAGTTTCCACGAGTGGTTTTGCCACAATTATCTTTTTCTTCGGACCGCTTCATGCGAACGACGCATAACTTACAGGTAGCATTCCTTATTGACAGTACGACCATAAGGCAGGAAGTCATGACGAGCTGTCCTATTGTAACCGAAGAAAACAGTGAGAAGAGCCTTCACATGTGATCGAAAGCGTCGAACTTCTTTCGGTCTTCGCTTTTCAGGCAGTTTTCACTCGGACGATTGCGCCTCAGTGACGATGTCACACCCAGATACCCATGTTTCGTCACCTGTTATAACTTTCTTTAGAAGTTCTGGATCGTTGTCGACTTCATTCAGCAGTTCCTGAGCGATATCTACGCGTCGTCGTTTGTGGTCGAAATTCAGCAATTTCGGAACAAACTTTGTTGCTACACGTTTTATCCCCAAAACGTCGGAAAAAACTGCTTGGCATGATCCAAAGTTTACCCTGATGGTGATTCGGCGATTTTCCAGAACCATTTTCTTTATTTCTTCCACACTGTCGTCAGTAATTGATGTGCTAGGGCGCCCTGGGCGGTCGCCATCTCCGTCTTCTCGACCCTCTGTGAAACGAATATCCCACTCGTAAACTTTTGACTTATAGTAGATTCGCCAAAAGCAAAATTTAATCCAGATTCTTTGATCCATCTTTTTCGAAAGTAAAAATTCGCCGAGCACTCGATATAGGTATAATCTTTTCGACTGTCAACAATAAACTAAATATTCAAAACACCTGAAAATGCAAACATACATCAGGAACACCTGTACCAGCAAGATAAAAAGAATTTTAGAAAATCGAATGCATAAAGCCCGCGAAATTAAAAAAATCCCGTCACTTTAATTGATTTAGCGCTAATAAATCATATACACAAACATTCCTCGCGAATCAGCGTATCTATTAATGAAATCCCTAAAGTATTCCTAAGACTAACGTTCACATTCAGAGAGAAAAACGTGGTCGAAGACTTTAATTTATAATGTTAAGAGACATGTATAGATTCTGGTCAAGCTTCACTACTGTTTCGTGTTGCGGCGGCAATTTATTGCTTTTCCTGCTAGATACCGCCTTCTCTGTAGATGACCAGCTTGTGGCTTCCCTCATTGCCACGAGATGTCACTCGAAACTCCAATGGAACGGATATCAGCACACACATCACGCACTCGTTACCACTATGATCATGAATTACATACAAAAACCTTCCTCGTGAATCAGTCTACCTATTAATGGAAACCGTATCAAAAATCCCAACAGTAGTTACTGAGATTAGCCTTCACACACAGACATAAAAGCGTGGTGGAAAATTTTAGTTGCGTCGGTGTGCGTAAGCCCATTAACATAGAACCATTTAGCTTATGGTAGACAGAAATATTTTGAAAGGCAGCACTCCTCCCCCCCCCTTTTCTTCCCCCTCCTCTGTCCAGGTCCCCTCTCCCAACCGCCCTTGCCTGTGGAGTGTCATCTTCGTGCCGATCTTTTAGTGCAGTGTTCCTAGTGATTGTTAAGTGTTGTGCGTCTTTTTCGAAGTGTTACGAACGGACATCATGCTGTAGCAGGGAGTGATTTTTTTTATATCTCTTGCGAACAGAATCCAGACTGCCGCCGTGTTTTTTTAATTGTCTGTCCACTTTTTCCCTGTCTGCTTCCTGTGTATTTTATTATCATCACCCACCATTAGTTTTATGTTTTAACTTTCCACAATTTTCCGCCGTTTTACCAATAAATAAAAAAATAAAATGTTCCAATGTGTGTGAAATCTTATGGGACTTAACTGCTAAGGTCATCAGTCCCTAACCTTACACACTACTTAACCTAAATTATCCTAAGGACAAACACACACACCCATGCCAGAGGGAGGACTCGAACCTCCACCGGGACCAGCCGCCCAGTCCATGACTGTAGCGCCTGAGACCGCTCGGCTAATCCCGCGTGGCTGCCGTTTTACATTTTACGTCACCGTTTTATCGCCTGTTTTTATTGTTTCTTAACTCCTTATGTTTTAAAAAATTCTGTAGGCTGAAGAGCGGCGTACTAAGCTGCTGCCAGCCCGCCCCCTGAAGGGGGAATCGAAATCCAATAAAGGAAAAAAAAAAGAAAGGCAGCAGTTTAGACCTGAAGGAAAAAAGTCGCAGGCAAGCTGTAAGAAAAAAAAATCGGAGACAGTATGAACGGATATTAGGGCTACCAGTGAACTATGCTGCCAGCAGCGACAGTTAACGCATGTGCGAAAGGATGTGTTCGCGACGGGGAAGTTACGGTTGCTGCTGGGCACCTGCGATGTCTCCTGAACCAATCGCAGAGTACTCCCGCCTATAACATGCTAAAATCATCCGCGCTGAGGTCAATTCGATTATAAAATAGACCACTCCCTGTAGATTATTGTGTGTGGTTTACGTGTCATCAACTTCCTTGCTACAGCCGGATAGTAGGCTGCATAAGAATACCTGGTCAGATTTTCTGATACGCATGGTCTTACCAACATAATTTTCTCTTCGTTTTTGGGTTTCAGCTTACCATTGGTGGTTACTTTTTCCTACGAAAAAGTGTTCTTGGCTGGTTATGTTTGCTCCTACGGTTGAGATCATAATTCCCAAGATTCAGAAGAAGTGGTTATTCGAATGTCTCGAGTTCCAGTACCGTTATCTAGCAAGTTTCTCGAACACATGCACAAGAGTCTCGAGGGGGAGTTCATTGTACTTGTCCATTGTGTATGGTGGAACGTTGCCTATGATTCGTGGACCATTGTTCTGTATAACCTGCAGGTGGCACGGATTTGTTGGAGTTGCATATCTCCAGACTTTAACTGCGTATGTCATCAACGTTCTAATGAGAGTGGTGTACATGAACATCGACACCCTCGTATTTAAAGTACCTAGCCCGTATAGCGTCGGGCAGAGGGGGTTGCGACACTTGTGAGGAGCGACAATTGTGAGGAGCGACATTTGTAAGGAGGCCCGGCCGAACAGGTAGTGGGCGGTCTACAGGGACACCAAACAGGTAGCACATCGCAGTTCAGTACTGCATCATCACATCACTGCCGTCACACAGGAGTGCAAAACGATCGCTGCAACGCATCAGGCAAAAAGCGTGGGATCACACAAGATCCGACCGATGCTGCAGGAATATTTCTGCAAGAACATCATTTGCTAATGAATGATGGGAGCAAATTTTCACTTGCAGATGACGACAAAGGACCAAATGATAGGATATTGGTGTTCGCCAGCGAAAGGGGAAAATCCTGTTTAACAGACTGCAATTCTTTCTTTGTTGATGGAACGTTCAAAACCTCCAGCAAGCTGTTTGGACAGTTATTTATTGTTCATGCCGATATTTATAGTTCTGAGGACGAAACAAACACAGTACAAACCGTGTACGCCTTGCTACCCAACAAAAAGCGAGAAACGTACGATCGCTTTTTCACAGCTGTTGAGAGCAACGTACCTGGATGGGATCCTACAGCTATCATGATGGATTTTGAAGCTGCAATCATCCAATCAGTAACACATTTGTTTCCTGATGCAAAGATTAATGGCTGCAACTACCATTTCAATCAGTGCTCGTGGAAGCAAGTGCAGAACTGCGGCCTTGTTGCTGCCTACAAGCAAAACGAAGAAATTCGTTTTCACATAAGATTGTGTTCCGTTTTGGCCCACATTCCCCTAGTTATGTTAGATGATGGGTGGCTATGCATTCAGGAGAGCACGCCAGATAATGAAAAACTGCAGGGTTTTTACGACTATTTTGTTGCACAATGGCTGGATAATGAAGACATGTCAAGATATACATGGAACTGCGCAGGAAGGCGTCACCGCACCAACAATGTTTCAGAAGGATGGAATTGGAGGATAAATACATTAATTTCGAAGGCTCATCCAAATTTTTACTCCTTAGTAAAAATTCTCAGAGAAGACGCGAATATCATGGGAACCAACTAGTTTTAAATATAGGTGATAAAAGAAGAAAGAAGTCCGAAATTAAGACAGATGAGGTAGTTTCCAAGACCCATACAAGACTCCAAGTTGACGGCAATATAAAATCATTTCTTACTTGCGTGGCTTATGCACAGAAATTACAATGAAAAGGAAGTGTCTGAAGCTACAGCAATACTTGTAAATATTGAAAAGGGGTTCAGTTCACGTCGATATCTCTACTGTAAAAATTGTAAATAAATAATCATCCTGTAAATATTGTAAACAAATATAATGTGGGACGAAGAGAGACTACCTCCTCGTGGTGTTCCCTGGAAACGACACAAAGTCGGCTAAATGTCTCTTGCAAATTGTAAAAGATTCAGTAATGAAGTCTGAAAAGTTTAACAATCACAATCAGCATTTTTGTGTAGAGAATTTTAGAAACAATGTCTGTTCGAGTGGACGATGAATACATCTTGTTTCAATACATAAATTGCATTCCTTAACGCTAATTGCTAGCAGGACTCACACTAGACCTCAGTACACTTCCGTGGGTGGTACGGAAATATTGAGGTTTACTTCGAAATAATTATAGAAAAAGTTTCTACCGAGAACCAAATTCTTTAGTTGGCTCCTCTTAATATATGGTAAAAAGTTGCCACTCCTATCATATCAAATTTTGGGTGAGGCATTGAAAGATGGGAAAAATTTTCGGTTTCTATAGTTTCTGTAAAATACATCGTTAAGTATGAGGTTGAGCGAAAATTATGCCCTATGTAAGATTAATCAGAACAAAAATTCCAATGAACAAGGTCTTACGCATAACTGCGCTGCAACTAACGGTTAACGTGATATCGTGGGGGCAAAATCAGCTCCGATTTCTAATTTGACTAAGGCCACTCTTCCTTGCCCAAAAAAATTCTGAAATAATGTAACCTGGCTGCACTGGAGAAGTGTGAATGTCCCTCGGCAGCTGCCTGGGCCGGCACGAGCCGAGCGCTCAGTCACACTAAGCGGCAGCAGGTAGTGGCCGAGGTGGTAGTGGCGCAGCATTTGCGACACACCCTGTGGCAGTCCCTTAGCATCCCGGAATTCTCACAAGTGTCGCCATATTCCAATTTCTCACAAGTGTCTACAACTCGGGTAGAGTTGCTTGACCCTGGCATGCCCTCAGTTCGCGACTTATTGTATGTGTTTCCACCAAGGCAGTTCCTGGCCAGTCCCGACACTGACGTACCTGCTTGTCTCACAGAATCTTGCTGATCGTGTCTGTAGTCAGATTGTCTACAGTGTTGCGTGTAGTTGCTTCAGAGTGCGTGTGAATAGAAATGCCATACACCTGTCGACATTTACTCTAACAGACCATTTCCACAACCAAGGCTCGGAAGCTCTGAGGGTCTGCTGGCTTCCAATCCTGTGCCATGATAGCCGTATCGTCAGTGTCACACGTCGCTAGGATATTGTTAATATAGCGGCTTAATATTGGAGGTGTCAAGAGGCTACCTTCGGGCACTCTGACCTGAATACCGCGTTGTAATTTTTGCTGGCCCTCAGTGTAGGTGTTGGAAGTTCTGTTAGTGAGACCATTGTGCCTGAGTCGGTAGAATACCTTTTCAATCTTAACGAACGCTGCCACAGTTGCCTTGTTTGTATTGTAGCCGTTTGTTACACTGACAGAAAAAAACGCAACACCAAGAAAGAGTTGTGCGACATAAACGGAAGCTGGTAGGCGTGTTTCTACATGTGAAAGATAAT
This sequence comes from Schistocerca piceifrons, assembly GCF_021461385.2. NCBI lineage: Eukaryota > Metazoa > Arthropoda > Insecta > Orthoptera > Acrididae > Schistocerca > Schistocerca piceifrons. The sequence goes on from NC_060149.1 coordinate 278,079,309, forward strand.
GTCTATTCATATTTCGCACCAACTACATAGCCGGCCGTTGTGGCTGAGCGGTTCTAGGCGCTTCAGTCCGGACATGGTGAGTTGATGTTAGTCAAGAATGCATTTAAGGTGACAAAGATACTATTATCAACACCTCACTGAGTTTGAAGTGGTTGTTTAACAGGGCTACGAGAAGCTGGAGATTCCTTCTGCGCTATTGCAGAAAGGCTTGGAGGACTGTAGAAACTGAACATGACTACTGGTAACGGTGGTCACGAGAATGTACGCTCGCAAGAAGACCGGACTCCGGACTGCCGCAATGGCACTACCGAGAGGGAAAACCATCGTGTTCGGAGTATGGCTCTGGCGCATGGTACCGCGTCTGCAGCTGTAGTCTGAGCATCACTGGGCACCACAGTGACACAAGGAACTATTACGAATCGATTACTTCAAGGACAGCTCCGAGCCACACACTTTGTAGCATGCATAACACTGACCCCAAACCACCGCCATGTGCGACTTCAGTGGTGTCAAGTGAGTGCTCATTGAAGGACGGGGTGGAGCTGTTGTGTTTCCTGATGGAAGCTAGTTCTACCTCGGTGCCAGTGATGGGCGTGTGTTGCTTAGAAGGAGGTCAGTTGAAGGCCTACAACCAATCAAGCTAGACACACTGGACGTACACCTCGAGTTATGGGCTGGGATCGATTTTGTATGAGAGCAGGAGCACTCTCGTGATTATCACACGTATCTTGACTGGAAATCTGTACGTCAGTCTGGTGATTCGACCTGTTGTGCTACCATTTATGAACACCATTCTAGGGGGTGTTTTCCAACAGGATAACGCTCGCCCACATATCGTTGTTGTAAGCTACAGTGAGTCGGCATGTTGCCTTGGCCTACTCGATCACCAGATCGGTCTCGAATCGAGTGCACATGGATTATTATCGGACGACAACTCCAGCGTCATCCACAAACAACATTAACCTTCCCTGTGTTGACTGACCTAATGTAATAGCCATGGAACTCCAGGCCGCAAACTGACATCCAGCAGCTGTACGACACAATGCATGCACATTTGCATGCTTGTATGCAACGTTATGGTGGTTGCATCGGTTATTAATACACCAGAATTTCACATTTGCAAAGGCTTATCTCGCGCTTACATTAACCTGCGATCTTGCAACGTTAATCGCTTACGTATGTTACCCAGACAAATGTAGTCCCAAAATTTCATTACTCTACATTAATTTTTGGTGTTGCTATTTTCTTCCATCAGTATATACAGTATGTTGTAACACTCCAAGGAGTTATGATTCCTGAGATCAATTTGCTCCAGCCCAGGGTGTCGTTGTGTGTAGTGCCTACTGAGACGTTTTAAAATAAACTTCTTCACAATGTTGCTGTGTGAGGTTAACAGGGTGATGGGTTGGTAACTTTATGACAGCGAATGGTCTTTCTCTGGCTTCCTGTTCGTCAAGACCTTGATCACATTCCAAATGGCAGTGAGGTGTTGGTGTTGGAGGATGACATTCGTGATGTGGTTTCACAGTTGCTAGCAAGTCGAAAGATCCCTACGTATAGACTGGAACGTTGCAGAGGTCATAGCGTACGCAAGAAGGAAAAGAGGAGTAATCTACTGAATTACAGGCTCATATCACTGATGTAAATTTGCAGTAGGATTTTCGAACATATACCGAGTTCAAACAATATGAATTACCTCGAAGAATGGTTCAAATGGCTCTGAGTACTATGGGACTTAACATCTGAGATCATCAGTCCCCTAGAACTTAGAACTACTTAAACCTAACTAACCTAAGGATATCACACACACAATGCCCGGGGCAGGATTCGAACCTGCGACAATAGCGGTTGCGCGATTCCAAACTGAAGCGCCTAGAACCGCTCGGTCACAGCGGCTAGCTTACCTCAAAGAAAACGATCTATTGACACACAGTCCGAACGAACTGGGAAAATTTCGTTCTTAAGCAACACAAATAGCTCTTCATTCTCATGAAGTTATGGGTACGTACTATTGATAAGGAATCTCAAATTATTTCCATGTTTCTAGATTTCCAGAAGGCTTTTGATACCGCTCCTCACAAACGGTTTTCAGTCAAATTGCTTGACTATGGCGTATCGTGCCACTTGTGTGACTGGATTCGTGATTTCATGTCATAAAGGGCGTTTTTCGTAGTAACTGACGGAAAATCATCGAATAAAAATGGAGTGATATCCGGCGTTCCCCCAGGATGTATTATACACCCTCTGCTGTTCCTAATCTATATATATGATTTAAGAGGCAATTTAAGTAGCCCTCTTAGATTTTTTGAAGATGATTCTGTCATTTACCGCCTAGTAAAGTCATCAAAACCAACTGAAAAATGATTTAGACAAGATATCTGCATGGTGGAGATAGTGGAAATTGATTCTAAATAATGAAAAGTGTGAGATCATGCACATGAGTACCAAACGGAGTACACGATAAATCACACAAATCTAAAGGCTGTCAGTTCAGTTAAATACCTAGGAATAACAACTTAAACTAGAACGATCACACAGATAATGTTGTGGGGAAGGTGATATCAAGATTGTGTTTTACTGGCAGAACACTTAGAAGATGCAACAAATCCACTAAAGAGACTGCGTACACTACGCTTGTCCGTCCTCTGCCAGAGTTTTGCTGGGTGATATGGTATCCTTACCACATAGGATTGATGGAGGGCATCGAAAAAGTTCAAAGAAGTGCAACTCGCTTTGCACTATCGCGGAGATAGTGTCACGGGTATGATACGGGTGTTGGGGTGACGATAATTAAAACAAAGACGTTTCTCCTCCGAATGAGAAAATATTTTGTTGACGCCTATCTACAATGAGGGAAATAAACGTCGGAATAAAATAAGAGCAATCAGAGCTCGCAAGGAAAAATTTAAATGGTCGTTTTTCCTGCGCGCGATGTGAGAGTGTAATTGTAGAGAATCAATGTGAAAGTGTTTCGATGAAGCCTCAGCCAGACACTTAAGAGTGAATTGCAGAGCAGTCATGTAGCTACAGATATTCCACAGCTTCATCTACCAACTCCTTGAGGACACAATTTTGAATTTACTCTGGACCAGAAGCTTTCCTAGGAGCGGTGAGCTTAACATCAGGTATGATTTCATATGTGCTAGTTCGTCTGATCTCGCTTCGTGCTGGTTGAGCTGAAAGTCGAATACTTCATGGCCTGTTTCAAAACTGGTAATGCTGGATCTGCTCTGTCCAGATCAGGCATGAAAGATGAGTCTAGTGATTTGGTCATTAGTTCCGTGTTCTTCTTAGTGGATGAGGCAGGTCTGTGAGGTCCTAATAGTGTGATACCGCTTACTGGTATAGTGACGAGTGAGATTCTGCGCGCTACAGTCCGGAACCGCACTGCTGCTACGGTCGCAGGTTCGAATCCTGCCTCGGGCATGGATGTGTGTGATGTCCTTAGTTTAGTTAGGTTTAAGTAGTTCTAGGTCTAGGGGACTGATGACCTCAGATGTTAAGCCCCATAGTGCTTAGAGCCATTTGAACCAGATTCTGCGCGTCTGGGCTCTAGACTCAACGAATTTATAATCCCAAATTCTCTCGGAGATAAGGACCAAGTCCTCCTGGTCCAGGACTTTTGACTCCTGTTGTAGTGTTATATTTGGAAAGGTGCCGGCCATCCATCCTGGGCTGCAGTAGTTAAGGCATTAACAATTTCATCCATTTGGGCTTTGCAACAAGTAATCGTGTGAGTTTCTGGAATACGTCAGGCAATATCCCACTGGTACTTACACGTTCGTGACCTCCTCTCTACAATTTTTTGTCTTTTCTATGAAGTCCAAAAATCAATGATAACTATAGACATATAGCTTGTACAGTTGTGTGTTATGACACTGATCCTTTTCACGCCGCACTTGATAGTCTATTTTCAACAGTATTTAAATTACTGGAGAAAAAATGAATTCACCTGAACTTAAAAAACTACGTTAAAATTTTCAAACAAAAAACAGGCAGTGCTTTATCCGTCCTTTCCAGGGGTGCTTTCAGCTGTGTTATTGCGATCACCAGTCCTGGATTACAATCAGGTTTATTGATTGTATTGTGCATTCACATTTATTCATATTACAGCCAAAGCATATTACCGGTCAGTACACGGAGCTGAGATGTAGTTGTGCGTAATAATACATTTAAACTGATGTACAGAATGACCCTATGATGCGTTCCAGAGGAATAATAAATGATCATATATTATAAACATGCACATCATCAGAAGCCGTTGAGGTTTGGTGCGTAATTGATGACATTATATATTTTATTACCCCGGCGAGACGCTAATTTTGGTGTGCTTGGAATTCTTGTATCTCAGTTTGTTCAAAATAGCTGCAAAATTGTCCTCTCTTAATAAAAGTTGAATGTTTTCATTTTATCCTACGACTATAGCGCATTATAGTACTGTGGCATTATCTGTGCCCTCAGTAATAAAAAAAATACCTGTCTTTCACGATGTAAGGTGCATCTCAGGTCTTACTTAATGTAAGCCTCGATTAGTTGTCGACGGTTGATTAGTAGTTTTAAATTGACTCCACTTTTAACGTGTTCTTTTAACGCTATTGCTGCTAGCTATTAATAGGCATATTACTTTCTGACAGTATAGACTGTAAGGTTTCGCTACTTTCCTTGTTGATAAGTAATGAGAGATTGTAAATAGAAGTGGCACATGTTCATGTTCTTTTAACTGATGACTGTGGCGCGTTGCTTACATATCCCCACTAAATTTAAAACTTGTTTGCCACTCATGTAAAGGGAAAGTTTCATTGCTCTTTACCGTTTATATAATAATTTTATAACGCACCTTCCACTCAGTTTTATCATATTTCTGGACCGACCTGTTCAATACGCTCCTTTACTACGCATAATGCACTTTTAACTTATATCGTGTATTTTTATGTAATTTTTTTGTTTTTTCTTCATTTTAAATGTAAACCACTAAATTCAAATTGTGAACCGCCGGGCTAGTGGTCCCGTGTTCTTCTCTCCGTCAATAGATGGCAGCGCTTTTGCCACTCTGGTTTACTAATTTGCCTCCTCGTTCGCATCCGCTACTCGCTGTTCTGTGCTCATAGGCAGCACACCGCGCCTGGTACACGCGGCGCTCGAGGACCACAGCACCGCGTTAAGTGTCGTGATATTATTTGTATATATTCCCTACCCAGACAGTCGTCCGTGGTACTGTCTGGTGCCACTTGCCCAATGAAATAGGTTTCATAGCACCTATCCCGACCGGCGGTTTCGAAATGTTTTTTAAAAGTTTTTAAAACTTTTTAGAAAAAATTTGTTTTTTATGTGGGCTGCGGCGTGTGAAAATTATCTCCCGTCTTTTGCTATTTCCAGTGCGACACCTGAGGATGGGCTTATAACAATCCGAAACCTGTCGTGTGAAAATAACGTAATTCACAACTGAAGCAGTATTTTCAACCTCTGCTGTTCAAAATTTATTATTCCTTCACGTGATATTATATGTCGCTTGGTTCACAAGGACGGCTAGAGACGTTCGCGTCATTTACCTTGCGGGCACATCTAGTGTAGTTACATTTGCGACCTTACTGGTGCTCCTGTCACATATCTCCGCCTCCTCTTTTTATGTGGCTGCTGTCTCTGCTGTAGCCATGCCCGCAGGCTGCTTTTCTGTGCCGTCACTCGCGACTCGTTCTATCTGTTAGCAGTGGCTACTCACCCGGGTCTTGACAGGAGACGCGTCATGATTTAAAATGAAACGCTTTTGAAGAGTACTGCAAAAGTTTTTACATTCAGCACTACGGATACACTGCTTGACAAAAAAGAGAGTGAAGCTCCCAGAAGGAGAAGAGGAAACCAAAACCAAATAAAACTTCACGGACGGAGAGAGTATGTGATGTTACGGCAGTGATTACAAAACCGAGTCATATTTATAAAGACTTTGGCAGCACGGGCCTATTTGTCAGTATGACGTTGTACATCCTCTGGTCTGGATGCATGCAGTGTTTCGGCTGGGAAGGATGTCATAAACCCATTGTATCCTCCCCTGAGTCAAGACAGTCCGCAACTGTTGTAACTGGCCCTTGATATCCTGGATATCAGCAATGGGATGGAGTTGACGTCTGAGCTTGTCTCACACATGTTCTATCAGGGACAGATCTGAGGAAATTGTTGGTCACAGGAGTACCTCAAAAGCACGCAGACTTTTCATAGAGAGACGTGCCATGTGTAAACGAACATTATCTTGTTCCAAAACTGCATGATGAAGACGCAGGGTACCTGTGACATACTACTGTGCCGTCAGTGTCACTACCGGCCATGACCCGAAGTTATACCCGAGGCCTCCCCACACCACGACGCTAGAAATATTACTTTCGTGCCCCTCTGAAACACTGGAAGAAAGGGATACTGGAGAACTGCGATTCATCGCTGAACGCAGTGTGACGCCATTCATCAGCAGCTCATTCTTTCTGGCATAGCACTACATCAAATGCTCCCGTTTGCATTTTGGGACGGTATTTCCCTTGTCCGGCTGCTGCTTGCCTCCGAACAATGGTGTGGCATGACAGATTGTTGCAGGGAGCCCATTACTTGTTCTGGGATGGCAGTCGCAGATGTGAAGGGGTCACGGTGTGCTTGGAGCACAGTGTGATGATCCTCCCTTGTAGTAGTCATACGCGGTCGATCGGATACTTGATGACGATTATGGTTGCCTTCACGTTTCCACGAAACATCCAACATCAGGATGCTGTTACATCCGAATGCTCCAAAAATCTGGATATTGCACGATGCGACCAGCTAGCCAATGAGACCCCTTTCAAACTTAGCCTTGTGCTGATAACGCTGTCTCAAACGAGTATACAGCTTCTCCTTGTTCTTCATAGTCATCAACTTAATATCTTATTTGACCTGCCAGGACTAGTAACAACACCAAGCACAAACAACACTACTGCACTCTGGTGGCCGATCTATCTGTCACAGAGAATTAAAACTCTAATTATTTATACACCCGCCAATGGTGTGTACATGTACGGAGGTACGTTGTCATCCGACCACGCATTCTGGGCTCTTCACTTCTTTTCTCTGGCGTTGTAGTTACGTGGCACTCACTATATTTTTCACAGTCTACATAAACTTGCAATTTCCTCATTTAAACTATAAAATTTTCGCCCATAAATTCTTCCACTGTGTTACACAATTTTTCCACTAGAAGAGTAAAAAGCCATCTTCTTTTTGAACCAAACTCCATGTTAAACGTATTACGGCCTTTTAGTTTATTGCAAATTTTTAACCTCATAATTCTGATGTTTCAGCGTTGAGTTTTAAATGGTGGGCAGGGCATTTCTAATTGTCTCTGTCACCTTACAAGCCGTCTTGTCACTGCGCCTCTTCTAAAACATCGCTACTACTCAATGATCTCATGGGTTTACATCTCAGAGTAGATTTACAAATCTCTGTTGAGTAGCGATATTGATCTGCGAAAAGTACAAACACTCGATTCTGACAACAAGGGTTCACGGCCCAGGGGCTACATCGAGGGAGTGTGCAGGTGAAGAGGAGTTACGGATGGTATAGCATGCTCGCTGGCCTGGCGCGGAGCTCTCTCTTTATTTGCTTTCCGGGAGGCGACTTCCTGCGCGCCCTGCGTCCTGGGCCCGGAGCCCTATGCTGTATCTTTCCGCCACTCTGCCGATCGGTTCAGTACGCGAGCGCACTGAACAGTCTTGTTTTCGAAACAGAGCCCCAACATTATTCAGTACGCATTTCTAAAGTGGTCCTAGCGCACCGAAACGCTGTTGTCAGTTCTCCTGGTGCCAACTAATGAAAAGCAATCTGCCTCAGATCCGCACATACTCACTGCAGCACCACAGTGGCACGAACTCGAAGAGGCTAGCAGCTGACACAGGCAAGCCATTCTTCACAGTAACGAAAAGTGTGGTTAAAGTACGTAATCCTGTTCAAATTTCGCTGACCACGGACTTCCATGAATGCATGATAACGACAGAATATTTACTGTGTTCCGGAAACTGTCGTAAATGTCATATTATGTCATTTTATTCTCATTCACATCGACGTCTTGTTTTGGATTTTACGTTTCGGTATATGGGTTAGGAATGGTGTGTAGTACCACATTGTACAAATACATCTATAGAAACACCTGAAAATTTCGTCATTTTTTTCTGTTTTCCGTCGTTCCTTAGTTGCTTTAAAATTCATGGTAGTTTGTTTATCGCCATACGCGTTTCGCTTCCTTTATTCGTGATGATGCTCCACAAATAAAACAAGCGAAACCCGTATGGGAATAAACTGTATTCAGTTAGTTGTATAGACGGAACACATCTCCAAAAGCCCGAAAATTTGTTTAAGAGAGTGTCAAAGAATAAGAAGATGCATAAAATGCGGTTGTAGCTCGCTCCTAGAGAGCCAAATGATGAAGTAGCCTACTTCCCTATATGATACATCAACGATTTCGTTCATAAAAACGAAATTTTAAAAAATCACCTTTTGGAAAGCGTGTGGAGAGTGCAGCTATAGAATTTCGTTGTACTTTATAACATGCATCTGATGAATCAAAATGTTTCATATACGGTGGTATAGTCTGAAAATATTGTGGCGGGAACCTTTCACCTCTGTCTACTGTAGTTAACGATTCGATCGCAGATAAATACTTGTGACAAGCTAAAGTATAAAGATGACTGCTGCTATTCTCATTCTCAGTAATTTAAGTTGTACTCTTAGATTCCAGTCTGACCACAGTATCGGAAATCCCGACCATGTTATAGTTTTGGGTGAAAATTTTCATTTACCAGATATAGACTGGGAGACTCAAACGTTTATAACGGGTGGCAGGGACAAAGAATCCAGTGAAATTTTTTAAAGTGCATTATGTGAAAACTACCTTGAGCAGTTAAACAGAGAACCGACTCGTGCGATAACATATTAGACCTTCTGGTGACAAACACACCCTAAATATTTGTAACAGTTAACGCAGAACAGGGAATCAGCGATCATAAGCGGTTACAGCATCGGTGATTTCAGCCGTAAATTGAAATATTAAAAAAGGTAGGAAGATTTTTCTATTTAGCAAAAGTGACAAAAAGCAGATTTCAGAGTTTTGACGGCTCAACAAAAAAGTTTTATCTCAAGTACAGACAGTGTTGAGGATCAGCAGACTAAGTTCAAAACCATCGTACAATATGCATTACATAAGTATGTGCCAAGCAAGATCGTAAGAGATGGAAAGAAGCCATCGTGGTACGACAACCGAATTAGAAAACTGCTACGGAAGCAAAGGGGACTTCACTGCAAACATAAGCATAGCCAAAGCCTTGCACACAAACAAAAATTACACGAAGCGAAATGTAGTGTGAGGAGGGCTATGCGAGAGGAATTCAACGAATTCGAAAGTAAAGTTGTATGTACTGACTTGGCAGAAAATCCTAAGAAATTTTGGTCTTATATCAAAGCGGTAGGTAGATCAAAACAAAATGACCAGACACTCTGTGACCAAAATGGTACTGAAACAGAGGATGACGAACTAAAGGCCGAAATACTAAATGTCTTTTTGCAAAACTGTCTACATTGAGATTCAATTGCCAATCCCTGCACCATGCGTCAATTCGCTGCAGCTCCTCCTGCATTTCAGTACAATTTTCCATTGTTACAACCTCTCGATACACCACAGCATCATCTGCAAAAAGTCTCAGTGAACTTCCGATGTCATCCACAAGGTCATTTATGTATATTTTGAATAGCAACGGTCCTATGACACTCCCCTGCGGCACACCTGAAATAACTCTTACTTCGGAAGACTTCTCTCCATTGAGAATGACATGCTGCGTTCTGTTATCTAGGAACTCTTCAATCCAATCACACAATTGGTCTGATAGTCCATATGCTCTTACTTTGTTCATTAAACGACTGTGGGGAACAGTATCGAACGCCTTGCGGAAGTCAAGAAACACGGCATCTACCTGTGAACCCGTGTCTATGGCCCTTGAGTCTCGTGGACGAACAGCGCGAGCTGGGTTTCACACGACCGTCTTTTTCGAAACTCATACTGATTCCTACAGAGTAGATTTCTAGTCTCCAGAAAAGTCATTATACTCGAACATAATACGTGTTCCAAAATTCTACAACTGATAGACGTTAGAGATATAGGTCTATAGTTCTGCACATCTGTTCGACGTCCCTTCTTGTAAACGGGGATGACCTGTGCCCTTTTCCAATTCTTTGGAACGCCACCCTCTTCTAGAGACCTACGGTACACCGCTGCAAGAAGGGGGGCAAGTTCATTCGCGTACTCTGTGTAAAATCGAACTGGTATCCCATCAGGTCCAGCGGCCTTTCCTACTGACAGATAAACGCCAGTGGAAGACTTTGCAAGAGAGACGCTCAGTAGCTCGTTACGGGCTTTTGTTGAAGTTTCGAGAACATACCTTCACCGAGGAGTCAAGCTGTATATTGCTCTCTCCTACGTATATCTCGCGAAGAGACCATGAGGATAAAATCAGAGAGATTAGAGCCCACACAAAGGCATACCGACAATCTTTCTTTCCACGAACAATACGAGACTGGAATAGAAGAGAGAACCGATAGAGGTACTCAAGATACCCTCCGCCATACACCATCAGGTGGATTGCGGAGTATGGTTGTAGATGTATCCGAAAAAAATGGCGAATTATTTGTGACGAGAAGAAGTATAAATGTCACTGTCAGTTGTTTCACGCACAGTAATTTCATCTTTCATTTCTTGAACATATAAATCGGAGATATTCGTTACTGAGAAAGCGCGCTCTTATGTGTAAATTACAAGGAATATTTCAGAAAAATGCTTAACTCTGACGGTTAACGAAGTTTCAGAAGGCGTTGCAAACACGAAGAGGGAAAGAAAAGAAAAACTTTCGTCTCCAGCAGTAAAGGAACTTACGTCTTTTGCGACAGCAGTTCGGCCCCTTCCGAACTTCGCTTCTATACCTTGTGTGCTAGTGGCGCTTTATTTTATATAATTCCCAGTGACAGAGACTCAGGCTGACTTCGTTGCCGAATGATGCGGGCGTAAGCCGTAAGTGCATGAAATTTTGGACTGATTCCTCCATCATGCTCCACAAAATTCCTTTGCATTGTTACTTAAAAGTTGTAAACGCGTTCGATAGTTAATAAGTAAACCATTTGCGGGAAAGAGTACTCGAAGGCACTAGTAATTTCAGCTAACACTCATGTAATATACACTACTGGCCATTAAAATTGCTACACCAGGATGAAATCCAGATGATAAACGGGCATTCATTGGACAAATATATTATACTATAACTGACATGTGATTACATTTTCACGCAATTTGGGTGCATAGATCATGAGAAATCAGTACCCAGAACAACCACCTCTGGCCGTAGCGACGGCCTTGATACGCCTGGGCATTGAGTCAAACAAAGCTTGGATGGCGTGTACAGGTACAGCTGCCCATACAGCTTCGACACGATACCACAGTTCATCAAGAGTAGTGACTGGCGTATTGTGACGAGCCAGTTGCTCGGCCACTATTGACCAGACGTTTTCAGTTGGTGAGAGATCTGAAGAATGTGTTGGCCAGGGCAGCAGTCGAACATTTTCTGTATCCAGAAAGGCCCGTACAGGACCTGCAACATACAGTCGTGCATTATCCTGCCGAAATGTAGGGTTTCGCAGGGATCGAATGGAGGGTAGAGCCACGGGTCGTAATACATCTGAAATGTAACGCCTACTGTTCAAAGTGCCGTCAATGCGAACGAGAGGTGACCGAGACGTGTAACCAATCGCACGCCATACCATCACGCCGGATGATACGCCAGTATGGCGATGACGAATACACGCTTCCAATGTGCGTTCACCGCGATGTCGCCAAACACGGATGCGACCATCGTGATGCTGTAAACAGAACCTGGATTCATCCGAAAAAATGACGTTTTGCCATTCGTGTACCGAGGTTCGTCGTTGAGTACACCATCGCAGGCGCTCCTGTCTGTGATGTACCGTCAAGGGTAACCGCAACCATAGTCTACCAGCTGATAGTCCATGCTGCTCCAAACGTCGTCGAACTGTTGGTGCAGATGGTTGTTGTCTTGCAAACGTCCCCATCTGTTGACTCAGGGATCGAGACGTGGCTGCACGATCCGTTACAGCCATGCGGATAAGATGCCTTTCATCACGACTGCTAGCGGTACGAGGCCGTTGGGATCCAGCACGGCGTTCTGTATTACCCTCCTGAACCCACCGATTCCATATTCTGCTAACAGTCATTGGATCCCGACCAACGCGAGCAGCAATGTCGCGATACGATAAACCGCAATCGCGTAGGCTACAATCCGACCTTTACCAAAGTGATGGTACGCCTTTCTCCTTCTTACACGAGGCATTACAACAACGTTTTACCAGGCAAAACCGGTCAACTGCTGTTTGTATATGAGAAATCGGTTGGAAACTTTCCTCATGTCAGCACGTTGTAGGTGTCACCACCGGCGCCAACCTTGTGGGAATGCTCTGCAAAATTAATCATTTGCATATCACAGCATCTTCTTCCTGTCGGTTAAATTTCGCACCTGTTGCACATCTTCGTGGTGTAGCAATTTTAATGGCCAGTGGTGAATGCAAGCAGAGCCGATGCCTTGATATTTAATGATCTTTAAACTCTAAATTGCACAAAATAACAGGCATTTTGAGAGAATATTGACCGAAAACGTGTTTTTTTTATATTTTAATCATTCAGAGCAACAACTTAACCTAACCATATTTCTAATAAAGACAAATAATCTATTATGAACTCATTTTCGAACCGGACGCGTCCTGTGGTGATTCTTTAGTAACACTATCGCTAAATCCAAAACTAAAACAGCTCAATATGTTAAAAATAACAAATTATAGGTGTGACTGGAATTCGGTACTTGGAAAAGAGAGAGAAGGAAACGTAGTAGGTGAATATGGATTGGGGTTAAGAAATGAAAGAGTAAGCCGCCTGGTAGAATTTTGTACAGAGCACAACTTAATCATAGCTAACACTTGGTTCAAGAATCATGAAAGAAGGTTGTATACATGGAAGAAGCCTGGAGATACTAGAAGGTATCAGACAGATTATTTAATGGTTAGACAGAGATTTAGGAACCAGGTTTTAAATTGTAAGACATTTCCAGGGGCAGATGTGGACTCTGACCACAACCTATTGGTTATGAACTGTAGATTAAAACTGAAGAAACTGCAATAAGGAGGGAATTTAAGGAGATGTGACCTGGATAAACTGACTAAACCAGAGGTTGTACAGAGCTTCAGGGAGAGCATAAGGGAACGATTGACAGGAATGGGGGAAAGAAATACAGTAGAAGAAGGATGGGTAGCTTTGAGGGATGAAGTAGTGAAGGCAGCAGAGGATCAAGTAGGTAAAAAGACGAGGGCTAGTAGAAATCCTTGGGTAACAGAAGATATATTGGATTTAATTGATGAAAGGAGAAAATATAAAAATGCAGTAAATGAAGCAGGCAAAAAGGAATACAAATGTCTCAAAAATGAGATCGATAGGAAGTGCAAAATGGCTGAGCAGGGATGGCTAGAGGACAAATGTAAGGATGCAGAGGCTTATCTCACCATGGGTAAGATAGATACTGCCTACAGGAAAATTAAAGAGACCTCTGTATGAATATCAAGAGCTCAGATGGAAACCCAGTTCTAAGCAAGGAAGGGAAAGCAGAAAGGTGGAAGGAGTATATAGAGGGTCTATACAAGGGCGATGTACTTGAGGACAATATTATGAAAATGGAAGAGGATGTAGATGAAGATGAAATGGGAGATATGATACTGCGTGAAGAGTTTGATAGAGCACTGAAAAACCTGAAACGAAACAAGGCCCCGGGAGTAGACAACATTCCATTAGAACTACTGACAGCCTTGGGAGAGCGAGTCCTGACAAAACTCTACCATCTGGTGAGCAAGATGTATGAGACAGGTGAAATACCCTCAGACTTCAAGAAGAATATAATAATTCAAATCCCAAAGAAAGCAGGTGTTGACAGATGTGAAAATTACCGAACTATCAGTTTAATAAGTCACAGCTGCAAAATACTAACGCGAATTCTTTACAGACGAATGGAAAAACTGGTAGAAGCCGACCTCGGTGAAGATCAGTTTGGATTCCGTAGAAATATTGAAACAAGTGAGGCAATACTGACCCTACGACTTATCTTAGAAGCTAGATTAAGAAAAGGCAAACCTACGTTTCTAGCATTTGTAGGCTTAGAGAAAGCTTTCGACAATGTTGACTGGAATACCCTCTTTCAAATTCTGAAGGTGGCGGGGTAAAATACAGGGAGCGAAAGGCTATTTGCTATTTGTACAGAAAGCAGATGGCAGTTATAAGAGTCGAGGGACATGAAAGGGAAGCAATGGTTGGGAAGGGAGTGAGACAGGGTTGTAGCCTCTCCCCGATGTTATTCAATGTGTATATTGAGCAAGCAGTGAAGGAAACAAAAAAGAAAAATTCGGAGTAGGTATTAACATCCATGGAGAAGAAATAAAAACTTTGAGGTTCGCCGATGACATTGTAATTCTGTCAGAGACAGCAAAGGACTTGGAAGAGCAGTTGAGCGGAATGGATAGTGTCTTGAAAGGAGGATATAAGATGAACATCAACAAAAGCAAAACGAGGATAATGGAATGTAGTCGAATTAAGTCGGGTGACGCTGAGGGAATTAGATTAGGAAATGAGACACTTAAAGTAGTAAAGGAGTTTTGCTATTTGGGAAGCAAAATAACTGATGCCGTTGGAAGTAGAGACGATATAAAATGTAGACTGGCAATGGCAAGGAAAGCGTTTCTGAAAAAGAGAAATCTGTTAACATCGAGTATAGATTTAAGTGTCAGGAATCCGTTTCTGAAAGTATTTGTATGGAGTGTAGCCATGTATGGAAGTGAAACATGGACGACAAATTGTTTGAAGAAGAAGAGAATAGAAGCTTTCGAAATGTGGTGCTACAGAAGAATGCTGAAGATTAGATGGGTAGATCACATAATTAATGAGGATGTATTGAACAGAATTGGGGAGAAGAGAAATTTGTGGCACAACTTGACTAGAAGAAGGGATCGGTTGGTAGGACATGTTCTGAGGCATCAAGGGATCACCAATTTAGTATTGGAGGGCAGCGTGGAGGGTAAAAATGGTAGAGGGAGACCAAGAGATGAATACACCAAGCAGACTCAGAAGGATGTAGGTTGCAGTACGTACTGGAAGATGAAGAAGCTTGCACAGGATAGAGTAGCATGGAGAGCTGCATCAAACCAGTCTCAGGACTGAAGACCACAACAACAACAACTACAGGTGTAACTAAACCACAGCTAACCGAACGACAGGGCCATACCGAAATCCAAAACCTCTTGGTACAGTTTTAGAAAAATCGGCGGGAGGACCGTTCGGTAACAAGTTTCAGAAGCTTACTGAATAGGAAATTCGGATAAAGAACCGAAAGTGACGTCACTATGACTATCGGTATGAACGATATAGAATAGGGTCCCTGGTCACATCGATTCGCTTTACGCGAGCCGCTAGAGAAATATCGAAAATTTCATGAGGAAGAATGTAGTCGCCGTGTTAGCAGCTCCTGCGGAAGATGAACTACCGATGCCCTAGACAGCCTCAGCCAGTATTTTGTTGACTCGTCCGCTCTGAATTTATGATACTACACAGTTTTGACCAATTTAGTTTAACTGAAAAATATACACTGGCTGGCGAGAAGTCATCAGTGGGCACTGGATGTGACTTCTGTCGTCGGATGCACAAGAATATATCGTTCATTTGTCTCTTTACAGTCCTAATAGAAATTAACACAACAGCAAGAAGGAGTTGTGCGACAAAAGGCGTGTTTCTACATCTG
This sequence comes from Schistocerca piceifrons, assembly GCF_021461385.2. Classification (NCBI taxonomy): domain Eukaryota; kingdom Metazoa; phylum Arthropoda; class Insecta; order Orthoptera; family Acrididae; genus Schistocerca; species Schistocerca piceifrons. The sequence continues at coordinate 278,095,202 of NC_060149.1, forward strand.
AAAGATGTCTACTCAGATTTCGCGCCAGTTGCATAAGAGTGGCTTTAGTAGCTTCACTATGAGGAAGCAAATCAGGTTTGCTCTCAATACGCGCTGTAACGTTAGCTACCTTTGAGATTGGACGTGATGAGTCGATGTTAGTCAAGAATGCCTTTAAGGAGACAAAGACGCTGTTATCAGTAGCTCACAGTGTTTGACCGAGGTCGTGTAACAGGGCTACGAGAAGGTGGATGTTCCTTCCGCTATATTGCAGAAAGACTTGGCAAGAATGTATCCACTGAACATGACTGCCTGCAGCGGTGGTCCCGAGGATGTACGGTCACAGGAAGACCGAGCTCAGGCCAGGTGGCACTACCAAGGGGGGAAGGCCATCGTAATCGCCGTATCGCTCTGGCGCATGGTACTGCATCTGCACCAGCAATTTGAGAAGCAGTTTGCACCATAATGACACAACGAACTGTTATGAATCGGTTACTTCAGCGACAGCTAGCAGCGCGGGATTAGCCGAGCGGTCTCAGGCGCTGCAGTCATGGACTGTGCGGCTGGTCTCGGCAGCGCCCGATTAGCCGAGCGGTCTCAGGCGCTGCAGTCATGGACTGTGCGGCTGGTCTCGGCGGAGGTTCGAGTCCTCCCTCGGGCATGGGTGTGTGTGTTTGTCCTTAGGATAATTTAGGTTAAGTAGTGTGTAAGCTCAGGGACTGATGACCTTAGCAGTTAAGTCCCATAAGATTTCACATACATTTGAACATCAGCGACAGCTCCGAGCCAGATGCCCTGTAGCGAGCATTCCAGCGACCCCACACCACCGCCATTTGCTAACTCAGTGGTGTCAAGTGAGAGCTCATCGGAGGGCAGGGTGGAGGTATGTTGTGTTTTCTGATGAAAGCTGGTTCTGTCTCGGTGCCAGTGATGGCCGTGTGTTGCTTAGAACGAAGCCAGTTGAGGGCTTGCAACCAATCCATCTGTGTGCCAAGTGGACCTGGAGTTATGGTCTGGGGTGCGATTTCATATGACGGCAGGAGCACTCTCGTGGTTATCCCACGCATCCTGACTGCAAATTTGTACGTAAATCTGGTGATTTAACCTGTTGCGCTGCCATTTATGAACAGCGTTCCAGGGGGTGTTTTCCAGTAGGATAACGATCGCCAAATACCGCTGCTGCAACCCAACATACTCTGCAGAGTGTCGACATGTTGACTTGGCATGCTTGATCACCAGATCGGTCTCCAATCAATCTCATATCGGACACCATCTGACGACAACTGCAGCGTCATCCACAACCAGCATTAACCGTCCCTGTATAGATCGACCAAGTGCAACAGGCATGGAACTCTACCCCAAAAACTGACATCCGTCACCTGTATAACTGAATGTGTGCACGTCTGCATGGTTGCATTCGACATACTGGCGGACACACCGGTTATTAATGTACCAGCATTTCATATTTGCAATGGCTTACCTCGCTCTTAAATTAACCTTCTTTCAATGTTAATCACTTAAATATATTACCTACACAAATGTGTTCCTGAAATTTCATTACTCTACCTTAATTAATTTCGAAGATAGTTAGTGAACTAAAATGGGAATCCCTGGAGGGAAGACGACATTCATTTCGCGGAACACCATCGAGAAAACAGTGTAAGCTGAACAGAACTTGGCAATATCGTTCGCGTACGCACACCGCTTCGTTTACACAACGGCATCAGCCATGCGTTAAGAATCCACTGTGACCTTCTCTTTGTCGCCTGAATCGGTATCTTGTGGTTTAGCTCTCTGTCTCTCTTACTTAAACGAATTCCCTCCAATATTGTTCATCTAGCACATCACTGGCCTCCGTATAGCTCAAATATCCTTACAACGAACTGTGTAGAATGAGATTTTCACTCTGCAGCGGAGTGTGCGCTGATATGAAACTTTCTGGCAGATTAAAACTGTGTGCCAGACCGAGAATCGAACTCGCTAGTGCACTTGCCCGCGAAAGTAAAGGTCCCGAGTTCGAGTCTCGGTCCGGCACACAGTTTTAATCTGCCAGGAAGTTTCATCGAACTGTGTAGTTTCTCTGCACATTAACTACGAGTTTGTGTTCTAGTCATGTGCTCTTCTTTAGTAACGCTTAACGTTAGTGAAAGCTGCCCTAGCCTCAATATTGTGCCCATTTGTTTCTGTTAATTTCTTTCTTTTTTTTGTCAGCTGTCCTCCAATATTCCTCAGCAAGCGGAAACGTTTCCGACGCTTCATACGGTCCGATACTGAATAAATAATGATTATTACAATCTCGGCAACCTGTTGATTTTTACCGCCTGTGCAAACTGGTGCAAGCCGATTTCATATTAGCCGCCTGGGGTGGGAGCATTGTTAGCAGGTAGCGAAGGGGGCCAGCGCAATAAACCTCAATTTCCCGTGACTTCTGGTCATCACAAGGAATCCCTTGAGTGCGAGGTCGCAAAAGTACAATTATATTTACAGCATTCGACGTCCCACATATTGTCTACCATGCAACCACAATATTGGCTGCTAATGGCAACAGGGGTCACGGAGGTATCCAATTGTAAGCACAGAATGAGGTTACGGGGCGTAGTCGAACTGCTTAGTTGACAAAACATGTAGTTCATCATCCTTGTCGGACAGGGAGCCACAAACCCCGTCTCCAGTGATACGTAGTAAAGGACAATCGTTGTCCAAGGAGTGGGTACTATGCATAATTACGTACATGGAAGAAATCCGCAGAATAGTAAAAAAAAAAAAATATGAACTGATTCCGTTTAAGTCCGCAGCACTATGACCGTGTAGCGCATACATGACGATCCACAGCAAACTGCTTAATCACCCTGAAAAATTGTAGATAACATAAACAAACTTATCCAGTCGTTCAGTAACGAATTTGTTTTCAACTCCGACCAATCGGGATTTGAAGAGGAAGTGCCTAAGAAAGAAACCCTGGAAATTAGAGGTATCAAGAGAGTTGTATCAAGATCAAGTAACACTTATGCCTAACGCATTCGTACGTAATTATGGTGACTCTTAATCTGGATGGTTAATAGGCTGGAAAGTTATTTATTGAGCTCCGGGAAGTCGGAGGTGCTCTGCATCCTACTATTCTGTCTCGTGTGCGTGATCTTGCAAGGGCAGTAGGGAATGTTTACGTCACAGGAATCAAGAGTGGGAAAATGGTCATAAGAGAACTACAACTACGGTATGTGCACTGATTTTGGCCAATGTCTGGTGAAAATAACTTGCTTTTGCTTGTTTCCTGGTCTGCGCATAAAAATCGTATTCGTTTAGAGCAAACTATCCATCCTGAAAAGTGTGTGACATTGTAATTCGTAACCCGTGGTATCACTGTACAAATTCAGCCTCTGGATGTTTGTTTTTCCGTGCATATAAAAGATATTATCAACTAGCTGCAGCTACGACTTAAAGGATAGCTAGTTTCACGATGATCTCCTCGACAGACTATTTCGCATTCGGTTGCATTCTATCACATTCCATCAGTTTTCAACACCCTGTTACACCAATATGATTCTATATGCATTCCTTAAGGGTGGATACCGCTGGACGTCCTGAATGGTTTGTATCTCCCAGGTGTTCACCTTCAGTGTTGATGGTGCGAACCTTTGTGATCTCTGTGGCAAGCAATTTTTCATTCGGTGTTCATGGCGCAAGTTAATCGTTTGTTGAATGTCGACGAAGTTCATTTTGTGAAGCGTAATACATACACCCCATAGAGGTTAATCTGTGCACCTCCCGCTGTGCACCTCCCGGACATTCATTTTCTGTCGCACTCCTGATGTACACGGTGAGTCATTAGCAACTAATATTTCTCTTGTCATAATTGTTAACACAACAATTTCAAAGGAGCCTTACGAAAGACTAATCTTGCGATCCCGGACTCAGTGGGTTCCCTGCTAGTTACACAATACCAGCCACTTTTTCAATATCAGCTGTTAATGTATCTTAGCTTCTACAATGTCGTGTTGTAAATTATCGGATTAGAAGTCACTGTGACAGCACGCCAAAAATATACGTCGTTTTCGGATTGTCGTGACTCGTTGAAGCTTGATTTATATTGCCGAGTCCACGGCGACAGCTTAATAGTAATGAACGTGATTTTGCAAGCGGCGAGATAGGGAATTATCAAGCAAGGCCTGCACTAATGTGGAGATTGCAGAGGTGGTAGACTCGTTGGGACACAAAGATCACCAAACGCAGAGTTCATACTCTATTTTCGTCTGTTTTGGCCAGGTCGCAAATTAAGTACAGCAACCCATGGACAGGAATTCTACATCTCACTCCGATACACGTGCATATACGCATACATATCAAGTAAAGGCGAAGAACAAAGCTGTCCATGAACGCGAATAACGAGACATATCTGAACATTTGGTTCTGGTGTTTGAAGAATGACAACGAGAAATAGAGATATTAGTTGAAATTATAAGAGATGATAACAAATACGGATATGTAAAAAATATTGCAGACCGATTTTCTAGAAAAGAACACAGATATGTAACGAGTCAGGACGAACTGGTCGTTGCCCTGCCAACACGTGGCGCATAAAATAATGAGAATGATACAAACATTAGCAACCCACAATAATAAGGGAGAGCCTGACCAAAACTAAAAACCTAAGACAGAGGGCAGGCAACCGGGGAGATTGGGCGGTGGCGGGGGACGGGGTGGGGGGGGGGGGGGCGGGGGTAGTATGAGGAAGAGGGGGAGCCGCTAGAAAGAAAGAAAGAAGATCAGGAGCTGTGCAACAGGCGAGCTGAAACTAAACGCCGAATCAGAACAGCGGACACTAATGGGAACTGAAAAGAAAGTCATTAGGTTGCGGCCACAGGAAGCAGTTTCTGAGGTTCCTTAAATTCTAGCTGAATGCTCGCACCCCCAGCTGAAAGGCCCGGTTCGATCACCTGTACTATTAGTCTAGACAGCCAACAGACACGCTCTATCATGAGGAAAACTGAGTACCAGAGCCTATCTGGAACGGCAACTTGTCAAATTTGTAGTTTGAATTAACTACTGAAACTATGTGATCTTCGCAGTATCGTGTTAATACTAAAGTTAGTGCATTAATGCAATCGGTATTGTTAATATTACTGATATCACTACTTGTAATTGGATTCTAGAACACATTTAATCGTAAATCTATATAATGTAGTACATAGTAAAGTTCAAAATACGCTGGAACACTGCAATTAGCAGTACTGGAAATTGATGGTATTGTTTGAATTTCAGTTTCCCTAATTTTTTTATTAAGAGGGGACTTCAAAAACTAAGTTACGCGTAATTACGGCAGGACAAGTAACTTATACTGAAACTGTCCTACGCTTTAAAGTGACTCAGATACATGACAATACTTTTCAAAGTGATCAGCGACGTGCTCATTGAGGCTTGGTATAATTGTACTGTTGTTCTTCTTGCCGAGAAGATGGTGTGAGACTGGAAATTTCTATCTTTGTAGGACTTAGATATTTCGTTACTATTGGCACTTAGTGCTTCTTCAGCACTGTACACCATAAGAGTTAATAAGTGTTTATTCTTCTTGACTGTAGTCTGTATTTGGACTTCAGTGTTAAACCTGAAGTGACAAAGTTATTTTTCCGTTTTAACGTTAAGTTATTAGGACTTAACGGCTCTTCTAATTAAGGAGCGAGTGACTACAGAAACTTAATTCATTGTTTTTAACGTGTATGGACTACAATTTAACATGTGTTGTTTTGAAGACAAGCTGTTCAAATTATAAATATATTTTAATCCGGGTTGATTAAGGTGTGATCAATGATTTACAGTGTGGCATGTCAGCGCTATTTATTTTCATAATAGCTTGCGTAACGATTAACTCTTCACTACTATGGAACCGCTTTCACATACAGGCAAACTACGTTATCATTACGTATGTACAAAAAATTCAAAAACGCAAAATTTTGTAAGCAAAATAACAATTAAAACTTTTTTATTTCGTATAGCGCTAAGAAACGACTGTGATGACCTTCAGATCCAAACTGATATCGTATTCGTTACATGAAACGAAAACAGTAACTCTTTCAATTGAATTTCAGTGCCAATAGTTGTAATTAAGTAACGAACACAAGTGTATCTACTCGAAATTCTTATTGACTCTTCTACAAAATTCGTATGAAATCTATTTACATGTGTCATACTTAAACTGTCACTGTCATTGTCTAATCACAAACCTATCAGTTAATTTGACTTGAACTGATTTCACTCAAAATTACAATCACTTTTAGCCAACTATGATGGAACAGACTCCTTTCTGACAAAGTAATGTTGTTACATTTTTGTGTGTAACGAGGTCATTACACACTGCGACAAATATTCTTCATCTTGGTATTCATTTAACAATCTCTTCTTCTGTAAAACTATGTATGAAAGCAGGAGGAGTCAACTACTTAACAGAACAGCCTGAAATACCAGTTAATTTTAGTAAATTGTTCATTTGTTGAAAAATCAAAATTCAGGGAGGGAGCTGGCTTTACCTGTCACACATTGCAAAGAATTGTCGACGTTCACAACTGGATAACACTCTACCAGCATTATAAAATACTGTAGATATTGACAATTCAGTAATTAATTTCGTTCTCGAAAAAAATAAGACGGCACAGCTCCGCGACATCTTGCCACATTACTGTCCAGAAAGCAGTGACCCAGCATATGTCACTGACCACCGCCACTCCCTGATTCTTTTTCCCTCTCTGCCTTCTTCAACGTTGAGAGGTAGAAGAAATTGGTAAAACTGAATAAAGTTCCAGGTCCGAATGGAATCCCTGTGATTCTGTACAGAATTTGCTGCTGAGTTAGTTCCTCTCATAACCGTAATACACTATAGAGTCCTTGAACAAAAAACAATGCCCAGTGGCTGGAAGAGAACATAGGACACTACCATCTATAAGAAGCATAGCAACATTTACCTACAAAACCACCATGTAACATAATTTTCATCCATCAGTTGTAGAATTTTAGGACATATTTTGAGCTCAAACTTAATGAGGTATCTCGAACAGAGATGCCAACCAACATGGATTCCGGAATCAAGAGTCATACGAAAGTAGGATCATATCGGGTACCATACGAACTTTGTGACTGGATTGTGGTTTAGTTGGTAGGGCGATGCAGCATGTCATCTTGGGTAGAGAGTCATCTACAGATTTAGAAGTACCCCTAAGAAAACAAGTTCTGACAGATCTGGATATTATCGAACTACTAGGTTAATACGACATGGTTGCAAAATACTGATACGGATAATTTATAGAAGAACGGAAAAACTGGTAGAAGTGAAACTCGGGGAAGATCAGTTTGGGTTCTGGAGAAATGTCGAAACATGCGAGACAATATTGACCCTATGACTTATCTTAGAAGTTAGGTTGAAGAAAGGCAAGACAATGTTTATAGATTTTGTAGACTTAGAGCTTTTGACAGGGAGGGATGGAATACTCTCTTTGATATTCTTCTGAGAGGAGGGATGTTCAGATCTGTTCAAGCACAAGATGTTCATTCAGGTCAGTATTCGAAAATATTAGCAGTTGAGCTGTTGCAACGTTTAGAATTGGAACACAAGTTGTATCTAAAATTCTGATACAAATGAATGGAAATGAAGGTAACCCAGTAAAAAATTGCTATCGTTATTGATGTTGATGTAAATCGCAAGAACATAGCGTCTCTAGACCGCATCTTATGCTACTGTCCATTTCAAATGCGTTCTTTCTCAGCACAATTACCCATATATTGTTTAATATTTCAAATCGGTCGGCATCATTTAAGTTACTTCTGTCAATAGACGAATAAATGTCACTTTTTACAGGTGGAGGTGGAAATGGAGACATGTTGACACCATTGTACCTATCTTTTGAACTGATTCCATCAGACTGAGAACAAGAAGTGAAATTAATACTATTTTCGTATATTTCTAACATCTTCATCACTTTCTGTCAGGGTTTCATTGGATGACATCAGTTTTGCTACTTTAGTTTTTTTTTTGGGGGGGGGGGGGGGGGGGGGGGAGCAACTTCTACTGAACTGTCACTATTCATGTCCATGAAAGTTTCTTTCGTGATTACTTGATTACTTCTTTTGGTACATTTCCTGAAAACGGATCTCTTATCCAGTCATATTTTCGGTAATCTTCGGGAAAGTACATTTCGTTGCTTTTTGAAGGGTCTCCAAATCTTCCATGAGAGCTAGTTCATTGTCTTTCAAAAATGATGTAAAAGTTGGTAATGCAAAAAAGTTATTGTTCAGCACTTGTGAACTAAAAAGAGTCAACTTTCTTTAGAAAGGCGATATTTTGTTATCTACTATGAAAGGTGTTGTGTCTTCTCATTGCCCTAGGCTCATATTCAAATTATGAAGCCTGCCAAAATTATCAGCGAAACAGGCTGGTACTGTATAGTCAACCATTGATCATCAGCGAAAAAATTCTTCATATAATGCATCTATTTTTGTCGCTGAGAAACATAAAAACCTCGGACCTCCGTTCCAATGTCCTGTGTAAAATATTTCCACCAGAGGGCCATCTTACTTCAACAACTAGGAACCTACTTATAAATTTACCTCCCATATCTTCACACAATTGCTTGAATAGCTGTGACTTTAGAGCCCTTGACTTGAAGTTTACAACCCTTACAGCGTCTGTCAAAACAATGTAAAGAGTTTTGGGGCTATGAGCATATACACTGACGGAAAAAATCGCAACACCAAAAAATCATTAATGTACAGTAATGAAATTTCGGGACTACATTTGTCTAGGTAGCATATACAGGTTGTTACAAAAAGGTACGGCCAAACCTTCAGGAAACATTCCTCACACACAAAGAAAGAAAATATGTTATGTGGACATGTGTCCGGAAACGCTTACTTTCCATGTTAGAGCTCATTTTATTACTTCTCTCCAAATCACATTAATCATGGAATGGAATCACACAGCAACAGAACGTACCAGCGTGACTTCAAACACTTTGTTACAGGAAATGTTCAAAATGTCCTCCGTTAGCGAGAATACATGCATCCACCCTCCGTCGCATGGAATCACTGATGCGCTGATGCAGCCCTGGAGAATGGCGTATTATATCACAGCCGTCCACAATACGAGCACGAAGAGTCTCTACATTTGGTACCGGGGTGGCGTAGACAAGAGCTTTCAAATGCCCCCATAAATGAAAGTCAAAAGGGTTGAGGTCAGGAGAGCGTTGAGTTCATGGAATTGGTCCGCCTCTACCAATCCATCGGTCACCGAATATGTTGTTAAGAAGCGTGCGAACATTTCGACTGAAATGTGCAGCAGCTTCATCGTGCATGAACCACATGTTGTGTCGTACTTGTGAAGGCACGTGTTCTAGCAGCACAGGTAGAGTATCCCGTATGAAATCAGGATAACGTGCTCCATTGCGCGTAGGTGGAAGAACATGGGGCCCAACCAAGACATCACCAACAATGCCTGCCCAAACGTTCACAGAAAATCTGTGTTGATCAAGTGATTGCACAATTGCGTGCGGATTCTCGTCAGCCCACACATGTTGATTGTGAAAATTTACAGTTTGATCACGTTGGAATGAAGCCTCATCCGTAAAGAGAACATTTGCACTGAAATGAGGATTGACACATTGTTGGATGAACCATTCGCAGAAGCGTACCCGTGGAGGCCAATCAGCTGCTGAGAGTGCCTGCACACGCTGTACATGGTACGGAAACAACTGGTTCTCCCGTAGAACTCTCCATACAGTGACGTGGTCAACGTTACCTTGTACAGCAGCAACTTCTCTGACGCTGACATTAGGGTTATCGTCAACTGCACGAAGAATTGCCTCGTCCATTGCAGGTGTCCTCGTCGTTCTAGGTCTTCCCCAGTCGCGAGTCATAGGCTGGAAAGTTCCGTGCTCCCTAAGACACCGATCAATTGCTTCGAACGTCTTCCTGTCGGGACACCTTCGTTCTGGAAATCTGTCTCGATACAAACGTACCGCGCCACGGCTATTGCCCCGTGCTAATCCATACATCAAATGGGCATCTGCCAACTCCGCATTTGTAAACATTGCACTGACTGCAAAACCACGTTCGTGATGAACACTAACCTGTTGATGCTACGTACTGATGTGCTTGATGCTAGTACTGTAGAGCAATGAGTCGCATGTCAACACAAGCACCGAAGTCAACATTACCTTCCTTCAATTGGGCCAACTGGCGGTGAATCGAGGAAGTACAGTACATACTGACGAAACTAAAAAGAGCTCTAACATGGAAATTAAGCGTTTCCGGACACATGACCACATAACATCTTTTCTTTATTTGTGTGTAAGGAATGTTTCCTGAAAGTTTGGCCGTACCTTTTTGTAACACCCTGTATAAGTGATTAACATTGTAAGATCACGCGAGATAAGCCATTAAAAATGTGAAATGCTGGTACGGTAATAACCGGTGTAAACCACCAGAATGTCGAATTCGAGCATGCAAACGTGCATGCATTGAGTTACACAGGTGCCGGATGTCAGTTTTTGGGGCTGAGTTCCACGCCTTGATCGGTCAGTACAGGGACAGTTAATGCTGTTTGTGGCTGACGCTGGAGTTGTCGTCAGATGGTGTCCCATATGCCTTCGATTGCAGACAGATGTGGCGATCGAGCATACGTAGGTGGTATATCGACACTCTGCAGAGCATGTTGGATACAACAGCGGTATGTGGGCGAGCGTTGTACTGTTGAAAAACACCCCCTGGAATGATGTTCCTGAATGACAGCGTAACAGGTCGAATCACCAAACTGACGTACAAATTTGCAGTCAGGATGTGGGGGATAACCACGAGAGTGCCCCTGCTGTCTTACGAAATCGCGCCCCAGACCGTAACACCAGGTGCCTAGCACGCTGATAGGTTGCTTGTAGGCCCTCAACTAACCTCCTTCTATTGAACACACGGCTATCATTGGCACCGAGGTAGAACCAGCTTTCATCAGAAAACACAACAGAGCTCCACCCTGTCCTCTGATGAGCTCTCGCTTGACACCACTAAGGTCGCAAATGACGGTCGTTTGGGGTCACTGGAATGCACACTATGGGGCGTCTGACTCGGAGCTGTCCTTGAAGTAAGCGATTTGTAACAGTTCCTTGTGTCACTGTGGTGCCAACTGCTGATCAGATTGCTGCTGCAGGTGCATACAATGCGTCAGAGGCATACGCCGAACTCGATGGTCTTCCCTCTCGGTAGTACCACGTGGCCGTCAGGAGTCCGGTCTTCTTGGGACCGTACATTCTCGTGACCACCACTGCGAGCGATCATGTCCAGTGGCTACGTTCCCGCCAAGTCTTTCTGCATTAGTGCAGAAGGAACGTTTAGCACCTCGTAGCCCTATTACACGACCTCGTTCAAACTCAGTGAGTCGTTGATACAGGCGTCTTTGTCGCATTAATGGTATTCTTGACTAGTATCAGCTTACCAGTACAATCTCAAAGGTCACTAACGCTCACGACCTTTACAGCATGTATTTAAAGCAAACCTGATTTGCACCCTCATAGTGGCGCTACTAGCGCCACACTTATGGGATTGGTGCAGAATCTGAATAAACGTCGCCTTTCAGATGTAAAAACACACTCTCCAATTTCGTTTATGTCGCACGACACCTTCTTAGTGTTGCATTTTTTTTCTCGTGATTGTACTTAGACGCAGATGCTTCTCGGCATATTATACAGTGTTTGCTTCGACCATCAGGTGCAACTTTCTTCACTTTTGTTGCTAGGCCTGGTAAGTGACCATACATTGCCTTACCCTCGTCTGTACAAATACCATCACATTTTTGCCAAGGAATACCTTCTTCAAACAAATAAAGGTCAAACATACTAAAAAAAATTTTCTACTATAGCATATAACTTAAGGGGGTTGAAACTAAAAACTCTTCACTTACATCTTCACGATGGGCACAACGTATGAAAACGAATAACTGCGCCATATATGTGACGTCTATACTATAGCAAATTTGAAGCGCGAAATTGGTGCACTCTTTCAGTTGTAATGACAACGTTTATTCAGTATTGCCTTCAGTTCACCTTATTGTTGTGTAATGGAGCTTTTTGTATTCCTTTGGCAGCTTCTTTCGCCAGAACTGTTTGGGCCATGTCTCTAGCCACGAACAGTAAGAGAGACTCACCAGTTGTGTGACTTTTCCTTCCTTTGCAATTCTAAAAGTAGCCACGTATGAGGTTTTCGTCAACTTACTTCTTAGTATCAGTGTTTATGAAATTTGCCCTGCATTTGGAGTCTTTTTTTACATACACCAGATTTCCTTTAAAAAAGATCAATAGGTTTACCAACTAATTCAGAGCGTTTAGAACTTTGATGACGTTTTAATAAAGAAAGCCTCATATTTTGATTTGAGAGCGTCTCTAAGCATACATCACATTGGGAAATTGGATTGTGCTGGTTTCTGTACCTGCCTTTATTGTAATGTCAAATTGAAAGTAGCTTTCATCATACATGCGGCTAGCTTCCTGGCTTAAAACACGCTTCATGTTTAACTTAAAAGCAGTGACGCATAAATTACGCAATCAAGTTACACTTCACATCACAATTGTAGTAATCAAGGATCAGCTTGTTGTAACACGCACACTTCGGTTCCAGACGAAAACTTCCTTTATATCACGATTCTATTCAACGTAATGCCCAACAAAGCGACAAAAACAACAATACATTCACTGCGTAACTACTACTGCAGCGCCACACATTGGTACACCGCAGAAATTGGCATCAGTTGTAAAGCGGCACGAAAAACTTTCTTATAACCACCGACAAGATTCGATCAAAATATCACCAACGTCGAAACAAGATGAATTGTTCCTGGCCAAGGCAGCGACGACTAATAAAGGGAGGTGGTGGAGGGCATAACCCGACCTTCCCGCGTTGTGCGTACAGTCCGAAACAAACATTCTGCGGTAGATCCATTTTCTTTAACATTATACAGATGCTATTCTTATCAGACAATTTCATGCTGTCAAATAAAGTAACATAAGCGAATAATTTTACCCATAGTAGTAAATGTTTTGTTTACTTGTACGAGAACCACCTGAAATGTCCTTGCGTACCACCGTCTGGGGACCCCTACTCCAGAAGATGACCCATTCAAAAGTAGCACGTCACTACAATATTTTACTCATTACAATAAGGTAACTATTGACGTTAAGGTATTACTATGACATTCAGTATGCTGTTTTTTTCGTTGACCGATTAGTTCCCGCGACTAAACTGAAGAGCATGAATGGGCTGTAGCGAGCTACGTTCCTATGACTTACAATTCTGTTTTGAAGTTTTTTGGCTTTAAATGAAAACTTGTGATTGCTGTGCCTCTGTTCATATGTAACTCGCTGTTTTTTAAAATATAAAATCAAAAAGCAGTGGACATATAACATACCATTCCCATTTCTTTCACACTCATGTAGTGGCGATTCAAGCCGTTAATCCGCATCATACTTAAGTGTTTGTGTCAATAACCTTGCAGCTTCTTACTTTCTACTCCAAGGGTGACAGCATTCGCATAATGTGACCATACCATACAGCTTGTCCAACTTTTCTTGAGGCTCTGCCCCATAGCACAGCTAAGAATTCGTCGGTAGAATTCGGAAGTTTTCGTGAGGCTTGTCACCGCGCTTGCCAGTCTACACGAGCTGACATAAAGCAATTACGCAGGGAATTGTATGACCTTGAGCTGTTTCATTAATTTCATTTCATATTCATAGCTTCAAATAAGTACCAGATTTGAACATGAACATAGCCCCAACACGCTTTCACGAAACCCTGTTACCTCTTTGTGTCATTTCCGTTACCGAAAGTGGTCAAATCGCAAAGCGACCTGCAAATGTCAACACTGTGGAGGATTTCTCCCCATAACGCTCCACCGAACAAGCTATATTTTGCTATTGACTTATGGCGTAGAAACAGGTCCTCCATGTCGAATTTACGTGATTCCGCCATGTTAAACAGTTTTTAGTTTCCTTCACCATGTTATCAATATTGACTGTTTTCCAGATGAACACAGTTTCAAAATATTCTCAAAATTGCGTATTTTAGGAGATAATTTGTAGATGTGGCATATCATGGAACGATCTGCAGCATTTTAGAACTATTACCGAAATGAAATATGAATCAAAAACAGAATTATATATTTAGGTATGCCAAACTATAGGATGGCTTCTCTGTGGCTTCCCCCTTCCACCATACAGCAGGCCTTGTGGACATGGTAATTACATCCCCATAATTGAGTAATGAATCGTTTTCCGTTCGTTCACAAAAATTATTCTATACATTACAGTATACATAAAGTCACATTTCCACTTAAAGTATTACCCAGTGGGTCTTCTGGAGCATTACACTTATTATTAATGCATTTAAAAGGTCGCTAGAGACAGACTATTTATGGTTTATTCAAGTCGTAACCCTCTACCGTTAATGTTGAATTTATAATACAAAAATTACATTTATTGCCATGTAAGGTTGACAGAATTAAATTAACACAATTATTTAATAAGACTTCACTTTTCCAAAATTAAAAGCTTACCATTTAATATAACTTCAAGTGAACTGGCCAGACAACACAATCTGTCACGCTAAGTACTGCAACTCCCTTTGTCAATGTGATGAAATATTTGTAAAGTTCCACAGACTATACTCATATTTGTCGTTTAACCCTCAAGTAAACAATCACACGCTCTGTGATTGTTTAGTGACCCTAGGACACAGCCATCATGTACCTTTATGGCATCTGAAATAGGCCCAACATACATATTGGGTATATTCATGGGCGTTCACAGAAGTTTTTCCAGGAGGGAGGATGGGGGGGGGGGGGGGGGAGCGCAAGATTTCAGAATTCCCACTTTTTATATAAATGATTTGGACAGCTTCGAGACATGCCATGCAGTAATAACTAAACTGAGAATGTGGCACAAAAAACATATCATAGAGAACTGACGGTTATCCACTCAGTATATGAATAACTACTCTGTACCTCACTTTCCAGCGGAGAGTGGGGAGCAAGTGCCCCTATTGTCTCCCCTAGCGGACGCCTACGGGTATACTGTTCTTACATCAGTAAAAATTAACCTCTGGGATGCTTTCAAGTTACTGGTAATCACTATTGTGTTTAAACCACTTTTTTTTATTACAAGTTTTAGTGATTTCAGACGGCATAGTTCCGCTCTGTAGATATCGACAGAAGTCTGTATAAGTTGTCGGTGCAAAGTTAAGCGTCGACCTCAGTGGA
This sequence comes from Schistocerca piceifrons, assembly GCF_021461385.2. Taxonomy (NCBI): domain Eukaryota; kingdom Metazoa; phylum Arthropoda; class Insecta; order Orthoptera; family Acrididae; genus Schistocerca; species Schistocerca piceifrons. The sequence goes on from NC_060149.1 coordinate 278,110,455, forward strand.
GAGTGAGATACGGAGAAAGAAGGAATGAGAATTTTGTCTCCACATTTAGGAGGGACTTAAATGTTGTCTGTCTGCCATACAATGATGCTGCTGTAGGCATGCATGCAGTCAGATAATCAACCGCTATAGTTTAAATTACACATAGAAGTAACAAGGGTATGTGAAAGGGTATCATAGAGTTGTTCGTGTTCTAACACACTCGTTACTCTATTTGTCCTTCAGATGACACACTCAACACGAGTTCGTCACGCAACTATAGTGCTATTGCTGTTAGATAATTAGGGTTGGCAGCAGTCACCATGAAGTGTACCAACAAGCAGAAAGCCGAAGCTCAACATAGCATTCCAACTTCGTAGGCATTGTGGCCCATCTCACTGCTGCCAAACTATGAAATCTAATACTCATTGCAGTCTCTGTAAGTGTTCAATAGGCAAAATTTAATCTCATATTCATTATAACTAATAATTTCCATATTTTAACGTGAGCAACTTAAACACAGGCAGAAACGCCTTTTTGGCTCTGCGGGTGGTTTGGACCCCCCTCTTCTGAAGAGAGAAATACGGGGAGCGAAAGGTTGTACACAAATTGTACAGAAACCATACGCTGGTCATAAGAGTCGAAGGGCATGAAAGGGGAGCAGTGGTTCAGAAGGGGGTGAGATAGGATTGCAGCCTATCTACAAAAGTTAATGGAGAAGAAATACAAAACTCTGAGGTTTGCCGATGGTAGTGTAATTCTGTCAATGACAACAAAGGACTTGTAATAACAGTTAAACGGAATGAACAGTATCTTGAAAGGAAAACATAAGATCAATATTAATAAAATCAAAACAACTATAATGCAGTCTAGTCAAATTAAATCAGGCGATGATAAAGAAATTAAGTTAGGAAATGGGTCACTAAAAGTATTAAATCAGTTTTGCTATTTGGGCAGTAAAATAATTGATGATGGTGGAGTAGAGGTTATAAATGCAGACTGGAAATGGAAAGAAACGCGGTTTTGAAGAAGAGAAATTTGCTAACAGCGAATTGAGAGGACACATCCTGAGTCATCAAGTAACTGTCCATTTAGTATTGCATGGAAGTGTGCGTGTGGTGGGGGGGGGGGGGAGGGAGGGGGAATTCAGAGGGGGACCAAGAGACGAGTGCAGTAAGCAAGTTCCAACGGATGTGGATAGGAGTAATTATTCGGAGATGAAGGTGCTTGCACAGGATAGAGTAACGTGGAGAGTAGCATCAAGTCATTCTTCCGACTGAAGGCAACAACAACAACCACTGAAGAGAGATGTGTTAAGACACTTGCCGTTCATGTAGGATATGAATCTACATCTTAATCTGCTCTATACTCCGAGAACCTGGCAGACAATATTAATAGTAACCTCAGACTTCTTGCAGACGATTTTATCTATAATGAAGTAATATCCGAAAAAAGCTGCATACGTAAAATCCAGTCAGGTCTTGATAAGATTCCACAGTGGTTCAAACATTGGTAAACGTTTTAAACGTCCACAAACGTAAAATTTTGCGCTTCAAAAAACGCAAGAACATAGTGTTCTATGGCTAAAATATGACTGTGTCACAATTGGAGTTGGTCAACTCACACAAATAACGGGCTGTAACAATTTGTGGGGATACGAAACAGAACAATCACTTAGTCTCAGTTGTAGGTAAAGCCGGTGGCAGATTCAGTCATAGCACACTGGGGAAATGCAGTCAGTCTACGAAGAACATTATTTACAAAACAGTCGTGCAACCAGTAGTAGAATACGGCTCCAGATTATGAAGATTGACATCAACTATCCCTCAAAATCCTGCTTACAAAGTTTCGAGAACCAATATCGTTGTATTGCTGGCTGAGGTGGCCAACAAATACAATCAGACATCTACGAAAACATAACACGTTAGTAAGTTTATCTACACAAGGTACACTTCATAAATGAGTTATGCATAATGTCGTGTAGTTATAGGTTCTTCTGTGGTGGCGAGTCACATACGATTAGAGTAATGTTCTTAATAAAACCAAATACGAGGACTATTCGGAATGTAAGCGCCGATGGGTCACGAAATTGACACTACAGTGCAAATCAAAAATGTTTTATTTGCAAGAGTTTACTGCACCTTCCAGTTATTTCTCTGCATAGTCGCCGCTCCGACTTAGACGTTTGTCGTAGCGTTGTACCACCTATCCAATACCCTTGTCATATAAAAAGCAGACGCCTGTGTTTTCCGTCACTTCTCTACGCTGTCTGTAGTTAATTGTTTGTGCCAAAATGTTCAAATGGTTCAAATGGCTCTGAGTACTATGGGACTTAACATCTGAGGTCATCAGTCCCCTAGAACTTAGAACTACTTAAACCTAACTAACTTAAGGACAGCACACACATCCATGCCGGAGGCAGGATTCGAACCTGCGACCGTAGCGGTCGCGCGGTTCCACATTGAAGCGCCTAGAACCGCTCGGCCACTGCGGCCGGCGCCAAAATGTTGTCTTCATAGGTAGCGGTTCATGTGAGCAGAGATGAACATCCGAGGGAGGGAAGTCCGGGATGTATGGTGGGTGACCAAACACTTCCTGGCCGTGCGGTTAAAGGCGCTGCAGTCTGGAACCGCAAGACCGCTACGGTCGCAGGTTCGAGTCCTGCCTCGGGCATGGATGTTTGTGATGTCCTTGGGTTAGTTAGGTTTAACTAGTTCTAAGTTCTAGGGGACTAATGACCTCAGCAGTTGAGTCCCATAGTGCTCAGAGCCATTTGAACACTTCCCATCGAAAACGCTGCAGGGGCGTTCTCATTGTCCCTGCAGTGTGATCTACATCTACATCTACATTTACACTCCGCAAGCCACCCAACGGTGTGTGGCGGAGGGCACTTTACGTGCCACTGTCATTACCTCCCTTTTATGTTCCAGTCGCGTATGGTTCGCGGGAAGAACGACTGTCTGAAAGCCTCCGTGCGCGCTCGAATCTCTCTAATTTTACATTCGTGATCTCTTCGGGAGGTATAAGTAGAGGGAAGCAACATATTCGATACCTCATCCAGAAACGCACCCCCTCGAAACCTGCCGAGTAAGCTACACCGCGATGCAGAGCGCCTCTCTTGCAGAGTCTGCCACTTGAGTTTGCTAAACATCTCCGTAACGCTATCACGGTTACCAAATAACCCTGTGACGAAACGCGCCAGGATCCCACACTGATGAGCAGTACTCAAGTATAGGTCGAACGAGTGTTTTGTAAGCCACCTCCTTTGTTGATGGGCTACATTTTCTAAGGACTCTCCCAATGAATCTCAACCTGGTACCCGCCTTACCAATAATTAATTTTACATGATCATTCCACTTCAAATCGTTCCGTACGCATCCTCCCAGATATTTTACAGAAGTAACTGCTGCCGGCCGCGGTGGTCTCGCGGTTCTTGGCGCTCAGTCCGGAACCGCGCGACTGCTACGGTCGCAGGTTCGAATCCTGCCTCGGGCATGGATGTGTGTGATGTCCTTGGGTTACTTAGGTTTAAGTAGTTCTAAGTTCTAGGGGACTAATGACCTCAGAAGTTGAGTCCCATAGTGCTCAGAGCCATTTGAACCATCTGAAGTAACTGCTACCAGTGTTTGTTCCGCTATCATGTAATCATACAATAAAGGATCCTTCTTTCTATGTATTCGCAATACGTTACATTTGTCTATGTTAAGGGTCAGTTGCCACTCCCTGCACCAAGTGCCTATCCGCTGCAGATCTTCCTGCATTTCGCTACAATTTTCTAATGATGCAGCTTCTCTGTATACTACAGCGTCATCCGCGAAAAGCCGCATGGAACTTCCGACACTATCTACTAGGTCATTTATGTATATTGTGAAAAGCAATGGTCCCATAACACTCCCCTGTGGCACGCCAGTGGTTACTTTAACGTCTGTAGACGTCTCTCCATTGATAACACCATGCTGTGTTCTGATGCTAAAAATTTTTCAATCCAGCCACACAGCTGGTCTGATATTCCGTAGGCTCTTACTTTGTTTATCAGGCGACAGAGCGGAACTGTATCGAACGCCTTCCGGAAGTCAAGGAAAATAGCATCTACCTGGGAGCCTGTGTCTAATATTTTCTGGGTCTCATGAACAAATAAAGCGAGTTGGGTCTCACACGATCGCTGTTTCCGGAATCCATGTTGATTCCTACAGAGTAGATTTTGGGTTTCCAAAAACGACATGATACTCGAGCAAAAAACATGTTCTAAAATTCTACAACAGATCGACGTCAGAGATATAGGTCTATAGTTTTGCGCATCTGCTCGACGACCCTTCTTGAAGGCTGGGACTACCTGTGCTCTTTTCCAATCATTTGGAACTTTCCGTTCCTCTAGAGACTTGCGGTACACGGCTGTTAGAAGGGGGGCAAGTTCTTTCGCGTACTCTGTGTAGAATCGAATTGGTATCCTGTCAGGTCCAGTGGACTTTCGTGTGTTGAGTGATTCCTGTTGCTTTTCTATTCCTTGGACACTTATTTCGATGTCAGCCATTTTTTCGATTGTGCGAGGATTTAGAGAAGGAACTGCAGTGCGGTCTTCCTCTGTGAAACAGATTTGGAAAAAGGTGTTTTTATTTCAGCTTTACGCGTGTCATCCTCTGTTTCAATGCCATCTTCATTCCGGAGTGTCTGGATATGCTGTTTCGATCCACTTACTGATTTAACGTAAGACCAGAACTTCCTAGGATTTTCTGTCAAGTCGGTACATAGAATTTTACTTTCGAATTCACTGAACGCTTCACGCATAGCCCTCCTTACGCTAACTTTGACATCGTTTAGCTTCTGTTTGTCTGAGAGGTTTTGGCTGCGTTTAAACTTGGAGTGAAGCTCTCTTTGCTTTCGCAGTAGTTTCCTAACTTTGTTGTTGAACCACGGTGGGTTTTTCCCGTCCCTCACAGTTTTACTCGGCGCGTACCTGTCTAAAATGCATTTTACAATTGCCTTGAACTTTTTCCATAAACACTCAACATTGTCAGTGTCGGAACAGAAATTTTCGTTTTGATCTGTTAGGTAGTCTGAAATCTGCCTTCTATTACTCTTGCTAAACAGATAAACCTTCCTCCCTTTTTTTATATTCCTATTAACTTCCATATTCAGGGATGCTGCAACGGCCTTATGATCACTGATTACCTGTTCTGCACTTACAGAGACGAAACGTTCGGGTCTGTTCGTTATCAGTTGGTCCAAGATGTTATCTCCACGAGTCGGTTCTCTGGTTAATTGTTCGAGGTAATTTTCGGATAGTGCACTCAGTATAATGTCACTCGATGCTCTGTCCCTACCACCTGTCCTAAACATCTGAGTGTCCCAGTCTATATCTGGTAAACTGAAATCTCCACCTAAGACTATAACATGCTCAGAAAATTTATGTGAAATGTATTCCAAATTTCCTCTCAGCTGTTCTGGCACTAGTGCTGCTGAGTCGGGAGGTCGGTAAAAGGAGCTAATTATTAACCTAGCTCGGTTGTTGAGTGTAACCTCCACCCATAATAATTCACAGGAACTATCCACTTCTACTTCACTACATGATAAACTACTACTAACAGTGACAAACACGCCACCACCAGTCGCCTGCAATCTATCATTTCTAAACACCGTCTGTGTCTTTCAAAAAATATCGGCAGAATTTATCTCTGGCTTCAGCCAGCTTTCTGTACCTATGGCGATTTCAGCTTCGGTGCTTTCTATCAGCGCTTGAAGTTCCGGTACTTTACCAATGCAGCTTCGACAGTTTACAATTACAATACCGATTGCTGCTTGGTCCCCGCACGTCCTGACTTTGTCCCGCACCCTTTGAGGCTGTTGCCCTTTCTGTACTTGCCCGAGGCCATCTAACCTAAAAAAACCACCTAGTCCACGCCACACAATCCCTTCTATCGGTGTAGCCGCTTGCTGCGTGTAGTTGACTCCTGACCTATCCAGCGGAACCCGAAACCGCACCACCCTATGGTGCAAGTCGAGGAATCTGCAGCCCACACGGTCGCAGAACCGTCTCAGCCTCTGATTCAGACCCTCACTCGGCTCTGTGCCAAAGGTCCGCAGTCAGTCCTGTCGACGATGCTGCAGATGGTGAGCTCTGCTTTCATCCCGCTAGCGAACTGGCAGTCTTCACCAAATCAGATAGCCGCCGGAAGCCAGAGAGGATTTCCTCCGATCCATAGCGACACACATCATTGGTGCCGACATGAGCGACCACCTGCAGATGGGTGCACCCTGTACCCTTCAATTCATCCGGAAGGACCCTTTCCACATCTGGAATGACTACCCCCGGTATGCACACGGAGTGCACATTGGTTTTCTTCCCCTCTCTTGCTGCCATATCCCTAAGGGGCCCCATTACGCGCCTGACGTTGGAGCTCCCAACTACCAATAAGCCCACCCTCTGCGACCGCCCGGATCTTGCAGACTGAGGGGCAACCTCTGGAACAGGACAAGCAGCCATGGCCGGCCGAAGATCAGTATCAGCCTGAGACAGAGCCTGAAACCGGTTCGTCAGACAAACTGGAGAAGCCTTCCGTTCAGCCCTACAGAATGTCTTTCGCCCCCTGCCACACCTCGAGACGACCTCCCACTCTACCACAGGTGAGGGATCAGCCTCAATGTGGGAAGTATCCCGGGCAGCCACAGTCGTAGCCCGATCGGGGGATGCGTGGGACAAGCTGGCCGTCCCCGACAAACCCCCATCCGGACCCCCACAGTGATGCCCATTGGCAACAGCCTCAAGCTGTGTGACCGAAGCCAACACTGCCTGAAGCTGGGAGCGAAGGGATGCCAACTAAGCCTGCATCCGAACACAGCAGTTGCAGTCCCTATCCATGCCAAAAACTGTTGTGCAAAGAACGTCTGAACTAATCTACAGAGAGCCGAGAATTGTCATGAAGAAGGCAAACCATGACATGTTCGTTATGTGTGGTTGCTTGAAATCAGGCGCAACCTCTCACCGGGCTTTCATACACTACTGCTAGTTGCTACACCACGAAGATGACGTGCTACAGACGAGAAATTTAACCGATAAGAAGGTGTTGTGATATGCAAATGATTAGCTTTTCATAGCATTCACACAAGGTTTTCGTTGGTGGCGACACCTACAACGTGCTGACACGAGGAAAGTTTCGAACCGATTTCTCACACACAAACAGCAGTTGACCGGCGTTGCCTGGTGAAACGTTGTTGTGATGCCTCGTGTAAGGAGGAGAAATGAGTACCATCACGTTTCCAACTTTGATAAAGGTCGGATTGTAGCCTATCGCGATTGTGGTTTATCGTCACAATACGCCAGTCACTACTCTTGATGAACTGTGGTATCGTGTTGAAGCTGCATGGGCAGCTGTACCTGTACACGCCATCCAAGCTCTGTTTGACTCAATGCCCAGGCGTATCAAGGCCATTGTTACGGCCAGAGGTGGTTGTTCTGGGTACTGATTTCTCAGGGTCTATGCACCCAAATTGCGTGAAAATGTAATCACATGTCAGTTCTAGTATAATATATTTGTCCAATGATTACCCGTTTATCATCTGCATTTCTTCTTGGTGTAGCAATTTTAATGGCCAGTAGTGTACTTGGCGGGAGGCACTATTGTTCTAGGCACGTTTACGTGCTAACTGTGTGCTCAAAACTGAAAAGAGTGACGTGACGTGATCGACAGGCATGCTAGAGACACTGCCAAAAATATCTGTGCAAGCCATCGTCAAATTTTCGCTGTTGTTTCCATTTCGCGACCTATCGGACGTTACTTTCCGATTGGCCCTTGTAGATTCGCGGTATCTATCAGAGTCGTATACAGTGATGCCATGTCAATCGCCCCAGTCAAATTGCGCACTTTTGTCGCACTGTGTGGGTGCAGGTGATGACGAGGGGACGTCTGTGCCACGGTGCTACTGATATTGTGGCCGTGGTGCGATGGCAATTAGCGCCATCCAACCCACGCCCCGGCAGTCGTTTTGCGAACTAACGGGAATTTCTGCCGAGTAACGGGAGGTAGGACATTCTTCCAATGGCACAGATTGGTGCTGTATTGGCAGTAATGAGGAGACGGAACTGTGTACGGCTGGTGCAGGCTTAATGACGCCGCTGCGAACTGCTACGGGCGCGGTGGCTGCGGCAGCGGATGAGGATGCGGAGCCGGCAACTGCTGAGTGGGAGGGCAGGGGTCGATGTCCATGGCAGAGTCGTCGCAAGACCCATGCGCCCAGACCTCAGGCACTGGCAAGGGCTGCTCGGGAGCAGCGGACTCGGTTACAGGCAGAGTGTACGAAAAAGGAAAATTTACATCAAGATCACGATGATCACTGAAACGAAGTTGGTTTTGGTGCCGTCGATGGGAGCCCAATGCACCTCAAATGGAATAAAGAGCACGGCCAGACGACTGAGTATCGACACTGGATTCCCAGTTGTGAAGTTCGTTATAGGAACAGTGGAAAACTGTCTTCTTAACGCTGAACATCGTTGCGAAGTTAGCGTCGCTAATAGTGTAGCGAGGGTGTAAGGGATGCAGCAGAGTGCGGTGGCGACGAGCGTGTAAGAGTTCTGGTGATGAAGCGCCCTGGGCAAGCATAGTGCGACAGGTGCTCAGAAAAAACAACAGAGCATATTCCCTTGAGTATGAAGAATGGCGCGAAGTTTGGATATCTGAGCCTTGAAAGTGCAAATGAATCTTTCGTCTTCACCGTTCGACTGAGGAGGGAACGATGCTTCGGATATGTTGAATTCCATTTTGTTGGCAAAATTGTTGAAAATCCGACGAAGAATGTCGCGGACCATTGTCCGAAACAATTCTTTGCCTCAAACCCTCTAAGCAAAAGACAGAAGCAGATGCTTTTATAGTGCTAGCGCTAGTAGTCGAATGCACTGGAATGGCAAAAGTATATATTCTGTGTGCATCGACGTTAATGAGCCATTGTGTGCTCAAGGAAGGACCAGCAAATTGAATGTGGATACGTTGCTAAGCACCGTCAGATCGAGACTGATTGAAAAATTCTTGGCGTGGTGCTGCCTCGTTATCTGCGCGTGCGCGGCAACGAGCAGTCACGTGTTTTTTATCCTGATCGAGTGATGTACAATGCTGGTGCACTGCTGCTTATTTCTATCGATGCCACAATGTCCTGAACGCCTCAACCAAATAAAAACATCCACGCCAAAAATGTTGGGACTAGAACGTGAATGAACTACTGTGAGAGGCACTGATGTAGTCATATTCTATATTTTGCTTACAATGTACACGTTCCAGGAACAGAGATACTTTCACTGTCGTAGGTTTCGAGGTGCAGGTTTTCTTTTTGTAATTGAGGATGTGCCAGTTGCTCATAAGTATGTAGATTAATCAGCGTGGCTGAAGCACCGGTATCTAACTGAAACGGTATAGATTGATTGCAAGTCTGCAGCTAGATGAACGGTTTGCAGTTCGTCCTCTGAATGTGACTATCTGTTCTGACTTGTAGAAGGCCGTCTTTGTCAGAAATGTGATTGATTAACCTTTTATCAGTACGTCTATTAGAGGAGTACTGGTTAGAACGAGACAAGGTTTTTACTGTGTGTTTCGCTGTGCGATTATGTCGCTTTCGTCCACGGTCCTCTTGTGAATTGCCAGTAGAAGTAGGTACAGACTCAGTTTGAGAGATCATATTTGATTTCAATTTTCCCAAGTTAATATTTGTGTGGAACAAAATTTATTTTGCTTTTTGTTCATCTAAACTTAGTGTGATTGTGTCCTGATTTATGGAAATGTCGACATTCTTGAAATGAGGCACCACAAGAACAGTGAAATTTGTTCCTAGGCTTACCCTTGAGTTGTCCGATCCGTTCCTTGTAAGAATGAGTATTATGACAAAACATACGAATAAATTTGGAACGCGCAGCAGCTACACGAATCTGTGTTTCGAAGAACTCTTTGGGCTTGCTAACACGTGTTCTAACTTAGGCAAAACTAGCGACACAATCGGAAAATATGCACTCCTACCCACGAAAAACGAAAGGTGGGCGTGATTCACCTGATATATTGTATGCAGCGAAGTGTTGCTGTAGCTGCAGGGGGTACTCCGTCCATTCCTCATGTTGAGCATTAGAAGAGCGGAAAGGTGGAGGACACGGCACCTGGCCGCTGTTGTTCTGTGCTTCAGTCGTGGTAGTTTGCTGGGATTGCTGCACATCCATCAATTTGCCAATAGTTTTCAGCAAAGAGAAGATCCGTCGGCTCTGAAACTGAATAAGTGTAGTGAGGGATTGCTCTTTTGAAGTAGCCGTAGCATAGACAAATGAAAGGCACCTGAAACAAATGATAGGTCCGCACACAAAAAATTCTGAAAACATTTAATGAAATTACAATGAAATAAATACCCCTAGCTGTATACAGGCGTTGATGTAAGTCAACGGTGGCCATATCCATATAAGTACACTACAGGCCATTAAAATCGTACTAGAACTGACATGTGATTGCATTTTCACGCAATTTGGGTGCATAGATACTGAAAAATCAGTACGCAGAACAGCCACCTCTGGCCGTAATAATGGCCTTGATACGCCTGGGCATTGAGTCAAACAGAGCGTGGATGGCGTGTACAGGTACAGCTGCCCATGCAGCTTCAACACGATACCACAGTTCATCAAGAATAGTGACTGGCGTATTGAGACGAGCCAGTTGCTCAGGCACCTTTGACCAGACGCTTTAAATTGCTGAGACATCTGGAGAATGTGTTGGGCAGGGCAGCAGTCGAACATTTTCTGTATCCAGAAAGGCCCGTACAGGACCTGCAACATGCGGTCGTGCATTATCCTGCTGAAATGTAGGGTTTCGCAGGGATCGAATGAAGGGTAGAGTCACGGGTCGTAACACATCTGAAATGTATCGTCCACTGTTACAAACCGCCGTCAGTGCGAACAAGAGGTGACCGAGACGTGTAACCAATGGCACCCCATACCATCACGCCGGGTGATACGCCAGTATGGCGATGACGAATATGGCTATGAGCACTATGGGACTTAACATCTGGGGCCATCAGTCCCCTAGAACTTAGAACTACTTAAACCTAACTAACCTAAGGAAATCACACACATCCATGCCCGAGGCAGGATTCGAACCTGCGACCGTAGCGATCGCGCGGTTCCAGACTGAAGCGCCTAGAACCGCTTTGCCACATAGGCCGGCGATGACGAATACTCGCTTCCAATGTGCGTTCACCGCGATATCGCCAAACACGGATGAGACCATCATGATGCTGTAAACAGAACCTAGATTCATCCGAAAAAATGACAGTTTGCCATTCGCGCACCCAGGTTCGTCGTTGAGTACACCATCGCAGGCGCTCCTGTCTATGATGCAGCGTCAAGGGTAACCGCAGCCATGGTCTCCGAGCTGATAGTCCATGCTGCTGCAAACGTCGTCGAACTGTTCGTGCAGATGGTTGTTGTCTTGCAAACGTCCCCATCTGTTGACTCAGGGATCGAGACGTGGCTGCACGATCCGTTACAGCCATGCGGATAAGATGCCTTTCATCTCGACTGCTAGTGATACGAGGCCGTTGGGATCCAGCACGGCGTTCCGTATTACCCTCGTGAACCCACCGATTCCATATTCTGCTAACAGTCATTGGATCTCGACCAACGCGAGCAGCAATGTCGCGATACGATAAGCCGCTATCGCGATAGGCTACAATCCGACCTTTATGAAAGTCGGAAACGTGATGGTACGCATTTCTCCTCCTTACACGAGGCATCACAACAACGTTTCACCAGGCAACGCCGGTCAACTGCTGTGTGTGTATGAGAAATCGGTTGGAAACTTTCGTCATGTCAGCACGTTGTAGGTGTCGCCACCGGCGCCAACCTTGTGTGAATGCTCTGAAAAGCTAATCATTTGCATATCACAGCATCTTCTTCTTGTCGGTTAAATTTCGCGTCTGTAGTACGTCATCTTCGTGGTGTAGCAATTTTAATGGCCAGTAGTGTATATAGTTCTGGCAATACCGGTCATGCAGCCGCGGTGGCCGTGCGGTTGTAGGCGCTTCAGTCTGAAACCGCGCCACTGCTACGGTCGCAGGTTCGAATCCTGCCTCGGGCATGGATGTGTGTGATGTCCTTAGGTTAGTTAGGTTTAAGTAGTTCTAAGTTCTAGGGGACTGACGACCTCAGATGTTAAGTCCCATAGAGCTCAGAGGCAGCCAATACCGGTCATGACCTTCCTCTTCTGCGCGGATGTACACACATTACCCGAACTCTTACGGGACTTGGTAAGAATGTCTTCCACGAGTAATGAGTGTGTTGGGTAAGGACAGTACAAATGTAGAGTGTGGGCATATAAGATGAGAATGTGTGTCTCGCGGGAGGCGTGCGCGAGGTAGTCCCTGCAGTTACACTCTTCTCTGTGCCTTCGGTGGCTCAGCTGGATAGAGCGTCTGTCATGTAAGTAGGAGATCCCGGATTCGAGTCCCGATCGGGGCACACATTTTCACCTGTCCCCGTCGATATACACCAACACCCGTCAGCAGCTGAAGGTATTAATATGTAATTCTAAATAAATTGGTTTCCCTCACACTAAACAATGTGGAGAGTATCATCCAAATAGTGGCAATATATGTTAGAGAGCTGAAAGAAGATATATTTATTGTGGGCGACATTTTAGCTGAAAAAACCGTTATTGTTGACTAGGAAGAAAAACAGTAACTAGTTTTTTTTCCAATGAAATATCGTGCAAAGACAAGGATACAGGCGGTGGTATATGTAACACTGTAGAAGATGCCAAGGCAAGTTGAGCCATGAAGATTTTATAAAGATTCGACAGAGGAAAAATAAAATGCTCTGAGTTATGAGCAAACGGATATGTAGAATTGAGAAACTTATAAAAAGTGTCTGAAGCAAGACAGAAGGAAATTAACATTTATGCATCATGGCAGCTAGAGCAGAAATTGTTAAGGATAGGAAATGAGGAGAGACATATGGTCATGCATTGTGTTACGCTAACAATAAGAACAGGTTATTGAATCAGGAGAGCAAGAAGGCGGTTGAAGTTGTTCTTTGGAGAAATGCTTTAACATTTGAAGGTTTTGAGCACTGTTTCCAAGTGAAAGACCACACGAACCCTCTTATTTTGGACCCATCCTCTCATCCAGGAGTTCAGAAACGTGTCACAGATCTCCTTATCAAAAAGTTGCTTCCAGATATGTGAATCCACTGAAGAATGACATTATTCAGTGCCGTCTTGGTGCAAGTAAACTAAATGTAAAGGTAGAGGCAAAGATATTTTTTGTGAATTTTCTTTTGTGTATATTTTATAAGTTGTATACACTGATCAGCCAGAGCATTATGACCACCTACCTAACTGCCAGTATGTCCTGAAGCGTCGTGGCATGGAAGCAGTGAGGCCTTGGTAAGTCACTGAATGGCGTTTGCACCACACTTGCACACGCAAGTCGCCTAAATCCCGTAAATTCCGGGGTGGGAGGCGATGAGCTCTGACGCCATATTCAATTACATCCCAGATGTGTTCGATTGGATTCAGATTTGGCGAGTTCGAGGGCCAGCACATTAACTGGAACTCACCACTATGTTACTTCGAACCACCCGATCAGACTCTTGGCCTTGTCACATGGCGCATTATCTGTTGAAAAATACTACTGCCGTCGGGAAACATGATGCCGTGCACGAGCTCCACTGGACTCATGGATGTCCACGTGAATGTTCCCCAGTGCATAATGGAGCCGCCGCCAGCTTGTCTCCGTCCCACAGCATAGGTGTCAAGAAGCTGTTTCCCTGGAAGACTACGTATTCGCCCCCTCCCATTGGTATGATGAAGAAGGTATCGGGATTCATCAGACCATGCAACGCTCGACCACTGCGCCAACGTCCAGTGCCGATGCTAAAGTGCCCATTTCATTCGTAATTGCCGATATCGTGGTGGTAACATTAGCACATGCGTGGGTCGTCGTCTGTGGAGGCCCATCGTTAGGAATGTTCGGTGCTCTGTGCGATCAGATAAACTTGTCCTCTGCCCAGCATTGAAGTCTGATGTTAATTCCGCCTGTCCTGTCTTACCAGTCTGCCCAGCCTACGACGTACAACATCTGTAATGAGGGGTGGTCGCCCAACCCCACGGCGTCTGGACGTGGTTTCACATTGATTCCGTCACGTGTTGAAGACACTCACCGCAGAGCTTCTCGAACACCCAACAAATCGTGCAGTTTCTGTAATGCTCGTGTTGAGTCTTTGGGCCATCGCAATCTGCCCTCGGTCGGACTCAGATAGATCGCTCTCTTTCCCCATTCTACACACGGAAAGCACGCTCACATGCACCATACATGTGTCTAATTAGCAGTCATTCCTCGCCAGGTGACGGTGCTATCGCCTAGACAGGTTTATATCGATAGTAGCCGCTGGTCATAATGTTCTTGCTGATCCGTGTATATCTTGCTGTTCCGCGCGACGTCATCGGGAATAGGTGGTCAAGAGTGAATACAGTGGATGTGGGGGTCTGTGCTCCCACATGGAAATAGAAATTCCTTATGTTGTGTGAAGGTGTAGTCGTGGCACTAACAGGGAGCAGAGGTCTCGTCATAGACTGCATCGGGTCTTCAGTCATCAGCCTTCAACATCTGCAATATCGTAATATTTTATAGGAGTCCAATCCCAGGCTCCTACAGTCATCAGGAGAGAGCCAGGCGGATTGCAGTGATGTGCACCTAGTTACGTTCTAGAGCGCCAAGAAAATGTCATTGACAATAACACATTTTTAGGCAGTAACAGAGGATTGTATTCCAAAGCGCTGCACCACAACCAAACTGCGTAGCAGTGCCTCGTCAACAGTGGAAAGTTGGCATGTCCTCCACTTACAGTACTACCAGCGCAGCAAAGGGTCAGTTGGCGGCTGTTACGTCACAGGGCGGCTGTCGATCACGAACTCTGACAAAGTGCAGCTATACCAATCGATATCCAAAGTGCGCTCATTGACATCGAGGAGTTTCGCCCCACGCCCACCTGAAGAACTCGCTGGCTTGGAGGGGTCATCTCACAGTCCCCATTTAGGAGACAGAGTCAGCAGCATCGGTGTCTGCCATAGGTAACGGATGGACAGCAACAGTGCCTCCCCTCTCGAAGGCAGATGGCGGACAGAGTCCAGGACACGCAGGTCAAGCCTCCAGTAAAATCTGCATGGTGATGACGGTCTCCGCGCCCTGTCAGTGTTGCCTCAGAAGATGGCAGTGCAGGTGGCAGCAGCAGTGTTTACCAACTGGACTCAAGGTTCCATAGACGATCGAAGACCTCCATAGCCTCCCCTCCCACTGGATAGCTGCAGCTGACACAATGGCTGAGACTACACGCTGGGCAGTTGCCAACCAACAATCAGCAATGAGACATGTGTTAAAAAGGATGGGGTATTAATGTTGGAATTTCCAGTGCACTTTGAGATGGTGGGGATAGCTATGATATAATGTGTCTTGGTTTTTCCTCTCTGTTAGCTCTCCTAGTAATTTTAGACTTTCAAAATTTCAACTTTGAGAGGTTCTTTTCTGCTGGTTCGACACCTAAATGCTTATTGTGACATTATACCTAGCCTTCCTTACGAAACTCTGCTTTGTCACTAGTATGACGGTATCTCTCGGCTTCCATGATGTCATTACGCTTCGCTTGCAGACGTGGGCGCTCGGTCTTTCCACTGTTCTCTGATAGCTTCCGTGTTTGCCGCAACTCGCTCAGCATTTCATCCTGCCTGGCAGCCTACTGGTCATTGACAGAGGCGGTTCGGCTTCCGCGAGCTGCCAAGGTAGAACTTTTGACGAATTTTTAGTGTCCGCTGGAGATACTATACTGGGGCATAACAATTTCTTTAAATGCTGACTGGGTCCTGGCAGCATACTAGGGTTTGGTCACTGCTTGTTATAAGTCAGACCAGGGCAACAGCAGGAAATGAGTCATCCTGAGCAACGCCACAGTCGATGGTCAGAGTTGACATCAGTCGCATAGTCAGCACAGAACGACAAGGTAAGAAATTTGTACACAGGGATTGCATTGTTCCAATGTGAAAACGTTGTGCATCAGCAGTGCCATACGGTCAAACCATGCAAACCTCTCTGAGTGATGAATCTCTCGCTGGTGCAAAATTTGCCTTCCATATGATATTGTTGCGAGGACTGCCCCAATTAGTTCACGTCTATAAGAAATGTAAAGTGCAGTTTTCTTTCAGGATGTACTTGATTACAGCTAAAACCCTCCATTCGCGTGTACGACCTTTCTATTTACAGCACAGTCAATTTATCATCGGCCATCATGCGGCACTGTACAATGCCTGCCGTCCAATTCTTATCCATGAGAAGTTAAGTGAAATCCACTGTTCAGCTCAGTCAAATACATTAACGGAAAAATATTGCAACATCAAAAGTTATTAATGTAGAGTAATGAAATTTCGGGAATATATTTGTCTAGATAACTTATTCAGATAATTAACATTGCGAGACCACAGGTTAATGTAATAGCGAGATAAGCCATTTCAAATGAGAAATGCTGGTACATTAATAACCAGTTTAACTGCCATAATGTTGCATGAAAACGTGCATGCATTATGTTGTACAGGTCAGGGATGTTAGTTTGTGGGATGGAGTTCCATGCCTCTGGCACGTGGTCGGGAAATACAGGGACAGTTCATGCTGGTTTTGGATGACACTAGCGTTGTCGTCTGATGAAGTCCCAACGTGCTCGATTGGAGATGGATCTGGTGATCGAGCAGGTCAAGCGACAAGTCGATACTCTGCAGAGCATGTTGGGCTGTAAAATACCCTCTAGATTGCTGTTCATGAGTTGCAGTACAACAGGTCGAATCACCAGACTGACGTACAAATTTTGCAGCCAGGGTGCGTGGAATAACCACGAGAGTGCTCCTGCTGTCATATGAAATCGCACCCCAGTCCATAACTCGAGGTCCACCTTGCACATAGATGGATTGGTTGCAAGCCCTCAACTGGCTTCGTTCTAAGCAAAACACGGCCATCACTGGCACCGAGACAGAACCAACTTTCGTCAGAAAACACAACAGACCTCCACCCTGCCTTCCAATGAGCTCTCGCTTGACTCCACTAAAGTCGCATATGGTGGTGGTTTGGGGTCAACGGAATGCACGCTACGGGGCATCGGGCGCGAAGCTGTCCTTGAAGTAACCGATTGATAATAGTTCGTTGTGTCACTGTGGTGCCAACTGCTGTTCAGTTGCTGCTGCAGGGGCAGTATGGTGCACCAGAGCCATATGCCAAAGAGCATAGTCTTCCCACTCAGAAATGCCACGTGGATGTCTGGAGCCCGGCCTTATCGTGACCGTACATTCTCGTGACTACCGCTGTTGACAATCATGTTCAGTGGCTACATTACAGTTAAGCCTTTCTGCAGTATCGCAGAAGGAACATCCAGAATCTCGTAGCCCTATTACACGACCTAGTTCAAACACAATGAGGGGTTGACAATGACGTCTTTGTCGCCTTAAATTCATTGGTGACTAACATCAGGTCACCACGTCTGGTCTCAAAGTAACTAACGCTCACGACTGATACAGCGTATATTTAAAGCAAACCTGATCTGCAGCCTCATAGTGGCGCTACCAGCACCACTCTTATGCGAGTGGCGCGAAATCTGAATATATATCATCTTTCATATGTAGAAACACGCAACTCCTCCTTGATGTTGTTATTTTTTCCCGTCAGTGTCGATACAGAAGGTCGAGCAGAGGCACCTCTGCGTGAAGTGAGGATAGCTGTAGGAACCAGTGAAGCATCTTTGACTCTAGTAAAACGTTATTAGTGTTCAGCCATTTACTCAAACCGTTTACAAGTCGTTGTTCTTCCGCACCAGCGTCGGCTGTTGCTCATTCAGTTGTGTGTTGTATTCTATCAGATGTCCGTCGAGTCATCTCAGCAGTTGTGCACCCAGTGGAGGTTTGGTGATCTCGGCGCCATGTCGGGTTGCCGGCGAGAAGGCGTCGTCATTTACGAGCCTGAAGTAATCTTCGATTAGCTGCTGGAATGTCATCAGTCCCACTCTGAATGCTACGATGACTCTTGATGACCCATCCACGATGTACCTGGTGTCGGAGCCATGTGGCCAATTGATCACCTCCCTACCATCTGGTAGTGCTCAGCAAGTGGGGCACCTGAGTGTTGAACATGAACATAGACCCTAAGAGGCCCTGTTGCTAGCTTCCATGCTGAAGTTCAGTGCTGACAGCACTATGGAATGTGATGTTAGAAGGCAGTCACTTTCTCTATCAGTAGATGGTAGACAGCCATCAGCATGAAGCTCATCAGGTGTAGGCCATCATCTTGAGTACATCTTCGGCTAGTTCATAAACTGTGCTGGAGCATCTAGGACATAGATTCACTACAGTATTGTAATCGTGGAATTGAGTGCTATTACTGTGAATGCCATCAATCCCAATGATATATAGAGAGCTGGGGAGCTGGGGTATTTAAAGGGAGCTAGCATGAGGCTATGATGCAGGGCTTGGTTTATAATGAGCGCATGTGGTCTCCATAATCTCCTTTATTCCCTTAACAGACAGTTATCTGCTGTGTCAGTTCTTTGCTACGTCCTCTTGTGAATGAGATAGAGTTTCTTGCAGCATGTCTTACGATGTAACGAATATGCTTGTCTCACTGCCTTTGGTTTTCTCTCTCAGTCTCCTTTCTGCTGAATGCATATCCTCACTCAGCAGAGAGTGTCATAATGTGTCGATGATCTGACCCACTTACGAGATACTGGCTCACTTCGTGCTTCCTTCTCTGTCTTTGGCATTCCTTTATTTTCCCTGCGCCGTAACAATTTGCATATCAAAACTGAAGTTCTATCACAAGTCAATAATTATCTGTTATTTTCATATGACCATAGTCTTTAAGATATGGCATGATCACACCCTACCACTCTCGAATCCGAACCTCCTCTTCCACCTCCACTCTCTCCAACCATTTCATGAGCTGTGCTCCTACTGCTCCCCTCTTCACCTCTCGCACTGTCCGCCCCGATAGCTGAATGGTGAGCGTGACGGACTGCGTCCTAAGGGGCCCCGGTTCGATTCCTGGCTAGGTCGGCGATTTTCTACGCTCAGGGAGTGGGTGTTGTGTTGTCTTCATCATCATTTCATACCCATCCGGCGCGCAGGTCGTCCAATGTGGCGTCGAATGTAATAAGACCTGCACCAAGAAGGCCGGACCTGCCCCATAAGGGGCCTCCCGGCCAATGGCGCCAAACGCTCATTTCCATTTACCTCTCACACTTTCCTCTTCTATGTCAAGCCTTACCCCACTCCTACTTCTCCCCTCCCCTCACCTCTCCAACAATCACAGCCCAGTATTTAACCAATCATAAAAACGATATAGGCAGTGGGTATGTAGGGCAGAGCTGCCATCTTGTTCTATATATCCCACTTGGCACCATTCTTTAACTCCTTCTTAAGCCATGTCATTTTCATGGTTATAGGTCAGTCAGAGAGCTTCTAGGCCACAATACACATCTTTTGCTCTCCAGTCACTGTAATCATTTTACACACAATTAAAACGAAACAGTTATTATGTATGCCAGAGTCGCCATTTTGTCAGCTTTGTCAGCAGAACACACATAGCCTCTTCTTCTTAGCAGATACCATAGCAATGGATTTATTAAAGGAAAGTGGCATTTTCTACTTTTGTTGTATTAACTTTAATTAACTAACGCAACAATAGTGGAATGTCACTTTGTTTTAAAACACAGCTTTGTGTCTTGTATGAGACCTTGCTGACTTTGCAGAAACCAAACACAGCTTTTTCAGCATTTTCAGCAACTTGATACAGCTTACAAACACACTCACACACACACGCACACGCACACACACACACACACACACACACACACACACACACACACACACACACACCTCCATCACAGCACAGTATTTTAGCAGCCACTGAAATGAAACAGCAGATCACTGCCCAAAGCTTTACCAGCCATTAAAATCAAACAGTTAATCAGAATGTATTCCTTAGAGTCAAACAACTTGTTTTTTGTTCTCCACTTGGTAATGATTAAAGCTTGGTGCTTGTACCCCACTTGGTACAGGTTACAACGAACCTTCTAATTAAATATCATAAAGTTATTCCCGTGGCTAAATTCTTAGTAACACTGTTCTATAACAATACAAAATACACATGTCTCTATTGATCTAACTTATGAATTACGGTAAACATTACGCTTAAAACACCACTATGTGCCCTCAAATTAAGTTCCACAGTCTTATATCCACATCTAAATTGCATGCATTACTATTCTATAACATTAAAACACAAATGTGGTTAATTTCATATGCTAAGCAGGCAAAGCTGCGGAACTGTTGTGCCTAGGTTCTCCAAACACGTTTACAGACTGTATGTCCTTCTCTTTCCATAATAAACTACTAAATATTACTAGTATCTATAGAATGTTTATCCGCTGACGTCACATTTTCCGAGACTTTAGCACAACAATGCATACTAACAATTATGCGTCTTAGAGCGATCTTTAATGGATTGTTTCACTTAAATCGCGTATTTTAGTAACAAGCAAATATAACCATGAATAGCATCAACTACCACATATTAGCTTCACAGACACTTAGATATACGTGGCGGCTGTCTGCTTGCTTCTGTAAAAGACAACTACGGACAACGTTCCACACGAAGGAAATTCGATCTCTGATTCTGAACGAAAATTCAATCTTTGCATCAAAATAAAATAGCACTTTAAAGAAACCTAAATTTATCTGTATTAACTTTAATAACAGTACAAGACACAAGTGGTTTGCCTATTCGCACTAGTGATCTAACTTAAAGGTTAAGGTGCGCTTGGCGACGACAAGATTCGATCTTTGTACTAAAGTAAAATATCACTTTAAAGGAAACGAAAAATTATATTTATTACCTATGAAAATACGTATATATTTGCTATATAACGTAACTCGGTTATTGGGACTACTGATCTAATTTACAGGTTGAGATACACTTGCTGATGACTGCTTTACTTATACTGTCACACAATGGAAACAATGTGACGCTTTGATGATATAACGCATTGAACGACAGTTTTATCATCTGAATTTAATACGCATTGACATATTTAAGAAACGGTTGCTATGCTTTTTAAGCGCCACAAGATAAAAGGCTTTTCGTAGTTGAGCAAAAATTTCTAGCCAACGCAAGAGGCGAGCAAAGCGGGTCAGTACGCAACTCTTAAAATGGCCAGTGGAATGCCAACAAGGATGGACCACTGTGGCCGAGCGGTTCTAGACGCTACAGTCTGGAGCCGTGTGACCGCTACGGCCGCAGGTTCGAATTCTGCCTCGGGCATGGCTGTGTGTGATGTCCTTAGGTTAGTTAGGTTTAAGTAGTTCTAAGTTCTAGGGTAGTGATGACCTCAGAAGTTAAGTCCCATAGTGCTCAGAGCCATTTGAACCATTTGATGGACCACTACTGCTGCCTGCAACACAGCTGTAAGACTGACAAGGGGACCCTCCATACTGTAAATCACGGATTTTGATGCACTTGAAATATGTTGTAGAGGCGCCAGAGTACCTGGCTATCCGGTTTTCTAGCGACGGGCCTTGGTTTCTGAGAAAATCGATTTTCAAGTTCATTGCAAGCTTTGTATATCCGTAACATTACAAGTATTCCGAGGAAGTCACCGTAGCGCAGCGGTAAAGTTTCACGTCTACCGCGCTCAAGGTGCCGTGTTCGAATCCTGCCTGTGTACCAATTGACCGAATTATTCAATTTTATTTCAAAGAATATCAACAAACAGTGTAAGGTGTGCGAAATTATGAAGATATATTCAGTCACACCAAATAGCACACCTTATTGTCGGTCCTGCGATGTTTATTTTTACCGACAGGTGAAAATCTTCACGAAAATTATTCAGAATGCTCACGACTTTATGAAAGACAATAGAGAGATCGCCTCTAGGAAAGATTGGATAAAATTACATTCGCTAATTCTACATCAATTCAGTGCACCTAATTTTGAAAGCACGATTAGATGGTTCGCATCGAAATTAGCGGATGAAAGAGAAATCTTTTTGAAAACAAAAGAATTGTGTTTCCCGATATCTCTCATGAAGAAACGGAGCGCCTGCAAGACTGCTGCTGAACATTTCAAGATTCGAAACGTGGAGTCTGTGGTTCTGTTGGTGCGTCGTACTGTTTGTTACGTTATTTGATTTACTTGGTTTCGTTTCATCACTTATTAGATATGTAGACGTGTACGTATTATCGTTCAATGTGTCGTCGGTGCAGGACGTTTCCGTGTGAACGTGAGATTCCATCGTAACGGAATACTTACACATGAACGTGCTGCATCCGTCCCAGCGCCATATTTCCTCGATGCTGGACTGCAAGAGCAGACGTTCCCAGGTCAGCCGAGTTCAATTTCCTCCATTGTTTCATACACAAGCACCTAAAATCAAAGTTTATGAGGCCCCCATAGTCATACCGGCAACGAGTTAGCTGTCTAAATTGTAGTCATCTGTGTTGAGATATTAAATACAGTCGGTGTTATGTATGTTCTGAGGTTGGGTGCCATAATTTTGCGCAAATGGTGTTCGGTACGAAATCTTATATCGTTAGTTCAGGTTTGTGATAGATGTGTCAGTATATACATAATACAAGTAATTCATCCAGATCAGTATAAGTAACAAAATACTGATCAAACTAAACTAAATATTATAACGAACCTTCTGCAATCCTGATACACTTGTTGAAGTCCGCATTCTCTTAAGAACGCTTTGCTGATATTGTGTTCCCCACCTGTCAGTATAATCTTGATTGTGAAAAGTCAGAAAAGGTATCCAGAAGTAGTCATAAATTAATAAGACCGTGTGAATAAAACACTTTTTCTTTTCCAAATCGTCAGTATAGAAGAAATTCAAAATGATCCCCAAGACGGATTTCCACATGATACAAATTATCTACACCTCTACTCATCAGTTACGACAGCAGCCAAAGCTTCTAACAAGCTGTAAGGCACTCGTGGCTACGTACAAGAACTACGGAAAGCTTAAAGAAATACACACAAATTTTTAGATATCGCAAAAATACGTTTTCTTTCAAAAACTGGTTGGGCATCAGCAATAGTATATTAGGTGTATCTACATCGAGCACTGCCAAGATTATATTACTTCACACCGGTAATCTGTACAGGAAGGCAGCTATTAATGACGAAACAGCTGAACATTTAATAAACAATATGTCAATGCTTCTTCAATCAGTGCAATAGTTGGTTACCACGACAGAACCGCCATGAGCAACAGCAAAACAAGAACACTACTATAAACGGTTTTCGCTCGTAGTACCTGAGACAGATGCAGGTCTGACAAACACAGCAATCAGATGAAATTTTAATAGCAGTTTGGTTGATCCTGTGTGAACCAAGATAGACACCAACATAAAGAACCAAGTATGCAACTCGGTAATAAAAATTGTATTCTTGGTTGTGGACCATCATTGAAATATATCTAGATCAAGGTAAAATGAAGCTAAATAAATAAGCTATATTTTGCTCAAGGTGTTGACCTCAAAGCACACTCCAAGGGAAAAAAAAGACACACCGTGAATGAATTATCCGAAGGTGACGGAAATCGTTAGGTGTGATGTACATGTACAGATAAACAAATGATTACGATTTCAGAAAAATTTGATGATTTATTCAAGAGATACAGCTTCACAAATTCAGCAAGTCAGTAAGGCATTGGTCCACCTCCGGCCCTTACGCAAGCAGTTGTTCAGCTTGGCATTGATTGACAGAGTTGCTGGATGTCCACCTTAGGGATATCGCGTCGAATTCTGTCCAGTTGGCGCGTTAGATGGTCAAAATCCTGAGCTGGATGGAGGGCCCTACCCCTAATACTCCAAACGTCCTCAAGTGGGGAAAGGCCCGGTGATCTTGCTGGCCAACGTAGGGTTTGTCAAGCACAAAGATAAGCAGAAGAAGCTCTCGTTGTGTGCGGGCGTGCATTAACTTGCTGAAATGTAAGCCCAGGGTGGCTTGTCATGAAGAACAACAAAACAGGGTATAGAATATCGTCGACGTACCGCTGTGCTGTAAGGGTGTTGCATATAACAATCAAAGTGGTCCTGTTAAGGAGGTCTACCAGCATCCTTTTCCTTGCATAATCACTTATACAATTAATATTGAAGTCACCACATATTTCTGTATTTCCTATAAAATGAACCAAGAACCTCCTCTAGCTTTAGCAAAAATGTTGTGAAATCGGAGTCTGGGGATCTATAAATAACAACAGTAAGAAGTCTAGCTCCACTAAATTTAACCACACCTGCACAACATTCAAACACCTTTTCAGTGCAGTACTTTGAAACATCAATTGACTCAAATGGGATACCGTTTTTCACATACATGGCTACTCCCCCACACCGCAAAGAGCTCCACCTTGGTTGTGAAGGATCTTGTGTGTAATATTGAAACATTATCAAATAATGTAGTTCATGATATAAGTTCGTGGCTTGTGGAAAATAATTTGATGCTAAATCACAGTAAGACTCAGTTTCTACAGTTTCTAACCCACAATTCAACAAGAACTGACATTTTAATCAGACAGAATGGGCATGTTATAAGCGAGACGGAACAGTGCAAGTTCCTAGGCGTACGGATAGATAGTAAGCTGTTGTGGAAAGCCCTTGTTCAGGATCTTGTTCAGAAACTGAATGCCGCTTTATTTACCATTAGAACAGTATCTGAAATAAGTGACATTTCAACACGAAAAGTAGTATACTTCGCATATTTTCATACGCTTATGTCATATGGTATTATTTTTTGGGGTAATTCTTCTGATTCAAAAAGGGTATTTTTGGCTCAAAAACGGGCTGTTCGAGCTATGTATGGTGTAAGTTCGAAAACCTCTTGTCGACCCCTATTCAATAGTCTGGGAATTTTGACATTGCCCTCACAGTATGTATTTTCTTTAATGTCGTTTGTTGTTAACAATATTAGCTTATTCCCAAGAGTTAGCAGCTTTCACTCAGTTAATACTAGGCAGAAATCAAATCTGCATGTGGAATGCACTTCCTTGACTCTTGTGCAGAAAGGAGTGCAGTATTCTGCTGCATCCATTTTCAATAAGCTACCACAAGAACTCAAAAATCTTAGCAGTAGCCCAAACACTTTTAAGTCTAAACTGAAGAGTTTCCTCATGGCTCACTCCTTCTATTCTGTCGAGGAGCTGCTGGAAGAGCTAAAAAATTAAGCAAATTCCAGTGTTACATTCTTGATTTTCTTTATTTAAACTAACGACTTGTCGCCTGAATATGTTTCTCATATTTCATTTTATCTGCTTCTATAATCGTGTTATAATTTCATGTATTGACTCGTTCCATGACCATGGAGACTTCTCCTAAATGTGGTCCCACGGAACAATAGACAAATAAATAAATAAATAAATAAAATAAATAAATAAAGAAATGGTTCTACAGACCATCGCTCCTGGTTGTTGGGCTGTATGGTGGGCGACAGTGAGGTTGGTTGGTTGATTTTGGGGGAGGGGACCAAACAGTGAGGTCATCAGTCCCATCGGGTTAGGGAAGGATGGGGAAGGAAGTCGGCTGTGTCCCTTCAAAGGAATCGTCCCCGCATTTGCCTGAAGCGATTTAGTGAAATTATGGAAAACCTAAATCAGGATAGCCAGACGCGGGTTGGAACCGTCGTCTTCCCGAATGCGAGTCCAGTGTGCTAACCACTGCGCCACATCGCTCGGTAGTGAGATTGGTATCCCACCGTTGTCCAGAGCGTCTCCAGACACGCCTTCGCTAGTCATCGGGGCTAAGTTCGAAGCTGGTCTCATTACTGAAGACAATTCTACTCCAGTGAATAAGATTCCAGGCCGAAGACCTTCCTGTAGCCACCCTTTCCGCTCTGGAACGGAATTATTGTACCCCATCTCTCTGCGTCTAGTGTTTTTCGATATGAAAGTGTGAGAACGTTTTTCGAAAGGTTTTCGAATCATTTAACTGAAGTGGGACATGGTACCAGCCCAGTATCCACCTAGTCAGATACGGGAAACCGCCTAAAAGCCACATTCCGGCTGGCCGGCATGTCGGCCCTCGTGCTAACCCACCGAACGGAATCGATCTGGGGCCGGTGCGTCTCTCCGACTTCCGGAAGCGTCGTGCTAACGCTTGTGGCTATCTGGGTGGGTCTTATTGAAGCACAATAAGTTAAGTAAATCGGAAGTACTCGAGTTTGTTCGACGTCTTACACGAGTATTTTAATTTTAACACTGCAATTGACATGTTTAAAAAGAACATAGGAAAGCATCTCCTTTGCAGCTGCCAGTAGCAAAAGAAGGAACGAAGATTAAAGAAGGATCAGAACAGAAGCAAGGGTGTCCTCTTCAAGGGAACTATACGGTCGTTTCCTTTCAGAGATTTATAGAAAACAAGGAAAATACAAATCTGAATGGTCGGATGGGGATCTGAAATCCGGTTCTCCCGAATACAAGTCCGGGTAACAGTAACAAAACACCGTCATTAGTCCAGCGCTCGAATGAACTCAAGAGGAAACTAGCGGTGTTAAAAGTCGCCGGAATTCAGTATGGGTATATCTCGAGCGAAGCGGCCATTGATGACCCAAATTCCTCTGCACGAGAGTGGGTGACTGCTTTCACGTTGCGAGAAAATGACGCGTTAAGGAAACAAATAAATGTTCGCCTTCGTTTTCCACCTCAAACTAAAGATCACAAGCAGAGATGTTATTTGGTAAACTAACAGTATGAGTTTTCCTTACTAACCTCTACATATACACTGAAGCGCCAAACAAACTGGTATACGCATGCGTATTCAAATACAGAGATATGTAAACAGGTAGCGGTCGGCAACGCCTATATAAGACAAGTTTCTGGCGCAGTTGTCAGATCGGTTACCGCTGCTACAATGCCATGTTATCAAGATTTAAGTGAGTTTGAACATGGTGTTACAGTCGGCGCACGAGAATTGGAACAAAGCTCTCCGATGTAGTGATACCTTGAATATCAGGAATCCGGTAAAATATCAAATCTCTGACATCGCTGCGGCCGGAGAAAGACCCTGCAAGGACAGGATCAACGATGACTGAAGAGAATCGTTCAACGAGACAGAAGTGCAACTCTTCCCCAAATTTCTGCAGATTTCAATGCTGGGCCATCGACAAGTGTCAGCGCCCGAACCATTCAACTTGACATCATCCATACGGGGTTTCGGAGCCAGAGGCCCACCCGTGGACCCTTGATGACTGCACCACACAAAGTTTTACGCCTCGTCTGGGCCTGTCAACACTGACATTGGGCTGTTGATGACTGGAAACATGTTGACTGGTCGGACGAGTCTCGTTTCAAATTGTATCGAGTGGATGGACGTGTACGAGTATGGAGACAGCTTCATGAATCCATGGACCCTGCATGGCAACAGGGGACTGTTCAAGCTGGTGGAGGCTCCGTAATGGTGTGGGGCGTGTGCAGTTGGAGTGATATGAGATCCCTGATACTTCTAAATACGACTCTGACAGGTGACATGTACGTAAGCATCCTGTCTGATCACCTGCATCCATTCATGTCTATTGCAACGTGCTGTTCAGAAGAGATTTCCACCACCTCGTACTCTTACGGATTTATGGACAATCCTGCAGAATTCATGGTGTCAGTTCCCTCCAGCACTACTTCATACATTAGTCGAGTCCACGCCACATCATGTTGCAGCACTTCTGCGTGCTCGCGGGGGTCCTACACGATATTAGGCATTTGTACCAGTTTATTTGGCTCTTCAGTGTATAACGATTAACTAAATTAACCTTCTGCACCAGCTGACTTGACACAGAAGGGGAAAAAGTAGTGATACATTACTAAAAATGTTAACTTAGAAAGAACTAACGAACCGTTTGCAGGAAGGAAAGGCTTCAGTGCCAAGCTGCGTCTCGTGCTATTGGTTCTGATCGCGGTGAATGCTGAGCAACAACAAAACGTGCCGCAAAGGAAAGTAAAGAACTGTAGACGAAAAGCAAATGGTTATCTACCACTATGAAAGAGGAACATAATTCTCAGAAATAGCTGATATTATTGCAAGAAGCAAGGCAACTGTGCAGTCCATAATAACGCGATTTAGAGAAAGAAAGAGATTCATTAATAGCGAAAGAAGAGGTCGACCACAGAAGCTAACGCAAAGAGAGCGAAACATGCTAATAAGGACGGTAAAAAGCCCTACATTGACAGCTTGTGCACGTTTGCACATGTTAATGATCTGTTCGGGAAGGCAATCACACCAAAGGCTGTTCGCTATATTTTAAGTGTGCAGATCATGGAGCCTGGGTACTTAGAAGGAAACCATACATTATCAAGAAGAACAAGAAATTGAAACCTGAATTTGCTCGAGAGCATATGAGCCAGAACAGAAGTTTCTGGGACAAGGTGTATTCCACAAATGAAAGTAAACTTAACACATTGGTAAAAGCTTGAATAATTTTGGTGTGGAGACTGAGCTGGAGCAGGATCCCAAACACATTTAAACCGCAGTAAAACACGGTGGTGGAGGAATTATGGTGTGGGGATGTATGGCTACATCTGGTGCTGGGCAGCTCGTTTTTGTTGAAGGTAACATGGGTAGATTTCAGTATTTAAATATCCTAAAGGAAAATCAGCAAAAAAGTGTTGATAGCTTGTGTTTAGGCACAGACTACTACTTTCAACAAGACAATGACATGCAACATACAGCGGAAATTGTTCGTCTGTAGTTGTTGTACAATACTCCACGTGTTCTCAGGTTTCCAGCAGAGAGCGCAGACCTTAATCCAATCGAACATATTTGGAGTACGATTTAAAGATTGATCAGAAAACATGAAATACGAAGCAAGACTGCTTGAAACAACGTATACAACAAGAATGGCTAAATATTACCTCAGAGGCTACCAAAAACTTGGTTCATTCCGTGCCAAAGAGGTTAATAGAAATGATAAATAGAAGAGGAAGTACTGATATTGTCATTATATTTCTGTACATTGTAATTTTCTTTGTATGAATGAACACTTTCTCCCGATTGTAAGAAGCCAGCTGATACAGAATTTTTATTTACTTTGTGCAGAAGGCTAGTTTAGTTAATCCTTTTATATGTACAGATTAGGAAGGAAACCCCATGCAGTTTGTTTATCAAATAACATTTGTCGTTGTGGTTTTTAGTTCTAATAAATACAGTTATTCTACATGAACGGCGTATGAATACTTTTTTCGTGACTGTATATAAACGGAGCAGAGAAGAATTGCAGTAACAATGCGATCCGCAAATGGGGAAGTTGACTGACAGAAAGGACTGTGACAAAGGGCGGAGTGTTATGGGCCGATATCTAGGAAATGGCGGAGATGGTCGGCTATTCAAGTCCAACTGTCGTCGGTGCCAATGGAAAGTTGTTGATGCACGGTGAAACCACGAGTACGAGATAAGGTGTTGGACGTCCACATCTCATAACAGAACGCAGAGATCGGAAGAGTGGCTGGTCTGTAAAGCAGGATAGGCGACGATCTACGAGGGTTATTCGGAAAGTAAGGAACGATAGGTCGCGAAATGGAAACCACAGTGAAAATCAAAACTGTTTTATTTGCTACAGTTAGCCACAACTTCCAGATACTTATCTCCATAGTCGCCGATCCGACTTAGACGTTTGTCGTAGCGTTGTACCAACTTTTCAATACCCTCGTTATAGAAGGCAGCCGCCAGTGCTTTCCGCCAATTCTCTACGCTGGCCTAAAGGTCGTTGTCTGTGCCAAAATGTTGTCTTCATAGCCAGCGGTTCATGTGAGCAGAGATGAAACTCAGAGGGAGACAATTACGGGCTTGATTGTGGGTAATCAAACATTTCCAATTGAAAACGATGCAGGAGCATCTTTATTGACGTGCAGAATGCGGCTGAGAATTGTCTTGAAGAAGAAAACGCACGACAGTAATGTAATGTTGGGTGCATAGCTTCAGGCGAAATTTCTCACTAGGCCCTCGTACTTGGCGGGAGACACTATTGTTCTAGGTATCTTTATGTGCTCCCTGTGTGCTCATAACTAAAAAGAACGATGTAACGCGATCGACGGGAATACTAGAGACACTGCCCAACACACCTGTGCAAAACTTCATTGGATCTTCACTGTGGTTTCCATTTGGCGACTTATCGTTCCTTACTTTCCGAATAACCCTAGTATGAAGGATTTGACAACACAGTGGAAAGGTTCTGCAAGCACAGGCGTTTCTGAGCACACCATTCACTGCACGCAACTGAACATGGTGTTCTGAAGTATACGATCAATTAGGATTGCAGGAAGCACACGATCATCGAAATTGGACCGTGGATCAATGGAAATGTGTCACCTTTCTAGTTATACCAGATCGATGTTCGTATCCAAATATGCCCTTGTCCAGGCGAGGGTTTGCTCGAAACATGCACCACGCCACACACTGACACCAGCAGGGGCAATATTGTGCTATGGGCGACGGTTACCTGGGCTTGCATGAGACCTGTGGCAGTTATCGAGGGCAGAATGACAGCTGTAGACTACGTGAACATTATTAAAGGCCCATTGTATCTCTTCGTGTTGGTGGTCTTCTCTGACAGCAATGTCATCTTCCAGCAAGATAACAGCCAGTGTCACAAGACAAGAATCGTGCTACAGTGATTTGAGGCGCATGATATTGTGGCCACCAAATTCACCTTATCCGAACCTGGTGAAACACGTCTGGGATACTATCTGGCGCCAACTTCTCGACCATAAACTGTTGGCCCGTAATTTATGGAAAAATAGGCTGTGCATAGACATCTGATGCCCCATGCGTCAGCAAGCCTACCAAGAACTTGTCGAATCCAAGTCATGCACAATCGCTAGCGTATTGGTCCCAAAAGGCGAAACAACAAGCTGTTAAGCATGAGGTCACTATGTTCTGGCTCATGAGTGTACTTAGATATAGCTTTGGCAACCCCATATTCGTAGCACAAATCCATTGTCTGAGTTCTAAACCTTTGCGTCCAAATCTTCATTCAAATGTGAATCACCATATATTTATAAGCTCTCCGTTTGCTTTTTATTCAAATAAACGCTCTGTCCTAGATAAAAGGAATCAGGTATATTGGACACGTATCCAATAATGCCTGTCTCAATAATGCCTGTCTATGTATCGGTATCTGCAGAAAGCGGGCTTTTATCTCCTACTTCTTCCTTCCTTCTTTTATGTGTTCTCGAAAACTGTCGACGCTGTCGAATTTCTCTACCAACTGCAACCGCAAAAAGGAAAGAACGTTACCGCTAGGCGAGCGAGTGAGCTAATCCAAGTACGGCACTGCAGAGTCAATGATGGCGTGTTAACTTAAGTTTCCTCTCGAGACCGTCTCACGCTAACTTCTTACTGCAGCGGCTAACTGTAAATTGTGCTCGAACTGCAGCGAAGCGGGGGAGTTGGCCTCCAATTATCGCAGCGCGAGGTCGTAACTGGCCAGCACTTCCACAAACAGTCCTCCGGACTGGACGCGCTGCGCTGCTCCCAGCCGCTCCGTGTACGCGGGCCCTACTCTGCCCTTACCTACACTGCTTCACAACTTCCAAGGGATAATAATACAACGCGTTCGAGTTCCTGTTGACAGGAGAACTGCTACTAAACCAAAGCGTTCTACATCTGGAGGATATATACAGGATGTCTGTCTATTATAGGTACAAACGAAAAGGGCAAGTTGACGACAATCAAACAAGCAAATAATTCTAATAAATATAAACGGGGTGGATAAAAATATGGACACACCAAAAAAAATAACACATTACTGTGCCTAATACAGTATAGGGAAACCGTCGTCATTCAAAACAGCTTCCAGTGCTCTTGGAAGGGATAAATACGGGTACTGTATGGTTTTCAAATTATATTGACACTTCGTGACTCTGGCGGTCAGGGGACAATTCATCCTAGTGCACAAAATACCAGTCCTAGACTATGCAAACTGTGTGAACGGGGGCTCCGTCGTCTTGGAACACAACAGCACCATTGGGGAACAAACGTTGTACCATGGGATGGACCTGATAAGCCAAAATAGTCACGTAAGTAGTAGGGTACTGGCAGCATGGGTGCAATTTTGATATCAAATTGACATGCAAATTAATTTAATTGATCAATTACTCATCCCCCCTCCTGACCATGCCCAACTCCACCGCCAGGTCATGTTATCTGTTTATGTTAGCCTGCATGTGGGTCCCAGACCCCCTACCCCACCCCTCCCCCTCCCTTTCCACCTTCCCCACCTACCCTAGTGGCGGGAATTTCGAATTTTGGTGGGAATTTCTTTGTCCCAGGGCTGTGCAGACGCTCCACCCCACCACACACCAGGAATCTGGTAGGAATTTGAAACTGGCAGTGCCATTTCTGGGGCTCGAACACTGGTCCTCCTGGTCAGAAAGCACAAGTGCACCCCCAAAACACAATATACATCCACATGTGGTTGGAATAGACGAGAAATTGAAAATGGCTGTGCCCTTTCCGGGACTAGAACCAAGATCGTTCTGGATGGAAAGCCCAAGTGCACCCTCCAACATATGGAAACTGCCCAGATGCAGAGAGCAAGGTGAGGTTAGCGAACTTTATTTATTTTGATTGGGAAACGGAACCAAAGAGCGCCGGCCGGGTGGCCGAGCGGTTTTAGGCGCTACAGTCTGCAACCGCGCGACCGCTGCGGTCGCAGGTTCGAATCCTGCCTCGGGCATGGATGTGTGTGTTGTCCTTAGGTTAGTTAGGTTTAAGTAATTCTAAGTTCTAGGGGACTGATGACCTCAGATGTTAAGTCCCATAGTGCTTAGAGCCATTTTTTGATGATGCCCTAAAACTGGATTTATCCTGTTGGGAAAAAAATTTACAATACCACTTGAAACTATTGGTAGACACACATAAACTCTACCCTTCACCTATAAGCTGGCAGGAAAAAGACTGGGGTGAAAGGTACCATCTTTACTCATTTATTCTTTTTTTTTTAGCGGGAAATACATTCAACTGACGAGATGCTGGTGTTGGATAGAGAGGAGTTTAATAAGTGTATTACCTGCAAGCATACAACTGAGGACTGTATCTATCGCTGTTTGACGCCAGAGTTCGATTCAGATGCCTGCTCGACAGTCATCCTGCAGGTCAGGTAATCGAAGCTAATACACACTACCACAACTGATGGAAAAAATGCATCACTGTTCTAATTACACTTCGAAATTCTTGTGAAAAACCAGCACTCGTAATGAACAGGTCATAATGCAGCACATGTAATGGGAAAAATCGTTGTCCCAAAAGACTGCAGAGGTGACGGTAGTTGACTGTGCGTTCTCTTCGATGGGTGCTCACAAACTAACCGACTTGGAGGAAGTCTTACCCCCCTTCCACCTCTCATCCCTCCCTCCCCCTCCTCATTGTAGGTAGGGATAGAGGCATGTTCTATCTTACCACTGGTGGTCCACAAAGAGATCCTTCTGGAGGCATTGATATACTGTCTCCAATCTGTGGAAATAAGTCACAGATGACAAAAGATAAGAGGAGAATGCTTCTTGCAATTTCTCGGAAAGACTGCACCACTCCGGAACAACAACAACATTCTGGAGAACCCTCCAAATCGCTTTTTCAAACGGCCAAGACCCATCCCTTCACAGTTGCTGGCTGCACCAGGCTTCTTAACCACCTGTTATATCATCGCAACACTCTCATGTCTACTATACGGTGGGGACTGGGTGTTTGTGTTGTCCTCATCACTTCATCATCGTCATCGTTCGTAACAGTGGTTAGACTGGACTGTACAAAAATTGGGCTGTGTTAAAATTGAGACTTTGTACGGGTGCTGATGACCCCGCAGTTGAGCGCCCCACAAACCAAACATCATCATCAACTACTATACAGCAATAAAAGGCTCTACCCTCCCCGACATGCACGCATCTGTAGAGATCTTGTGCTTTTGGATGGGTGTTGCGGGTAAGATTGGTGTTGCAAGGACAATGTGGGAGGGATCTGAGAATCTCCAACTTTATCTGACGAATGAGTTCATACTCTGTGACACCTATCCACACAAGGAAAGATGGCCAGTCGTAATCGTAATCGATAATTCCGCACTATATCGATGCGTTGGGAATATGTAGATAACCTAATTGAATTGGTATAGGACGCTGTATGGTATACTTTAGTGTATATGGCCGAATGGATGTATTGCACTGCCATCTAGTTGCATTCGCAATCCAGTGTATGGTACTGGCAAAGTAGCTGAGGGGTGATTTAGCGATGATGTAGAAAAAATGTTCAAATGTGTGTGAAATCTTATTGGACTTAACTGCTAAGGTTATTAGTCCCTAAGCTTACACACTACTTAACCTAAATTATCCTAAGGACAAACACACACACCCATGCCCGAGGGACGAATAGAACCTCCGCCGGGACCAGCCACGATGATGCAGAAATTGGGAAGCATTCCGCTGTGTCATTGGCTGGCATTGAAATTAAAGAACCACTAGCAAAATTGCTAAAATTGTTCGCGCTTTCAACTGTGGCGTGTATTACAGTACATAACTCCATATCTACAGTGGCTTTCCCATCCTGTCCGTCCAATGGTACGCTGTTGATTACCACATAATGATTGACTGATACCACTTGGTTGAGATGAGGGAGCCTTGGCGGAACAGTAGATATCTGCTACTTGTCACTGTGGAGCATGGGATTAAATGCAGAGGTCATCATCTTCAGACAGTTGTTTGGAAGCGTTCCTCAATGCTGTGGACATGTCCTATTTCCGTACGCTGCGATGCTCTCCACATGTTTTCATTTATTTTTTTCAGCAATAAGAAACAGCACCTCTTTTTATTTCCACTACATTGCGCATGTTGTGGATGGCACCTTCGGGCGATGGTTAACACCGGAACAGTAACCATGTACGTGACGGCAAAAAGAGGAAACAATGCTCTTCGAAACTGAAGACCCCGTCACTGTGGAAGATGAGATTAACTGTATAGGTCATCACCTTCGGATAGCTGTTGGAAACGTTCTAAAATGCCACAGTCTGTTCCAGTTTCCATATGTTGTGATGTCTTCCACATTTTTGTCAATGAGAAACATCGCCTCTGTATTTTATTTCTACCGACCTATGTGTTGTGGGAGCTGCATAGTTTACACCATGCGATGGTCAACTTCCTGTGAGAGCCAAAGGATCAAAACGTGTTAACATCGCATTAGCACGTGACACAGACCTCAACGCCATGGTAGAAAAACAAAGAGTATGGCAGTCTACAAAACTGTATTCGTACCCTGCTTGGTTGTGTTACAGCCGAAAAAACAATGTATTAAACTGCTTATGAAGGACCAATACGGGAAGCCCCACTTGTGATTGATAGTCTACTGGATATGGTCCTCCTCCAGTACAGATGACAAAACTTTATGCACTGGCCATGTGCTCTAGTGGGGTGATACGTGTATATGTAGTATGCTCGATGTCAACACGCGGATGGTATTTCTTTTTTCGATATATTGGAAGAGAGAGACATGGTAAAATCTTGTAGGAGGTTCTATTATAAGGGGAGGTAAAACCGGTTAAAGTTTGGATGCAGACAGTCCTCTCAAAACTACAACGATTTTGCTCATAAAACTAATAGAAATCGGATGTATCTATTCTCGTGGAATCATGACTGTTTTTATTATTATCGTCACGATTGCATGATTAAAAAATAGCTGTTACCTCAAGTCCTGTGTTACTTCATACTTCATAACCTGTAATTATAAAGTAGACACCACTTGAATTATACCGAGCGAGGTGGCGCAGTGGTTAGACACTGGACTCGCATTCGGGAGGACGACGGTTCAATCCCGCGTCCGGCCATCCTGATTTAGGTTTTCCGTGATTTCACTCCAGGCAAATGCTGGGATGGTTCCTCTGAAAGGGCACGGCCGACTTCCTTCCCCATCCTTCCCTAATCCGATGAGACCGATGACCTCGCTGTCTGGTCTCCTTCCCCAAAACAACCCAACCATTTGAATTATAGCTCGCTGTGGACCTAGAAATTATAGTGTTTTTTTCCCCCACTTGAGAGTAGACTGCGTGAAACACGACAGAACTAGAACACAAGAATCTACTGTATAATAGAAAGTTTACTGACATGTCGGTAGAGGGGAGCTATGGAGCAAAAATATCGGATGTAAGCATGCAGGTGGTAACTGGTTTCGATCTAATGGAAGAGAGAGAGAGAGAGAGAGAGCGAGAGGCGTGGTAAATTATAGCATGTTGTCGAATCTAAAATTATTTTTTTTTTCCAACATGTCAGCCACTAGCGTGAAAGACTGCATTCTCTAATGGTATTTCCCATGTCTGAAATATTTGTGACACACACATGCATGACAATTTATTTACCGACACCGATTAGAATGCGAGAGACGCTCTCAGGTCGTGTAATTTGTCCATCAATTTGAAAGAAATTTTTAACAGAGATTCTTTTCAGAGTTTAAATTCTTGCTTTTTCTTTACTCCGATGACTGTTTCGAAATAACGATGACATTCTGCGATAATGAGTAGCTTTCACAGCAAAATAGTGGAATTTTTTTCCTGGTTTTACATAGGATAGGCGTGTATAGGCCTCCGATCATTTGTAATCAGATGTGGTGCACTTCATTGGATGCAACAAAGTAATGAGATGCGAATTGTATCCTGCAGTCGAATGTAAAAGCTATACCGATTATGCTCATGAAACTAAGTTGTGTTCTCCTTTTTAATAGATGCTCGATTATAAGAGATGCATTGACGTTAAATACAATTTTTCTCCATCACCGTTTGAAAAAGCGATTTGGAGCGTTCTCCACAATTTTGTTGTTGTTCCAGAGGGGTGCAGTCTTTCCGAGAAATATGTTTAACAGATTTCAAGAAGCATTCTCTTCTTGTCTTTTGTATATCTGTGACTGATTCCCACAGACTGGGGACAGTATATCAATGCACCAGAAGGCTCTCCTTGTGGACCACCAGCGGCAAGATACAGTAGAACAGGCCTCTATCCCTACTTACACTGAGGAGAGGGAGGGAGGGAGAAAGGGATGAGGTGTGGAAGGGGGGGTAAGACTGCCTCCGTCCAGGAGGACCAGTGTTCAGATCCTGGAAAGGTCACAGCCATTTTTAATGTCCAACCGATTGCCTGGTGGGGGGCGGGGTGGGGCGTCAGCGCAGCCCTGGGACAAAGAAGTTCCCACCAAAATTCGACATTCCTACCAAAATTCGAAATTCCCACCAATAGGGTAGGTGGGGAGGGGGAGAGGGAGGGGTGGGGTGAGGTCTGGGACCCATGTGCAGACTGACGAAAATAGATGACGTCATCCAGATCTGGGTGTGGCTGTGGTCAGGGGGTAATTAATTAATCAACTTAATTAATTTGCATATCAATTTGATATCAAAATTGCACCCGAACTGCAAGTACCCTACTACTCACGTAACCATTGATAGTAATGTTACACTGCAGAGTAACCATGGGGCTAATGGAATATCTCAATATGGCTGCCCAATTCATCAGCGGATCCCGTGTCTCACTCTTTGGACTTAATCTCGACCAGAAGTTGGAAACGGTGTGAAACAAGATTCATCCGATAAAATGTCATACTTTCGTTGCTCCATAGTCCACATTTTATGGCTTGCACACCATGTTTTCCTGTTATGAGCATTTGCATCACTGATGAGTGGGTATGGAATTCCAGCTTGCCCTGTAATTCCCAGCTTATGGAGGTCCCTGCGTGTTGTTTTGGTGCTGACAGGGTTCGCGAGTGCGACATTCGGTTCTGCAAATGACTTTTGGAACTGTTGTCCTCTTTATTTTTCGTCATAACCCTCTTAAATGACCGTCCGTCAAGACCAATCGAAACACACTTCTGTCTGCGTTGCGACTTAG
Organism: Schistocerca piceifrons; assembly: GCF_021461385.2. Classification (NCBI taxonomy): domain Eukaryota; kingdom Metazoa; phylum Arthropoda; class Insecta; order Orthoptera; family Acrididae; genus Schistocerca; species Schistocerca piceifrons. Next base: position 278,148,358 of record NC_060149.1, read on the forward strand.
CGGACGACATTTTCCGCTTTTCCTGCATGCGGTATATACTTAGACATTGTGCCTCTTGGAACACCAAACACTTCGGCTACCTTGGTTATGGCTTCCGTAACCCACCATACGAACACCAACAATTTGCCCACGTACGAATACAGTGTGCTCCCACATAATACACTCACAACTACGCAGAACACTGCTCTGACCACGACTGACACTTGTTAGATATTGAGGGCATTGGATAGGTGGCGTCCATTGTAAAACACAGCAGTGCAACCTGCAGGCTTGACTAGCATCTGCATTTATATTCAGCCATGATTTTCTCTCGGTGTTTCCGTATATTTGCCCACTCCCTGTAGGTCCGAAAACCAGTGGTTTCCGCTGGCCGTGGTGGCCGAGCGGTTCTAGGCGCTCAGTCCGGAACCGCGCGACTGCTACGGTCGCAGGTTCGAATCTTGCCTCGGGCATGGATGTGTGTGATGTCCTTAGGTTAGTTAGGTTTAAGTAGTTCTAAGTTCTAGGGGACTGATGACCACAGCTGTTAAGTCCCATAGTGCTCAGAGCCATTTGAACCATTTGAACCATTGGTTTCCCCAATACGGCATACTACGACTCAACACATGAACACTCTATAACAGAGTCCCCGAGGATCCAAAATGCAGATATATACTTGAGGACAAACACATTACAGCAAGTGATCCACATGACCACTGTTCGTATGAAGGAAGGCTTCAGTACGTCTCCTCATCGAAGCATGTGCACGTTCAGAACTCTCAGGAGTGTTCCCAATGCACTGACAATCAGCCACTAATGCATTCCTGTAGTTCGTCGACCGTATGAACAGGACTGGAGTACACCAAAACTTTTTAATATCCCCAAACAAACAAAGCCACTGAGTTCAATTGTGGTGACCTGAGAGATCATGGCATTGGCGAGCCATGGCCGATACAATTGTTATCGTATCGCTGTTTACTAGTGCTTAGGTTCCTGGAACGATGATGCAGTCAAAGGATGACAGTTTTTCATCTTGTAATTTACTGTTCAGTAGCGATGTTCCGGAATAAATGCGAGCATTGACACTATCAATGTTGTAACTTAGGCTTGACCTCTCTTGTGCATATAATGTATCGGGGAACTATATGTTTCCGGACCTATGTTTAGAGGATTATTTGCTTGTTTCATTGTCCTCTTCTCACTCCTTTCGTTTTTGCCTATAACAAAGCCGGCCGGTGTGGTCGAGCGGTTCCAGGCGCTACAATCTGGAACCGGGCGACCGCTACGGTCGGAGGTTCGAATCCTGCCTCGGGCATGGATGTATGTGATGTCCTTAGGTTAGTTAGGTTTAAGTAGTTCTAAGTTCTAGGGGACTGATGACATCAGAAGTGAAGTCCCGTAGTGCTTAGAGCCATTTGAACCATTTAGCCTATAACAAACACACTGTATACACCGTAACTCAAGAATTCCCCATAACAAAATAACGAAAACATCACCCTCCGAACAGCAGAGTGCTATGACCAGGTTGTCATTACGCCATGATTGACAATAGATCAATATGTACTGTGTGGATCACTGACGCTAAATCACGACCTGCGATTCTTAGGTGCATTTGACGAGGCTGTACCCAAACTCCATACATACTATCATGTACTTTCTTGCTATGTTTTCGTATGTTTCCGCAAGATACGTGTGTATCGAATCTGGGACCTAGAAACGACGGAGAGGCTTCGTCCCGCCCTAGCCCTCAGTGGTTCCCAACACAGGGTTTCTGTGCTTGGCCCCCAGTGGTTTCCCTCCACCCACTTCCCCCGGAACGTCTCATACCAGACGAGTGTAACCCCAAATGTTTACGTGGTAGAGTAATTATTGTGTACGCGTACGTGGAGACAGTGTTCGCGCAGCAACCGCCGACATAATGTAACTGAGGCGGAATAAGGGGAACCAACGCGCATTCGCCGAGGCAGATGGAAAACCGCCTTAAAAACCATCCCCAGGCCGGCCGGCACTCCGGACCTCGACACTAGTCTGCCGGGCAGATTCGTGCAGGGGACCGGCATGCCTTCCCGCGTTAGACCGCGCGGCTAGCTGGGCGGGCTTCCGCAAGGTAATAATTAACTGACGAACTCTTTTTACACTACGGCGCTCTTCCAATAGATACACGGTATCTCAAGCTGACGGAGTGGATTGAGGGAACGCTAATAAAGATATATTTCTGAAATTTGGCCGAATTACTCCTCGAGAATGTCCGCAAGAAGTAATAAACTACTTTTTATTTCAATTTGTTCCTTAGTTATTTGCAAAAAACGTGACCAAAACACACGACAGAACTACATCTTTGTTTCAGACGTTCACCATTTTATTATTTTTCCAAATTTCAGGAAGCTGCGCTATTACTCTGTGCACAATATCGTATAGCTTAAGAAAACTGCTTGTGTCTTGATTTTAGATAAGATCTGCAGACTGCACGACTTCGGAAATGGACATACCTCAATACCATTTCACTGTGGCTATATACAGTGAAGTTCAAGCGTTGATCAAGACGCATGACAGACCGTGACTCTATCCAAAAAATGGTTCAAATGGCTCTGAGCTGTACGGGACTTAACTGCTGTGGTCATCAGTCCCCTAGAACTTAAAACTACTGAAACTTAACTAACCTAAGGACATCACACACATCCATGCCCGAGGCAGGATTCGAACCTGCGACCGCAGCGGTTGCTCGGTTCCAGACTGTAGCGCCTAGAACCGCTCGGCCTCACTCTATCCGGAGCCTAATTACAGCGTTTTTTGGATTATGAAACTAAATAGTTCACGATTATGTGATAACTTGAATGCGAAACTCTACGAAATTGTTTGCGTCTTTCCGTATGCAGGCAGTTTGTACCAGATAAAAATTATATTACGTCTTCAGCGTCCCAAAAATAATGAAATAGTGCCGAAAATTTGTTTTGTTTGTGACCTACGTTGTTGAGAAATGTGAAACATAAAGCCAAGTCGTATGCAGTGTGAGTGCGCTGCCACTTAAATGCGGCGCGTTCGCAGATTTCCCCTCTCTCAGACAACGTGGCGTGGCGGTGGGAGAAATGTGAAGCGAATCTGAGCGCTTTGGCACTCGTGTCACGGCACGGCCCGCGAACCGAAATCTTGGTTGCCCGTGCTTAAGCTGTAGGAAGTGCTCTCAGCGAAAACCACGCCGTACAGTTGTAATTGCACCAGCTGAAACAGAGAACGCTAAACAGCTTTAATTGCTGTGCTATCGCCATCTCAACATTGGGTAACGTGCGAGCGAGGAACAAGCTATCTGTGCCATGGGGAACACTATCGGCAACCACATGAACCGGCAGCTTTCAAATAGTGCCATGGTAAATTTCTAGTTTCGGTGCATAAATTAAATTTACCTACAGTTTCTAACTTCATCCATGTGACATCGAATTAATCTTTCTGAAACCACCTTGTTGTGTGATAAGACCGCTGCCGTTTATTATTTACACATAAATGACTGTCAGGGAACTTCACACGGAATTCCGTCTCCTCTCGTCTTAGCAGAGGTACTTATAATCAGCTTTCTCAGTTACTTGGTTTCTATTCTCATATGTATTCCACATGGTCCATGTTTCGCACCAACAGTTCAGATACAATAAGTGTGCAGATTTCCCGCTACACTTTAGCACTACGTTCTTATTCCTTTTATAGCAATGAAGACTTTGTAAGTTCTCGAGAAAAAATCACTCCACAACAGTTCACCACTTTCCTTCCACTGCGTCATCTGTGACATCGACCTTGTAAAACGGTTTACACAAGATGTCTGTATGGTGCCGAAAGTGGCAGTTTACTCTACACCATAAAAATGTGAGGTTCTCCACATGAGTACTAAAAAATTCCGTTAATTTCAGTTACACGATAAATCATACAAATTTTAAGATTGGCAATTCAACTAAACATTTACGGATTACGATTACCAACAATTTAAATTGAAACCTTAACTTAGAAAATGTTGTGGTGAAGCCGAACCAAAGACTGCTTTTCATTCACAGAACTCTTTGAAGATGCAACAAATTTACGAAAGATAAAGCCTATACTACGCTTGTCCGTCCTCAGTATTGCTGTGTGGTATGGGATCATTACCATGTAGGACAGATGGAGGACATGGAAAAAGTTGAAAGAAGAGCAGTTCTAAATTATCTTGAAATGGAGGAGAGAGTGTCACAGATACGACACCCAAAGCATGGCAACCATTCGAATGAAGTCATTTTTCGTCGAGGCGAGATGTTATCGCGAACTTTGAATCACCACCCTTCTCCTGCGAGCACGAAAATACCTTGCTGACACACACATGCGTAGGGAGATTCAATATCTCCTGTGTTCTCCAAGGATTTCTTGTCTTTTTACTTACTTGATCCTCTGCTGTCTTTACTATTTCATATCTTAAAGTTACCCATTTGTCTTGTACTGTATTCCTTTCCCGTATTCTGGTCAATCGTTGCCTAATGCTCCCTCTGAAATTATCAATAAACTGCGGTTCTCTCGACTTATCCAGGTCCCATCTCCTTAATTTCCCAACTTCTTGCAGATTTTTTACTTTTATTATACAGTTCATGACCAATAAATTGCGGTCAGGACCCACACCAGCTCCTGGAAATGTCTTACAGTTTAAAATCTGGTTCAGAAATAGCTGTCTACCTATCATATGGAAATAAAATGAGCGTGTGGCGTCATTGGGTGGGAGATCCCTTGCGGAGTAGGTCCGGCCGCCTTGGTGCAAGTTTTATTACATCCAACACCACATTGGGCGACCTGCGCGCCGGATGGGGATGAAGTGATGATGAAGACAGGACAACACCCAGTCCCTGTGCGGAGAAAATCCTCTACCCAGGCGGGAATTGAACCCGGGCCCGTAGGACGGTAATCCGCCACGCTGACCACTCAGCTATCGGGGCGGACACCTATTATGTAATCAGTCCGAAAACCTCAAGTGTCTCCAGGTCTGTTCTACGTATACAACATTCTTTCATGATTCTTAAACCAACTGTTAGCAATGATTACATTCTACCCTGTGAAAAATTCTACTAGGCTGCTTCTTCTTTTATTCCTTTCCCCCAGTCCATATTCACCTACTATTTTTCCATCTATTACTTTTCTACTATCGAATTCCAGTCGCAAATCACAATTAAATTTTCGTCTCCCTTAACAATCTGAATAACTTCTTTTTCTCATCATACATTTCTTCAAACTCTTTACCACCTGCGGAGCTAGTTGGCATATAGATTTGTACTACTATGGTGAGTGTTCGCTTTGTGTCTACAATAATGCTTTCACTATGCTGTTCATAGTAGCTTACATACGGTCTTATTTTCTTATTCATTATTGCCGGTCGGAGTGGCCGAGCGGTTCTAGGAGCTACAGTATGGAACCGCGAAACTGCTACGGTCGCAGGTTCGAATCCTGCCTCGGGCATGGATGTATGTGATGTCCTTAGGTTAGTTAGGTTTAAGCAGTTCTAAGTTCTAGGGGACTGATGACCTCAGAAGGTAAGTCCCATAGTGCTCAGAGCCATTTGAACCATTTTTTATTCATTATTAAACGTAAGAACTGCATTACCCCTATTTACTTTTGTATTTATAACCCCGTATTCAGCCGACCAGAAGTACCGTTACTTCTGCCACCGTTATCTAATTTCAACCTGTCCATTTCTGTTTTTCAATTTTCTAACCTACCGGCGAGATTAAGGGATCTGACATTCCACTCTCCGATCCTTATTACGCCAGTTTTCTTTTCCCTGATGACGGCATCCTCCTTTCAGTCCCCGCCCGGAGTCCGAATGGGGGACTATTTTACCTCCGGAATATTGCACCCAAGAGGATGCCATTATCATTTAACCATACACTAGAGCTGCACCCCCTGGGGAAAAATTAGGGCTGTAGTTTCCCCTTGCTTTCAGCTGTTTGCAGCACCAGCACAGCAAGGCCGTTTTGGTTGACGTTACAAGGCCAGATCAGTCAATCATCCAGACATTTGCCTTTGCAACTATTAAAAAGGCTGTTGCCCCTCTTCGGGAGTCACACGTTCGTCTGACCTCTCAAAAGATATCCCTGTGTCGTGATTTCACCTACGGTACGGCTATCTGTGAGGTGTTCATTTATTTATTCTTCACAGTTACAGCCTTTTATCTGAGAAGTTATAATAGGAAATACAATTGAGTTTTTCATCGACAATATTAATCATTTACTCCAGATAATTAAAATGCTGGTACTACAACTACTTTCTACCTCTTCAATAAAACCTCTAACCAATTACTGAGCTACAAGTAGTAGGATTAGTGCTACAGAATGTGTCATTATTTTATTCATTTGTTATGGTGTATTTAAACTATAGGTGGTTGTTTCTGCTACTGGATCCGCCCTCATATTACGCAAGTCAACAACTACTGTTTTCTGGATTCCTTGGCCGTAGGTCAGCACGTTAGCAGCGTTTCCACTATAACAAGCGTTTCCACGATTCAGTATTTCGTTTTAGAATTGACACTTCCTCGATCACTTGCACCGACGTAATGCAAATTCTTCAGAAACCATTTCATTGTGTCGTCGCCGACCTCAATTGTCTGCTCTCCATCTGTAGAGTACGTTTTCTAGCCGGGATGGCAGCATGCTGACATGTGGTTGAATACCTCGTGAAGTCTTCCTTGACATTCCTAGATGCTGCGGCTGCAGTTCGTCCAAGATGCACCAGCTTGAATCGCTCCTCAGTGCTGCTTTAGGATCCAACATCCTTAATGCCTGACGGCCGCTATCCTCTGCGTCTTTCAGAGCTCACAGTCCCACAGTGTTTGTTCTGGAGTGCCCACACTGTCGCAGGTGCAGCTATTATTCATGTATCTTTTGATTTTGCATAGGTTCATAGATACAGGCCATGACTGGTCAGGTAATGTATCAGTCCACTCTTTTTTATTCCTTCCGTGATGTTAGGGACTAAATTCGTATGTTCTCCTCCTGTACCCTAAGTGTCCTTTTCATTTTGCCACAGTTGTAATATGCGATCTTACATTAACTATTTCGTATTGGCATTTGTTCCTGGTATCCTTGGTACTTTCACTTGTTTGTCTTTCTTTAACCCGTAATGGGCTCTCCTTTTCATGATTTCCAATATCAAAAGGGCATATTCTTAGAATTACTAGCAGTACGTCATGCGGGGTAGTGCAATAGGCACCCGTTAACCCCAGAAGCACTTTCGTTCAACTCTTCTCACTTTTGAGGCAAGCTGCGATCTATTAGCCAAAACACTTGTAGCATATCCTACAATTCATACTAATATAGATAGCTGTTATACTCTGATTGTTTTCAAGGGAAGCGGAAATTACCTATTTGCCATGGTTATAATTTTGTTCACAACGTTTGTATCTTTTCTGCCAGCTTATTCTATATGATATGCAGAGTTACAACGTTCGCCCAGAAATACTCTTAGATATCTCGTTACTGCACTTCTTATCGTTACATCGTTTAAATTTATTTTAGGATTTCGTTCTAGGTTCCCTTTCAGCAGGAGGCAAGTAGTTTTGCAAGGTAAAAATAACATATTTGTCACATCGAACCCACTCTTCAAGTTCATGGAACGGTGCATTACATCTGTCTTCTACATTACGCAAGAAAGTATCACTTTCTCAAAACTCCGCAGTTGTCTCCCTTTGCAACGCATAAGTTTGAAATTTGGTTCATAGCATTCCTTTGTAATCGTCCAAAAGTGTGGCATCCTCCGACACATCCGAGAAAAAGGCCACAGTTCAGAATTTCATGTGAGGTGGAATGTGTGTTAATGTCACACTGGCACCAAATTTCACCTCAATTCTACCTAACGCTATCGTGTCGCACGATGTGAAGGTCGTCACTCCCCACCGCTTACGCACATTTTACCCATGCTTTTGACACCTCTGCGATGGAATCAGAACCGCGACACCCGGCGTTGAAATCAAGCTCTTTTCTCATGGGTCGCTGAGGAAATGATTTCAGACACGCCGCCGCTCGGAATGGAGAAAGCGGAAAGTAGGTGGCATAATTGGCGTCATTGAAACCACCACTTCCCTTGGGGCACTGATTCCCACACATTCCGCCATCGAGAACGCCAGTTCGAGGAGCGATGAGCAACAGGAGTACGTTGTTGACAACATTCGACACTGCTGACATCCCCCAGACGGTTCAACTCTACTCTAAGGACATCGTGGGCTTAGAGACGCATTAGGTGGGGTGTCATGCCTTGCGCTACAGCAGCCGCGTCTCACCGCTCAGCTGAATCGGTGTCGAGGTCTCCGACAGCTGCGTATTTAATGCACTCAACAAAGGAACGTGGGTGGCACCGAGGGACTTGTCACACTGGAAAGTGTTTGAGGGATCGATTTATGTAAGTACATGTCAATGTAGCACCCTTCCGTACTCATGCCACAGGAGGGCACGAAACAGGAGGGCTGGAAAAGCGTAAACACCCTTTGCGGAGTCGGATCACGTTCAGATTTCCTCTAATGATTTTGAATGGTCCCTAGTAGTTCCATCCTGTATACCAGAGGAAAGCTGCGGTCACACAAAATGTCAGCGGTGTCGACTGACATCAAGAACTTCGTCCTGTTGTTCGTCGCACTGCGAACCGTCGTTTTTGACCGAGAAATGTGTGTGAATCAAAGTGCCAAGGGCAGGGGTAGTTTCGTGTTACCAATCCGCTTGCGTTACCGCTGTCATGTAACTTCCGCTATGTGCTCCAATACTACATTCCAAATCTATGGACCACACACTGTTTCGTGCGACAGACTTTTGTTATGGTATTCGTTATTTCCTTTCCTGTGCAAACCGCTGTAATATTTCTCAGGGAGTTGTACTGGGCCTCTGGACGTTACAATTCCCTAAGGCGACCGTAGACAGACGACCACCAAATGTTGTCGAAAGTGCCATCAGTAGCTCATCATTGTTAGAGCGTACATTGAAAGAGTACCTGTAGCCGGCGAGATCACCTTATTAATTGCGCCTGCAGCTGACTTGCCTTTTCTAAACCCATACTGGTGAGGGCTCATCAAATGTAGCTGTCTACGATCTTGTAATCACTTGCATAATAGCTTTAAAAATACCTTACTGAGAACCTTGAGAAGATAAACTGGTCTGCAGGATTTAGGTATCACAGGACCTTATCTTGCCCTTTACTAACAATCATTGTTTCAGCATTCTTTCAAAGTGCAGGGACCCTTCTTCGCAAGAGACACTCACCATACAGTTCACGGTAAGATAGACAACCAAACTTACATCATTTGCTCCAAGTTCGAAATAAGTAAGCTGGGTTGCCTATCTTAAGATACACGGAATATTTACCAGACCAGTTTTCTTTTGCACCCCCTGCACATCTCGTGTGATGACTATGGGGGGCTGAGGAGAGAAATTTGGGTATATACGGAGGGGTGTCAACAGTCTTTCATTCTGTCTACCATCCACGTCGAATAGGTTGATTCTATTACACCAGGTACCCTCTGCCACGCACTGCATGGTCCCGCCTCCGGCACTCTTACAGCACAGCGGTACATCGACGGTATTCTACGGCTTGTTTGTTGCCATTCGTGTCAAGTCATTCTGGGCTTACACTTCAGCAAGATAAAACCCTACCTTGGTCAGCAAGATCTCCGGATTTCTCCGGAATTGAGAACGCTTGGAGCATTATGGGCAGAGCCCTCCAACCATCTAGGGATTTTGACTATCTAACGCACCAATCGGCCAGAAATTGGCACGATATCCCTAGGAAGATATCTAACAACTCCGTCAATGAATGACAAGCCGAATAACTGTTTCCGCAAGGACCAGAGGTGGACTATCTCTTTATTGGCTTGCTCAGTTGATGAAGTTCTTTCTCTTGAATAAATCATCCAACTTTTCTGAAATTGTAATCATTTGTGTGTCTGCATGTGTACATCACATCTATCGATTTCCGTCTCGTTCGGATAATTCTTTCACGGTGCGTCGTTTTTATTTTGTCTTAGAATGGAATATAACGCCTCTTCCACTGATTTGCAGAGCGCAGAGGTAGATGCAAAGGCACATACATGTGAAATCTGGTGTAGTGGGTTGGGGTTGTTTGGGGGAGGAGACCAGACAGCGAGCCGGCCAGGGTGGCCGAGCGGTTCTAGGCGCTGCAGTCTGGAACCGCGCAACCGCTACGTTCGCAGGTTCGAATCCTGCCTCGGGCATGGATGTATTTGATGTCCTTAGGTTAGTTAGGTTTAAATAGTTCTAAGTTCTAGGGGACTGATGACCTCAGAAGTTAAGTACCATAGTGCTCAGAGCCATTTGAACCTTTTTTTTAACCAGACAGCGAGGTCATCGGTCTCATCGGATTACGGAAGGAAGATGGCGTGCCCTTTCAAAGAAACCATCCCGGTATTTGCCTGGAGGGATTTAGGGAAATCACGGAAAACCTAAATCAGGATGGCCAGACGCGGGATTGAACCGTCGTCCTCCCGAATGCGAGTTCAGTGTTGTAGTGTAGTGTGTAATGGCTGTGTTTCTCAGGGAGAATTAGAGAGAAGAGCGTGTGTGTGTGTGTGTGTGTGTGTGTGTGTGTGTGTGTGTGTGTGTGTATGTGTGTGTGTGTGGGTGTGGGTGGGGGTGTGTGTTTGGGTGTACGTGTGTCTGTGAGAGAGATAGATAGATAGATAGAGAGAGAGAGAGAGAGAGAGAGTGGAATGCAGTATAGGTTGTTATGTGGTAGTTTCCCCCCAGATTGTCGCACAACGTATTTTATAATGCAACTAGCTGAATACCTTCAGTTACATATGTATGTATTTACTCCAATTCTGTTAACCCATCTGTTTCTTCCTCATCTCTTTGTCAATCGCCTGTGCCCTCCTCTCTGTCTATCTCCTTCTCCCCTTATTTCTGCCCACCTCCTTCACCCCCCATCTGCTGTCTATCTTCTCCTACGCATTCTGTGTCCATCTGCTGCTTCTCCTCTCTCTGCCCATCTGCTCCTCCTCCCTCTGTCCATCTGTTCCTTCCCCTCTGTCTATCTTCTCGTCCCCCCTCTGAGTCTGTATCTCATGTCCCTCTATCTCCTCCCCACTCCATTTTCCCCTACTCCCCCATCCTCTGTCCAGCTCCTCCTCCTCCTATCTCTCTCCCTCTCTGTCTATTTCCTGTTTCCTTCCTTTATTTCATTCTCCCCATCTCTCTGTCCATCTCATCGTCCATCCTGTCTCTGTCCATATACTCGTTCCACCTCTCTCTGTCCATCATCTCCTCATTCCTTCCTTATTCATCGCCTCTTCCTCTTCTCTCTGACCATTTCCTCCTGCCCCCCCCCCACTCTGTCCATATCCTCCTCCCCTCTATCTGTGTCCATATCATTCTTCCTCCTCCCTGTCTGTCCATTTCTTTCTCCTACCCTACCTCTCCATGTTATCACACCCACCCCAACACAAGGCTGCTGGTTCTTACCTCCACAGTACTTCTTCCAAGGTAGTAAGTCACAGGTGCATCAAGCTTGGTTGGAATCGATACAGAGGTATAGGAGGAGCTTTTTATCCATGGCCTTGCCAGAGTATGTACACCTCACATATATTTCATGTCATTTTAACAAATGTCAGACATATTTCACCTGTATCTGTAGCTAATTTGGTCCTGTAGTTTCGTTTTCACGCAGTTCAATCTCTGTGTCGTTGTGGTGTGTGTACTGTAAGACCTTCGGTACACACACCATCAGATTATTTGACTTGTCACTCTAATGAAGTAGGCGAGTGCCAGCAATATGTCTCGTGGTCTTATCGTGGCGTGTTTATCTTCTGCAGTTCGGTCAGACGATAGAAATGCCACTTGCACGCTTAGAGTAGCAGATTGACGGTGGCCAACTTTAAACAGAACTTGATTAATTTTCACACACATTTATTAAAATAATAAAAAGCATATACATTACGTAACTTGATTCTGGATGCTGTTTACAATTGACAATCTGAAGTTCCTTTGGTCTTGCTACGTTAATCTTATTCTCACATATCTCTGATACTTGACAAAGTGTCTATACATTTCTCTTCATGGCTATGTACAGGAATATGATAATCTTATTAGGTGCAGACTGAAACTTGACTATAGACTGGTACAGACTGGTGCAGACAAATGCAGACTGCCTAATCGGAGGTCTGTACACTCGTTATACTACCTTGCGCGTTCAGGTATCACTGCACGAGTGTGATTAGCGAGGAGAAAAGGTTCTACGTTAGCAGCAATCTCATTGGCTGCGTTACATATTAATACGCGGATCGGCAGACGCAGAATTTGGTCCATCTCTAAGGCAGTGCCATCTCGTAGTGTGGAGACGGACGTGTGCTGCGCCTGCACTGTTGTGCTTAGCGGGGCGCGCTCTAGTGGGAAAGTTGTGTACGCGCTGACTTCGCAGAACTATGTACACAACAGTCGTCATACCTCCTGAATTATGGGTCGTACAATGACATAATTCGCAGGTACATCCGATTGCATAAGTGGATACTGTTTGCGAAATGTGTTGTGAATAGAGGTAATAGTAAAGAAATAATAAATTAAAGTGTCTCGCATAATGCGGCAATTTTTCTCGCATTGCAGTGTGCATGATGTGATATCTTCTGAGCTATGTGTCACACAATGATATATTTTTGTAGGTACATTCTGCTATATATGTGGATACTGTCTGAAAACTTTGTTGCATATAGAATTAGTAGCAGAGAAATAATAAATTTAAACATCCTGCTTGATCCGACCGTTCTTTACGAACATCATGTTTATGATATCATATTTCCTGGACTATTTGCCGTACAATGAACTAAATTTCTAGGTACATTTAACAATATAGGCGGATAATGTCCGGAGAATGCGTCCAGAATAATGTTCTTAGTAAAACAGTAATAAATTAAAACGTCATGCATGATGCGACAGTTTTTCACACTTCTCAGCGTTTACGACGTCATATTAGCTAAACTGTGTGTCGTACAATAATATAATTTTGCAGGTACATTGAGCGGCATATGTGAATACTGTCTGAAAATTTGTTACGACTAGAGTTAGTAGCAGAGAAGTAAGAAATTTAAACATCACACATGATTTGGCAGTTTTACTGTTTGAACGGCCGACCAGTGTTGCTGAGCGGTTCTAGGCGCTTCAGTCTGGAACCACGCGACCGCTACGGTGGCAGGTTCGAATCCTGCCTCGTGCATGGATGTGTGTGATGTCCTTACGTTAGTTAGGTTTACGTAGTTCTAAGTTCTAGGGGACTGATGGCATCAGATGTTAAGTCCCATAGTGCTCAGAGCCATTTGAACCATTTGAACTGTTTGAACATCGAAAATAAGCGATAAACTTTTTTCTTTCGTCATTTTATGGGGGTTGTCAGCGAGAAAATGTTTCGTAAAGACTCGAAATTATGTACAAAGTTTTTTGCTTGAATAAAATCTGCGAATTCGTGCGTCGTGAGCTACACTACTTTTTCACTTCCACCCCTTTCCCTTTGATAGGTATATCGTTATTACCCCATAGTGATTCTTTTCCATTCTTTAAATAATACGTATACCAAGTTTGGTTGAAATCTGTCAAGTGGTTTAGGAGGAGATGTGGAACGTACATGAATACACTGAGGTGAGAAAAGTCATGGGATAGCGATATGCACGTATACAAGTGACGGTAGTTTCACGTACACTAAGCATAAAAGGGCACAGCAGTGGCGGAGCTGTCATTTGTTCTCAGGTGAGTCACGTGAAAGGGTTTCCGAAGTGATTACGGCCGCTCGACGGGAATTAACAGACTGAGCGCGGAATGGTAATTGGAGCTGGACGCTTGGGATGCTCCATTTCGAAGATCCACAGTGTCAGCAGTGTGCCAAGAATACCAAACTTCAGGCATTACCTCTCACCACAAACAAGGTGGTGGCTGATGGCCATCACTTAACGATCATGAAGTATACTCAGTATTGTAGAACACTCAGTATAATGTCGTTTATTGAAACTGAACTATACTTCTCGAGCAATCACTATATATACACAAAGAAAACAAATAAAATGTAGACGACTATGCATCAAGAGCGTCGGTGAGGTCCGTCAGAGCTGTTCCTAGCTCGGCGAGGAACTAGCTGTACCGCTGCTGCGCTGGCCTTATAAAGCCGGCGGAGGTCGGCGGAGCACTCCAACTTTCCCTGTGTCTGTGAGGCGACTTCCGCGGAAAATGGTTCGCATTAGTCTCTAGCAAGTTCTGTTTATTTTGAAGAATTGTTTTCCTCTTGGTTGCGCCTGCAATTGCTTGTGTATGTTATATGGTACACAGGAGTGTCTTGAGTGTAGTCTGCCTGGCAGGGGCTGTCTGTGGCAGACGTAACAGATCGAGAGCAGCGGCATTTGCAAAGAGCTGTCAGTAGTAACAGATAAGCAACACTGCTTGAAATAATGGCAGAAATCAATGTGGGACTTTTGACGAACGTATCAGTTAGACCAATGCTGCGCAATTTGGCTATCGCAGCAAACAGACTGAGATGAGTGCCTTTGCTAACAGCACAGCATCGCCTGCAGCGCCTCTCCTGGGTTCGTGACCATGTCGGTTTGACTCTAGAAGACTAGAAAACCGTGGCTTGGTCAGATGAGTCCTGATTTCAGTTGATAAGAGCTGATGGTAGGGTTCGAGAGTGGAGCATCAAAAAATGGCTCTGAGCACTATGCGACTTAATTTCTGAGGTCATTAATCGCCTAGAACTTAGAACTAATTAAACCTAACTAACCTAATGACATCACACACATCCATGCCTGAGGCAGGATTCGAACCTGCGACCAAGCGGTCGCGCGGCTCCAGACTGTAGCGCCTAGAACCGCTCGGCCACTCTGGCCGGCCGCACAGAAGGATGCCTTCATGTTAGAACTGAGTACATAGGGTGAGCTGGCTTTAGAATTTCCAGTCATTACTGGCGCCGTCTTCCACGTTCACACTGTGTAGGACTGGTGAGAATGAGCCAGTGATGCAATCACCGAAACGGGTGGGCAGTGGGGGGGGGGGGGGGGGGGGGTGGCGTGGCTAGTTGAGGGTTTTAACTACACAGTCTTAACGTTCGCAGCCAGTCAGTTACTTCCAGCATGCACTTTGGAGAGTCTGCTGGTGTTCATACTTCTTGTTCCCGGTTCTTCCTTCAAATACTAACCGTCTTCACAGTGATTGGCCTTGTCCGCAGTATAGTTTCATGGTTACACTTTAATGTATCCGTCCAGCTATGACAAGAATAGATTTCATAATTACAATCCCTTGTTCACTTCTTATACGTTCACATGCTTGTTTCAGTGGGTAATTCATTTGTTCGATGCGTTATTGTAATAAACCAAATTGCTATACTGACCGCTAGTTTCTTTTGTAGTTTAGTTGAGCCCCATCAGTAATATATCCATGTGTGGTGTGGCACCCATACTTTCATGACGGATTGGGCCACCCCTATACACATTTCCGTTGCACGATACTGTTTTTCTTAAACTTGCATGATCTTATGGGGTGATTCCCTTCCCTGGTTGTCACCAAGGATCGGACTTAAAGCTCTTAGGGGTATGATAAATAGCTCAACCGACACCTAACAAGTTGCATCGCCTATGTCGTTCCAGTTGCATCAATTAGGCCACCGAGCTCAGCATCCCCATCCACTGCTCGAATCACTATTTACAACTACATGTACATCTTTATCTGTGCTCGTTAAACGGCTGTGATGTGCTAGGCAGTTAGTTATTAGAGCTTCTTTCCGTTCTATTCACGTTTGTAGAGCATAGGAATGATTACTTAAATATCTCTGTGCGCGCTGTAACTAGTCTGATTCTGTCTTCGCGACTAATATGGGAGAGATACATTGGAGGTATGGTGTATTAGTCAACAACTACATTCCCTCATTCCATGGGATTCTGCTAAGAGCCTGGAAAATATTATGTGTCAATATGTTAAATTTTTATGTTCTTTAATGTATTTTATTGCACTTAAACGCTTTGCTGAACTGTATGAGAAACCTATCTTTGTCATGCATTTCTCGAGTTCTTTCGATAGCCTCGATTTAAAAGCGTTTCTAATGAAATGATATGTTTCTATTTGCTCCAAATGCTGAAAACGATACTTGTTTTAAAGATTCGTTTTTCTGTCATATTTGCTTGCGTCATTTTACATGTCGTCTACGCAGGTTCAAAAAAACATATCACATATTGCACTTTGCAGCATCTCGATTCCTCTCCATCAACGACAAATTTTAATCAACTTGTGTAGCAATGAATTTCCAAATCAGAATATTTCCTCATCCAAGATTGAGTTATTTAGGTTTCGCCATTTTATATCGTTGCTGCATTTGAATAACACAAATTTCATTTCATGAGAACCACGTATATTAATTTAATTCTCGTCATAAAAGAAAAGAAAGTCCATCAGTATCCGAAAATATTTTCTTGTAAGAAAAATACTGCTTCTAATGTGCCTCGTGTGTAGCAAACTTTTTTCGGTACTTTTACTAGGAATTTACTCGTCCTGCAAAGCGTATTGTCCGAACATTAATCATTTTTCCCATCTTTGTTTTGACTGCAGGAGATAATGCCGCTTTTGTGAGGCTGTTTCTTCATTTCATGCACTTTAGAGCGCTCTTTATTCTTGACTCCTTTGCTTCGCATTATTTTTCGTTCTCCTCCTCTCAATGAACTTCCTTTTCTATAAGATACCTCGTCAGGCAGAAACACAGGCACAATACCTCTGGTACTTGAAATATTTAGCTCTTGTCTTCAGAATGAACAGTACTAATACTTGAAGAACTAATTGGAGACTACTATTATGGATTTCACAGAAACAGCTCTAAAGTAGACCACTTCTTTACCCTAAGAGAAATTGTAGAGAAGACCTATAATTCATGTTCCCTTTTTTTATATGACAACATTTGCTAGCAGACACTGGTAAACATTATGAGAGCATTCGAGTTCTCCACTAAATTATCCCAATTGGTACTGACAGGCATAGGAGAAACGTTCTGCAGAATCAAGTCAACCGAAGGGAAGACTTGTAAGAATACAGTAAACTCGGTAGGAAGACAAGGAGATGGTATTTAGATTTTTCTACTTAATACCGTCTTAAATAGGACAGATATAACATATATGAAAATAAATACTACAGAGATTTAGCTTGAGGGAGTTAAAATCGCTGGTCTTGCTCATGCAAATTATATAGCCCGAATAAGCACCTCAAGGGAAGCAATGACGAAAATTATACAAAAGTACACTACTGGCCATTAAAATTGCTACACCACGAAGATGACGTGCTACAGACGCGAAATTTAACCAACAAGAAGAAGATGTTGTGATATGCAAATGATTAGCTTTTCAGAGCATTCACACAAGTTTGGCGCCGGTGGCGACACCTACAACGTGCTGACATGAGGAAAGTTTCCAACCGATTTCTCATACACAAACAGCAGTTGACCGGCGTTACCTTGTGAAAAGTTGTTGTGATGCCTCGTGTAAGGAGGAGAGATGCGTACCATCACGTTCCCGACCTTGATAAAGATCGGATGGTAGGCTATCGCAATTGCGGTTTCTCTTATCGCGACATTGCTGCTCGCATTGGTGGAGATCCAATGACTGTTAGCAGAATATGGAATCGGTGGGTTTAGGAGGGTAATACGGAACGCTGTGCTGGATCCCAACGGCCTCGTATCACTAGCAATCGAGATGACAGGCATCTTATCCGCATGGCTGTAACGGATCGTGCAGCCACGTCTCGATCCCTGAGTCAACAGATGGGGACGTTTGCAAGACAACAACCATCTGCACGAACAGTTCGACGACGTTTGCAGCAGCATGGACTATCAGCTCGGAGACCACAGCTGCGGTTACGCTTGACGCTGCATCACAGACAGGAGCACCTGCGATGGTGTACTCAACGACGAATCTGGGTGCACGAATGGCAAAACGTCATTTTTTCTGATGGATCCAGGTTCTGTTTACAGTATCATGATGGTCGCATCCGTGTTTGGCGACATCGCGGTGATCGCACATTGTGTATTCGTCATCGCCACACTGGCGTATCACCCGGTGTGATGGTATGAGGTGACATTGGTTACACGTCTCGGTCAATTCTTGTTCGCATTGACGGAAGTTTGAACAGTGGACGTTACATTTCAGATGTGTTACGACCCGTGGCTCTACCCTTCATTCGATCCCTGCGAAGCCCTCATTTCAGCAGGATAATGCACGACCGCATGTTGCAGTTCCTGTACGGGCCTTTCTGGATACAGAAAATGTTCGAGTGCTGCCCTGGCCAACACATTCTCCAGATCTCTCACCAACTGAAAACGCCTGGTCAGTGGTGGCCGAGCAACTGGCTCGTCACAATACTCCAGTCACTACTGATGAACTGTGGTATCGTGTTGAAGGTGCATGGGTAGCTGTTCCTGTGCACGCCATCCAAGCTCTGTTTGACCCAATGCCCAGGCGTATCAAGGTGGTTGTTCTGGGTACTGATTTCTCAGGATCTATGCACCCAAATTGCGTGAAACTGTATTCACATGTCAGTTCTAGCAAAATATATTTGTCCAATAAATACCCGTTTATCATCTGCATTTCTTCTTGGTGTAGCAATTTTAATGGCCAGTAGTGTATTATATAACAGCCATGAAAATTGTTCTTTATTTCAATGAAAAAAATCAGAATTATTTGTGATTGGCGAAATAAACCGAACAAATACTTCCTTGATTGAGAAAATTTCACTTCCAAAAGAACAGTGTGTTTTAAATATCTCGGAAGCGCTTTTAGCAAAGAGAACAACAACGAATGCTTGCTTAGCAGCTACAAACAAAACAATCACCAGCTTTTTGGACGCTCTTGCTGGAAGAGCAACCTCGTCAAATACAAATATTTGTCTCTACCAGCCACTCATATGTATTTCAGACTCAAACTTTCGTAAAAAAAAAGATAAGAAACTACTTGTATATGCAAGAAAAATGCAAAGAAAGAAATGTAGGACCTATTGTGGGATTGGAGAATACGGATAAACTAAGAACAATGGATACCATACAAAGATCGAAATATTGTGGGGGTAATGAATAAGACAGAAAGTCAACATCTGAGACTTGAGTATGAAATCCGCAGCACTAGTCAGGACCCAAGAGAAGTGATGTAATGGACAGGCATATGTCGTTTAGCCACATGTCACATCTAAAGTAAACTAAAAAGTAAGTGTAGGTTTAGAGTAGGGATGGCCAAGAATTCGTCTCGCAAGCTATGCTTTTGCACGAGTGCGATAGCACTCAGCCTGGCTGCCCATTTCCCACACCGCCATAGCATGCTATCTAAGCATGAGGAAGAGGAAGAAGAACTGTGAGCGGCTTACAGACAGATGCAGACAATTTCACAGATGTTCGCACTCAGGTTGCCACGTAACTGTGACTTATTTAGTTTCGTAATCGAAAAAAGTCTTTCACACATGTATGTTGATCGAAATATTGTCGCACTTCTGCTGCTCCATTACGGAGACATGGAAACTCCACATGAGGAAAACAACGTAGACGTCCTCGACTGTTTTAAGGTAAAAGGATTTATATTTAAAATAAGAATTACCTTGCAGACCAATCAGTTACATCTGTACATGCGCGGAGGCGCTTTCAACGGAAACGACAAACGGTCTCGAAAACAGATGTAAGATCGACAGTGTGCTCAAAACGTTTCGGAAACTTACCTTGTAATCATTTCAAGGTCACGATGGATTCTTCCGACCTTGTGTTTCCAATTACGACAGTGAGCTTGAGGAATTGGACTGTGTTGGTCAGAATGTGTTCCTCCTACAGCGCGATTTTTGATTAAATGCATCCCCATCAAACCAGAAAGAAATTGTTTCTCACTCTGAAATGTTTTACTGAAAGCAGTGTGCTGTAAATCCCACTTAAAATGCGAGGTCTGCAATCCATTCCGAATGTTCTAATTTTCCTTCCTGCACTTTTTTTTCCTTTATAAATTCAATAATAGTGAGTTTTAAGTCAAAAATAGTTCCAGGCACACCCGTTGACGTAGCTAACGTCTACAGACTCTTCGTTCAGTTCCATAAAAAACTATTCAACTGACTTCAGAAATTTCATATCACCAATTTCTTCACGTGCTCCATGCCTGCAAATTTAGCACAAACTGATTCTTGATGGACAGAACAGTATATTTTTGAAACTACCTCGTAGATTAAAACTGTGTGCCCGACCGAGACTCGAACTCGGGACCTTTGCCTTTCGCGGGCAAGTGCTCTACCATCTGAGCTACCGAAGCACGACTCACGCCCGCTCTCACAGCTTCACTTCTGCCAGTATCACGTCTCCTACCTTCCAAACTTTACAGAAACTCTCCTGCGAACCTTGCAGAACTAGCATTCCTGAAAGAAAGGATACTGCGGAGACATGGCTAAGCCATAGCACTCCTGAAAGAAAGGATACTGCGGAGACATGGCTTAGCCACAGCCTGGGGGATGTTTCCAGAATGAGATTTTTCACTCTGCAGCGGAGTGTGCGCTGATATGAAACTTCCTGGCAGATTAAAATTTTGTGCCCGACCGAGACTCGAACTCGGGACCTTTGCTTTTCGCGGGCAAGTGCTCTACCATCTTTTTTTTTTTTTGTATCCAATGTCAGGCTTACCACCTTTGCTGACATACATGTTGTTGTACTATCGCATAAATAGTGTCTACAAAGTCCATATGTTGACAAATAGTGGCTAATTAGAAAATTAATTAATTAAGGAAATGAATAAAACTGAAAATGCTCAAATGAAAGACATGAAGACATTGCGGATAGTACAAATACAAAAGACACGTGCTCCTGTAGCAATGAAATGAAATGCGTGTCGGGGGCAACACCTGCTCACGACCCGACGTTCTCCAGACGTTGGTGTCAGACTGGGTCGTCTTCTCGAAATTAACTAAGGGTCCGTAAGTGGGATCGATGTCTATCTCAGCTTCTTCGTCTATCTCATCTCTCACCCGTCACACCCCATCTGGCCGGCGGGTCGGTAAATGTAAGTCGCAAGTAATTAGCGAAGTCTTGTCTATATTTCTTATGCTGTTGCAGCTTCGTGTGTCCATCCAGGAGAAAATGCCAAAAATCAATTTTGTCCTTTTCCGATTCGTTATACACTTAGCCCACCACCATTCCCCGTACCCATGTCACTGCATTGGTTTTTTGGACCGGAAAATAAGATTCTTGGGGGGAAAAAAAGTGTGTCTGATGAAATTGTGTGAGGGGCGGAGCGTAACAGGAACGCCAATATCTGTTGTGCCAAGTGCCACACTGGAGCCGTCCCACTACATGCTAAACGATGTTCATCAGTGTCCACTGTTGTGCAGCCTATACATAGTGGAGTGTCTGCCAAATGAATCGCGTGCCGCCGTTGATTTGTTGCGAACTTCCTATTTACCACCACATACCATGTTGAGCGTACCGACGTTGGGAGGTAAACGTTCCGTATAACGCGCCATATCTGTTGCCAATTCTTGTCTGGGTACTTCTTTTCCGGGGTATTCCTGGGGCACCGGCGCAGTAAGAGTTGGTATACATCTCGCGTCGTCGGTAGTCGTGTTGTTGGGAAGGAATCTCTGACATAGCTAAGCTCCAAAAAAAAAAAAAGACTTGAAATGTGACAGCTTCGGTGAAATATGGTCCACATTGACTGGGGGCAGCATTGATGTGGGCGCTAGTACATCGGCCAACGCACCCGAGATATTGCGAAATTGACCGCGCCACTGTCGGAAAATCGTACTGACGAACAACGCCCATGCCTTTTCATATACGTTCACTAGACCAAGTCCACCCTCTCCAGGTGGTAGCGTTAGCGTTGTGTATTGGATCTTAAACAGGTGTCCCACACTCACGTAGGTTCCGAAAGTTGCTTGTATCCGTGATGCCATTGTGCGCGTTAAAGGCAGGACATGCGCTACGTGTGTGAGTCTCGGTGCTAGGTATACGTTAACATAGGCCACCCTCTGAATCATATCCAACGCTCTTAATTTCTGTAACAGCACCATTGTCCGCATCAGCTTCAATATGCGTCGGTAGTTATCCGCTGCTGTACGCTGCACATCCGTGTGGAACGTAATACCTAGGCATTTTATGGTCTTAACTAACGTGAGCGGGCCTTCCTCCCCCGGTTGTAATCCTCGACCGACATTCATGCAGCGTGATTTTTGTAGGTTAAGCACGCTTCCTGCCGCCATCCCGTATCGCTGTATCCATGCCAACGCCGTACGTACTTCTTCGCCTGTCCGTGCCACCAGCATCACATCGTCAGCATAAGCGCGGCAATGAAAGGTCAGTAGTGGCAACGGCACTCCCTCCAACCGTCTTCGGAGACCATATAGACAGGGTTCCAAAGCCATTGCATACAAAAATATCGAAAGGGGCCACCTTGACGAACTGACCTTGAAATAACAATGTAGTCAGTGGCCGGCCGAAGTGGCCGTGCGGTTAAAGGCGCTGCAGTCTGGAACCGCAAGACCGCTACGGTCGCAGGTTCGAATCCTTCCTCGGGCATGGATGTTTGTGATGTCCTTAGGTTAGTTAGGTTTAACTAGTTCTAAGTTCTAGGGGACTAATGACCTCAGCAGTTGAGTCCCATAGTGCTCAGAGCCATTTGAACCATTTTGTAGTCAGTGCCCCGCTCATTCACCGAGACCTTTGATCGTACGCCGTGTAACAGTCTCATTATCACTAGAATGAAGGCCTGTGGGATTCCCAATCTGTCCATCACCGCATGCAAAAAGGTATGATCCACTCTGTCGAACGCATGATCGAAGTCAATAGCGACGAGTGCCCCACGCACTCGGCATGCCGCTGCTAATGCGATGATATCTCGGTAGTCACCGAGCGCCGTATGTACGTTACTCTTACCGCCGAGGCAAGTTTGATCTATGAGGAGTCTATCAGAAAGTGAAGACCGCAGGCGAGCCCCAAGGATGCGCGCGAAAATCTTATAGTCACAGTTCAAGAGAGTGAGTGGTCTATAATCTCCTGGCCTTCTGCCACCGCGTGGTTTGGGTATTGGGCTGATGATACCCTCCGTGAATTCGGCAGGTATCTCAGTCTGCGGTAACAGGAGTTCGTTGTACATCTGAATCCAGGTCCGTCCCATGAGGTATGCAAAGGGGCGGTAAAATTCAATTGGGAAGCCGTCCTGTCCTGGTGACTTGTTCGGAGCCCCCCTGGCAATTGCGTCTGTCAGCTCGTCCTCTGTTATCGCTGTGATGAAAGTCTCTGCATCCAGTGGTGGTCCTCTATCTGGCGTTTCCGAGATGACATCATGTAGTGTCTCGTGGTTCACATGTACAGGTCCATATAACTGGCGGAAATAGTCGGTAAACACATGCGCAATATCACGCTGGTGCACAACTTGCTGGCCAGTTTCAGAGATTAGTTCCCTGATCAATGTCCTGCGTCGTCGTTGGCGTTCACGTACCACGTGGTGCATGGAGGGGGTTTCGGCAGCAACTGTGTCCGCCAATCTCGCCCGGAGCATTATACCTTCCATTCTTAGTCTCGTCAGCTGTAATAACTTGGCTTTTATCCTGCACATGGCCGTGTGCCTTTCCGGCGATGGTTGTTGGGTCATCAGCTCCCTCAGGGCTGTAAAATAAAAATCAGCCGTCGTGCGGTTCCACTGCGATTAGTCCTGCCCGTATCGTATCAACGTTCTCCGTAACGTTGGTTTTGCGCATTTAATCCACCACTGGAGAACCAAGGTGTATGCTCGTTGGCGGCGAACGCAGGTCTCCCAGGCCGCCTCTATCGACCGGCGACATTCAGTGTCACGTAAAAGTGCACAATTCATTTTCCAGTGACCCTTACTCCGCCATATCTTCTGACGCGTTAGTGAAATCGTACAGACGTATGCCATATGATCCGTAAAAGCCGCTGGCCAGATTTCGGCATCCAGTATCGCCGTCCGCAGAGCTCGTGTCACATACACTCTATCAAGTCTACTCGCCGAGTGTCCCGTTACAAACGTATGACCCGGTCTGTCGCCATGTTGCACTTCCCAGGTATCCAGAAGCGCCATTTCGGTAATCAACGCACGCAGTTCCATGCATGGCACATAATGAGGTAGTTGGTCCTTTTTGTCGACGACACAATTAAAGTCGCCGCCCACTATATAGTTATCATAGCGTCCAGCGAACAACGGTGCTATCTCTTCGGTGTAAAAGGTCACCCTTTCTCTTCGTGTTGTGGAGCCAGATGGGGCGTATAAATTGATGAAACGAACGCCGTCGACAGTGATCGCTATGCCACGTGCCGAACGGAGAGACATGACGTCCTCCAGGCCAATTCCTTCCCTGGTGAGAATCGCCACACCGCATCCACTTTCATCGTGCACTGAATAATGTGCCTCGTAGCCGTAGAACTCTGGCGGCGATGTGAAACGCACTTCTTGTAGGAGTACAATATCCACGTCCGCAGCACGTAACACTTCTTTCAGCATTTGAATTTTAAGCGGTGTCCGAAGGCCATTAATGTTTATCGTGGCAATGCGGTACGCCTGGCTTGTGTTCATCAGTTGTAGGGCGGGGTCATTAAGCGTCTATCTGCACCCCCGGCGCTCCTCAACACAGTAAGTTGTTCAACATTTCGCGACCCCTCCCGGCCTATGGCCAGGACTATCCGCAATCGTCGCGTTCGTATTTTCATTCTGTTCCTGTTGGTCCATTTCTTGCGCCCAGTCCCCCAGCATATTTCCGGAACTGGTCGAACGATGGGAGGCAACGTTGTCACCGCTCTGATGTTGGACAGTTGTCATCTCCACTTCCGCCTTCCGGTCACCAGAAGGAGAGTTAAAGTTATCGTCGCTGTGTAATTCCTGCATCGTCATCTCGGTATCTGTTGAGTCCACTGGTCGCAGGTCGATACTGTCGTTGTCGTCCACTGTCCCCTCGGGACTATGGCTATCGTCAGCAGAAGTCAGTCGACGCTTCTTTCTTCCCTTCGGCGAACGCTCTTTCCGTTGCCTTGCTTCCGCATCGGCTGTTTGGGTTGCGTATCCTCCGTCTTGGGCCTGGCCTATCACACTCTCGGTGGAAGCACTGGCAGCCGCCACGGATGAGCCTGGAGCGGCCGTCAGCTGCATCTCTTGTGTGGTGTCCTGTGTCTGCTGTGGTGGAACCGGTGGCCAGAGTTCCAGTCTGCTGGTGTCCTTGTTCTCTATAGGGGACAGCTGCTGGTGCCCATCGGAAATCTGCCTCACGTCGCCTCTCAGGGCTTCCACAAAGGTCAACGGTAAGACAGTCATTTGTTGTGGCGCCTGAACGTCATCCCGTGGAGTTTCCACTAAACGCCGCTGGAGGCATTCCGAGCGGACGTGACCTTCTTTCCCGCACCCCGAGCAAGTGCGAGGTTGCCCATCATAGATTAAAATCGCTCGACAACCTCCTATGTACAAATAAGAGGGGACGTGCTTTCGCAGTTCTATCCGTATTTGTCTCACCCCATTTAAAACGGGGTACGTGGTAAAACTCGTCCATTTTTCGGCCACATGGGATAGAACTGAACCGTATGGTCGAAAGGCGTCGGTAACGAGTTCAGACGGGACCTCAAACGGAAGTTCGAAGACTCGTATAGTGCGGATCCCCATTCCCGCGTGATCGACTGTAACCTCACCAACAGCCCCGTCGGCGTGACAGAAACGATACCCGTTCGGTGACCGTTGTAGCAGTCTTTCGCAAGCAGTCTCGTCAACAAGCTTGGCATAGACGACACTTGAAACGATCGATAAATTGATTCCCACGATTTCCTGTGGATCGCTTTTTACCTCTTCTCTTAAGAAACTTTCAATCTCGTGTGCCTTTGGTCGTGTATAGTCGTTCGCAAAACTGAACTTCAAAGTCGTTTTTCTGTACCAGTGTGCCATCTCGTTCTAGACTCACAACACCGCACACGCGAAGCTGCCGCGGCGTAAACAAACAGGCGCGCGCACCACAGCGCGGCCGGCAGGCAACACGTTCCGCACTGTGTCACTGCCGAAGGCAGACTGCCATCTGAGCCAACGAAGCACGACTCACGACCGGTCTCACAGCTTCACTTCTGCCAGTATCTCGTCTCCTACCTTCCAAACTTTACAGAAACTCTCCTGCGAACCTTGCAGAACTAGCACTCCTGAAAGAAATGATACTGTGGAGACATGGCTGAGCCACAGCCTGGGGGATGTTCCGAGAATGAGATATTCACTCTGCAGCGGAGCGTGCGCTAATATGAAACTTCCTGGCAGATTAAAACTGTGTGCCCGACGGAGACTCGAACTCGGGACCTTTGCTTTTCGCGGGCAAGTGCTCTACCATCTGAGCACTTGCCTGCGAAAGGCAAAGGTCCCGAGTTCGAGTCTCCGTCGGGCACACAGTTTTAATCTGCCAGGAAGTTTCATATCAGCGCACACTCCGCTGCAGAGTGAAAATCTCATTCTGAAAACATCCCCCAGGCTGTGGCTCGGCCATGTCTCCGCAGTATCCTTTCTTTCAGGAGTGCTAGTTCTGCAAGGTTCGCAGGAGAGTTTCTGTAAAGTTTGGAAGGTAGGAGACGAGATACTGGCAGAAGTGAAGCTGTGAGAGCGGGCGTGAGTCGTGCTTCGGTAGCTCAGATGGTAGAGCACTTGCCCGCGAAAAGCAAAGGTCCCGAGTTCGAGTCTCGGTCGGGCACACAGTTTTAATCTGCCAGAAAGTTTCATATCAGCGCACACTCCGCTGCAGAGTGAAAATCTCATTCTGGGAATATATTTTTGGGGCTTTGATTCTCAACTACATCTTCAATTTCTTTCTGCATGGCATTGTAAAGACGTTTTAGAACAAATTTGCGGTACCTGTCGAATATGTGACTGTCTAAGAGATATTGAGAATTGTGATTCCTCTTATCTGTCATTCCCATTCAGTTTTAAAAGCTTGCGACGATAGATTTCTAGGCCCGCATTTCGTGGTCTTGCGGTAGCGTTCTCGCTTCCCACGCCCGGGTTCCCGGGTTCGATTCCCGGCGGGGTCAGGGATTTTCTCTGCCTCGTGATGGCTGGGTGTTGTGTGCTGTCCTTAGGTTAGTTAGGTTTAAGTAGTTCTAAGTTCTAGGGGACTGATGACCATAGATGTTAAGTCCCATAGTGCTCAGAGCCATTTGAACCATTTGATAGATTTCTAGACTGTTTCTTCTGTGCAAACAACCGGTGGACCTGCAAACGGCCTCTGCTAGAGCGCTGCCCGCGCATTCATCTACATCTGCATCTACATTTATACTCCGCAAGCCACCCAACGGTGTGTGGCGGAGGGCACTGTACGTGCCATTGTCATTACCTCCCTTTCCTGTTCCAGTCGCGTATGGTTCGCGGGAAAGACGACTGCCAGAAAGCCTCCGTGCGCGCTCGAATCTCTCTAATTTTACATTCGTGATCTCCTTGGGAGTTATAAGTAGGGGGAAGCAATGTATTCGGTACCTAATCGAAAAACGCACCCTCTCAAAACCTGGACAGCAAGTTACACTGCGATGCTGAGCGCCTCTCTTGCAGAGTCTGCCACTTGAGTTTGCTAAACATCTCCGTAACGCTATCACGATTACCAAATAACCCTGTGACGAAACGCGCCGCTCTTCTTTGGATCTTCTCTATCTCCTCTGTCAACCCGACCTGGTACGGATCCCACATCGATGAGCAATACTCAAGTATAGGTCGAACGAGTGTTTTGTAAGCCACTTCCTTTGTTGATGGGCTACATTTTCTAAGGACTCTCCCAATGAATCTCAACCTGGCACCCGCCTTACCAACAATTAATTATATATGATCATTCCACTTCACATCGTGCCATACGCATGCTCCCAGGTATTTTACAGAAGTAACTGCTACCAGCGTTTGTTCCGCTATCATATAATCATACAATAAAGGATCCTTCTTTCTATGTATTCGAAACACATTACATTTGTCTATATTAAGGGTCAGGTGCCACGCCCTGCACCAAGTGCCTATCCGCTGCAGATCTTCCTGCATTTCGCTGCAATTTTCTAATGCTGTAACTTCTCTGTATACTACAGCATCATCAGCGAAAAGCCCCATGGAACTTCCCATACTATCTACCAGGTCATTTATATATATTGTGAAAAGCAATGGTCCCATATCACTTCCCTGTGGCACGCCAGAGGTTACTTTAACGTCTGTAGACGTCTCTCCATTGATAACAACATGCTGTGTTCTGTTTGCTAAAAACTCTTCAATCCAGCCACACAGCTGGTCTGATATTCCGTAGGCTCTTACTTTGTTTATCAGGCGACAGTGCGGAACTGTATCGAACGCCTTCCGGAAGTCAAGGAAAATGGCATCTACCTGGGAGCCTGTATCTAATATTTTCTGGGTCTCATGAACAAATAAAGCGACTTGGGTCTCACACGATCGCTGTTTCCTGAATCCATGTTGATTCCTACAGAGTAGATTCGATGTTTCCAGAAATGACATGATATGCGAGCAAAAAACATGTTCTAAAATTCTACAACAGATCGATGTCAGAGATATAGCCCTATAGTTTTGCGCATCTGTTCGACGACCCTTCTTGAAAACTGGAATTACCTGTGCTCTTTTCCAATCATTTGAAACCTTCCGTTCCTCTAGAGACTTGCGGTACACGGGTGTTAGAAGGGGGACAATTTCTTTCGCGTACTCTGTGTAGAATCGAATTGGTATCCCGTCAGGTCCAGTGGACTTTCCTCTGTTGAGTGATTTCAGTTGCTTTTCTATTCCTTGGACACTTATTTCGATGTCAGCCATTTTTTCGTTCGTGCGAGGATTTAGAGAAGGAACTACAGTGCGGTCTTCATCTGTGAAACAGCTTTGGAAAAAGGTGTTTAGTATTTACGCGTGTCATCCTCTGTTTCAATGCCATTATCATCCCAGAGTGTCTGGATATGCTGTTTCGATCCACTTACTGATTTAACGTAAGACCAGAACTTCCTAGGATTTTCTGTCAAGTCGGTACGTAGAATTTTACTTTCGAATTCACTGAACGCTTCACACATAGCCCTCCTTACACTAACTTTGACATCGTTTAGCTTCTGTTTGTCTGAGAGGTTTTGGCTGCGTTTAAATTTGCAGTGAAGCTCTCTTTGCTTTCGCAGTAGTTTCCTAACTTTGTTGTTGAACCACGGTGGGTTTTTCCCGTCCCTCACAGTTTTACTCGGCACGTAACTGTCTAAAACGCATTTTACGATTGCCTTGAACTTTTTCCATAAACACTCAACATTGTCAGTGTCGGAACAGAAATTTTCGTTTTGATCTGTTAGGTAGTCTGAAATCTGCCTCCTATTACTCTTGCTAAACAGATAAACCTTCCTCCCTTTTTTTATATTCCTATTTACTTCCATATTCAGGGATGCTGCAGCGGCCTTATGATCCTTGATTCCCTGTTCTGCGCTTACAGAGTCGAAAATTTCGGGTCTGTTTGTTATCAGTAGGTTCAAGATGTTATCTCCACGAGTCGGTTCTCTGTTTAACTGCTCGAGGTAATTTTCGGATAGTGCACTCAGTATAACGTGACTCGATGCTCCGACCCTACCACCCGTCCTAAACATCTGAGTGTCCCAGTCTATATCTGGTAAACTGAAATCACCACCTAAGACTATAACATGCTGAGGAAATTTATGTGAAATGTATTCCAGATTTTCTCTCAGTTGTTCTGCCACTAATGCTGCTGAGTCGGGAGGTCGGTAAAAGGAGCCAATTATTAACCTATCTCGGTTGTTGAGCATAACCTCCACCCATAATAATTCAGTGGAACTATCGACTTCTATTTCACTACAGGATAAACTACTACTAACAGCGAAAAACACGCCACAACCGGTTGCATGCAATCTATCCTTTCTAAACACCGAATGTGCCTTTCAAAAAATATCGGCAGAATTTATCTCTGGCTTCAGCCAGCTTTCCATACCTATTACGATTTCAGCTTCGGTGCTTTCAATCAGCGCTTGAAGTTCCGGTACTTTACCAACGCAGCTTCGACAGTTTACAATTACAATACCGATTGTTGCTTGGTACCCGCATGTCCTGACTTTGCCCCGCACCCTTTGAGGCCTTTGCCCTTTAACCTAAAAAATCGCCCAATCCACGCCACACAACTCCTGCCACCCTTGTAGCCGTCTGCTGTGTGTCGTGGGCTCCTGACCTATCCAGCGGAACCCGAAACCCCACCACCCTATGGCGCAAGTCGAGGAATCTGCAGCCCACACGGTCGCAGAACCGTCTCAGCCTCTGATTCAGACCCTCCACTCGGCTCTGTACCAAAGGTCCACAGTCAGTCCTGTCGACGATGCTGCAGATAGTGAGCTCTGCTTTCATCCCGCTAGCGAACTGGCAGTCTTCACCAAATCAGATAGCCGCTGGAAGCCAGAGAGGATTTCCTCTGATCCATAGCGACACACATCACTGGTGCCGACATGAACGACCAACTACAGATGGGTGCACCCTGTACCATTCATGGCATCTGGAAGGATCCTTTCCACATCTGGAATGACTCCCCCAGGTATGCACACGGAGTGCCCATTGGTTTTCTTCCACTCCCTTGCAGCCATATCCCTAAGGGGCCCCATTACGCACTTGACGTTGGCGCTCCCAACTACCAGTAAGCCCACCCTCTGCGACCGCTCGGATCTTGCAGACTGAGGGGCAACCTCTGGAACAGGACAAGCAGCCATGTCTGGACTAAAATCAGTATCAGCCGGAGACAGAGCCTGAAACCGGTTCGTTAGACTAATTGGAGAGGCCTTCCATTCAGCCCTCTGGAATATCCTTCACCCCCTGCCACACCTCGAGATGACCTCCCATTCTACCACAGGTGAGGGGTCAGCCTTAATGTGGGCAGTATCCTGGGCAGCCACTGCCGTAGTCCGATTGGGAGATGCGTGGGACGAGCTGGCCGTCCCCAACAAACCCCTGTCCGGAGCCCCACAGTGATGCCCATTGGCAACAGCCTCAAGCTGTGTGACTGAAGTCAACACTGCCTGAAGCTGGGAGCGAAGGGGTGCCAACTCATCCTGCATCCAAACACAGCAGAAAGCTCGTGTGTGGTTTGGCATGCTGTGGCCAGCCCTGGTTTGGGGAGTTTCTAGTTCATCTCATGCACAAACGTTGCTACTTGTTCTACATAATCGATCGCTCGCTTCTGTAATCGGCAGTTTGTTGGTTCTAAAGTGGCTATTACTTCATCAGAAAGCGTCTGGGGAAACACTTTATTGACTGCTACAATCGAGTACTTCTTTTCCTGATTTCTAGGTAGACCTAATATTATTACAGACAGTATATATTTAATCATTAACGACGATTAAGGTACTATCACTGGACGAGAATGATAGTTATTCGGGAACTTATGCGCACAAGTAAGCTTTAAAAATATTTTCTTCTTGCCGCTGCATGACAGATTTGTCGTATTGCCTACATTACCATAATGTTAAACGAAGGAACTAAAGCTGTGCAAAGTCAGATCGGAACAATTTTTTGTGTCATCTTTTTGTGTTTCACATCCTAATCTAATTTCCAGCATCACCCAGTTTCTGTTGTTTCTTGATAGTCGACCAATAAGCCGAAAATCGGTTCGAAATAAACAAAAATGCAGTTCATTTGTTTTTCAACCTTATATATGAAATTGTTTTACCAAGGATCGATTAATGCAAGTTAATTCTACTACATTCGATTACAGTTTTTCACATATTCTGGTGTTCACTTTCTGGCCTTCTTTCAAAACACTACCCATTTCGGTCAACTGATCTTCCAAGTCCGTTGCCGTGTCTGACAGAATTACAATGTCACTGGCAAAACTTAAAATTTTTAGTGCTCCTGCCTGAAGTCTAATTCATTTTTCTCAGCTTGCTTTACGGTGACTCCGTTTTCGGCTACCTCCTCTCCTTAATATTTTTCTGTTCCTGTGACTGCAGTCTGCACTTTGTACGAGTAATACATCTGCGATTCAAAACGTAAGTTATAGGGGAATCTGGCGTATAATGGGGAACAATGCTCAAAATATTTTTTTTTCATACAGAAGGATTAATTAACTCAGCTGCAAAGTTTTCTGTGAATTCATTTTGATTTAATAATCTCAAAAATACAATAACATCGTAGGAAAATCAAAGAACAATCTTTTTTGTTGCAAAACAGGACAGGATGTCATTTGCCCCATTCTACCCCAAGCATTGTACAGAATGGAGCGGTAAGGACAACCAGTCATAAAAACATACAAAACTACCGGAAATGCAAACATTTTTGGTCTACATTTATTTCATATTAAGAGACTATAAAATTTTAGTTACAGCATTAATTGTCAGTATCTTCTTTTCTTTTAAAGCCTGTTCACATAATTCATGCACTAGGAGAGCTTCACCATCTTCGTTGTCTAGTTCTGCTCATGAGTTGCGTGCCCACCTTCTGCACATGGAACAAGCGACCGAGCGTTCAACTGACTTTGAATAAAAATCACGAGTGTAAACATTCACAGTCAGAACAATCCTCAGAATTACGCTAATTAGTTATGGGTTCTCTCTTTTGTTTTGAATTCATCGTCAGGCTCTTACTTTTGCTTCTTACATTTCTAATTTTATTGTCGTTCTTAAATAGCTTTTTCCTTACTCTTTCTTATTTGGCAAATTAATTTTCCTCTTTTTCCTTCAGAGTAGGTTATAACTCGTTTTTTATGGCGAATCAGTTAAGACCGCTGTCTTCACCCTCTTCCCATTCGTCCGTTTCGTGCTTTCATTAACTTTTGGCAAAAGTGTTCGAATGTACTCGTACATCCAATGTGTTTATTTTTGTACAGGGGAGACATTGTAATTCAAAGTCGCTTTCCCGGTGTCGACATATTAATGGACCGTCACTGGGCAATCGACTTTCAATTACTCTGTCTCCCCTGCCCGGAAATATACAAAATGTTCAAATGTGTGTGAATTTCTAAGGGACCCTGCTGAGGTCATCGGTCCCTAGTCTTACACACTACTTAAACTAACTTATGCTAAGAACAACACGCACACCCATGCTCGAGGGAGGACTCGAACCTCCAGCGGGAGGGGGAAATATACACAATAGATGTACGAGTACAGGTTGTAGACACATGGTTGACGACATATGGAAGGTTGGGTCTGGGCGTGAGTCGTGGTCGGATAGCCTAATGGTCCCAGCACGGAACACAGCGTGTTCGAACAGAGGGTCAGCTGCCCTCTGTAACAAAAAGACTGAGTGAATTGATCAAAGACGAACTTCAACGGGCGTCATAGGACATCCGCCCCGAACAAATGCAACGAACAATACTGAACAAAATGAGACAAGAAAAAAAAATGCTGAAGCGACCGCTCGCGATAGGCGGGAAGTACGGGTTTGAGTCCCGGCCGGCACAAATTTTCATTGTCGTCATCCCATTACACAGCTGGTGGTTGTCCATATTCGCAACTGCGAATACATTTCATGTAGTCCCAATGTCTATACAATGGTCGGAATGTTCAACCAACCGTTCAATTCCTCGACGACAGAAATCTGCTCCTTGCTCACGGAGCCATCGGAGAACCTCTGTGCAAATGTCCCCATCGTTGGAAAATCTCTTTCGGCCCAGATGTTCTTTCAGCTTGCTGAAAAGACGGAAATCGCTTTGTGCAAGATGTGGACTTCTCGATTAGAACCACCCACATCTGTGCGTCCTTGTTCAAGTGGTTGGCACTATTTCGTTACGGCTGGACGCGAAATTGCATTTGCTCCACATACACGAGAATTTCAAGGTGAATCTGTATACAATTTAGAGGTTTTGCTCACAAGAATCGTAACGTGCTACGTACTTTAGTGTTGAAGTACGTCTCCCCCTTTTATCTGTACTGCAGCAGGACTTGGATACAAGATGACCTAGACAAACTGTCTAGTTGGTGTGTTGAATGGCAGGAAGCTCCAAATGTATAAATATGCAAGTTAATGTGGATAAGTAGGAAAAACAAACTCGTAGTGTTCGGGTAGAGCCTTAGTAGTGTACGGCTTGATACAGTCACGTCGTTTAAGTATCTGGGCGTAACGTTGTAAAGTGACATGAAATGGAACGAGCACGCAAGGACTGTGGTAGGAAAGGCGAATAGTCGACTTCGGCTTATTGGGAGAGTTCTACGAAGGTGTGGCTCATCTGTAAAGGAGACCGCGTATAGGATGCTAGTGGGACCCATTATCCCACATATATATGAATTTTTTCTTCTTTGATTAACGCTGACTTGCCATATGAGCTCTTGATGTTGATACAGCTGCTTTTCTCCACACATTTCTTTAGTACCATGTTTATTTTTTCTGTAGTCGTGCATATTTCTGCAACTTCGTATTTCTCCTATAGCCATTCTTGCTTTGTCTTTCATTTTTAGGCATCTACATTCCCTTTCGCCTGTTTCATCTTCCTCATTCTAGTATTTTCTTTTGTCGTCAGTTAAATTAAATATACGAATTGTCTGCCAAGGATTGCTGCTGAACTTCGTACACTGGTGTCCAAAATTAAAGCAAAAAACCGATATTACCTCTTCCCGTGTCTATTTCATGATATAATTATACAAACTGTAAGAAATGTCCGTACGATCGTGTTCTGCACGGAAGATGGCATTCCGATCAACGGATAATCACGCAAACGATGACGTCATGGCACCTATTAAACGGGGTAGTGTTTGCCGGGTAGACCCACACCCACAATCGCTGTGTACACAGTCATACTGCAGTATGGCATAGAGAAGACGCCTACAAGATTCTCTGCGGTGGAGGGCCATGGAATGGAAACAGGGGGCTCACAAACTCATGTGGACCGATGGATTAATGTGAATCGTTCTGTTGTTTATAGAATATGGCGACAGTTTGTAGAAACCGAAACTGTATCCCGAAGACGAGGGAGCGGCCGACCACGAGTGACGTCAGAAACACAGGACTGTTATTAGGCTGTATAGGCACGATGATACCGCCTTGGCACTGCACGGCAACTGGCATCTGACCTCGCAGCATCTACTGGGCGTGTTACATCGATGCAAACGGCGTACAGAAGGCTTTGCAGAGTGGCTAAATTGTGTCATATGAGATACATTAATTGAACTAAATATTTTATTAGAAGTACTTTATGGAGCATCTGTACATCGCAAAACAAATATATATGAAGACAGTAATTGTTCTTGAAAGAACAGAATACTGTTGATGACCGTGCAGCTTTTCCCTGGAATAAATGATGACTAACTGAAACCCTCAGCATATCAACAACACCTGTCGGCAGCTGAGGGTTTCAGTTAGTCATCATTTATTCCAGGGAAAAGCTGCACGGACATCAACAGTATTCTGTTCTTTCGAGAACAGTTACTGTCTTCATATATATAGTTAAAGGCTACCCAGCCATTGACCCTCGTCTGTGGGAATGCGTATAGGTTGCCCAAACTCTTACGGGAATCGTCAAAGCGTGCGCGAGTAATGAGTGAATGGGCAAATGTCTATAAGGTACATTACATATGTAGAATTGTGGACAGTTGGGAATGTGAGTCTCGCGGGAAGCGTGCAAGGGATAAGTCCCTGCAGTCGCGCTATTCATCTGTGTCCTCGGTGGTTCAGATGGATAGAGCGTCTGCCATGTAAGCAGGAGATCCCGGGTTCGAGTCCTCGTCGGGCCACACATTTTCAGCTGTCCACATCGAGGTATATCAACAACACCTGTCGGCAGCTGAGGGTTTCAGTTAGTCATTATTTATTGCAAAACAAATATTCTTCTTAATGAAACGTCTTTTCATTCTGAACGTAAGAGCGTAATGACAGTGTTACCAGCTACGTGCAATACACGCTGTCGACTTATTTGGCATTTCAGTGCAATTTCGTACACACATAAATTAAATAAACAATTTACTAACAATGATTCGCCGCGCGGGACTAGCCGAGCGGTCAGGGGCGCTGCAGTCATGGCTGTGCGGCTGATTCCGGCGGAGCTTCGAGTCCTCCCTCGGGCATGGGTGTGTGTGTTTGTCCTTAGGATAATTTAGATTAAGTAGTGTGTAAGCTTAGGGACTGATGACCTTAGCAGTTAAGTCCCATAAAATTTCACACATATTTGAACATTTTTGAACAATGATTTGGTAAACACTAAAATCAGATAACATAAATTTTTCCTTCCAAAAAAATAATTTTATCCTTAATTTAAGCAAGTGTTCAAACCGTTGACTATGGACTGAAAGGCACATTAGTAATCAAAATGGTTCAAATGGCTCTGAGCACTATGGGACTTAACAGCTGTGGTCATCAGTCCCCTAGAACTTAGAACTACTTAAACCTAACTAACCTAAGGACATCACACACATCCATGCCCGAGGCAGGTTTCGAACCTGCGACCGTAGCAGTCGCGCGGTTCCGGACTGCGCGCCTAGAACATTTGTAATCGCCGTTCGGAAGAACGATGAACAGATGTAATTACAGTGGATGATATGGTAGAGCATGCACTAGTGATTCGACGACACTTATCGTCTGGCGTAGTTGGGGCTTCGTCATAGACTGCATCTTTGAGTGCTCTCCAAGGAAAGAAATCAAGAGGAGTCAAATCGCGGACCTCGCAGGCCATTTGACAACAGAATTTCGTCATATCCAACGTCCGGGAAAGTTTTTATTCAGTATTTGCGTTGAAACACGGGAGGAGTGAGCTGGACGTATACACTGTCGAATATCCAGTGTTATCTCTTCTAGAAGAATCGGCTGAATGTTCGTCAGAATGTGTGTGTACAGATGTCCACTTAGAACACCTGAGATGAAGTAAGGTCTCACAACGTAATTTGCTATGATGTCGCACCATAGGTTTACGCTCCACGGCTGTTGATGTAACACCTGACGATGCCAGTGTGGATTTTCGGGTGTCCAGTAGTGCATGTTATAAAAATTTACATTAGCTCGGTTAGTAAACGTTGCTTCCGCGGTAAAGAGCACACATTGGGAAAACATATGGTGTCTCTCAGATGTTGAAGGGAAGGCCGACAAAATTGTGTATGATGTTAGAAATCATGGTTGTGAAGTGTCTGATGTAGTGACAAATGATAGGGGTAGATATTCTGTCGATTCAGGATGCGAATGACACTCGTCTGGCTGATTCCACAATCCTTGACAATATGTCTCGTATCACTGTGCGGATTATTTGGGTCGTAGCCAGAACAGCTTCTTCGTGTTCTCTGTCAGTTTCAGTCTTCTCTCTTGTCCTATTTTTGACGTTCAAGGAGTCTACCCGCACAAGCGTCTTAATAATGCGTGCAGTTGCCTGGCGCGTCGGACATTGGCGATCCGGGTAGATAGCCCTTTACCACTGTACTGATTTTACGGCATTTCTTTACATTCATCATATAAAAGTAGTATATCCAACTTCTTATTGGTGTACATGTCTGCACGTAACGAATGTTAAGGCAGAAATGAGCGGCCGACAGTGCAGACAAGTAAACAGGAAAATGTGTTGACATTCTGACACAGCATAGCACGAGAGCTCTGCTTGGCGGTGTTTGCATCACTAATGCCGATTCCGACTACCTTGCTCTCAATTTCTAGGACATTTCTCGAATTTTTCTACGACAGGTTTCAACGCATATATCACTGTGATTGTCTTCTCAACAGCTATCGAATACAGTTATAAAAATTATGTGGTTCCTTAAAAAAAAGTTCTTGCTTCAATATCTCCGTTGATGCCAGCGCTGAAAACATAGCCAAACAAAATAATACGTGTCCCTAGACGCTCTAAAATTTGTCGAAAACCACGTTTCGATATGTATAACCGTTTAGGAAATAAAAGGTGTTTTGCGTCTTACATGACTCGCCCTGTAGATACTCGCCTTTTGTCATTTTAGGCCAGAAAATTGTGCTCCTTATTTGTTGTTTTTTTTTCCTTTTCGGTGCATGTTAGACTTATTTATTTACTTCGATGTGAACGGTTCTCTCTGCAACTTTGCTTTCTTTCGACTAGTACTGGCTATTCTCAATTCAAACCATTATGCTCTAATACACGTTTTTTATAGTAAGCAGGACCATCTCTGCCGGCCGAAGTGGCCGTGCGGTTCTAGGCGCTACAGTCTGGAGCCGAGCGACTGCTACGGTCGCAGGTTCGAATCCTGCCTCGAGCATGGATGTGTGTGATGTCCTTAGGTTAGTTAGGTTTAATTAGTTCTAAGTTCTAGGCGACTGATGACCTCAGAAGTTAAGTCGCACAGTGCTCAGAGCCATTTGAACCAGAACCATCTCTGAGAGCCGAGATCCTTTGCACCTCAATTAAAGTAAGGTTCTGGAAGTCCACTTTACGTAACCTTAGTGTCTTTCAGTCAAACATGAACACAGTTATAAAAGTTTTAATTAATTTTTCCAGGAGTTGTATTGCGAGTTCGCTGAATTCATTTTAAGTGACCAAAACAGTTCAGTCCAAATTTCTAAAATGCTTTTTAGCAGACACGATGATCGTTTTTCTTGTTATGTTAATCTAAAAAGTACATGTCTAAAAGAAAAAGGTTTTCTTCCATACAAAGCTTTCTTCGCACTACGTTGCATACCACCAGAATTTGGTTTTCAATATCTATTGAGCCATGTATATTTTCCTATTTCAATCTCTATTTGCTCTTAATTCAGAAAACCTATATACTGCTAAATGGCCAAGTCCTTAGCACATTTTTCCACACACTTGTCAGTCACTAACTCTTTGCCATTTAAAAAAAATTAAGTGAAGAGATTGCTGGTCAAATTTACAAACATGTCGTAACATATTAGAGGTTCCCAACTGAGTGTTCAGTAACTTTCTACGCAATTTACATTCCGAGACACCTACCGATTTATTTGAAGCTGCCTCATAAATACATGAAACTTTTCCCATGCTGGACTTGGGCTCTGTTTCGTGACTGGTGTATAGCCCCACTTCTTAATTTTTCCTTAATTCCCTTTAAGTTACGTTTGTTCATTTTGCTTTTCCAACCATTAAGATAGCTGATCTGCAGTGAAACTACTTACGCAGACATATACCTGGCTATTCTGTAGTCACGTTGGATTGACAGCGCAAAAATTTTGTAAAGTTGTGGGAAGTTCCTATGAGACCAAACTGCTGAGGTCATCGTTCCCTCGGCTTACACACTACTTCAAAATAGTTCAAATGGCTCTGAGCACTATGGGACTTAACTTCTGAGGTCATCAGTCCCCTAGAACTTAGAACTACTTAAACCTAACTAACCTAAGGAGATCACACACATCCATGCCGGAGGCAGGATTCGAACCTGAGACCGTAGAGGTCGCGTGGTTCCAGACTGTAGCGCCTAGAACCGCTCGGTCACCCCGGCCGGCACACACTACTTAATCTAACTTAAACTAACTTACGCTAAGGACAACGCACACACTCAGGCCCGAGGGAGGACTCGAACCTCCGACGGGGGAGCCGCGCGAAAGGTGACAAGGCGCCTGAGATCGCGCGGCTACCCCGCGCGGCATTGACAGCGCAACTTATTGTCAGGTGCAGCGTGCTGAACGGGTTCCGTGAAGCTTGCCAGGCTTTTGGAAACCCAAGTTAACCTACTGTAACCACTGTGCTTCAGTACGCATGCACTCTTGTATCTCCGTTCCGGCAGGTGGAGCTGCCTTAATGGTTGCGGCGGCGACAGGGGAGACAGGCTGGAAGGACAATTTGCGCTCCTCTGGAGCTTGGACGCAATAACAGCCTCAAGCGACGAGTGGGCTGCAGCGGAGACTAGTGAGTCTAGTGTACGGGCACACGGAGACGGTGAGTTCGCAGATAACGTCTCAGGACTCGCTGGTGAGATTAAAGCGGGCATACGGAGCTCATATTTGATCTCTACTGCCCACGCGTCGTTTTCTTCGAGAGTCAACGTGTGCGGTACAAACTCTGCACATACTTTTGTCTTCCTCAAAATATTCTGCAGAATGTCTTGCATGCTTGATTTAGAGCCGGCCGTTTTGGCCGAGCGGCTCTAGGCGCTTCAGTCCGGAGCCGCGCTGCTGCCACGGTCGCAGGTTCGAATCCTGCCTCGGGCATGGATGTGTGTGATGTCCTTAGGTTAGTTAGGTTTAAGTAGTTCTAAGTCTAGGGGACTGATGACTTCAGATGTTAAGTCGCATAGTGTTCAGAGCCACTTGAACTTGATTAGGAGACGTTCAGTCCGTTCGTCCATCGCGATTTGTTGCATAACAAGTAACAACGCTGACGCATGACGGCCGCACGTCCGTTACTTAACACTGCCTGGTAACAGCTGACTGTTCGAAAACCCATCTGTTGTTTATAGTTGTTAGTTCAAGCTGCCACAGTAGTTACAGCGCTAACATCCTTTATACGACGGAAATAAAATTAGCATGTTATCGTGTTCCCACTGCAATCTGCAATGCATAACATAGGCAGCTGTAACTCGTATAACTTACAATAAGTCAGGGGAAAACTATAAAGTCGCAATAGTTGAACTACTTCTGATGTACAGGCACCTTTCTAAAGTAACAATATACATACTTTTCTGCCCTTGTGTAAGTATTTTTTAATAAACATATATCCTTCAAAAATTGAACCAAATATATTCCGATAGTAACTATGGAAAAACACCACTATTTATGAAGCTGTATCAACTCAAACGATAGAAAAGGATATTCGAATAAACGTGACACGTAGTAGAACAGAAAAATGACTGAGCAGTTGTGCTTATTGCCTGCAATCTAGTGCAATAAATTATTGAAAAATCTAAAGAAAAATCATCATTTCGACAACTTCAATAACAATAATTCCCTATTGAGAACATATATCGGAAAACAATAACTTTATAAAACTACTTTTCATATTTTAATGTATTTTCATATTTATTTGTTCCCTACGCCCTGCCGTGTCTTAAGGCAAGTACAGAAAAGAGATTTCGTAGGTATTAATCGTAAATTAATTAAAATATAAATCCTTGAGAGACATTGGTAATGTGCGAAAGGAATACTGCATGAGAGGAAGCAGATATATAAATCAGCTGCTGGTACAACGTAACGCGCATCGCGCTAGTTCGTGAGACAGGAATATGAAACACAGCCTCATCGAAAACGTGCGACGAATTGAAGACTGTTGCCTGTGCAGTATTATTTCTGTGGTTTTTGAGCGGTTTTCCACCCTCATTTAGGCGAATACTAGGCTGGTTCCCAGTTTCCGCCTGAGAAAATATGATATGTAAACAGAAGAAGCTTGCCCATTACGGATGTTTGAGAACCCGTGACTGTTTAATAAGTATAAATACAGGAAGCTGCAACCAGTAACTTTTTTTGAAATTGTTATTTATTCCATAAACCGGCTTTTCGAACTTTTTCAGGCTCATCTTCAAATGGTGTACAGTAGATCTAAGCGTATTGCTGGGTGCTGGCTCTGTGACAAGAAGATGGAACATGCTTTAATGCATAGCCATGAGTATTGTTCATATGCCGATTTGGATCCAAAATCTAATTTTGTACTTACTGTGACATTATGGGTGGCTTCTTTTGTTAACATCCACACGTCTGCTTCCATTGAGATGGACAGTTGTTACCACATCACTTATTTTTAGAGAATATGTATACATATACATTGTAGTAACGAAACTCTGTCAGCATCCAGCATGTGTTGTACAACTGTTGCTAGTTACAAGATCTTCACACTAAGATACACCATTGGCCTACTTTGCTTAGAGATATTTGTTTTTGTTTGCATGTACTAAGGTCGATGTATAGTCAAGTATTTTAATCAAAACTGAAGTCAATATGAATGCCCAAAATAAAGTAAATACATAAATTACTACAAGAACAAACTTCAAAATGTGATCTGATGTCTTATTTCTATTATTATTTTAACATATAATACAGTCGGTTTATGAGCAAATACTTTAATCAAGATGGGCATAAGCTTGAATGTCAAGGAATAATATAACATAATGTTATAGTATTTGCAATTAACTGCAGCTGTTTGTAGGACCATGAACTTTATATTTAAAAAACAACATCAAAAAACTTCAAATTAACTGCTGACTTATTTCCGTTCTTACATTAACATGGTGTGGAATACTCATAAAGGTAGACTCTGTCTGTTTCAGCTAAAGGTGATATGTGTAGAAATATTGATTTCTTTTAACAGTAGTGGACTTGTACATTTACATATATAGTACAGGATTTATTCTGTGGTAGGCTATTTATATTGACACCAACGTAGTTAGAGCGTAAAGAGTGGGGGGGCATTGGAGGTGGGGGGCAGGGTTGGTTGCTGTTTTGAATTTCTTAGTCTTCGAAATTCTGAAGCAAAAATTTATTTCTCAGTTCAGTATGGTCATTGAATAGTCGACAGGAACAGTATTTATGTTGATATGGATTTCGATTTGTTCAAGAACGTCAAGTATCATGCCTTTGTAGGCAAGATGAAGTATTTGGAGGTCCTGTTCTATGTTGTTTGCAGAATGATTGTGTTGGGCGAGATGTATAGCAAAACTGGGTTTGTTCGGGTTGTTAAGACGGAGTGCATGCATGTGCCCTTTAAATCTTGTTATGAAGTTCCTACCA
Source organism: Schistocerca piceifrons (assembly GCF_021461385.2). NCBI lineage: Eukaryota > Metazoa > Arthropoda > Insecta > Orthoptera > Acrididae > Schistocerca > Schistocerca piceifrons. Next base: position 278,190,857 of record NC_060149.1, read on the forward strand.
GTTTGTCCAACGTAGAGGCTTGGAGAACCTAGCGAGGTAGCGCAGTGGTTAGCACATCGGACTCGCATCCGGGAGGGCGACGGTGGAAGCCCGCGTACAGTCATCCTGATCTAGGTTTTCCGTCATTTCCCTAAATCGCTTTAGGCAAACGCCGAGATGGTTTCTTTGAAAGGGCATGGACGATTTTCTTCTGCGTCATTCCCTAACCCGAACTTGTGCTCCGCCTCTAATGACCTCGTTGTCGACGAGACGTTAAATAGTAATCTCATCCTCCGCCTCCTCTCTAGAGTCTTGGACATGAGATGCAAATGCGTTTGTATACGCCTGACTTTTGATGCTTTTGTATAGTGGTTTTAGTAATGTGAATGATTTTATTTTGTATTTTATAGTTGGCGAAAAAACGTATTTTTTGTTATATGTCTCGAAGGGGTTGTCTGTTTGGTGAGAAATCTTCCCTAGGACGGGCAGGCTTACAAATGTAATGTAATTGTTTGTGGATGGTTGTTCAGCAATGGTTAGTTTAATTTTGTTGTATGGATTAGTTTATCTTTTACAGCAGGATTGTACCCATTGCTTGAGGCAACTGTTTTAATAATTTTTGTCTCTTTTTCTCTTTTACTTGTATCCATTGCGATTTTAGGCATACGATGAACCATTGTTCTGAAGAACACCAGTTTTTATTGAAGTATTTGCCCATACATCGCCCTTGATACACACAAACAAAAACAAATAATATAGTATAAAGTAGGCCTATGTCGTATCTTCGTGTGAAGATCTTGCAACAGGCAGCAGTTGTACAACACATGCTGGACGCAGGCGAAGTTTTGTTACTACAGTTATATGTATACAAATTCTGTAAAAGTAAGTGATGTGGTAACAACTGTCCATCACAATGGAAGCAGACAGGTGGATATTAACAACAAAATCCGCCCATACTGTCGCAGTAACTACAAATTCAAATTTTGGATCCAAATCGACGTATAAACAATACTCATGGCGAAGCGTTAAAGCATGATCCATCTTCTTATCACAGAGCCAGCAATCAGCATTAGGTTTGAAATAGCTATGTAACCTCTCCTACACCATTTGAAGATGAGCCTGAAATGGTTCGAAAATCGGTTCATGGAATAAATAACAATTTAAAAAAGTTACTGGTTGCAAATTTCGGTATTTATATTGATATATAAACAGTTAAAATACGATCACACACAGAAAAAAAGGTCACACAATCGACAGATAGGTGATGCACACAGCTTCACTCTTTTATGCCGCGTCCTACGTGAGCGATAAACGCGACCGACAGCACGCGACATCTGGATGTGCTTCTTTCCAGCTACAAGAGCAGCGCAGGCAACATGCACAGGTGCCCTGTGCGCGAGCGACAAACTTGAGCTACAGTATATACAGCTGACAGCTGACCTGGCGACACGAAAGCTATGAATGTTGTTGCTAGAAGTTATAGCGTTCAATACGTAGGTAAAGCGAAAAAGGTAGCTCTGTACATGAAATACACAACGCTTTCAACACACAAGAATGAGAGGAGATACTCTCGACTATCTGATTACGGGGTTCAAGAAAAGTGTTTCCCTTTAGACCACCAACATTCAGCAGTCCATAAGCATTGAAGAAAGACTGATCGTTGCATTAAGGTAAGCTACTTATACAAGTTATAAATTTTGAACTGGGTATGTTGTTTAAACATACTACGTGATTAGCATTAGAAATTTTTTCGCGGTTTCTTAACAATTTGTTATTTCAGATCAGCGTTAGTGAAGTTTGTGTCGTGTAAAATTACACCAAAACTAGTTTTCTACGCGTTATTTGTCGCAAAACACGAATTTGATAAATTCATACTGTGAAAGACTCAACACTGTTTTGCTCATTTGAAGAGCAGAAATTTATGGTCTGTAGCTGAAAGCAATTATTATAAAGAACAGATGACACTCGTCGGGATAGCCGCGTGTGTTAAAGCGCCGCTTCCGGGATGAGGAGGATGGCCAGGCCCGGATCAGATCCGCCCGGATGATTGAAGACATGTTGTATCCTAGCAAGCCCGGATGTGGTTTTTAGGCGGTTTCCAATATCTCAGTAAGTGAACACAGGCCTGTTACCCCATTCCCACCTCACTTACATGATTTGAAAACATTTAGAATGATTGTCTCTCACTTTCACATCAGTAACACTACACGCAGACAGTTTGTGTACACGTATTACGTCCCGATGGGTAATCAGTTGACGACAGGTAAGGCATCCGGCCACCCATTGAATGAATCATGACAAATCCGTGCATATCCATGCCGACCCTGCGCCGATTCAGTACAAAGGCACATGGAAAAATAAAAAAAAAGGTAGGTAATTGAGAACTGCGGCGATAGGATTCGCATCCGGCCGCGAAGTTAAATAGAACAGTTTTGCCAAACCTAGATTACAGAGGACCTCGTACTAGAAGGGAGTAACGCGAAGAAGGAAAATATGATAGACACACATAAAAGTAACGAGAAAGTGAAAAGAAATGTTAAATATGGATCTTCCATCCATGGAAATTTCTACTATCTTTCTTTTTCTTTTACTTCAAGCAGTATTTATCTTATCCGCTACGCGGCTTTAGTAATACACAGAAAATGAGGAGGCGCAGTGGTTAAGACACGAGGTAGGACAATGGTAATCTATCTGCAAAGGAGATGGCTTACAAATCACTTGTGCGACCCAGTCTAGAATACTGCTCAAGTGTTTGGGACCGGTACCAAATAGGACTAGCAGGCGACATTGAACGTATACAGGCAAGGGCAGCACGAATGGTCACAGGTTTGTTTGACCAGTGGGAGAGTGTCACGCAGATGCCGAAGAAACTGAACTAGCAGACTTTTGCAGGCAGACATAAACTGCTCACGAAGTTTCAAGAACCGGCTTTAAATGACTCTAGGAATATTCTACAACCCCCTACGTATCGTTCACATAGATATCATGACGACAAGATTAAATTAATTACAACACGCATAGAGGCATTTAAACAACGATTCTTCTCCCGTTCCCTATGTGAGTGGAACGGGAAGTAACACTGATAACTGGTACAATGACACACTTCACAGTGATTTGCAGAGTAAACATGTAGATGTAGATGTAAGGTGCAGGATTTGCATTCGAGAGGATGGTGTTTCAGACTCTCATCTACCCAACGAGATTGAGGTTTCGCTTGAATTCCCTAAATCGCCTAAGACAAATGACACTATGGTTCCCTTGAATAGCTCACGGTTCATTTTTTCAGCATATTTTCTCAAACTGAAGACTGTACTTCGTCTCCAATGAGCTTGTCATCAAGGGACAATAAATCATTATCTTCCCTCCCGCCTTTTGTATTCTTCCCGACGGGTGTGGATCCGAGTGCTTCCCAGCCACCCCGAATTAGGATTTTAGTATCCTCCTTCAGTCACCTCAACAGAGAACCAAGACAGTTCTCTAGATAAGACCAAAGCTGACTTACTTCCCGTCCTTGTTAAGTCCGAGATTACGCTTCGTCTCTAATGACGTCGAAGATACTCAGACATTTTGTCCAGTCAAAGTTCTGTTGAGACTGTATGTCTCACAATCTGTCACTGAAAGGACACTTCTCAACTCGGTGAAAGCAGGGGCGTGTCACCTCCAATATGACGATATGCCTTAAAGCACTGTTATAGACTGCATAATCAAAAGTATCCGGACGATTATTAGTGGACATTAATATGGAATGTATTTACCCTTCTGCTTTATGACGACATATGCTCCGTTGGGGACACTTTCAGTGAAGTGTCTGAATAACTGTAGAGAAATGGCAGGCCATTATACATCAAAAGCCAAGACCAGAGAACGTAGTGATGTTTGGTACTGGGGTCTGGAGCGAAGTCGACGTTCTAACTGATCCCAACGGTGCTCCATAAAGTTCAAGCTGGTAGTCTGGACAGACCATCCCATTTGAGGAATGTTTTTGTCCACAAACCATTGCCTCACAGATACTGCTTTGTGACAGGGTGCTTGTCATGCTAATGCAAATAGTTTTTGTCTCCGAACAGGTCCTCTACTGTACGCAGCACCCAATGCTGTAAAATATATTCGTATCCTTCCGCATACAGCTTTTCTTATGCTCAATAAGGGACCAAACACTAACCACGACAAACACCCATATACCCTAACACTGCCTCCTCTTTACTTCACTGCTGGTAATACATATGATGGCAGATAACAGTCTCAAGGCCAAACCGAAACCCTTTCATCGGATTACCACTGGGAATAGCGTGATTCATTACTACAAATCACTCATTGGTAGTGGAGAAAAGTTTGTACGAGCCCCATTTGTTAGTGCAGGTTGCCTACATCAGGGGCAGATATGCGCTCAGGGGAAAACCTATTGTTCTCCTTTGATTGACAGGTACTTAATCTATTGTTCTCCTTTGATTGACAAGTCCTTAGCCTATTGTTCTGTTAAGTGGTGTCTGCAGCTCATGGTCGTGCGGTAGCATTCTCACTTCCTGCATCTGGGTGCCGGGTTCGATTCCCGGCGGGGTCAGGGATTTTCTCTGCCTCGTGATGACTGGGTGTTGTGTGATGTCCTTAGGTTAGTTAGGTTTAAGTAGTTCTAAGTTCTAGGGGACTGATGACCATAGATGTTAAGTTCCATAGTGCTCAGAGCCATTTGAACCATTTTGTTACGTGGTTTTCCATGTCACTGCACTTAACCTATTGTTCCTCCACCCCCTCCCACTCCCGTCACCCGTCAGGTAACATCCCTCTCTCTGCTACAGGTACACTTTCAGGTCCGAGTTATTGGAATAGCCCCTGTCACTACTATCAGTTTGACTGACTACGTAATTAAGTTGATCAATTAGTTAACCTCCCCCCTGTGGTAAACCTCCTCCCTTCTGACCCTCTCCTCCCTCCCAGAAAATGGCGGGAAAAAGACTCAGTTGATCAGTCATTCGGAGGGAAATCGATAGCTCTGTATGGAATATTGTTTAAACAATTTAGACAATGTATGGACTATATGTAAAGGGTATATTGTTTATTTATAAAAGATTCCGTTTATGGGGGTTGGATTTCTCTTGCTCATCATTCTCTGCTGTTTGGAAACATCTAGGTGTTACAAGAAGCAATTACATGGAGCAAACATGTTGCATAATCTAATGTTTGCCACTGTATACTGTGTGTCTGAACCTAATGTTTAGTCCTTTGTTGGCACATAACCTATTGTTCTGTTAAGTGGTTTTCCATGTCACCCCTATTGCCTTAAACTGTTATACCGCCTTTGACACCGAATTAAGTAATTAGTTATCTCCTCCCATCATTTTCTGGTACACATTTCGAATTTCACATGCTTGTGAACGCCATTTCTCGAGCATTCTTCTCTGTCATCCACCCCCTTAAACAACTGTACTGCGTTTTACATAAAAATTATGCAAATTAACTTCGTGTTGTGCAATTAACCTGCTGTTCTCCTCCATGTCAACCACTCACACACAGCCTCCCCTTAACTATTGTACCGTTAACACCATGCCGATATAAAAAAAAATTTATGCAAATGAATTAAATCGATATTTTTCTCATGTATGGGATAGTTGTTTTTAATTCGCAGCATCCTAATGGTCTTAGAGTATTGTTCATCTGTATGGGGGGAGGGGCTTACCAATTGGGTCTGATTCAAGTAATTGAGAAGGTCCAAAGAAGAACCGCAATATTCGTGATTGGTACATTTAGCCATCGCGAGAGCATTAAAAATCTCATTGAAAGTTTGAAGTGGGACACACTTGCAGATAGACAACACGCTCAACGGAAGGGGCTGCTCACTAAATTCCAAAATCTTATCTTTGCCAAGGATGTAGAGCATATATTATTACCACCAACTTTCATATCGCGCAGTGATCACCATTCAAAGATAAGGGAAATAAGAGATCATACTGAGGCGTTCAGACAGTCGTTTCTTCCTCGCGCAATCTGCAAGTGGAACAGAGGGGGAGGGAGGGGGAAATATGACTTTGGTGCGAATAGTGCCCTCCACCACACACCGCTTGGCGGCTAGCGGAGTGTATATGTAGATGTAGGTGGAATACAGTCTAAACAAAAGATCGCTAGTAAAAAACACATCCCGCGACCCGACACGAACCTATGACGCGACTGTTCGCCCCCCCCCCCCCCCCCCCCCCCCCCCAAGGATAAGGCACCCGCATCTCTCTCGTACTTGACACCTGAGAAATTCCTGTAGAGATACGTATTCACCTAGGTACCATTGCTGAGGCGATGCTGCAGAGGGTCCAGCATGGAGACATGTTGCAGTACTTCCCAGAATAGCACAGGATGCATTCCTAACGATACAGCCCATCCGTCACTGAACTTACCCGTCAAACTGCGGCTGCTATCGATGTAGGAGCACCACCCACCTCGACCCCTTTTTTTCCTGCAGACGAGAATTTTAAAAAAGGAATATCATGTTATGTAGAAACCTCCTACAGGCCTGAATGCAAAGAATGCTTTATCACAAGCGTGTAATAGACTTGTTTTTGTCTCTTCCAGTGCACAAGCTTTATGAGACTAAATATTCACTATGATTCCATCGTAATTCAGTTATTAAACTTCAAGTGTGTCCTGGATGTCTGTGAATGAAGCAATACCGTTGTTCTGAGGATCAGTAGTGAGTATAGTGTGCAAAATATGGTCATGCTTTAGTTATCGCTATTAAAGGGGGACAGTGACTACGCGACTCCGCTTGTTCAACAACAGAGCTGTAGCTACATATTCGAAAAAAATATTCCATAGCTCTTACTTCTTTAACATGTTACGACAATTAACCTTGAGAACTACGGATTCAGCGGGAAAGAGAATATTACTGCTTACAGCGTGTTTGAACTGGTGAAATCATGAAATGTGCTCTTGGATATTTATATGAAACTGATAAAGGGTCGTCGCCACGTGAACGCTTTTGATTATTACATGTTCCCTACACAACTTGCACCATTACTACGTGATATATATTTTACCTGCCACTTGACGTATGTCAAAGTATAAGCGACGCTTTAAGCGCTATGACTCGAATGCCTGATGCCACAATGATGGGCCGCCATCAGCGTCCATTATGTCACTTTAGTTTAAGAGTTAGAGCAACGCGATTCTCTGTTTTCTGTGTCATGCAGCGGTAATTTGTGAATAGCATGTTTGGATGCTTCAAGTGAACTCAAAGTGCGTAAAAGGAAGTTTTAATTCCAAGATAAAACATTCACACGAATGTTTCTTCATCAAGCGACGGAAGCGTGACTATGAAGCAGAATACGGATGGGGGAATAGCATATATTAAGTATCATTTAGCTGACGTAAAGCACTTAAAGAATTGGACAGTTACTTTGTTTCGAATTCATTCAAACAAAGGTAGTTGGTAACAGCGGCGAAATTAGCAAATGTGCGGTTATACCGTTAAAAAAATCATCATGTCTTTTAAATCGGTGGACTATGTTCTCACACTCAGCTAGAAACTGTTTAATGTTTGCAAAGCCACAAAAAGCGTGATGCTGGTGATAACAAAATCAACAGCAATTCTAAAATAACTGTTAGCAACCGACACCGGCAAACAAATATGTACCTGCAGCTGTTTGCGATTAAAAGCAGCATTTGCTCCAATCTTTCACTATTGCAAGCTTTAGTGAAGTACCCCGTTTTGCCCGATTGATCCTTCCCAAATTACGTCCATTTTTAGTCAATTTGAGGGAAATGTCCCGGTTTGTCAGACAGAAATTGTGGCAACCCTACATACATAGAAAGCTGAACGTAGAGTTATCGCGAAACCTTACGTTCGGTTTTGTCGAATAGGAAAAATTCCAGAACCAGCTGGACCCAGGCAGTGCTAGCAGTCCGGCACAGAATTGTCCAGTGTGGTCAGATTAACCGGCCGGAGTGGCCGTGCGGTTCTAGGCGCTACAGTCTGGAGCCGAGCGACCACTCCGGTCGCAGGTTCGAATCCTGCCTCGGGCATGGATGTGTGTGTTGTCCTTAGGTTAGTTAGGTTTAATCAGTTCTAAGTTCTAGGCGACTGATGACCTCAGAAGTGTCATAGAGCTCAGAGCCATTTGAACCAGCCATTTGTGGTCAGATCGGCACCGATCTGTCCAGCGCGCTCAGACAAGCATTCACCTGCTGGTAGTGTAGAATGCTACTTTCTTATTGGCTCCCTGAGGGAGGTGGTGGGTTGATGGGGCAGAGGGTATATGAAGAACATTCTACCCTTAGTTGACTTCATTCTTTCGTCAACCACCGTAGTGTGAAGTCGATCGTCTTGTTCTTGCTCCTGTGCGTCAGTTTGCTCCATTCTAGCATGTGTGTTACCGGTTTAGGTACAAAAATGAAACGTTCAGCAGCGCCATCAAGCTCCGTCGGTAGTGCCAGTGGCGGCAAACGGCAGAGACTGTTACAGCATGATGGGGAATTACCTGATGAGTATAGATTCAAATCTGTGACTCTAACTCTTCTCTTCTACTAAGAATTTCATAGTATTGAATGCATTTATTCTTCTTATTGTTTCCGATCATATCCACCAACGCCAAGACGTGGGTGATATGAACCCTGTCGTGCAACAGCAGACACAGTGGCACCAGTTGCCCCATCAGCAGCAGCAGCAGCATCGGCAGCATTGTAAATATGTATACCATCTTTACACTACTGGTGTGACCAGCGAGTCCTCAAATGATTTCTAGAGAGATGACAATTGATAAAGATAACTTTTTTTCCACTAAGAATTTCGTATTGAATACATATTATTGTTTCAGCATATATCCAGCGGGAAGCTGAGTGGCAGCAGCAGCAGCAGTGGCAGCAGCGGCAGCAACAACAGGCGTTGCAGCTGTACCAAGAGCAGCAACTGAGACAACAGTGACTGCAGCTGCAGCTGCAGCAGCAGCAGCAATAGCAACAGCAGTGCCATCAGCTACAGCAGCACCAGCAGAAGTGGCATGAACTGCAGCAGCAAAAGCAATATCATCGTAACCAGTATATATGTCTTTCATTATACACTACTGGCCATTAAAATTGCTACACCACGAAGATGACGTGCTACAAACGCGAAATTTAACCGACAGGAAGAAGATGTTGTGACATGCAAATGATTAGCTTTTCAGAGCATTCATACAAGGTTGGCGCTGGTGGCGACACCTACAACGTGCTGACATGAGGAAAGTTTCCAACCGATTTCTCATACACAAACAGCAGTTGACCGGCGTTGCCTGGTGAAACGTTGTTGTGATGCCTCGTGAGCCGGAGGGTTGGCCGTGCGGTTAAAGGCGCTTCAGTCTGGAACCTCGTGACCGCTACGGTCCCAGGTTCGAATCCTGCCTCGGGCATGGATGTGTGTGATGTCCTTAGGTTAGTTAGGTTTAATTAGTTCTAAGTTTTAGGCGACTGATGACCTCAGAAGTTAAGTCGCATAGTGCGCAGAGCCATTTTAACCATTTGATGCCTCGTGTAAGGAGGAGAAATGCGTACCATCACGTTTCCGACTTTGATAAAGGCCGGATTGTATGTAGCCTATCGCGATTGCGGTTTATCGTATCGCGACATTGCTGCTCGCGTTGGTCGAGATCCAATGACTGTTAACAGAAAATGGAATCGGTGGGTTCAGGAGGGTAATACGGAACGCCGTGCTGGATCCCAACGGCCTCGTATCACTAGCAATCGAGATGACAGGCATCTTATCCGCATGGCTGTAACGGATCGTGCAGCCACGTCTCGATCCCTGAGTCAACAGATGGGGGCGTTTGCAAGACAACAACCATCTGCACGAACAGTTCGACGACGTTTGCAGTTATTCACGTCGAGGTACATTATATAACTCGAATCAAGGGATGCGTTGAACCTGTCACCCATCCATTGGTTATTTGCCTTCGAATGCCTATGGACACATTCGCAAAGTCCCCCACAGATCCCTCACTCAAAGAAAAGAAGCATGTCAGGATCGGTCAATAATTCGATGCTGCACATCGTTTTCCTGAGCATTGCATCCCAAGACAACCCAGATGCCATGTAATAAAAGGTGGGATCCAGAGAATATGTAGTCATGCATAGACTCCGAAATTTCTCGAAAACGTCTGCAAGCAAGCGCACGTCTGTGTCCATGTGAAGCCGTGCGTACTCTCCTAAAGTGGAAATATTCCCGCCAGACATTCACGGCATGCTTATACTCTGCACTCGTTATGGCATCGCCTGTGAGGTTGCTGGAGAATGCAGTTATGTCTGGTAGCCTAGTTTCATTGAGTTTCGCCATAATCATATGGGAAAACCGCCTTCCTAGTAACAAGTTGAAACTTTTCCTCATCAGGAAATACAGCTCGAGTGATTTGCATATTCCCTAGAGGTAGAGTTTCAATGAATTTCTGGAGTGGTGCCTGCATAAAACGTAGGTTATCAAGGAAGCGGAGCGTAATTCTTGGTATCATTCATTTGGAGAATGAAATATACTTCTCTACGCTCTCAGGTAGGACCTGACCTGACTGTTCTGCAAACCGAATTCAGCCAAGTGCTCAACTAGAAAGTGAGCGTCATACCCATTTAAATTGTGGAAGAAAATGGGTAGAACTTCCCTGTAAGATGACAGTTGTCCCTTCGACGAGTTCCCGCTTTTCTGTCTAACAACAGCCCACAAATATGACAGTCAACCGCATTATTGTAAAAATCTTCATTCTCCTTCGATTTGGTCATGGGAACGTTGCCGCTGTAAAGCTTATCAACCTCCCAGGAAAATTTTTTGAGTTCAGTGAGCAACCAAACTGCAGGACCGTCCCCGATGTCAGATTTGTATCGGTTAAGACTGGAATCATATGATGATACAATTTGGTATGCTGCCGCATATGGTACGTGTTTCTCCGTAAAGGTTGGGCGTGATGTTGTTGGGTCACCTTCACAGCAGGTCACAGGAGCGAGGAGGCATTCAGATTCGGCGTACACTACAAACGGGCATCGCTCCTGGTGGTGAGGATTCTTAAGCTTTATGAATCTGTTTTCCTCAGTAGGCATAATAACACATACCGGTTCCTTGGAAGTGCAGTCTATTAGATGCGTGGCTAATAACTTGTCTGATGAGAAATAGCTGAGACATCTTAAGCAAATATGTTTTACATGACGATCAGTTGATAGTTGGGAGGAAAGGAGTCGGGACATGTCTTAGATCCAAACGTAGTGATACACTCCTGGAAATGGAAAAAAGAACACATTGACACCGGTGTGTCAGACCCACCATACTTGCTCCGGACACTGCGAGAGGGCTGTACAAGCAATGATCACACGCACGGCACAGCGGACACACCAGGAACCGCGGTGTTGGCCGTCGAATGGCGCTAGCTGCGCAGCATTTGTGCACCGCCGCCGTCAGTGTCAGCCAGTTTGCCGGGGCATACGGAGCTCCATCGCAGTCTTTAACACTGGTAGCATGCCGCGACAGCGTGGACGTGAACCGTATGTGCAGTTGACGGACTTTGAGCGAGGGCGTATAGTGGGCATGCGGGAGGCCGGGTGGACGTGTCGCCGAATTGCTCAACACGTGGGGCGTGAGGTCTCCACAGTACATCGATGTTGTCGCCAGTGGTCGGCGGAAGGTGCACGTGCCTGTCGACCTGGGACCGGACCGCAGCGACGCACGGATGCACGCCAAGACCGTAGGATCCTACGCAGTGCCGTAGGGGACTGCACCGCCACTTCCCAGCAAATTAGGGACACTGTTGCTCCTGGGGTATCAGCGAGGACCATTCGCAACCATCTCCATGAAGCTGGGCTACGGTCCCGCACACCGTTAGGCCGTCTTCCGCTCACGCCCCAACATCGTGCAGCCCGCCTCCAGTGGTGTCGTGACAGGCGTGAATGGAGGGACGAATGGAGACGTGTCGTGTTCAGCGATGACAGTCGCTTCTGCCTTGGTGCCAATGATGGTCGTATGCGTGTTTGGCGCCATGCAGGTGAGCGCCACAATCAGGACTGCATACGACCGAGGCACACAGGGCCAACACCCGGCATCATGGTGTGGGGAGCGATCTCCTACACTGGCCGTACACCACTGGTGATCGTCGAGGGGACACTGAATAGTGCACGGTACATCCAAACCGTCATCGAACCCATCGTTCTACCATTCCTAGACCGGCAAGGGAACTTGCTGTTCCAACAGGACAATGCACGTCCGCATGTATCCCGTGCCACCCAACGTGCTCTAGAAGGTGTAAGTCAAATACCCTGGCCAGCAAGATCTCCGGATCTGTCCCCCATTGAGCATGTTTGGGACTGGATGAAGCGTCGTCTCACACGGTCTGCATGTCCAGCACGAACGCTGGTCCAACTGAGGCGCCAGGTGGAAATGGCATGGCAAGCCGTTCCACAGGACTACATCCAGCATCTCTACGATCGTCTCCATGGGAGAATAGCAGCCTGCATTGCTGCGAAAGGTGGATATACACTGTACTAGTGCCGACATTGTGCATGCTCTGTTGCCTGTGTCTATGTGCCTGTGGTTCTGTCAGTGTGATCATGTGATGTATCTGACCCCAGGAATGTGTCAATAAAGTTTCCCCTTCCTGGGACAATGAATTCACGGTGTTCTTATTTCAATTTCCAGGAGTGTAATTATCACCTTCAGAGAAGGGCAGCATGTTTACATGCAGCTCACGCTCACCAGCAAATTTCGAGAAATGGAGGGGCCGACGACAACGTGCTTGTCTTGCTCATCTGGCCGCCCGGTGTGGTCGAGAGTTTCTAGGCGCTTCAGTCTGGAACCGCGCGACCGCTACAGTCGCAGTTTCGAATCCTGCCTCGCCCATGGTCGTGTGTGATGTTCTTAGGTTAGTTAGGTTTAAGTAGTTCTAAGTTCTAGAGGACTGATGGCCTCAGATAGTGCTCAGAGCCATTTGAACCATTTGAACCATTTGAATCTTGCTCATCTGACTTGCTTTTCTTCTCTAGACCATAAACATGAAGTGATATGCCGGTATTCTGGGCCTCAAATTTAGGTATGTCCTGGATCTTGCCTGGGAACTCTTTACCATCAAAGTTATAGCACTTATGAATGTCAAGGTATCTACCGTGTTGGGATGTGCGTTGCGGATGTTTTGTGTAATTTCTCTCGCAAGCCAGGATTGAACATGCAAAACAAGCCTGATCCTATTTTCCACATTAATGCATGCCTGCTTATTAGCTATATCTTTAGGGAGCTTGATATAGCTAGACCCTGCATTTACCACATCGTAGACACGTATATGGATGCCCAGGTGTAGAATTATGCTGAGTGCTTTAGCTAAGCCTTTCACTCCCATGTCTGAAAACCAGTCCAATATAGCCCTCAAGGTGGATTTACGAAACCACTCGGTGATTGATGTGCTGCACATTATCACGCCATTTTACCCCAAAGGTAACGAATACTCGTCTCTCCAACGCCAGGCTCAACTTTGGGAGGGTGCGATAATTCAATGCAATGCACAGCACTGCATTTAACGGCGACTAGCGGGGCTCTTGCCGGCGAAGCACGCCTCACAGGACCTCATTTGGATGTTATAGTCTTCGCCATCCCCGGTACCCGAGCGACGGCGTATTGAGGGAATTCTTCCCCTGACTCGAACGCTGTAGAATAATGAAAAAGAGAAATACAACGTTCTAGGCATCGCCTGCTGTCGCTGCTACTGCAAGGAAACGAAGGATACTGATTATTTGTAAGCAGAGTGAGTATATACACTCCTGGAAATGGAAAAAAGAACACATTGACGCCGGTGTGTCAGACCCACCATACTTGCTCCGGACACTGCGAGAGGGCTGTACAAGCAATGATCACACGCACGGCACAGCGGACACACCAGGAACCGCGGTGTTGGCCGTCGAATGGCGCTAGCTGCGCAGCATTTGTGCACCGCCGCCGTCAGTGTCAGCCAGTTTGCCGTGGCATACGGAGCTCCATCGCCGTCGTTAACACTGGTAGCATGCCGCGACAGCGTGGACGTGAACCGTATGTGCAGTTGACGGACTTTGAGCGAGGGCGTATAGTGGGCATGCGGGAGGCCGGGTGGACGTACCGCCGAATTGCTCAACACGTGGGGCGTGAGGTCTCCACAGTACATCGATGTTGTCGCCAGTGGTTGGCGGAAGGTGCACGTGCCCGTCGACCTGGGACCGGACCGCAGCGACGCACGGATGCACGCCAAGACCATAGGCGTAGGGGACCGCACTGCCACTTCCCAGCAAATTAGGGACACTGTTGCTCCTGGGGTATCGACGAGGACCATTCGCAACCGTCTCCATGAAGCTGGGCTACGGTCCCGCACACCGTTAGGCCTTCTTCCGCTCACGCCCCAACATCGTGCAGCCCGCCTCCAGTGGTGTCGCGACAGGCGTGAATGGAGGGACGAATGGAGACGTGTCGTCTTCAGCGATGACAGTCGCTTCTGCCTTGGTGCCAATGATAGTCGTATGCGTGTTTGACGCCGTGCAGGTGAGCGCCACAATCAGGACTGCATACGACCGAGGCACACAGGGCCAACACCCGGCATCATGGTGTGGGGAGCGATCTCCTACACTGGCCGTACACCACTGGTGATCGTCGAGGGGACACTGAATAGTGCACGGTACATCCAAACCGTCATCGAACCCATCGTTCTACCATTCCTAGACCGGCAAGGGAACTTGCTTTTCCAACAGGACAATGCACGTCCGCATGTATCCCGTGCCACCCAACGTGCTCTAGAAGGTGTAAGTCAACTACCCTGGCCAGCAAGATCTCCGGATCTGTCCCCCATTGAGCATGTTTGGGACTGGATGAAGCGTCGTCTCACGCGGTCTGCACGTCCGGCACGAACGCTGGTCCAACTGAGGCGCCAGGTGGAAATGGCATGGCAATCCGTTCCACAGGACTACATCCAGCATCTCTACGATCGTCTCCATGGGAGAATAGCAGCCTGCATTGCTGCGAAAGGTGGATAAACACTGTACTAGTGCCGACATTGTGCATGCTCTGTTGCCTGTGGCTATGTGCCTGTGGTTCTGTCAGTGTGATCATGTGATGTATCTGACCCCAGCAATGTGTCAATAAAGTTTCCCCTTCCGGGGACAATGAATTCACGGTGTTCTTATTTCAATTTCCAGGAGTGTATATTACCTGTTTCGTTCTGGCTCCTTGACATCCCCTCCACCCACTGTGGCATTTCATCCTCGCCTGAATTTAGGAGGGCCCATCGATTCATTTCCCCTATATCACCTGCAACATTATGATCTAATAATAATAATAAAACATACATACACAGAAACTACATGAAACAATATACACTACTGGCTATTAAAATTGCTACACCAAGAAGAAATGCAGGTGATAAACGGGTATTCATTGGACAAATATATTATACTAGAACTGACATGTGATCACATTTTCACGTAATTTGGTTGCATAGATCCTGAGAAATCAGTACCCAGAACAACCACCTCAGGCCGTAATAACGGTCGTGATACGCCTGGGCATTGAGTCAAACAGAGCTTGGATGGCGTGTACAGGTACAGCTGTCCATGCAGCTTCAACACGATACCACAGTTCATCAAGAGTAGTGACGAGCCAGTTGCTCGGCCACCATTGACCAGACGTTTTCAGTTGGTGAGAGATGTGGATAACGTGCTGGCCACGGTAGTAATCGAACATTTTCTGTATCCAGAAAGGCCCGTACAGGACCTGCAACATGCGGTCGTGCATTATCCTGCTGAAATGTAGGGTTTCGCAGGGATCGAATGAAGGGTAGAGCCACGGGTCGTAACACACCTGAAATCTAACGTCCACTGTTCAAAGTGCCGTCAGTGTGAACAACAGGTGACCGAGACGTGTAACCAATGGCATCCCATACCATCACGCCGGGTGACACGCAAGTATGGCGATGACGAATACACGCTTCCAATGTGCGTTCACCGCGATGTCGTGAAACACGGATGCGACCATCATGATGCCGTAAACAGAACCTGGATTCATCCGAAAAAATGACGTTTTGCCATTCGTGCACCCAGGTTCGTCGTGGAGTACATCATCGCAGGCGCTGTCTATGATGCAGCGTCAAGGGTAACCGCAGCCATGGTCTCCGAGTTGATAGTCCATACGGGCATGCCATGCAGCAATCACTGCCGATTGGTCAGTTTCGATGGGTGCCCGAAGCGAATGCAAGGGATTAGGTGGAAAAATCATGGGGGGTATGGCAGCTGATTCTGATGTAGGGTATGTGGTAGAGGCAGAACTCACATACCCTATTAGTTTGCATGATGTGCATAACAATTTGCTGTCGTGTCTAGAGCAACTAGTTCCATGAGGAGGCTCCACACCAAAACTGATGACAACGCTGGGGGATAAGCAGAGGTATATTATTCATTATCGTAACCTCAAGCAGTGCCCCAGCTTGGGTATGGAGCTGGTTAGAATCACTCGGGCTATCTCCTTCAAGCATTCCCCCTGGTTGAAAGAGTGTATTGATTTGAATACAAGACACAGAGCTTCCGCGATGTGTGACTTTGAGAAAGAGTTTTATAAATTAATGAATAATTCAATTTTCTGTAAAAGTATGGAGAATTTGAGGGGGCGACGTGAAACTTTTGTTACAGTCAATTGGGATGGGCGTTATGGCGTAAGGAAACGTATTGCCAGACGAAATTTTAAGCGGGTCACCATATTCAATAAGAACTTTATTGCTGTGGAGATGGCAAAGACTGCAGTAGAGTTTACGAAACCTATTTATGTGGGGAGGTGCATACTAGATCTATCCAAACTCCACATGTACAGGTTTCCTTATGAGTTCGCGAAAACACATTTCGCATATCATAAATTGCTTTATATAGATACAGATAGCTTCATCTATTGGGAGAAGAACAGCGATCCATATCAAGTAATGAGGTGCCATGGTAATGAATTCGACACATCCTCATACATGGCCGATAATCCTTATGGCATTATTGCACAGATCAAGAAGGTTATCGGTCTTATGAAGGAAGAGTCGAGTGGATTGCTGATTGCGAAGTTTGTAGGTCTACATTCGAAAATGTATGCATATCGCACATTGGAAGGTGCCACCCAGAGGCGGGCTAAGGGTGTGCATCATATGGCACCGAGAGCCCTCTCTATCGAAGACTATTTGCAGTGCCTGTGCAGTGGTGTTCATGGTGCTGCATCGCAGCCCCTGCATATGGTACGACAGACCAGTATTCGATCGAGAGGACACGAGATGTACACTGTACTACAGTCTAAAATCAGTCTGTCGCCTCATGACGATAAAAGGGTAATTTGTGATGACGCAATTGAAACTTGCCCGTACTCACACTACTCACTTGTAGCGAGAGAAGGGTTGGGCAACTCTGATTGAGTGATAGTGAGATACAGTGAGAGAGAGAGAGAGAGAGAGAGAGAGGGAGAGAGAGTGTCTCCAGAGTAGTAGTATGACCCTTTTATCATAGTGTAATTAATTTTGTGTGTGTGTGTGTGTGTGTGTGTGTGTGTGTGTGTCTGTGTGTTGTGTAAATATTTTTGTGTACAATGTACATTTGTATATAGAGAGATAGAGAAAATGTGAGGAATATTTTTGTGTACTATATATATATATATATATATATATATATATATATATATATATACAGAGAGAGAGAGAGAGAGAGAGGGAATGTGTGGAAAAGAAACGATAAAACCGAAAAAAAGAATAAAAAATATTTTCTTTGTATATGCACATCATGTGTGTAAAAGACAGAAAAAATCACAAAAAAATATTAAAAGAAATATATAAATGAATGTATTTCTTGATACACAACATAGTTCTATGCCGTAAATATATCTAAGCACCATGTGCGTGTTTCAAATAGAGTAACTTTTAAGTTTTTCACCTGCCGCTAGCCATCCAAGCCAAAATAGTTTTTAAGTGTACATATATACACTCCTGGAAATGGAAAAAAAAACACATTGACACCGGTGTGTCAGACCCACCATACTTGCTCCGGACACTGCGAGAGGGCTGTACAAGCAATGATCACACGCACGGCACAGCGGACACACCAGGAACCGCGGTGTTGGCCGTCGAATGGCGCTAGCTGCGCAGCATTTGTGCACCGCCGCCGTCAGTGTCAGCCAGTTTGCCGTGGCATACGGAGCTCCATCGCAGTCTTTAACACTGGTAGCATGCCGCGATAGCGTGGACGTGAACCGTATGTGCAGTTGACGGTCTTTGAGCGAGGGCGTATAGTGGGCATGCGGGAGGCCGGGTGGACGTACCGCCGAATTGCTCAACACGTGGGGCGTGAGGTCTCCACAGTACATCGATGTTGTCGCCAGTGGTCGGCGGAAGGTGCACGTGCCCGTCGACCTGGGACCGGACCGCAGCGACGCACGAATGCACGCCAAGATCGTAGGATCCTACGCAGTGCCGTAGGGGACCGCACCGCCACTTCCCAGCAAATTAGGGACACTGTTGCTCCTGGGGTATCGGCGAGGACCATTCGCAACCGCCTCCATGAAGCTGGGCTACGGTCCCGCACACAGTTAGGCCGTCTTCCGCTCACGCCCCAACATCGTGCAGCCCGCCTCCAGTGGTGTCGCGACAGGCGTGAATGGAGGGACGAATGGAGACGTGTCGTCTTCAGCGATGACAGTCGCTTCTGCCTTGGTGCCAATGATGGTCGTATGCGTGTTTGGCGCCGTGCAGGTGAGCGCCACAATCAGGACTGCATACGACCGAGGCACACAGGGCCAACACCCGGCATCATGGTGTGGGGAGCGATCTCCTACACTGGCCGTACACCACTGGTGATCGTCGAGGGGACACTGAATAGTGCACGGTACATCCAAACCGTCATCGAACCCATCGTTCTACCATTCCTAGACCGGCAAGGGAACTTGCTGTTCCAACAGGACAATGCACGTCCGCATGTATCCCGTGCCACCCAACGTGCTCTAGAAGGTGTAAGTCAAATACCCTGGCCAGCAAGATCTCCGGATCTGTCCCCCATTGAGCATGTTTGGGACTGGATGAAGCGTCGTCTCACACGGTCTGCATGTCCAGCACGAACGCTGGTCCAACTGAGGCGCCAGGTGGAAATGGCATGGCAAGCCGTTCCACAGGACTACATCCAGCATCTCTACGATCGTCTCCATGGGAGAATAGCAGCCTGCATTGCTGCGAAAGGTGGATATACACTGTACTAGTGCCGACATTGTGCATGCTCTGTTGCCTGTGTCTATGTGCCTGTGGTTCTGTCAGTGTGATCATGTGATGTATCTGACCCCAGGAATGTGTCAATAAAGTTTCTCCTTCCTGGGACAATGAATTCACGGTGTTCTTATTTCAATTTCCAGGAGTGTATATATATATATATATATATATATATATATATATATATATATATATATATATAAATGCTGTGCATGTCTCAAATGGCATTAGTTTTGCTAAAGATGAGTGCTATTAAGGAGAAGAAGTTTAATATGGATGATAACAAAATATATATGATGGTTACATGGAATTATGGCTATCATGCAGCATGATTTGGGTTATGGGAGCAGGAGACATGTGACGTGAAGATGAGTGCTATTAAGGAGATGAAGTTTAATATGGATGATAACAAAATATATATGATGGTCACATGGAATTATGGCTATCATGCAGCATGGTTTGGGTTATGGGAGCAGGAGACATGTGACTGTGTCCCCTTCCAACGATATATAGCAAGTATGTCTAAAATTATATGTCCTGTACATGAAGAAAACCACAGACATAGCATGTGGTTAAAAAACTGTACATTGTCACAATGGGAAGAGGGTTGAGAAAAAAGAACAAAGAGATTGTGAGGTAAAAATTTATTTATTTCTGATCCAACTTAAAAGTAATTTTAGATTTTCATAAGCAGACACAGCAACACTTTTTTCATGCATGTTCTTGAGTCGATGGAGAGAAGGACACGCTTAGAATTCCAGGTCTTGAATAGCAGCAAACTTAAAGATTCAGCGCCTCCATGAGATCTTCTCCTTTCCCTTCATGTAGACGATGGTATCCATGTGATCGAATAATTTAAGCGCCGTCACCATATCTCTATAGGGTATGCTAGGGTCATCCCAGTGAATTCCATGGTAGAAATGCGTTAAACACATTGCACTCTTCTGTGTCTAAGCACACTTCACATACTTGAAAGACCTCCGTGATGCAAAGTTTGCTTACAATGTCTCTATCATTCCTGAAACTTCTGTGACCGCCATATCTTTAAATTTTATCTGTACACCCTCATCATCATAGAAACCATGAAGTAAATAAATAGGTCATTAAAATGTAATAGCATCTTACTTGGATACAGAACATACATCATTATTATCGATCTTTTCAGCTGTACACCCAATGCAATAAATCTTAAGTGAGCGTGACTCATCAGTGTGGCATCATGCACTCGAGTCATAGTGCTTCAAGCGTGGCTTATACTTTGACACACATCAGGTGGCAAGTAAAATATATATCAAGTAGCAATGGTGCAAGTTGTGTAGGGAACATGTAATAATCAAAAGCGTTCACGTGGCGACGACTCTTTATCAGATTCATATAAATATACAAGAGCTCATTACAAGCATTTCTTAATTTCACCAGCTCAAACACGCTATAAGCGGTAACATTCTCTTTTCCATTGAGTCCGTAGTTCTCAAGGTTAATTGTCGTAACATATTAAGGAAGTAAAAGCTATGGAATATTTTTTCTAATGTGTTGTTGAACAAGCGGAGTCGCGCAGTCACTATCCTCATTAATAGCGATAACTAAAGCATGACCATACTTTGCACACTACACTCACTACCGCTGCTCAGAACTAAAGCATTACCTCATTCACAGACATCCAGGACCACTTGAAGTTGAATAACTGAATTACCATGGAATCACAGTGATTATTCAGTCACATAAAGATAGTGCACTGAAAGAGACAAAAACAAGTCTATTGCACGCTTGAGATAAAGCATTCTTTGCATTCAGGCCTGTAGGAGGTTTCTACATAACATGATATTCCTTTTTGAAAATTCAGTACCCGCACACACACACACACACACACACACACACACACACACACACAAGCGCGCACACCCACGTCATAGGTTCTAAACAAAGTTGTATTACTAAGTCACCGTTTCTCGTACATGTAACAAACAAAACCTTTGTATAACGCTCTAACAGGCTCTTTTGGTTTTTGTAATAAACTCAGTTTTGCCAGTTGAACCAACATATCCATCCCGCAGTGATCCTACTCCCGCTCCAAAGTGTTAAACAGGTACAGCGTTTAGCATCATGAACTTCAAAATACGTTAGACTTCAGCAGTTTTGCGGTTTTTCCACCCACCTGCTCCTCCTCTCGTGAAAATTAACTCCGAATGAATGTGCTCTACTATATTTCGCACTCACAAGGATTTATTAGTAAGGGAAAAATTGCGTGTGTGGTGGAAACTATGCATGGAACGCACTGACATAAACCTCGACTTGGCTGTCTGAATACGTATAAGACGCCACTGTGTATTGGCTGGATTTACAAGTATCGAAAATACCAAAAGGTTTCGTGGAAGTGGTGAAATCGATAAACCGAAAATACTCTTGGGCTTTTTTAAATTGTAATTACATCCTTTATTCATCGACAAATACATCATGGCGGAAGACTTTTTTGCAGTGCGAAAACGACACCCAGCTGGTACAAGTGTGGACGTATCATAATTTTTTTATACACTCATAACTGATGGGCAGAAATGTTATGCTGCTGCTTGAACATGAAAGTACCGGGGCTTATGTTCTGACATACGTTTGTGGGGAGAAATCAAACTACTATTCACGTAAAAACAAAAAGGATTGCTTATGTCTAATCGTAATGGGAGGATAGATTGGACATGGTGAATTGTGATTTCAACACACTAAGAAGTATATCCGAACGTGGGTGGTGACAGATTCATTTCGTAAACAGCTGCACAAAATAGCAATGCAGGTGTTCAACTGGAGTTGGTATAGTGTACAAACAGGATGGGCAATGCGGCTGTAACAATACATCCCCTCATCGGCTCCCCCTAAGCGTACCCTAGCATTTTCCTTGTTGTTCTATCGGTAGTGATATTGTCTACAGTACACCAGCCTGCGTTGGTGATGCGTTTCCAAGCATTACATCCGCGGGTGTGGTATTGATTATCACACAGTGCTGGACGCCAGTCCTTCATAACAATTGTTTGACAGAATATTGGCTGGATGCAGCACCTTCCAGAAACACTGATTCGACGACTTTGTCAGATAATTTCCTAGGACTGAGGGGACTCGAGACATATAGCCTGTGTGAGTGTAGGTATACCATAATATTTTCGGGTGTTGTACAAATATACAAGATAACTGCACTGTTTGAGTAAAATGTGTATATATTGCAGTGTACAGTTACTGTGGATTATGTTGTGGCATGATCAGAGAAGATGAGTGTGTGTCCTATAGTGAGGGACGTAAAGATTCAGGACATCCATAACCGCAACGGTATGAGAGAGATTTTTTTACATGTAAAATTATGTGCGCTATAAATACTGAGACTCGTTCCAGAACCACAGCCGTCAAGAGGAGACATTACCTGTACATCGAACGGTGTCAGACTGCAGCAGCAATCATAATATTTAATTGTAGTTAGACTGATAAATATGTTCCTGGCTTCCAATATTCTTGAGAGTCTTGTATGTATTTGATGATCTGTAGCCAACATTTGCAGATTTAACTGTCATTGCAGTGTAGCGATCTGTGCAAAATAATTTTGCCACTGAAAGTCTCGTCTGCAGAGAAAAAAGGGCCGTATGGTGCTCCTACATTGGTAGCAGTGGCAGTTTTATGGGTAAGTTCAGTGACGGACGGGCTGTATCATTAGGAATGCACCCTGTGCTATTCTGGGAAGTATTGCAACATCTATCTCTCCGCACTGGACCCTATGCGTCATTGCGTCAGCAATGGTACATAGGTGAATAGATACTTCGACAGGAATTTCTGAGGTGTGAAGTATGAAAGAGGTGCTGGGGCTCATCCTTGTGGGACCTGAATGGTTGCATCGTAGCTTCGCGGGGACCACTGATGCACCCCGACTCCGATGTTGGTGTCGGATGGCGGGATGTGTTTTTTACTAGTGATCTTTTGTTTAAACTATATCCCACCTACATCTACATCTACATATATACTCTGCTAGTCGCCAAGTGGTATGTGGTGGAGGAGACTTGTCGCCCCAAAGTTACATTTCCCTCCTTCTGTTCCACTCGCGGATCATGCGAGGGAAAAACGACTGTCTGAATGCCTCAGTACAAGCTCTAATTTACCTTGTCTTTTAATGATGATCATTGCGCGATATGAAAGTTGGTGGTAATAATATATGCTCTACATCCTCGGTGAAGATAGGATTATGGAATTTAGTGACCAGCCCCTTGCATTTAGCGCATCGTCTTTGTGCAAGTGTGTCCCACTTCAAAATTTCAATGAGATTTCTAACACTTTCCCATGGCTGACTGTACCAGTCACGAATCTTGTGGTTCTTCTTTGGACCTTCTCAATCACTTGAATCAGACCCAACTGGTAAGGGCCTCCCCACCCCCCCTCCTCTGATACAGATGAGAAATACTCTAAGACCAATAGGATGCTGTGAATTAAAAAAAAAAAAAAAACCACCTCATACATGTGAAGAATATCGATTTAATTCATTTTCATAAATTTTTAAATCAACGTGGTGTTAGCAGTACAGTAGTTAAGCGGAGGCTGTATTCCACACAGGGCAATCGATTTCCCTCCAAATGACTGATCAACTGAGTCCTTTTCCCGCCATTTTCCGAGATGGAGGAGATGGTCGGAGGGGATGGGGTTTACCAGAGAGGGAGGAGGTTAATTAATTGATCAACTTAATTAAGTAGTCAATCAAACTGATAGTAGTGACAGGGGCTATTCCAATATCTCAGACCTGAAAGTGTACATGTAACAGCAAGAGAGATGTTACCTGAAGGGGGAGGTGAGTGGGACGAGGTGGAGGAACAATAGCTTAAGTGCGGTGTTAGGGAAAACCACTTAACAGAACAATAGGTTAGCACAGACCTGAAAGTGTATCTGTAGTACCGAGGGGGAGGGGTTCCTGAGGGAGGAGGGAGTGGGAGGGGGTGGGGGAACAATAGGTTAAGTGTGTTGACATGGGAAACCACTTAACAGAACAATAGGTTAAGGATTTGTCAATCAAAGGAGAACAATAGGTTAAGTACTTGCCAATCAAAGGAGAACAATAGGTTTGCCCCTGAGTGCATACCTTCCCCTGATGTAGGCATTCCGTACTAACAAAATCGACTCATACGAACTTCGCTCCACTGCTCTCATTTGCAGTTTTCCATTGTCTAGCAGCGTCACTCCTTACACACCTCAAGTGTTACTTGGTTCAAATGGTTCTGAGCACTATGGGACTTAACATCTGTGGTCATCAGTCCCCTAGAACTTATAACTACTTAAACCTAACTAACCTAAGGACATCACACACATCCATGCCCGAGGCAGGATTCGAACCTGCGACCGTAGCGGTCGCGCGGTTCCGGACTGAGCACCTAGAACCGCTAGGCCACCACGGCCGGCTGTTACTTGGTATTGACTATACAGGACGTACCATAATTAATGGCGTCAACGCCTACAGTTGAAAGTACGCGATATTAGAAGCAAAAAAGCCTGAGAAAACGCAAGTTGGCAAATGAACCGTTTGCGAGGTAATGCGATTTTGAGGTTACCAGACGCTACTGACGTGATTCAATGTAAACGCCGCATGCCAGTTCGTGATGTGGTGTTTGTTTACATTTGCGAGACTTGGAGATGTAAACAGAATGGATAACACAGTACAATATATAGTCAGACTCATGTTAGTTATTTGCGGAGCGTCAGTTGTGTTGTACAAGTGTTGGTGATAACATGGAAGAACACAGGAACGAAGAGCATGCGGATATGGTTCAAATGGCTCTGAGCACTATGGGACTTATCTGCTGAGGTCATCAGTCCCCTAGAACTTAGAATTACTTAAACCTAACTAACCTAAGGAGATCACACACATCCATGCCCGACACAGGATTCGAACCTGCGACCGTAGAGGTCACGCGGTTCCAGACGGAAGCGCCTAGAACCGCACGGCCACACCAGCCGGCCATGCGGATATGCATTTCATATTGGTAGGTCTAACTGTAATGCACAGGAGGCTGCACACTTCTACCAGGAAGAACACTACGCCCGAAGGCACCCTGAGAGTCGAACGTTTTCAAGGGTGCTTCAACACCTCCAAGAAGCTGGTAGCTAGCTGTACAGGTCCTGTGGGAGCGGGTAGACCTGCGTAATTTACACCTGTGCTTGAAGATGTGGTGCTGGAAGCAGTCCAACAATCTCCACGAATCTTGTCATGGAGACTTGCCGTACAAATTCTTGGAATGAGCCATAGTAGTGTTTGGAGAACAATGCATCGCAATGCTAGGTACCACCTCCAACGAGTTCAGTTCCTTAGTGAGGCGGACATTGGACTTAGACTAATGTTCTGTCAGTGGGTGCAACAACAAGCTGCAGGCAACGCTACGTTTGACAGTAACATTAGTTTACAAATGAAGCAGGGTTGTCTCGTGATTGTGTGTTTAAGTATCGGAATTGTCACGTGTAAAGTCATCTAGGGTCCAATCCATATGCTGTGCATGTGTCTCCATGTCAGCAACGTTTCTCATTGAATGTGTGGTTAGGGGTACCAGATGATCATCTTATTGGACCATACACGTTGCCAAGCACATATTTCAGGAATGCTTCAGGTTGTTCCATTAGAGCAACGACAGAAGATGTGGTACACACAAGCTGCTGTGTTGAGCTGTTGAGTCGACATCCAACGCCGAAGATGGAGTGGGTGCGGAGGACCTCTACCGTGGTCTCCAAAACCGCCTGATATGAACCTCATGGATTTCTGTGTTTGGGGTCAGCTTAAAGGTGTCGTGTACACCACTCCGTTTAACACGATTGAAGGACTGGGGAAGAGACTTGTCAGTGCTAGTGAAGAATTTCCAAACGATTCAGGCGAGATTGAAAGGATTCGAAACTCAATGCGGCGACAGGTACAACCCTTCATCCAGGCACAAGGACCACACATCAAAGTATCCCTAATAAATTTTTATAATGGCGCACAGTATTGTTACCTTTCCTCAAGTGGAATTACGATTATACAGCATCAAGCCAGTGGTAGCTGATAAGCACGAAGTCGCAATTACTTTGCAAAAGGTTCGTTTGCGGACCTATGTTTACTGAGCAGTTTTTACTTCTAGTATCGTGCATCTGAGTTAACGCCATTAGGTATGATACACCCCGCAGAAATGTGTGGCTTATGAGATGCTGATCAACCATTGCACCCTATTCTTTTTAACTGCACAAGCACAGCCATTGTGCTAGGTGGACTGCTGGTAGCACATTGGGACTCATGATTGATTCCTTCCGTTTTCTACAACTATCCTCCGCTATCCTCGACAATCCTTGTTCGTCAGTTCATGAGGTCTGCCTGATCTTGATTTAGCTGTGGTTGTTCCTTTGTTTTCCGATTTCACAGTCACATCCAGCAGTCGCCTTGGGCAGCTTCAATTGTCGCTGGCCGATTTCTTACTTAGGTGACTTCCTGGTACTAGTCCACGTTTTTAGTCACTGAGGTCTCCTGACCGACCCATTCGGCTGTTACTACATTTCTACCATTAACATACTATCGCTGCTGTCGCTCCATTGGCGAGCTTTCCGACTACACAATACTCCCCGCCTTCTTTTATATTGGCGGGTCCGCGTCTCGTGACATATAGTGATCAGTTCCATATTACCCAGGCATGTTAGTAGACTTTTGATCAGATAGTATATTGAGATCAGCTTTCTATTTGATGGCCAACGGCCTTGCCGCAGTGGTAACACCGGTTCCCGTCAGATGACCGTCGTTAAGCGCTGTCGGGCTGGGCTAGCACTTGGATGGGTGACCATTCGGTCTGCCGAGCCCTGTTGGCAAGCGGGGTGCACTCAGCCCTTGTGAGGCAAACTGAGGAGCTACTTGATTGAGAAGTAGCGGCTCCGGCCTCGTAAACTGACATACGACCGGGAGAGCGGTGTGGTGACCACATGGCCCTCCATATCCACATCCAGTGACGCCTGTGGGCTAAGGATGACACGGCGGCCGGTCGGTACCGTTGGGCCTTCATGACCTGTTCGGGAGGAGTTTTTTAGTTTTTTCTAGTTGATGACCACTTCTAAATCCGGTTTTACTTTGCCTGCGGAGGTAACGGTATGGGTATGTTTTTCGTGGTTAGTGCTTGGATCTATTTCTGCGTTTCAGGAAAAACTATGTGCAGCACATTAATCGCTGTAAAAATAGTTTCATTTCACCAGTTTTGCAATAGGCTCAAAAATATTTCATTCTTCCACGTTGAAGCATCCGTATTCATCTAAGTGTTCCAACCGAGATGAGGCGCGAATGAGTTCGCTATGCGACGTAATTCGTCTTACCGGCATAAATGTGCCACACTCTTTTAAGTGACTTATGGTGTCTACATGACAGTCAACGCATTCACGAGACAAAGGTGAGTTGATATACCTCCCACTCCACTATTAAGCGCCCTGTAGCACGCTGATTGCTACTCAGAAATCCAGAAGATCAGACCAGTGGACCGTAAGGTAAAACAGTGCACGCCATCTACACTCACCGTCCTATAAGTACCCCACAAAAACACCTTCACCGAGAAATAATCCGTGAGCAAAACTTAATACACATGCGTAATTTCGTTTCGAGTGAAACCGCTCTCATTACCTGGAACGGCATAGTTTACTCGTGTAAATCAAAGCCCCGAAGTCCGTTGTTTGCAACCACACACTCCGCCACCTCATTTTTACCATTCTCTGTTTACACTGGTCAGCTGCCGAAAACTCTTGCGCCCGCGGAAAGAGCCGTAACCGTGCAACACACATCCTCCATACACTCAGGTCGTAAATCCGCCGGTCCCTCCGGACCACGGCTGCCACTTACGAAAACTGCCGAATAACTTCCGTCTCTACTCCGGGCTCCGCAGGACGCCCAAGAAAACTCACAAGTTCACTTTGCGGAAACCCGCGCTCAGCTCCGTCTCAACGTTTATACCGAGTGATTCCGGGAAAACATTAAGTCTTTATCTTTTCAGCCAGTCAGAGCTGGAAAAACGTCCTCACTGGATTTTGCACCCGTCACTTGCATTCCCATTGGATTTGCCCCACTTTCACACGAGCAGTGCCAGAAACTGTATGAAACAGGCTCATCTTCAGAATGTGCACAGGACGTTACATGACTATCTCATAGCGTAGTGCTGGGTGCTGGCTCTGTGACAAGAAGTGGAACCATGCTTTAAAGCATCGCCATGAGTACTGTCTGTATGGCAATTTGAATCCAAAAATGAATTCTGTACTTACTGCGACAGTAAGGGCTGCTTCATCACTAGTGTTCATCTATCAGCTTCCATTGTGACTGACAACTGGTACCATATAACACACTTCTCATGGGATATATACGAGTACATACGAAACTTTGCCAGCATCCAGTATTTGCTGTACAGCTAGTGCATATTACAAAGACCTTCACACGAGGATATAATGTACTTTGCTCTAAGACATTATTTGTTATTCTTTGCATGTAACACTGTAGATTTATGAGAAAATACTTAACCAAAACTGGCGTTAACATGAATGCCCAAAATTGAAGTTCTAATATTTGCAGAGAATTGTAGCTGTTTTATGTAGATGACCTTTACATTATCGACTGTATTATATGCAAAAAGAACAAATGTCTCTGAGCAAACGAAGTATGCAGTATCTTCGTGTGAAAGTCTTTGTAGCAAGCATCAGTTGTACAGAACATGCTGGATGCTGGCAAAGTTTCGTGACTATCGGTATGAATATAAATATACTGTGAAATGTGAGTGATGTGTTACCAGCTGTCAGTCACAATGAAAGCTGATAGATGGATGCTAACAATGAAACCGCCCATACTGTCGCAGTAAGTACAGACTTAATCACTATTGCAGCACATTTAAACCAATAGACGAAATCTTTCTCCCCTTGGTTATAGGGAAGAGTTGTTAGCAATAATCTCGAAAAAATCTTGACCGACTTCCTTCCATTTATTACACAATACTCTAATAAACATTCTGACCAATATAGCAATTACTTTTTTTAAGCAACACAAACAGGTTTTCATGAAAAATAACGCTGTGCTCTGCTGTGTTGTGAAAATGTTCGTTTTTGTTTTCTTTCTCATAGTCAGTTTTAACTACTATTGCAGCACATTTAAACCAATAGACGAATTCTTTCTCCCCTTGGTATATATATATATATATATATATATATATATATATATATATATATATATATATATATATATATATATCCAAATGTTTATTAGAGTATCATGTAGCAATTTGAAGTAAATAGGTCAAGAATTTTTCGAGGTTTTGGTAACAACATTAAGTAACAAACCGTGTTTATATAATAGTATAGATTTTATATGTTGATTTATATGCCATAAACATTAAAAAGCATGCCCGATGTGAGTCCGAACGTTCATTAGAGTATGGTGCAAAAATTTGATGTTAAGCGAACAAAAAAGATTTTTGGTAACAACGTTTCCCCTTTATATACCATATATGTATTTATTAACCGTATATATTAAATATATATAGTCTATGTCCCTCCTAACGTTTATTAGGGTATCGTGTAAAACTTTGAAGTAAATCGATCAAGAACTTTTCGAAATTTTTAGTAACAACATTAAGCAACGACTTGTCTATATACAGTAGAATACATAAATGGTCACGGGTTCTTAAGCACCCGTAATGGATATGCTTAATCTGTCATTAACTGTCCTAATATTCAGTGCAGTTTCAATGACGTCATCGTAAAACCAAGTTCATTAGCATAGAATGGGTGCCAAAGAAAACGAGAAGTGATCCTACCATGTCTTTCAGATAACCAAAAGAAGCCCCTCCTCCCCTAATTAAAAGAAAACTGCACCCCATGCTATATATGAATGTCTTTAGTGTCGACATTAAACTATGTTAACTTCTATAAACCTCATAAGTGATATGTATCAGCACTTCAGGTATTGTTGAAGTAGTCATCAGTTACACTGTCATAAACGACTTAAAAATTCCTAAAGTCTGCGCGTTCTGTAATATAAAGCATATTTTCTGTGTGTGAGTGACAACAGAGCTTAGAATCTCACTGCGGAATACTTTTCTCGTGACTATCCCGCGAGGGGCCGAAAGAGAAACCCATTACTCAGGCGCTCAATAACTACGAGTACTCACGGCCACGTTAACTGAATCATAAATGTTTAGGGCTGATGGAAACTGCACATAAACTCAGTAATGGTTTCGGTAGTGCTGGTTCCTCCACCACGAGTAGAATTTCGAGCGCGGAATTTTTTGATTCCTTGCTGATATAAAATTATACTCATACTAAGAGTAGTTCACCATTTCGATACCAATTTAAAGCCCATTTCGTGGCATCTGTAAACACTATAAGTTAACCCCTTACCTATCCAGTTTCAGTAAAACTTTCGACATACTAGCGTTACTGTAATGTACGAAACACGATGAAGGTAGCGCCAATAGAGCAGCGGAAGTAAGGGTTGGGTCATGGTTCTGTGAAAGCGATATGAGCAGTCCTTATGAGCGTAGCAGACATAAATGTGAATTGTCTTGTCTCCTGCGTGACGCTCGTGCAGTTACCAAACTCGCCGGGAGTGAGTGAATAGATTTCCAGCGCGAAATTCCGTGTCTTTGTTCCTCCTCCGGGAACGCGGACAGCTTTAAATGAGGTCTGATACCTGCTGGAGCAAATTTGCTTCGCTCACATGAGTATGAATTGCAGTGGAGATGATATAACGTACGATGTTCTTCCGACATACAAAATTCGCAAATGTACAGCACACTGAAAGACGTCAAATGTCAAAGTGGCAATAAGGTGTAGAAAACGATACTTGTGGGTCAAATTGTCAACACATGTTTTATAAATTCTTATTTCTGAGAAAGCTAAATATAAAAGCAACGAAGGAATTTGTTTTACCAAATATTTCGTACTACTGGTGTGGAACAGTGTTAGTCGAATTATTTCTCAAGTTTGTTGTGTGAAAAGTTTAGAATTAAATTGTTAGTACCAATACAATATACAGCTTTTAACAGTACGAGGGTACATATTTTTTGACGTTGATAAACCATGTAAACTGCTTTCGGCTACCTGTGATTTGTGCTGTATTATATCACAGTACATGTGAGATATTACGGTTAAAACTTGAGTGCACATTTTTCATTTCATATTTACCACGATATAAGACATAAAAAGAAATAACTGGAAGAAAAACGGTACTTACAGTTGTTTGAAGCCAAGCATACAGCATCTTCATGAAGAAGGATTTGATAGACGAGTGGAATGTTGTGAGAAAACAGACAACTGACAATGGCGGAATAATTTTGTAAACTCTTTTCACTGAATGAGCTGTTTTTACCCATGAACTAGGATTCGATTGTAGTGAATACTGATATGATAATTTACCTATACATTTAATTCCAAATAAGTAAGAAAATTACACATTTCTGCAGAACTAATCGAAAGTATGAAGTTGTAGTATAACGATACATTAAGATCCATGGGATCGTCTTTAAGCAAATTATCACCAAAATTTTCAAAATATTTAATTAACTGTAGTAACTAATACTTTGATAAGGATCATACTGACCTGATTATAAGCAACTGTAGTAACTAATACTTTGATTAGGATGGTACTGACCTGTTTATAAGAAGAGATTTTTTTCACTAGAGTTGAATGGGTACATGAAACAAATTTGTTAAGTAACACTATTGCAACCAAAACATAAGCTTTACAGTAAATCAGAATAATGTAAAATAACTAAAAACATTACGTTTATGCCCAATTTGTGTGTAAAATTCGGTATACAGATTCTTGGAGAATGTTGAAATCTACATAGATACAGGTGTGTGTGTGTGCGTGTGTGTGTGTGTGAGTGTGTGTGTGTGTGTGTGTGTGTGTGTGTGTGTGTGTATACATAGATGTATGTGAGTATATACGTTCCAGAATAGCTCAGGAACCCCTACACAATTACAATAAAACATACTATGAATATGATTTACGACCTGCAAAAAACATTATGGGACTAGAAAATCTCCAACATTACTAGGGGCGGAGATAGGGGAGAAAATAGGGTGAGATGTCAGTAAAACTTCGGAACACATGAAGAAATTTCAAACAAACTTAAGGCGCGTAAGGTTTAATTAAAAGAATAAAACAGTGTGGTGAAAGAAACCGCAAGCACACGTACTCATGGTGCTCAGGGTGGGAAAGTTGTGACATGTACCCTCAAAAACTTGATACAAATATGACACGCTATTTGGAAAACTTATTGAGAGAGTGGAGATAAGGCAGCCTAACATCGCTGGCAGTAGTAGTCGGGTGGGAGGTACAGTAAATATCAATATAATCAGAAACAATCGATCTGAGCGTCGAATCTATATTTTTCGGTGTTGCTGAGATGACTGGTGAGAGCTCTGATGACATTTCAGCACTAAAGTATTGGTGGGGATGAAGGGAAAGGGGTGGCATGTAGAGCAGAAATGTAAAACATCTCTAACATTTTCAGCTCTTGGTACACCTATGACTCATTATCTCAAAAACACTGAAGATAAGACTTGCCTAGCACCCAAGCGTAGGGTGCGACTGGTGATGGAAAGCAGGTGACACGTAAAAAAACCAAAGTTACTTAGATTTGTGTCCCATCCAAAGGATGTTTGGGTCATTGGTTGATTGGTGACTGCCCTCGTGACATTTCGCATCTACTGGTGCAGCAGGGGTGGCAATAGGACGATATAAAATTAAGCAACATGCAACGGCATGTAATCAGCTCGTTTGTATCTAAAACTGATGTTTTACTATTAAGAGGTATCTCTAAATATTTTATTTATGATTAGGTCTTTCCTAATATAAAACAAACTGAAGAGTCAATGAAACTGGTACACCTGCCTAATATAATGTAGGGCCCCCGCGAGCATGCAGAAGTGCCGCAACACCACGTAGCATGGACTCGACTAAGATCTGAAGTAGTGCTGGAGGGAATTGACACCATGAATCCTGCAGGACTGTCCATTAATCAGTAAGAGTGCGAGGGGATGGAGATCTCTTAACAGCACGTTGCAAGGCATCTCAGATATGCTCAATAATGTTCATATCTGGGGCCAGTGGAAGTGTTTAAACACAGAAGAGTGTTCCTGGAACACCTCTGTAGCAATTATGGACGTGTGGGGCGTCACATTGTCCTGCTGGAATTGTCCAAGTCCGTCGGAATCCACAATGGGCACGAATGGATGTAGGTGATCAGACAGGATGCTTACGTACGGGTCGCCTGTCAGAGTCTATCTAGACGTATCAGGGGTCGCATATTACTCCAACTGCACACGCCCCACACCTATGCAGAGCATCTGACAACTTGAATAGTCCTCTGCTGACATGCAAGGTTCATGGATTCATAAGGTTGTCTTCATACCAGTACACGTCCATCCGTTCGATACAATTTGAAACGACACTCGTCCGACCAGGCAACATGATTTCAGTCATCAACAGGCCAGTGTCAGTGATGACGGGTCCAGGCGAGGGGTAAAGCTTTGTGTCGTGCAATCATCAAGGGTACACGGGTGGGCCTTCGGTTTCAAAAGCCCATATCGATGATGTTTCGTTGAATGGTTCGCACGCTGATACTTGATAGTCCAGTACTGAAATCTGCAGCACTTTGCGGAAGAGTTGCACTTCAGTCACACTGAACTATTCTCTTAAGTCGTCGTTGGTCCCATTCTTGCAGGATCTTTTTCCGGCCGCAGCAATGTCGGAGATTTGATTTTTTTATCAGATTCGTTATATTCACGGTATACTTGTGAAAGCTTCGTACGGGAAAATCCCCACTTCACCGCTACCTCGGTGATGCTGTGTCCCATCGCTCGCGCGCCGACTATAACACCACGTTCAGACTCACTTAAATGTTGATAAGCTGCTATTGTGTCCGCCCCCGGTAGCTGAGTGGCGAGCCGGCACGGTAGCTCAGCGTGTTCGGTCAGAGAGTTAGCTGCCCTCTGTAATAAAAAAACTGAGTTAATGGATCAACGACGAACAGAAACGGGTATCTTGCGACGTCCGCCCCAAGCAGATGCAACGAACAAAATGAGATTAAAAAAAAAAGTGATCAGCGAGACAGAATGTCAGTCCTAAGGGCCCGGGTTCGATTCCCGGCTTGCTCGGAGATTTTCTCCGCCCAGGGACTGGATGTTGTGTTGTCCTAATCATCATCATTTCATCCCCATCGACTCGCAAGTCGCCGAACGGTCTACCTGACGGGAGGCCCTAGTCACACAACATTTTAGCTGCCATTGTAGCAGCAGAAACCGATCTAACAATTGCGCCAGACACTTGTCTCATATAGGCGTTGCCGACCGCAGCGCCGTATTTTGCCTGTTTACATACCTCTGTGTTTAAATACGCATGCCTATTCCAATTTCTTTGGCGCTTCAGTTTATACAATGACGAGCTTCAATCGTAAACCTTTTTATTAAGAACATATTTGTATGCTAAGGATAACATTTATATTTAATACGACACACACTTCAAAAAGTACAATCTGTCCACTTTGTTCTAGATTAACACTTGTCTGTCTTTGGTCTTCTTATCAGTTTATGATATAGAACCAGAGCTGTCACTATTTAACGGAATGCAAGAGTCAATATACATCACAGATTACAAAAATATAAGGGTGAGCTGAATGAAACAAGAGTTACAACGAGAATGAAATAGGCGGCGCGCGTTTGTCGTTCTCCAAAGTGCAAGGGACTCGTTTGCCCAAACATATGGTTCAAATGGCTCTGAGCACTATGGGACTTAACTTCTGAGGTCATCAGTCCCCTAGAACGTAGAACTACTTAAACCTAATTTAAGGACATCACACAAATCCATGCCCGAGGCAGGATTCGAACCTGCGATCGTAGCGCCCAAACATATGCATGCACTTTTCTACCTAAAGTGCAATTGCAGAATCCGTGTAGCAGGATTAGTGGATCCTTCCTCGACTTTTTCTGATTAAGGAGTTCGAGTCAACCCGTTTGCTTAGGGCTCTCATAACCGTATTCCTTTAGCCGATTTCCCAGTGCCTCTGTTGGTTGGTCATGTAAACAACCCAATATCGATCCTGGCAATGCGATTCTAACTGCCGGATTTGCTCTTCCTCCATCGATTTTTGCTCCCATGTAAACGCACATCCGCTTTTGAAAAGTGCTTGGGTTGTCAGGATACATCTTGTTTTGTGCACCGAAAATGAAGTTGAAATATTAGACTGAGCATGAAATTGTCTAACTCCGGCATTTCAGTGAAGAGAATCGGCCATTGTGCTCTCTAAACCAGAAACCGGAACAGCTGATTTCCAGAAGCTTTTTTTGTAAAACAACCGACTTTTTAAAAATTGATATTTGACCGGTCTAGCGAAAACGCTTCAGACCTTAAATGTAAACATGACCTGCCGAAAATGGCTACCGAATTTCGGTTTTCATTTTCCAAAAATTGTATGTGATGACGCACAACTGAAGACACAGCATGACTAACACGTAATTACGCGACTAGGCTCGGCGGCACATTCCGCTTTGGGTCGCATCCCTGGACAGCGGCGTTCAGTCTGTAGCCGGCGCTACGAGACGGCTCGGCAGCAGTGAGTGTGGTTCGGGTTAGGCTGGTGTAAGTGGTCTCAACGAAAGGGTAAGTAAGACTCGTTTACATTCCAGATTGCAAACATTGCTGCATGTGGCGACCATCTGCGTCCACGACAACCTGGAAACACACTAAAGATACAATTTCACGTTTGTTCAAATGGTTCAGTTGGCTCTGAGCACTATGGGACTTAACTTCTGAAGTCATTAGTCTCCTCTAGGACTTAGAACTACTTAAACCTAACTGACCTAAGGACATCACACACATCCATGTCCGAGGCAGGATTCGAACCTGCGACCGTAGCGGTCACGCGGTTCCAGACTGTAACGCCTTAGAAGCGCTCGGCCACTCCGGCCAGCTTCACGTTTGTTCACAGCATTTTTCGAACGATCGACAATGGAATGTTCAGCTGTTGTGACACAACTCACGCACAGCTTGCAGATCGCACATGACATCCAGCATTCACAGCCATGGCAACAGTAACCTATCTCTTTTTTCTATTCATTTTAGTGGAAAGAGTCTGTGAAGGCCTGGAGTGTAGGTTAGAGAACTGTAGCCATTTAGGGGAAATTGGCGAGAGTAACGTCGGAGTAAAATAAAATAAAAACAAAAATTGTGGGTTAACTGGTAAGAATCAGACTACAAAAGCAAAGGTCTGGGATCTAATCTGTCGGGCCTAGGATTTATTCTGTCATCTATCGCTTCTTTCACATTTGGGAATGATTTGTTAATGTGAAAAAGCCTAACTACTCTGTGATTCAGAGTCCATGTTAAACCATACATCTCCCTATATCAAGCTGGGTAAGTCAGTTCAAATGTCAGAGAAAGGTAATGATATACCATACCCGAGTGGGTCATGTCTATTAAAGCACTGTTCTCTTCAAATCAAACTTCAGCTCTACCTTACCCACTACTGGGCATTAAAACTGAAACACCACGGAGTCAGCATACAACAAACTTCAATTTCGCGTGAAGTGTGCTACATATTTGGATATGCAAAAACGTTTAGCATTTCAGCATAATAGCACTAACAAGGAACGCCTTGAGTGCGAGGTCACAAGTTCAATCTATAGTAAAGCTCCTTTTAAAGTGATATGTTAACTTTTAAGATAGGAAAAATATTAGCTGCTAATGACTCACCATGTGCATCAGGAGGGCGACAGAAAATGAGTGTCTGGGAGGTGCAGGGATCATCCTTTATGGGATGTATGTATTAAACTTCACGAAATTGAAATCGTCGACATTCAAAAAATGTTTAAAACAAACCATTAACTTGCACCATGGCGAACTCTTTGGCAGCTAAAAACCGTGCAAGACATTCAGCTAGATACCCACTTTTAAAAATTGCATGTGGAATCATATTGGTGTAATGGGGTCATGAGAACTGATGGAATGTGACGGCTTGCAGCTGACTGAGAAAAACCAGTCTGTAGGGGAGTTTATCGTGAAACTAGCTATCGCTTAAGGCGTAGCTGCAGCCCGATAATATCTTTTATAGGCACGGAAAAAACAAACATCGAGAGACTGAATATGTACAGTTGTTCCACCTGGTATGAACCGCAATGTCACACACTTACCAGGAGGGATAGTTTGCTCTAAAGAAGTGCGATTTTTATACGCATACCAGGAAGCAAGTGAAACCCAATTATTTTGACCAGCTATTGGCCAAAAGCAGTGTTTATACCATAGTTGTAGTTCTCTTACGCCCATTTTCTCACTCTTGTTTCCTGTGACGTAAATATTCCCTGCCGCCCATGCAAGATCGCACACACAAAAAAATCGTAGGGAGCAGAGCACCTTCAACTTTTCGCAGCACAATAAATATAAATGGTTCAAATGGCTCTGAGCACTATGGGACTTAACTTCTGATGTCATCAGTCCCCTAGAACTTAGAACTACTTAAACCTAACTAACCTAAGGACATCACGCAGGATTCGAACCTGCGACCGTAGCAGTCGCTCGGTTCCAGACTGAAGCGCCTAGAATCGCTCGGCCACTCCGGCCGGCCACAATAAATAACTTTACAGCCAATTTACCAGCCAGATTAACAGTGGGCGTAATTGTATACGAATGATTTGAGGCGTTGATGTTAGTTAATTTTGATACAACTGTCTTGGTACTTCTAATTTCCAGGGTACCTTTCCCATATGTTTCTTCTTCAGATCCCGATTGTCGGAGTTGAAAACAAATTCCTTAATTAGAGATGTTTGCTTATCTCATCTACAAATTTTCGGGCCGATTCCGCAGTTTTCTGGGCATCGCCAAGTTGAGGCTTTGTTTGAAATCTCGTCATCTTACGGGGTTCCCTGCAAATAAGAGTAACGCTTTCTATAAGGAAAGATTACGCAATAAAAATTCTATCTGAATGTTGTTTGTTTATGAGAAGATTGTGTTCTGCCTCCTGAGAGAAGGAGAAACATCTACCACTACGAGTTGAAATTCGATAGCGGCATATTGTCGACAATCGAGAATGCAATCCGCGATATCCCTCTTCGCATTGGTGGCGATCCCAACACTGTCATGTAAATATGGAATCGATTGTCAAGGAGGGTTATATTCAATGCCATGCAGAATGTTAACGACCCCAAGGGACTAGCGCCCTAGTCGTCAGACATATTGTCCGTTCGATCGTGCAGAATCATACAGCAACGTCACGTACCTCGAGTCAGGAAATTGGCTTGTTTGCAGCAAGACAGGTATACACTCGCACAATTCTATTGGGCCAGCCCCTCGTGTAGTAGCATGGGCTGCCACTGGATACACAACAAGATCACCTCCCGTTCGCATAGAAGTAAACTGAACAGCAGCCATTACATTTTTGGCATGTAAAGACAGGAAGTTAAGCACTACCTTAGAGGTCTCCTTCACATTATGTGTCAAAGAGATAACGGAAAATTGTATGTTTCCCGTGTTGTCCTGACCTACCTCGATGCAGAGGGTAGTCGAGTGTTCCCATGACCAGCATTTTTTCCAAATTTTTCACCCACTGAAAACATATGGCCATTGGTTACCGAGAGGGTGTCAGGTCACCACTCGCCAGCCACTTTGACGAACTCTGGTGTAGAGCTGAAGTACACTGAAGCATCAAAGAAACTGGTATAGGCATGCGTACTGAAATACAGAGATGTGTAAGCAGGCAGAATACTGTGCTGCGGTCGGCAACGCATATAGAAGACAGCAAGTGTCTGGCGTAGTTGCTAGATCGGTTGTTGCTGCTACAATGGCAGCTTGTCAAGATTTAAGTCAGTTTGAACCTGGTGTAATAGTCGGCGCACGAGTAATGGGACACATCATCGCCGAGGTAGCGATGAAGTGGGGATTTTCTCGTACGATCATTTCACGAGTGTACGTTGGATATCAGGAATCACGTAAAACATCAAATCTCCGAAATCTCTGCGGCCGGAATAAGATCCTGCAAGAACGGGACCAACGACGACTGAAGAGAATCGTTCGATGTGACAGAAGTGAAACCCTTCCGCAAATTGCAGCAGATTTTAATGCTGGGCCATCAACAAGTGTCAGCGTGCGAACCATTGAACGAAACATAATCGATATGGGCTTTCGGAGCCAAAGGTCCACTCGTATACCCTTGACGGTTGCACGACACCAAGCTTTACGTCCCGCCTCGCCTAGGCCCGTCAGCACCGACACTGGACTGTTGATGACTGGGAGTATGTCGCCTGGTCGTACGAGTCTCATTTCAAATTGTGTCGAGAGGATGGACTTGTACGGATATGGAGACAAACCCATCATTCCATGGACCTTGCATGTCAGCAGGGGACTGTTAAAACTGGTGGAGGCTCTGTAATGGAGTGGGGCGTGTGCAGTTGGAGTGATATGGGACCCCTGATACGTCTAAATACGACTCTGACAGGTGACACGCACGTAAGCTTCCTGTCTGATCACCTGTATCCATTCACGTCCATTGTGCATTCCGATGGACTTGGGGAATTCCAGCAGGACAATGCGACACCCCACACTTTCAGAATTGCTACAGCGTGGCTTCAGGAACACTCTTCTGAGTTTAAACACTTCCGATGGCCTCCAACCTCCCCAGACATAAATATTATTGAGCATATCTGGGATGCCTTGCAACGTGCTATTCAGAAGAGATCTCCAGCCCTCTTGTTGTTCAGAAGAGATGTCCACGCCCTCGTCCTCTTACGGATTTATGGACAGCCCTGCAGGATTCATGGTGTCAATTCCTTCCAGCAATAGGCTACTACAGACATTAGTCGAGTCCATGCCCCGTCGTGTTGCGGCACTTCTGCGTGCTCGCGGGGGCCCTACACGATATTAGGCAGGTCTACCAGTTTCTCTGGCTCTTTAGTGTAGTGTAGTGTAGCTTCGAGACCCACGACAAAGACAGGCCGCGGCGCTTACGTCATAGCGCGTGACACTGCAGCAGCAGTCACCGGTGGGGAGCGAGGAACTATTTGAGACGAGTTAAATAATTCTTAACTGCACGTTTAAATGCATTCAAGCTCTCTATAGCACCCTACAAAGTTAAAATTTTTAGTTGGTACCTTTACACCAATATACTGATTTCCTGTGGACCCTGCACGAAGCCAAGCGTTTGCGAAGTATAGCGGATAAAGCGACTAGTGTGGTGTGAATAGTTCGTTGCGGGGCCCGTATTTCTCGTGGGCCCCGAGTAGCATGCGATGACGTAACTGTATCTGCCATGCAATCTTTGTTCGATTCAGTGTCCAGCTGTGTTAGGGCCACTGTTGCTGCCAGAGTTGGCAGCTCTGAGTACCAAATTTTGCAGTCTGCACGCACCCAAATCACCTAATAATGTTTCCATGTGTTCTTTCTACTATACCGTACATGCACGTTAATTTATGTTTTGTATATCCTGCCGGCCGTTGTAGCCGAGCGGTTCTAGGCGCTTCAGTCGGGAACCGCGCGACCGCTACGGTCGCAGGTTCAAATCCTGCCTCGGGCATGGATGTGTGTGATGTCCTTAGGTTAGTTAGGTTTAAGTAGTTCTAAGTTCTAGGGGACTGATGACCTTAGATGTTAAGTCCCATAGTGCTCAGAGCCATTTTTTTGTATATCCTGATTTGAAAATTTTATCGCCAGCCGTGTATTCTGTTTAGGATCCATATCACAAAAATTGCATCCATATTTAGATAAATAAATGTCAGAATTTCTTTCGTTACAAGCAAAATACTAAGCCACTACAAAGCACACAAAGCGCCGTAGGATATACAAACTGATCTATAACTATTGCAAACCGTTTTACTTACAAAAAACAGGGTAAAACGCCAACATATATTTCTTGAGAAAACACATACTTAGCCTCGACCATTATAAAAATGTGTGTGAATCCTTAAGGGACCATACTGCTGAGGTCATCGATCTCTAGACTTACACAATACTTAAACTAACAGCCCGCCCGGTTGGCCGGGCGGTCTAACGCACGGCTTTCCGGGCGGGAAGGAGCGCCTGGTCCCCGGCACGAAACCGCCCGGCGGATTTGTGTCGAGGTCCGGTGAACCGGCCAGTCTGTGGATGGTTTTTAGGCGGTTTTCCATCTGCCTCGGCGAATGCGGGCTGGTTCCCCTTATTCCGCCTCAGTTACACTATGTCGGCGATTGCTGCTCAAACAAGTTCTCCACGTACGCGTACACCACCATTACTCTACCACTCAAACATAGGGGTTACACTCGTCTGGTGTGAGACGTTCCTTGGGGGGTCCACCGGGGGCCGAACCGCACAATAACACTGGGTTGGTGTAGGGCGGCAGAGGGGTGAAGTGGACTGCGGTAGTCGTCGTGTGGTTGTGCACCACTGCGGCTGCTGTGGGGACGGAGCCTCTCCGTCGTTTCTAGGTCCCCGGTTACCATACAATACATACATTTGAACCATTTGAATCCCCATCAGCAAAACGCATATACTACTCTCAGCGTCTCATTTCCTAATCTAATTCCAGAAATATCACCTGATTTAATTGTGCTACACTGCATCACCCTGCTTTTATTTTATTAACACTCATCTTCTAATTTTTTTCAATACACTATCCATTCCGTTTAATTGATCTTGAATGTCTTTCTCCTCTTTGACACTATTAACATCATCGACGAACCTTGTAGTTTTTATTTCTTTCTTCCTGAATCTTAATTCAATTTCCCATGCTCTTCTTAGTTCCTTTACTGCCTAATAATTGTACCGAGGCAGTGACATAAAACAAATTGTAGCAAAGCAGGTTCCAGACTGAGATTCGTTGGGAGAATGTTATGGAAACGTAATTTATCTACGAAAGAAGTGGCATACAAAAGAACTTGTTCAGCAGGTTTGTGGGTATTGTTCTGCCAGATAATCGTACCGAAACAGTAATATAAACCAAATTGTAGCAAAGCTGGTTCCAGGCTGAGATTCATTGGGAGAATGTTATGAAAATGTAATTTATCTACGGAAGAAGTCGCATACAAAAGAAATTGTTCAGCCGGTTCGTGAGTACTGCTCATCAGCCTGGTATCCTCACCAGGATGAATTAATATAATGGGTAGAGGAGCTCCAACGATGATTGGTACGTTTCGTCACGGTATCGTTTAGTCGGAGCAGGTGCATTATGGAAGTGCACAACAAACTGCAGTGGGAGACGTTGCAGGAGGGCATTGTGCATAAAGGAGAGGCTAAGTATTGAAATTCCGTGAGAATACGTTCCGCGAAGAGTCGGGCAACATATTACGTCCTACCAAATATGCCTCGCGAAATTCCGCCAGCAAGAAAATCGGAGAAATTAGATCTCATATGGTGGTTCACAGTCAATTCTTGTTCCCACGTGCCATCCGCGAATGGAACAGGGAAAGGACGAAATAATACCACATCACAAGTACTCTCTACCACACACGGGAAGTTGTCATTCGGAGTATCGCTGTAGATGTAGATGAACTGTGAACTGTACAGCGTATTTCATTGTAATTGCTGATACTTTTATTGTTTGCTCTTCGGTTTCGGTCATTTGTTCTGTATTTGCAGTGAATGCGAGAACGGAAAACATTAGTAGCAGTAACTTTAGCTTGTATAACGAGAACTTGAAACGAATTTTTAGAGTTGTGGAAATTACATAGATACGAGTAAGAGTAGGGGTATAGCAGGGCGACTTCCCCAAACACTCGTTCGCTACACATGGTAATGTGATGATGCTACATTGTATGTCTCGTCAATGTAATGTTCCTTTCAGAGTGCTCTCTTGAGAAAAGAGGGGAGACTCCGCCAGCACTCTCAAGGCGCCTGCGCTTCCCAAGAGTAAACAGCAGCACGTGTGCTGCATTCGATTTACTGCTTAAAACGTACGAGTAAGCACGTCGCTTAGCACCAGTCCAGTTCTCCTCTCCAGAGAGCAGTAGTGCCACATTATGTTGGAGCGAGTTGCTACTACCGAGTTTCTAAAGGAGAATTGTGTAGCAGTTATATCACGTGTTGGGATGATACCGTGATTGGCAGATTGTGCTATTGATCTATCTCCGTCACATGGGCCCTAAGTAGTTCTAACTTTTATAACATTATTGAAAATGAAAACATTGTGTAAATTTTTTGTTATAAATGATACTGTAAGAAATGTATGGTCTTTCTTTCGTTTCATGGTACCAGCGAGGAACTTGGAAGTGGCAGAAGGACCAGTCGTCTTGTTACGCAGCCATACTTGCAGGTCTACACTGGCGTAAATGCGACAGTCGTTTTCCAAAGCAAACCTCCCGAAGCGACTCACCCGACCCTACCTTAATAATGAAGACAAATAAATTTAACTGTTCTGAATTGTAATGAATTAAAATATGTACCCAGTTCTTGTTCAGATTTAGCCACTACGTGTTCCGAAATATACGTACTTACGAACCTTCTTTAGGGCTTAGACTTTGGGCTGAATAGGCTAGGTGCATGTACTTTTGTTGATGTTATAGGCAGAGTTACGATTTACAAGTAGTGATTTCAGGAAGTAAGTTATACATGTCGTCTCACGCTAAGACCATTGCGCAACAAGACAAGTGTACTGTCAGAAGAGAGTACATGTTCCGGGTTTCCTGCAGAGACAGTTCTGCCGCAATATTACGGTATGGATGACACGTGCTTCACAGTATGCGATTTAAGTGCCTCGACAACTGGAAATGTACTAAAAGGGGAAATGTACTAAAAGTTGAAATATGCAGGACAGTACGATTCTTGTGGGCAAAACTTCTGGACTGCACACAAATTCACCATTATATTCTGGCGATATATGGACTAAATGCAATGACGCGTCCAACCGTAGTGAAATGGTGCCAACAATTTGACGAATGCCACACAGGTCTGGGTAATGCTGATTGGGAACTACAGATCTTGCGCCATGTGATTTCCATTTTTTCGTAAAAATGAAAGAAAATCTGCGGAACGAGATTTTTAAACGTTAAGGACGTTCACGCAGCAGTTCTCGAGTGACACCGTGACCAAGGAACGGATTTCTATTGTCGAGGAATGGAGCGATTGGTAGAACGTTCCGACCATTGTTTACAGAGACTTGGTGACGACGTACCTGTGTCAGTTTGAAACGTTATGCAACATTTAATAAAAGATGCTTAGCTTCCTATAATAATATGTAACTTACTTCTGAAGTCCCCTAGTATTCCTACGCTGGTAATTCTGAATACCTTATAAACTTTTTTATGTTTGGTGAAGAATGCACGCTTTCATTGGTCCATCACTTATGCCAAATGTAAAAAAGCGGAGCAGAATGAAGCATTTAGTTGCCACAAGACGTCTTTTGCACTTCTTCTATGGATATAGACTTTGTCCCTCAAATCTATACAGATTTAAGTGTCAAGGAGATGACGATGCGTTCGAGCTTGTTTATGTGTGAGTGTGTTTTGACACAGGACCCGCGGGAGACGTCATTCTTCGTTGCAGGAGCACAGATCTCATCTTGTTGCAGCACAGATCACGATACTGAACGCTGCACATGTGTTGCCCGATCAGTGGCTACGTGCGAAATGCTGCAATCCAGTAAGACGCTTTGCGGCATCCTGAACATATTTACTCGCAAAAGGAACTGTAGCCATAGATCACTGCAGGCTGCTTAGCGTGATACTCTCAGGACAATGATGTCGCCGGCCGGTGTGGCCGTGCGGTTCTAGGCGCTTCAGTCTTGAACCGCGTGGCCGCTACGGTCGCAGGTTCGAATCCTGCCTCGGGCATGGATGTGTGTGATGTC
This sequence comes from Schistocerca piceifrons, assembly GCF_021461385.2. Taxonomy (NCBI): domain Eukaryota; kingdom Metazoa; phylum Arthropoda; class Insecta; order Orthoptera; family Acrididae; genus Schistocerca; species Schistocerca piceifrons. The sequence goes on from NC_060149.1 coordinate 278,235,834, forward strand.
CTTAGGTTAGTTAGGTTTAAGTAGCTCTAAGTTCTAGGGGACTGATGACCACAGATGTTAAGTCCCATAGTGCTCAGAGCCATTTGAACCATTTGAACAATGATGTCCGACGGCAGCTGGAAATTCGAATGCTTGACAATGCAAGTATGCGATACAGCCACCGCCGACAGCAGTCCCCTAATTGTCCAGGTCTCATGTAAGTACAACCATAAGACCTAAAGCAAAATGTGATCTCTCTGGGTTATATCAGGAATCGACCCCTGATGATCGTGGAGATCTGTCGAAAATAATTCCTTGGATTCTGTCCCCGAATACTAAGGTGACGGAGATCATGGCAACAAAGGGAGGTAGCTTGTATCGGACTGCCAATGAAGCGGAAAGCTGAGAGGAGAGAAGGTGTGCATGGAGATTGCAGGTATGTGTCACATGTACATATGCTCATCTGATCGCCTCGAAGTTGAATGTAACTCTACTTGCACAGGCTCCAGCGGTTAGGGACCAAGTCCATCTCTCCCAGATATGGGCTGAAAGTGACTGACAGTTATAGTAACTTGGTTATATCTTTTCAAGCCCCCACGTCTGCGAGAGGCACAATCACATAAGCGTAGAAATGTGGTACAACTGTAGAAAATAAATGGTAAAGGATTTTTACAACGTCCTAAACATACACTGTCTTACAAAAAAAGCGAAGCACCCAGAAGGGAAGAAACAAACGAAATTAAGCTTTACTGGTTGAGAAGTGTCTGATGTTATTTCAGTGATTACAAAATTGATTTAAATTTACGAAGAAATTAGCTGTATAAGCCCACTTATCAGTATGACATTGTACCCCCTTTGTTCTGGATGCATGCACTGATTTGGCTGGGAAATATATCATAAAGACTTCGTATCCTCCCCTGAGGCAAGCTGGCCCACAACTATCGTAGATGGTCGTTGATATCCCGGAGACTGGCACTGTAACAGAGTTGTATGAGCTGGTCCCACATACGTTTTATCAGGGACAGATCTTGGGATCTTACGGGCCACGGGAGTATTTCAAACATAACAATATGGAGATTCGTGCTATTTGTGGAGGGGTATTGTCCTATAGAAAATGGCACCTCAGTACAGTTGCGTGAGAGGTAACACATATGGATGTAAGGACGTAGGCTTTTCGTGACGTACCTTTGTAATGTCAGCGCCCCCTCAGTCACAATCAGCGGTGACATGAAATCATAACCTACGCCTTCCTACACCATGACTCCAGGAATAACACAGCTGTGCTCCACCAGAAAAATAGGAGAATGGGACCTCTCTCCGTGTCGCCACCATACTCGCCGAAGATGGTCGTAAATGGTAGTGCTAAACCGCGTGGAATACGATGCAACACCACTCATAAACAGCCGCAGCCGTTTAAAGTGGTGTATTATTGGCAGCCTACATGTGGGGATGGTAATTCTCTAATGTGGCTGCTGTTAGTCCCCAACCAATGGTGCTGGACGACACAGGGAGTTCATTAATTGTTCTCGGACAGCAGGAGCAGATGTGAAGGGGTTAGGATGTGCTTTGGTGCACAGTACAGCGATTCTCCCTTGTGGTAGTCAGACTTGATCGACCAGAACCTTGATGACGAGTATACCTGCCCTCACATTCGCATGCAATCCAACATCAATCCACTCTCACATTCAAACGCCACACAAATCTGGGTATTCCACGATTCGACCGTCTGGCCAAATGAAGACCCCAATCAGGCCCCTTTCACTTCTGTAAGGTGCTGATAACGCTGTCTCACATCAGTACGCAACATCTCCATGCCCTTCACTGATCATTCAACATCTGGCACTGTTCACACTCATTATACACCCCACCAGTTCTGGTAACAACACTAACCGTGAAAAAGAGTAATGCACTCTGGTGGGTGTTCTACCTGTCACATAGAATTGCAACTCCAATTATTTACAACAGGTCAATGATGTGCATGTTTACGAAGCAGTGTTTTCTAGGCCCTTCACTTTTTTTTGTTGTGCACTGTGTAGGCATCATAACTGATCACGGAAGGTTTATTTATATTAACACAGGACAGCTTATATTGCATTTTAACTTTGTTATAATACACCAACAGACTCACACATCACCATATGAAAAACATAGTTGTAGTTCACTAACACATTAACATAACACGAACATTAATATGACATAAAAGTCTCAATCTGTTGACCAGAATACATGTAAAATCAGTTAAAAGTTCGTAATAACAGATGTAGCATTACCTGCTATAGTACCTAGACAGTAGGTCAAAACTCAATATTAGCAAATCTATACTAATATTATAAATGCTAATGTGTGTGTGTCTGTTATCTTTTCACGACTTAACTGCTGAAAAAGTTTTGCTGAAATATGGTATGGAGATACCTTGAATCCTTAAATGCTGAGAAAGAGCAGAAGATACTTAAAAAAAACTTACAAAAAAAAATCGATCCCTAAGAGGGTGAAGTAGGGAATGAAACACTTTTTTACATCAGTGAAAAGAAACAACGTTAAAAAGTTATTAATTTTGCTGTATAATATACAAATTGTATAAGGTATTGCTATTTCAATAGCAGGATGCATATACGCGCCCTCCAGCTTATGCACATCCGCATGCACAGCTCAACAGTGGTACTGAGTTTGCCGCATCATCGCTCTTTGGGACATCTGGGGGGTGAAAGGAGCGGGGGGGGGGGGGCAGTACACGTCATGAGCTATGCTTACCTGAATAGGCATAGATGTTAGAGCTCCTGATGTTATTGCACACAGAATAGCTTACACATTCGCGATCACTCATCATAACAAAATTACTGATATGCAAGTGCAGGTTGGGTAGCATCTACTGAATAAATAATAACAAACATAGGTCCATCATGTGACGTCCGGAGCAAGGTGGCGGAGTGGTTAGCACATTTGACTAGCCTTTAGGTGGACGACGATTTAAATCTCTCTCTAGTTATCCAGATGTTTCCTATGATTTCCATAAATCACTTAAGACAAATGACAGGTTGATTTCTTTGAAAAGCAGCTAGTGCTGTTTTTGTAATGACCTCGTTGTCAGAGAGACATTAAACTTTAATTGTCCTCCTTTTTCGTAGTGAGGGCATACTGTCGTGATGGGCCTACCAGCAAGGACATGCTGTCATTGGTCCTCCATGCAACTAGCTGTGACAGGCACTGGCAAAGCTACCATCTCGAAGGAGCAACGGCTGCTAATTCATATTGAGTCTTCCATCCCAACAGAACTTTTTCCAAGTTTTCCAAGGGTCTAACCGAACTACGTTCTCTCACTGAGTGTTTTCATGGCCTTCTCTTCCTCGTGGTTTACTGTCAGAAATTCGTGTATCATACGTTACGCAGCCGCCGAGGTGTGGCGTTACTAACTCGTTGCTTGTACTAAGTCTCCTTGGTGGTAAGGAATGCATCTGTCCAACAAATTCTGACCAGAAAATGGAGCGACAGGAATTTCCATCTTTGAGTGTGCAACACTTCTAAATACAGGAGACTTTCTAGTTTTGCCAGGTTCCCATCGACTCACATGTTTCCGGTAGCTGTTCCACACGGCTGCAGTCATTCTCCAAAGGCAAAGACTCCCTGCGTCCAAGTGGACAGTTTAGGGCTTAGGTAGGCGAAGCCATCTGCCGACAAATAGCTAACGTGAAATTTCCAGAAATGCCTCTTCAAGTGACAGCAGTCTGACTTTCTTTCCCATGAATTACAGTTGTCGTCTGAATTATATATAGTGCTTACACAAATATGTGTGATCTTAGCATATAAAATTAGAATCACCCAAATATTAGGATACTTCACTCCCATGGTTGCTGTCACACAAACACATTTGTCACCTATAACAACTTCTCGGGAGTCTTTATGTCTCCAGAAAAATCACTTCACTGCAAATTTCCGTGACTAAAGTGTGGCTAATAACGTCAACAATGTTCTCCGAATTTGTACGGTGCTCCATACACGCAAGTAAATGTCACTGGTACATTCTCAACAAGTCAAGAGAGGAAAATGAATTTTTCGTGCAAATTCTGAACTTGAATTGAAGAACATTATTCGTCAACGCTCTGGAAATAACGTTCTTCAGTTCAAGTTCAGAATTACGCCACCAAATCCGTTATTATGCACGTTATGTTGACGACATTATCATTGCTTTTGATGGTACTGATCAGGAAGTGGATCTTCTCTTCAATACTTTCAATGGTTTACGTAAAAAAAATTTCCTTCACAAAATAACTTCATAATGAAAAAGGTGAACTTAACTTTCTTGATTTAACAATTTCTATACAGAATAGTTCCTTCAATTTCAACATTTTCCGTAACGAAACGTACTCAGATAATGTCATCCCTGCTGACTCAACTCATCCAAAAGCTCATAAACGCGTTTTTTCATTCTGCCATTCACCGTATGGTAACTACTCCTTTATCACCTGCCGATCAACAAAAAGAACTGAATATCATCAAAGCGGTTGCGGTTAATAATGGGTACAATCAGAATATGACTGAATACATGTTCAGTAAGAAAACTTCCCTAAACTGTTCGACTTTGAGCAACAACCTCCCGACTGATAGCAAAGAAGCTAAAAAATTTATTTCTATTCCTTTCTTGGGCAATATACCATATAGGATAAAACGTCTTCTAATGAAAAAATATAACTGTAACGTCTCCTTCTCTACAGATAACAGTTTAAAGAAAAATCTTGTACATTCAGTAGAGATCGCCGGCGACTGGTTTTCCAATTCAGGAGTTTACAAATTAACCTGTAACAATTGTCCTTCATATTATATTGGTCAAACAGGCAGAGCTGTGAAAACAAGATATAAAGAACACCTATTAGGTAAAAAAAGGAGCGGATATACACAATTCTACTTTTGCTGAACACCTCCTGTTGGCCAGTCATGCGCCAAAACATTTAGAAGACACTGTTATCCTACACAGAGAAGACAAATAGTGTAAATTAGATCTGTGGGAAGAGTTACAAATTTTCAAACATCTTGAGCTCAAGGACGGTTATATACTGAACGACCAGTTGAACCTTGCTTGTTGACAATTTTTCGAAAGCTTTAAACCTGTACTGTTTACGGTATAACATTAATGCTGGTAACTTTAGTGATTTATTTCCTCAGGAAGCTATGATGCACCTTCAGTGCTTTAAGCTCACTACCCCTTATGTAATGGTGGTTTTGTCACGATGCATGTTTGCTATTACATCGGCCTTTATGTGATTTTGCCTGGCTCTAAAATTTTGTTTTTCCTGTGAATGCGTATTAACAGGATCGTGTTCCAGTGTTCGTAATTCTTTCTTGACAAGAGCCATTATTGTCAATTTTAAAGTTCTGACATGTATACTGTTTGTGGGCTTCACTAATATAGCAATGTAATTTTTTATATATTTTGGCTGTATATGCCATTGGGCGTAAGTTTCTCGGCGTAAGCGCCACCTGCCTTTTTTTATGTATAACTACATTATTTGTACCAATGCTCCCATACTGTTATAACGGGAGTGTTAATTTCCTTCCTTTTTTATTGTTACTCTACCTAAGGACGTTATAAATACTGATAATTTACACGTTGCCTTTGTACGCCAGTTGGCACATGTTTCTCGGCACGAGCGCCACCTGCCCTGTTTTCAGAGTAACTACGCTCGCCGATTACACTCAGTCGTTTGTGAGCTCTGCAAGATCCATGAGATATTTGATATTAACGTGACAAACCCTAATTCTAGGGCTATATTTTATTTTTGACACATGGATCTATGCCGACAATTGTAAAAACGGCGATGGTACATTAGTCCTTACTAATGTAAAATTGTAAGTACCAGTCGTCATTATCATACTTCTGTAATGCAAGAGTTCTCTAATTTGTCTTAAAATTTATTCTTGGCTTATAAGATTCATGCTTTTATAATGTAGCGATCTTCGGCGGTAATCCGGATAGGATACCGCCCTTCGATTGGCCTTTCGGCTCTAATCGAAGCGTTAGGTGTATTGCAGCCAGCCAGCCCAGCAGAGCCGCAGCGGTCCAGCAGCAGCAGCAGCAGCAGCAGCAGCAGCAGTCCAGGTCCCAGTCCCGGTCTGCAGCGGCGGTCCAGCCGGCAGCAGCCAGCCAGCCCTCCTGCAGCAGCAGCGGTCCAGCCAGCCAGCAGCAGCAGCAGCAGCAGCCCCGTCCGCGGCTGCAGCTGCGGCGTTCCTGCCACCCGCCGTCGCCGTCGCCGCCGCCGCCGTCGCCGTCCGACCCTGGTCTACGTCTGTCTTCATCTTCCTCCGTCTCCGTCTTTGTCTGTTCCCAGTTTGTGTCCTTTCTTTTTCGTCCTGTGCGTTTTTGTTTCTCCCTGTCGTCATGTCCGCCCCCACCACCACCACCGCCATAGTTTATACTTACCCTTCCGCCGCCTCCACCACTATAACATGGTGTGCCCAGTCACACCCCCCTCCTTCCATCCCACCTCTTCTCACTCTCCCTTCGCCCTCGCTCTTTGTCGCCCCCTCTCCAGCTTCTTCCTCCCGCTCCTCTCGATCTGATCCTTTCCCATCACTCCCCCAGCCTGTCACTGCAGCTCCAGCTAGGGTGGTGGCCCGTCGGGCCACTGTCCATGCCCAGCTCTCCCCATCGCCTTCGCCATCACCGCCGCCGCCGTCGCCGTCGCCGTCGCCGTCGCCTTCGCCTTCACTGTCACCATCTCCGGCGCCGACTGCTGCGTCCACGCCGGGACCTGTCCCTTCCCACCACCTCCCTATAGCTCCCGTCCCTCATATCACCACCCGCCCTTCTGCCGCCATAAAACGCCCTAGTGGCACCACCACCTCCTCCGCTCCCAAAAAGTCCCCGCCCCGTCCTCCTTCCCCCCCCCCCAGGGTGCCATGGATGTCTCCCCACCTGGTCCTGCTCCCTCTGCCTCCTCCTCCTCCTCCTCCTCCCACCCCTCTTTATACAAATACCTCCTCTCCTGTCCCGATCCTTCCCTTCTAGAGGCCCGGAATCTCTCCCTCCTCCTCCGCCAACACTTCCCTGGTCCCCCATCTCTCTCCTCACTCCCAGACGGGATTCTGTTCTCATCTCCTCCCCCAGCCCAACCCTCCATACTGACATCCTCTCCCGCCTCCCCATCACCAGTTTTGGCCCCAACGCCGCCCTCACCCCTGCTCCTTCTCCATCTCCTACCCGCCAACCCCAACCCCCGCATTGCCCGCCAACCCTCACCGCCGTGATTGGCAGAGCTCAAGGCGCATCCCACGCTGGAGGTGCGGGCGGTCCGCCGCATTTTCAACTCGGCCGGCCCCACTCGCCTTATGCGGGTTTTCTCCGAGGACACCCCCTCCATTGACCGTCTCCTGAAGGAGGGTGCCCTCCTCTTCAACCAGCGCTACTAGGTCGACCCCTCCCATTCCCCTCCTCAATCCCTGCGCTGCCAGAGGTGTCTGTGCTATAATGCACACCCAACAGCTGAGTGCTGCGAGGCCCGCACCTGCCCGCGTTGTAGGCAAGCGCACTTCCTCCGGCAGTGCCCTAACCTTCAATCCCCTCCCTCCTGCAATACCTGCAATCTCCCCCATCCCACCTACTCCAAAAAGTGTAAAGCCCGACCCCCTCCGACCACTCCTGAACTCACCGTCCCTGTCCGTCCCCTGGACGCCCCCACCCCTCGTGGCAATTCCCTTCGTCCCCCACACCCACACCGCTGAGGACATCATCAGGTTCCTCACCATCGTCCTTCAAAATGTTCATCCCTTTCAGCGCCCCCACACCGCTCCAGCAGATCTCCCTCGCCGCCCGTTCCCTATTCCAACTCAAGATGTACGCCACCTACTCCAGCAACCAGGCCCATTTCACCTTCTCCCGTCTTGACACCCTCTTCTAAATCCCTGTCATGGCGCGACAGCAACGTATCCTTTTCAACAATATCCGCTCCCTTCCTGCCAACAAGAACCTCTTCCTGCACACCCTTGCCACCCACCGCGTGGATGCCTTCCTCCTCAATGAAACCTTCCTCCAACCCCACCACTCCATCCACACCTCACCCTATCTCCTCCACCGCTCCGATAATCCCCTCCCAATTGCGCGTGGCGGAGTTGCCATTGGTCACCACCGCCAGATCCCCGTTCGGCTCCAACCTCTCCTTCACGACCCCACCGAACACCTGATCCTTAGTCTCTTCTTCCCCGGCCTTAACGTTACCTGCGCCACCATCTATGTCCGCCCTAACGCTCCTATTACCTTCGACTTCCTCTCCCACATCGACCGTACCTTCTCCTCCTACGTGATCGCCGCCGACCTCAACATCCATAGTCGTTCCGCCGCCCAGTTACGGTGGTGGCATCGGTTCCTCTCCTCCCTTCAAGGCGACCTCATCCCCATCCCCCAGCACACCCGTCCCAAATCCAACTCCACTCCTGATGTTATCCTCTCCTCCCCCAACCTCCTTGGCCGCATAACGGTGGATGTCCTGGAGCCTATTGGTAGTGACCATCTCCCTGTCCTCTTCACTATTTCAGACGGTCGTCGCCCACGCCCCAACCCTCGTAATGACCCTCCCCCTAAGTACGTCCATGACTATTCCCGTGCCGACTGGAATGCCTACCGGGATACCTTTTCCACCCAGGTCAATAGCCACCCCTTCACCTATCACCACCCTGACCATGTCACCCATGCCGCCTCCTTTCTCCAGCAGACCTTGTCTGAGGCCGTGGAGGCCCACGTCCCTACTGTCGCCATCCACCCCCACCGTCCTACCTTACCCCCACAGGCCGTCCTCCTCCTCCGTGAATCCCATCGTCTCTACTGTGCCTTCCTCCGCACGCGTGACCCGGACACACTACGACGCCACCGGCAACTCCAGCGACACATTCGTAATTTGCTTGCGGCTAAGAAACGCCGGGACTGGCGACAGACATGCACCCATTTAAATGCTACCCTGCCAATCAACTCGTCCAAGTTCTGGTCGGCCTTCCGTCGCCTTACCGGAACTAAACCCTCCCCCTATTATCCTCTTCTCCATGATGATCACCCTTTCCCTGACACCCTTAGTAAGGGCAATCACTTTGCCTCCTACCTCTCCGATGTATTTTCCATCCCAGTTCGATTACTCCCTCTTCTCGGATATCTGTGATCGAACTGACACCTCTGTCCCTCCCCTCGCACCTGGTTTCCAGTACTTGGACAACATTGCACACACGGAACTCAATGCCCCTATCACTACACAGGATCTCATTGCTACACTTCGCACAAAACGCAACACCGCTCCTGGTCACGATCGTGTCACCTACCGTCACCTTCGTGAAGCTCCTGTCTCTTTCCTCTCCACCCTGGCCAGGCTCTACAATGTAGTCCTGTCCACCGGTTACTACCCCGACCTGTGGAAAACCTCCCGTATCCTCATGTTCCTTAAACCTGGCAAACCGCCGTAGGCCGTCTCCTTCTACCGTCCCATCAGCCTTACCTCGGTCTTCAGCAAGGTCCTGGAATCCATCCTCACCCGACACATCCACCTGCATCTCCGCCAGCACCGCCTCCTTCCCGTTACCCAGTGTGGCTTTCGGCCGTCCTTCTCTTCCGACGACCTTCTCCTTCACCTCACTCATCTCCTTTCCGAACAGCTTAATTCCTGTCGCTCCGCAATCTTCCTCTCCCTGGACGTCGAACGTGCTTATGACTGTGTATGGTATTCCGGTCTCCTCTTCAAACTCCAAACCTTCGCCCTTCCCATTAACTACGTCCGTCTGATCGGCTCCTTTCTCTCCCGCTATCCTTCCTATGTCACCGTCCATAACACAGATTCCTACACCTTTTTCCCCTCTGCCGGTGTGCCCCAAGGCTCCGTCCTCTCCCCCTTTCTGTACATTTTGTACATGGCGGACATGCCGCCGCCGTCAGCCCCCGTCCACCTTCTCCAGTTTGCTGATGACACCGCCTTCCTTGCCCTTGCCCCCACCCTACAGCGCTCCCAACACCTTCTCCAATACCATCTTGACTGGTTCACCGCTTGGTGCAACCAGTGGTTGCTCAAGGTCAATCCCTCCAAAACCCAGGCGATCATTGTAGGCAAAACCACCCCTTCCTTCCGCCTCCTTGATTTCTACATCACCATCTATGGCCGTCCTATCGCCCACACTCCCACCCTTAAGTACCTTGGCGTCACCCTTAACCGTCGCCTCTCCTGGACTCCCCACCTCCGAACAATCCAAGCCAAGGCACGCTCCCGACTCAGTCTCCTCAAGCTCCTCCCTGGCCGTACGTGGGGTCTGGACCCCTCCACCATTCTCCACACCTATAAATCCCTCATCCGCCCTATCCTTTGTTATGCCCATTCGGCTTGGATCTCCGCCCTCCCTGCCTTTTACAAATCCCTCCAAATCCTTGAACGTCATGCTCTCCACCTCGCCTATCGCATCCGTCTCCCCTCCCCTACGCGGATCCTGTACGATCTCATCCCCTTCCCCCACCTCCTCCTTTTCCTTGAAAGGATACGGATCCTGTACACCTCCCATAAACTCGATCCTCCTCACCCGCTCGTCTCCCCGATCCTCTCCCACCCCCACCCACTGCCGCACCTGTATTCCCATGTCCCACCCGGTCTCCATCTCTCCACCCTCCTTACCCTCTCCCAAGGTGGCTTCCGCCAGCTCCCCCTCCCTGATGATGTCCTCCTCTCCTCCATCTACCCCTCCTATCAACTTTGACCCTGCCCCACCCCCCACTTCCGGTGTCCTTTCCTTTAGGCACCCTCCCTCCCTTCTCTTCCCTTCCCTTCTCTTTCCTTTCCCCCCATCCCCTCCCTCCACCCCTCTTCCCCCGGGCTTCCCCTCCCCCTTCCTCCCTCGCCCCTATCTCCCCTGCCCGTGGCATCTCTGCTCTCCCCTCTCGCTCTCCCACTCCCCTTCCTCCTCCTCCTCTCTTGGCAGGTCCCCGGACTCGCATACGCATAGTGAACATTCGCGCGCCGGAGATCATCGCCATCAGTGTCTCGTGTGTGTGCTTCGTTTTGTGTTTCACGTTCTTTCGCAGTTACAACTCCACTGTTCACATGTGCCGTCGCTGTCCTCCGTGTTCTGTGCGCCATGTCAACAAGTGTTAGTGTTTTTATCGTCCAGCGTGAACGGCTTAATGTTTCTTGTTTTTTGTCTCTACTTTTTTTGGCCGCCATTTTCATTGTATTGTCTATGTCGCCTCTTTGTCATCTGATTGTACCACTTAAGGCTGACGAGCGGCGTACTATGCTGTTGACAGCCTGCCTGTATGAGGTGCTAAAATTACAATAAAGAAAAAAAAATTTATAATGTAGCTATGATGTTCATTGCCCTTAGGTTACCTTCTGCAGAAGACAAATTTATATTTGTCGAAACCTAGGAAAATAATTTCTTATCCATTGCAACTGGTCGGCTGTTTATAATTTATTATTCAGTAATTTGTAACATAACAGTCTATCTTCCAGTGAGACCCTATAAACATATTCTACAAGTAACACCAGTCTGTCACAAGCGTACAAAAAACTGAGAAATATTTTCGTTTCTTTTTTGGTCATTTATGGGTTTTTTATGTCCTTACGAGAACAACACTGTTCCATAAAGAGTTGATAGCAAGAGCAATAAAGTCAGTTGCCCTCGCGTGTTAGCATAGTTCGTGATGTGCGCCTCCCAAATCCCCGCGCCCCGCGTCACTTAACGCACGATGTGGTGCCACACGTGGCGGCGGCTTGGCCAGGAGTGCAGCTATGCGTCGTGCTATATGTTATACAACGTGTACATTATGCAACAAATTTAATGGTTTTTAGCATGATTTCTGTTCACTGATGAAAAAAAAAGATGTTCCATTTTATACTTCACCCTCTTAAAGATCGATTTCTTTTTTTCTCTTTTTTTACTTTCTGAAGTATTCTAAGTTCTTCCTCATGGTTCAAGCTATCTCCATACCAAATTCCATCGAATTTGGTTCAGCGGTTTAATCGTGAAACCTGAACAGAGCTACTTTCGCTTTTGGAATATTAGGATGAGTTCTGTGTTAGAATACAACGGCAATCCCATAGAAAGAACACCTTCTCTATAAAAGTCAAGAAGGAATTTTCAGGCATTTTTTATGAAAAACACAGCTTGCTCTGTGCACAATACAGAAGATGGAGAAACACATGCAAACATCAAAAACACGACGCATCATCATGTCTAATACGGTGTAGGAAAACCGTTAGCATACGAAACGGCTTCTAGTCGTCCCAGAATGAATAAATGCGAGAACTGTTTGGTTTTCAAGGTAATATTGTATACCATTCTGCCTGCAAAATAGTGACAAGTTCAGTTAACGACGATGGAGTTCAGTAACGAACACGCACCTTTCTCTCAAAGAAGACATCAAAGGCTCAGTAATATTAAGATCTGGTGACTGTAGCGGCCAGGGGAAATGCGAAATTCATCCTCGTGCTGGCAAAAACAACCAACGGCCTTGCCGCAGTGGTAACACCGGTTCCCGTCAGATCACCGAAGTTAAGCGCTGTTGGGCTGGGCTAGCACTTGGATGGGTGACCATCCGGTCTGCCGAGCGCTGTTGGCAAGCGAGGTGCACTCAGCCCTTGTGCGGCAAACTGAGGAGCTACTTGATTGAGAAGTAGCGGCTCCGGTCTCGTAAACAGACATATGGCCGGGAGGGCGGTGTGTTGACCTCATGCCCCTCCATATTCGCATCCAGTGAAGCCTGTGGTCTGAGGATGACACGGCGGCCAGTCGGCACCATTGGGCCTTCATGGCCTGTTCGGACGGAGTTTTGTTTTAGTTTAGATTGCTGGCAAAAACAGTCCTGGACGATGCTAGCTGTGTGAACAGGGGCCCTGCCGTCTTGGAACACAGAATTACCATTGGGCAACAAATGTGGTTGCATGGGATTAACTTGATCAGCCACAATGGTTACATAGCCATTGGCAGTAACGTGGCCTTTACTATGGGATACCACGATATGGATGCCAAAATCATCACGAAATCCCGCCATGTTACACTCGTGTGACGTAAACTCGGCCACAAGCTGGAAATAGTGTGAAACAACACTCATTCGACGAGATGACTTTCTTCCATTGTTCCGTACTCTAGGATTTATGGCTTCAGCACCACGTTTTCCAGTTACGGGCATTTTCATCACTGGTGTGTGGTTTGGAATTCCAACTCGTCCTGAGATTCCCAGAATGTCTGTTGTTTTGGCACTGACAGGGTTCGCGAGTACGACTTTCAATTCTGCAGCGACTTTTGCAGTTGTCGTTCTCTTACTTTTCGCCACAATCCTCTTCAATGAGCATCTATCACGGTCACTCAACACAAACTTTCGCCTGCGTTGTGAATTAGCGGATAATGTTTTTACGGTTTCCATGTATGCGGTATAAATCTTCGACACGGTGCATCTTGAAGCACTATACACTTCGACCTACCTTGGTTACGGAAGCATCCATCATACGAGCAACAACAATTTGCCCACGTTCGACTTCACTTAGCTCCGACGTAAGCACTCATAACTACACACTACTGCTCTGACCTTGACTGACACTTGAGTTTTGTCCAACCCCTGCATGTCACACCGCGAATACATATACTCGGTATTTCTACGTATATCTCCGAAAGCCGCATATTCAGTACCTCTCTGTCGACTGACTGTGGTGTGCGTACTGTAAGACCTTCGGTACGCACACTATCAGATTTTATGGCTTGTCGCTCTAACGAAGTAGGCGAGTGTCAGCAATATGTCTCGTGGACTTATCGTGGCGTGTTTATCTTCTGCCGTTAGGTCAGACGATAGAAATGCCACTTGCACGCTTAGAGTAGCTGATTGACGGTGACCAACTTTAAACAGAACTTGATTAATTTTCACACACATTTATTAAAACAATAAAAAGCGTAGATATTACGTAACTTGATTCTGGATGCTGTTTACAACTGACAATCTGAAGTTCCTTTGGTCTTGGTACGTTAATCTTTTTCTCATATATCTCTGATACTTGAAAAAGTGTCTCTACATTTATCTCCATGTACAGGAATATGGTAATCTTATTAGGCGCAGACTGAAACTTGACTATAGACTGGTACAGACAAATGTAGACTAATGCAGACTGGTACAGACTAATGCAGACTGACTAATCGGAGGTCTGTACACTCGTTATAATACCTTGCGTGTTCAGGTATCACTGCGAGAGTGTGATCCGCGAGGAGAAATGGTTCTACGTTAGCAGCGATCTCATTTTCTGCATTACATATTAATACGCGGATCGGCGGAAGCAGAATTTGGTCCGTCTTTCTGGCAGCGCCATCTCGTAGAGCGGAGACGGACGAGCGCTGCGTCTGCGCTGTTGTGCTTAGCGGGGCGCGCTCTAGTGGGAAAGTTGTGTACGCGTTGACTACGCGGAACTATGTACACAACACTGACAATGATGCGAGCATTCACATTACCTTCTCAGATATCTAGATGGCTCCAAGAATGTTTGTTTGATGGAACCAACACGTTATCTTGGACTGAGATTACATAGAAACAAGTCTCGTCGTGTGCCCTAGGAAACGTGCTACAACCTACCTCCTCTTTGTATTCGTTTACAATTTTTCTTCTCATTTAACTCTCCCAAAATAATAAAATTATGGTTTTAAAGCAATTCTCGTGAGGCATCATGGGTTCCTTGAAAATTCCATCAGTGACGGCGTGCGTCCAAGTTGAATCCGTTCTTGATGCCTGTTTGTTGGATTGTTAGGGTTTATTTGTTGCATCTTCAGTTATAGATGCTCATGTCTATGTCAACTTTGGCAGCATATGTTCGCAACTCCTTTCAAGGCATGTTACAAATAATGTCCAATGTTATTGCTCTGTGTAGCACACGTCAACAGTACGCGTCCTGAGAAGTGCTTTTAAAATCATATTTATTTATTCTTTCGTTACTTCTTGGTAAAACAGTTTCATATTTAAGGCTGAAAAACTAAATGTGTTTTTGTTCTATTAATACATATTTATTTCGAACCGGTTTCCGACTTATTGGGAGTATTGTCAGGAAATAACTGACTAGCGTCCACAAGAGACACTAGCATGGTGGAAACCGATCAGATTTTTTTTTTTCCTTCTCTGTCGACCTGCAGCAAGTCCACATCGATTCCACCTTTCTACCTTTCCTTAGGTCTGAAAATACACACATCGAAGAAAGTTTTGCACCATCTCGGTTCTGAGAGTTCCGGAACCTGTACAGATAATCTTTTCCGCCCTTTTTATTGCTCATGAAAACCACACATTGCATGTTGTACCACCATACAGCGAGACCTTCAGAGGTGGTGGTGCAGATTGCTGTACACACCGGTACAGTCCTCAAGTTCATCAAGGCACTGTTGGTCCACATTGTCACACTTCTCAACTGCGATTCAGCGTAGATCCCTCAGAGTGGTTGGTGGGTCACGACGTCCATAAACACCCTTTTCAATCTATCCCAGGCATGTCTATAGGGTTCATGTCTGGAGAACATGCTGGCCATTCTAGTCGAGCGATGTCGTTTTCCTGAAGGAAGTCATTCACAAGATGTGTACGATGGGGGCGGAATTGTCGTCCATGAAGACGAATTCCACGCCAATATGCTGCCGATATGTTTGCACTATTGGTCGGAGGATAGTATTCACGTATCGTACAGCCATTACGGCGTTTTCCAAGACCACCAGCTGCGTTACGTCGGCCCCATATAATGCCACCCCAAAACAGCAGGGATCCTCCACCTTGCTGCACTCGCTGGACAGTATGTCTAAGGCTTTCATCCTGACCGGGTTGCCTCCAAACACGTCTCCGACGATTGTGTGGTTAAAGGCATATGTGACACTCATCGGTGAAGAGAACGTGATGCCAGTCCTGAGCGGTCCATTCGGCATTTTGTTGGGCTCACCTGTACCGCACTGTATGGTGTCGTGGTTGCAAAGATGGACCTCGCCATGGACGTCCGGAGTGAAATTGCGCATTATGCAGCCTCTTGCGCACAGTTTGAGTCGTAACACGACCTGCTGTGGCTGCACGAAAAGCATTATTCAACTTGGTGGCGTTGCTGTCAGGGTTCCTCCGAGTCATAATCCGTAGGTAGCGGTCATCCACTGCAGTAGTAGCCCTTTGGCGGTCTGAGCAAGGCATGTCATCGACGGCTCCAGTCTCTCTATTCAAATACTTCAAATGGCTCTGAGCGATATGGGACTTAACATCTGAGGTCATCAGTCCCCTAGAAATTAGAACTACTTAAACCTAACTAACCTAAGGACATCACACACATCCATGCCCGAGGCAGAATTCGAACCTGCGACCGTAGCGGTCGCGCGATTCCAGACCGAAGCGCCTAGAACCGCTTGGCCACACCGGCCGGCTATTTCTCTCTGTATCTCCTCCGTGTCTGGACAACATCACTTTGGTTCACTCCGAGATGCCTGGACACTTCCCTTGTTGAGAGCCCTTCCTGGCACAAAGTAACAATGCGGACGCAATCGAACCGCGGTATTGAACGTCTAGGCATGGTTGAACTACAGACAACACGAGCTGTGTATCTCCTTCCTGATGCAATGACTGGAATTTATCGGCTGTCGGACCCCCTCCCCCTAATAGGCGCTGCTCATGCATGGTTGTTTACACTTTTGTGCGGGTTTAGTGACATCTCTGAACAGTCAAATGGCCTGTGTTTGTTATACAATATCCACAATCAACGCCTGTTTTCAAGATAGGTGTGATGTGTGTATTAGAAAGAAAGATACACGTAGAATCTTTGGTCGTGATATTAGGTGAGACATGTAAGATCGAGGGCACATCACTCTTGTTGTGCACCGAACATGTTAAATTTCAGTGTTAAATTACAATTTACAAGATAATGAGTATGAATCACATTACATAACGAAAATACACAATATTAAAACGTAGAAGTGATATGAATGTAATACTGATGGTTGTGAGGAAAAAGTAAGGTATTCGACAATGTATTCTATTGTGGTAAAATTGTGTTGAGATAAGTTAGTTCATCGGGACTGAGGTTTGGGAATGTGTAAGTGGATGACTGGATCACGTAAAGCTTAAGAGTAAGGATGTGCTCAGCTGTAGCTGATCATTTAGAACCATGTAGGGGTTTTGATCTAAAAGCTTATTTACCGCAAGTGCTTGCAATGGGTTTAAGCTTTTTCACGTTGCTGGCTGTATGTAACACTTCTGTGTGGCTTTTGTCTCTATGACCATCCTTCAGCACATGTCTAACAGAAGTGGATCCGACTTACGTAATCTTCAGCTACGTTGATGCTCAGTCACTCTAGCTGCTATAACCCTGCCTGTTGCAGCCAATGTACAGTTTGCTACAGCCAATGCTAGTAATTTTGTAAACATCACTATTACTTAATAAATCTATTTTATGCTTCCAGTTGATTAAGATATAAGCTGCGGTGCCTTTTACATAAAATGAAGTTTTAAAGTCGCAAGATTTCAGAGTAATGGCTAATTTGTTGGACAACTCCTAAATTGTAACTTAACACTGTAATTTAACGTGCTTGGTCCATAACGTCGGTAGGTGACGAACCCTCGATTTAACATTTCTCACGTAACGTTACGACCAAAGATTCTGTGTGTCCTCGTAGTATCTTTGTTTCAAATGTTCTGTTTCTTCCACACTAATGTGTCTTATGGACGCTATTCAATTGTTTCCTGACGATGGCCCGATAAGCCGAAAACAAATATTATTAGAACAAAAACGCTTTTAAAATCTATTTTATAACCTTTTTTCCATCTGAACCACTTTTACGTTTCTTATTCTTGGAGTGAAGCGAACAGAACGGCAGTGTGCCTTAGTTGATGTAATCTCATTTTTGTTGCATTATTGAGTTCTGTGCTTGTGAAAAAGGAAGTTAGATGTCTTACATTTATGTTCTTTTATTTCTCTCGTCTTTCATGTGTGCATGACGATATTTGACTGCGCTTGCTAAAAATGAAACCTTCCTGCTTAACGTCACTCTGTCTCCCAGCACAGGATGTTTCCTTGTAAATCGAGGAATTGTAGGTGTTAGTTTCTTCTTTTTCGTCCTGCGCCACTCAGCTAAGGATATGTGAGATCTGACCCCCATTTTATGATGTTTCGATGTAGTTGACTATACTTAACTAATGACGAGTCATCTGCCTGTTAGGCGAGGTACACGTTTTGCTCTTGCAAGAAAGTCGTTCATTTATATATTAGAAAGCATACGCAACAGTATGTGTGAACACTGACACTCTTGTCCTTGGCGAGGAATCATCTACGATATCTAGATTTTATAAGACTCTGACAGTAACGTGTGTGATGCAACGAGGAACTAAGGTTGTTTAAGTACTTTTACAATTAGATGTTTTTGCCAAATATGACTCATATGCATTCTTCTCATTTTAAAATATTGTTGCTTGTGGTTTTGAGACGTTTAGATTTTCGTATAGTAATTTTGCTATCCTTATAGTCTATATTCCTGCTGAGCTGTTATTTGGAGATCCATGTGTATCGTACCGTTTTCCTCAAGTAGGACTTGGCTTCCCTGAAAAATTCGGCGTATTAAAAATTTTCCTATAGATGAGAGAAGACCTTTTGCTCTGCGCTTTCGATGCTGATTTTTCCACTGTTTGTCACTTGTTTGAATCTTTTCTATTTTGGTAGATTGGTAGATTATAAGCTTCTAGCAGGGGTTGACAGTGGTTATAGGTGAATGGTAGCTCAGATTTCTAGGAAGATATGTCACTTGTTATCTAACGTTATCTCATCTGATAGCTGATTTTCTTCTCCATTGAGAATTTGTTATCTCGACCTCACTAGATGTAGTTTAAAACGGATCTTTGGCTGCTGGGGCTGCCCGAAATTCTTAGAACTTGTCTTGAGTTCTGATTTCCTATTATTCCTATTATGTTAGTTGGTATTTGACGAGCTAGTTTTGTTGTTCCTAAATCACTGCAAAGATATCTGCTATATTCAGTGAATCGCTCGGCTCTGATTCCGTTGCTGACGCAGTTGCTTAACCAGTCTCCATTCATCTCTGGCACTGTCACGTTCGGTGTACGTGTAAGTGAAGGTGCCCTGGTTTTTTCCCGTGTTGGCCGTTCACCCACTACGGAGACTGTGGAAACCACAAAATCACGGATTCTGACTATTCTTATTACTTGCTTTTACTTCGGAACTGCGGGTTAGTTCCGCTGCAGCACGAGTCTCACTTAACAAAAAGTCTAACACAGGCGTCACCGGCATTAATATTACCGGAGACGACGACTCAATGCACAGAGTATAGATCACGATGTGGTAAGAGCAGGAATCCCCTTGAAAAAGTTGAAAAATTTAGGACCTAAAACCACTTCCTGGATCGTTCTGGATGTCTGAGACCATATATCAATGACACTTAAAACTCCTAAAGCATTCCAGTTTAGGCTTGTGATTAAAGAGTTTGAAAAAGTTACATAATATTAAAATTTAACGATGCTGTGTGTGTATGATAGTTATGTGTAATGTTTTTATTATTATTTATTTTATAGCCTTCATTGGACCACTGTGGTCAAAAATACAAAGTTCTAAACAAGTTGTTACACATGGATACAATTTGGTTCGACAATAACTTAATATACAGGGTGATTCAAAAAGAATACCACAACTTTAAAAATGTGTATTTAATGAAAGAAACATAATATAACCTTCTGTTATACATCATCACAAAGAGAATTTAAAAAGGTTTTTTTCACTCAAAAACAAGTTCAGAGATGTTCAATATGGCCCCCTCCAGACACTCGAGCAATATCAACTCGATACTCCAACTCGTTCCACACTCTCTGTAGCATATCAGGCGTAACAGTTTGGATAGCTGCTGTTATTTCTCGTTTCAAATCATCAGTGGTGACCGAAACACCATATCCTTAACATACCCCCGTAAGAAAAAATCGCAGGGGGTAAGATCAGGGCTTCTTGGAGGCCAGTGATGAAGTGCTCTGTCACGGGCTGCCTGGCGGCCGATCCATCGCCTCGGGTAGTTGACGTTCAGGTAGTTACGCACAGATAAGTGCCAATGTGGTGGCGCTCCATCCTGCTGAAATATGAATTGTTGTGCTTCTTGTTCGAGCTGAGGGAACAGCCAATTCTCTAACATCTCCAGATACTGTAGTCCAGTTACAGTAGCACCTTCACCGAGCGAGTTGGCGCAGTGGTTAGCACACTGGACTCGCATTCGGGAGGACGACGGTTCAATCCCGTCTCCGGCCATCCCGATTTAGGTTTTCCGTGATTTCCCTAAATCGTCTCAGGCAAATGCCGGGATGGTTCCTTTGAAAGGGCACGGCCGATTTCCTTCCCAATCCTTCCCTAACCTGAGCTTGCGCTCCGTCTCTAATGACCTCGTTGTCGACGGGACGTTAAACACTAACCACCACCACCACCACCACCATTAGGACCTTCGAGGAAAGGTGACGCTGACGCCTAGTCAACAGCGCCTCAAGCGAACAAATGTACAACTAAATGAAACTTTATAGCTCCCTTAATTCGCCGACAGATAGTGCTTAGCTCTGCCTTTTGTCGTTGCAGAGTTTTAAATTCCTAAAGTTGTGGTATTCTTTTTGAAGCACCCTGTATTTAGGTAATATAATTATTAGAGGCTATTCTTATATGAAAGATGTTTTGCTCTTCTGTCTGCCCAATATTTTTTTCATTCTTTCAGGTATTTTCTTTCTTTCTTCATCTGAGACAACTCTTCCTGTACTCCTTTTATTGATTTTCATTTGTAGTCTGGTTTGCGGGTCTTGCAGTATTCTGGTTTTCTCTGTCTTGTTTTTTAGGTCATCTACTGTAATTTGAAGTTCTTTTATATCTTCCTTAATTTCTGTGATCCATTTAATGTCGCTCTTGCTATTCCACAATTTTTGTATTATTTTTTTACTAATTCTGTTTTCTGGAGTTCTCATCAGATGTCCAAAGAATGAGATGCGTTTCTTCCTGATTGTGCTCATGACTGGTTTTATTTTCTTATATACTGTTTCATTTGATGCTATTCTCCAATGTCCATTTATTTTATACTGTTTCTTTATACATGTCCTAATTATTCTTCTTTCTATTTTTAGTATTCTGTCAATTTCTGCTGTATTAGTTGTTTTGAAGATAGTTTCAGCTGCATACGTTATTTCTGGTTGTGTAACTGTTTTATAGTGTTTTAATTTTGCATCTATAGATAGGCTTTTTTTGTTGTATGTAGTTTTGGTAATGTAATTTGCATAGTTCAGTTTTTTATTCTATTTTGCCATGGTGGCTTGTCATTTAGATTGTATGTTATTATTTCGCCTAAATATTTAAATTTATCAACAATTTTGATTTCCTGTTCTCCTACTGTAATTTTGTTTGCAAGTGGTGGATCAGTTAGCATAATCTCCGTTTTTTCAAATGATATTCTAAGGCCTACTTTCTCTGCTATTTCTTTTTTAGTGATTTCACTTGTTGCCTGGCTTCTTGAACGGTGTTGGCTAGGAGAGCAAGATCATCAGCGAATCCCAAGCAGTTTAAGCTAATATCATCTTTTGCACTTCCAATTCTTATCCTCTTTGGATTGTCCTTGTGCCATTCTCTCATTATGTATTCCAGTGCACAGTTGAAAAGTAATGGTGATAGGCAGTCACCTTGTCTTAAGCCTGTTTTTATGAGGAATGGTTCCGAAATTTCTCCTCTGAACTTCACTTTTGATTTGGTGTTGGTTAGAGTGAGTTGTATTATTTTAATTAGATTTCTTAAAATTTTTAATACTGAAGGTCTGTGGAGACAGTCATATGCCTTCTTAAAATCTACAAATGTTATTGCCAGAGGTTTTTTCCGTTTCTTGTAGTATGCCATAATCAATTTTAAACTAATTATCTGCTCTGCACAGCTTCTCCATGGTCTGAAACCTCCCTGATATTCCCCTAACTCCTGTTCTAATTGCTCCTTGATTCTTTCATATAGGATCTTGGATAGAATTTTATATGTGCAATCTAGGAGAGAGATTCCTCTGTAATGTAATGTATTAAACAACCGTGGAAACTATTTCAAATAGTTTCCCAAAATAAATTCTGTTTGATTCATCACTTGTAATCGTATCAAGATAGTTCATTAAAACATGGTGTACTACTTTTTTGTGAATAAATCCTTCAAAACATTAATTCTTACTGCAAAAAGCTTTTAGTATGTGTAATTAGTTAAGATTTGATATATTCGTTTAGTGATGTCATTTTGTTCAACTAAGATTCAAATAATTGAAACTGGTTTTCACGATATGAGGGTGATGGAGGGGGGGGGGGGCACATATCTGCCCTAGCTCCCCCGGGTGCGACACCTATGTCTACAACTTCGCTTCCGACATTTTCCAATAGATGGCAGTAGCAGTAAATGGTGGTGCAGATGGTCGTTCGTAATTATTAGTCGATTTCTGATTGCATCATAAAGTTATTCATACTTGACTATGTCAGCTTAAGAGCGTACGTAGTTTCATTGTTTTCTGGGAGGCTTAATGTTTTCCTTAACATGAAGAAATCTGCGGCTGAGGCTTGTAAAATGCTGCTGGTGGTGGTGGTTAGTGTTTAACGTCCCGTCGCCAACGAGGTCATTAGAGACGGAACTCATGCTCGGGTTAGGGAAGGATTGGGAAGGAAATCGGCCGTGCCCTTTCAAAGGAACCATCCCGGCATTTGCCTGAAGCGATTTAGGGAAATCACGGAAAACCTAAATCAGAATGGCTGGAGACGGGATTGAACCGTCGTCCTCCCGAATGCGAGTCCAGTGTGCTAACCACTGCGCCACCTCGCTCGGTGTAAAATGCTGGGTAAAACCACAGGTTAGGCAGCTATTAGTGATATACTGTACAGAGAATGGTATCAACGTTTCAGTAACGGTGATGTTAACATCGAAGACTGGCATGGCTGTGGAAGAGAGAATGTTTAAGTTACTGAAACCGACGGAGACAATCAGAGGAGACAGTTACTGAAAGCAATTGATGAGTTTGAGCCGAGCATTGAAAGACAAACTGCCACAACACAGAGACAGACATGAAAAGATGATATTACAGTATGACAATGCACGATTCCTCGTCGCAAAATCTGTTAAAACATACTTGGAAATGAAATGTGAAGTCCTGTCCCACCCGCCGCTGTGTTTTCCGGACATTGCTCCCTCTGACTACCATCTTTTTCGATCCGTGGCACAGAGCGTGGCTGACCAGCACTTCCGGTCATATGAACAAGTGCAAAATTGGATCGGCTTATGGAACTTCTCAAAAGACGCCCTATTCTTCCGTCACGGGATTCGTATGCTGCCCGAAAGATGGGAGAAAAGTCGCCAGTGATTTGAATCGTTCATTTTTTGTAAGTTTTTCGCAATAAATCTTCGAATTTCGAGAAAAAACAGCGGAAGCAAAGTTTTAGACCTAATAGGATCTAAATCAAATTTAATTATTTTTCTCATAGGACTGTTCGCGTTCTCAATACATACAAGCGATCTGTCAGATCTGTCAGACAATATGACCACCGCTTTCAGAGTATTTACGATGCTTGTACACGCCGACAGCCATCATTGTCTGCCGTACAATTTAGAATCCCAAAACTGAACGATTTGGCCTTGTTTTCGGTTGTGTATGGCATGCCGTGTGGTGAAATCTTACTACTATTGTCAGTGTGTGTGTGTTGTGTTTGACTGATTAATATTTCATTTGTGTAGTATATTTGTGTTGTTACGACTTATTATGGAAGTAAAAGGATTTAAGGATTTGGAGAGGGGGAGAGGGTTAACTTCAGTGTGACACTTTGCATATTCATCTGGAACAGAATCCAGGGGGCTGCTGAATTCAAGGGTCGCATTAGGTGGACGGATGGTCTACAACATAGTTACAAATCAACAAGTTTGAAATTTAACGCAGAAAATGGTAAATATCTTCCCTTTGCTAGTTAAATACTGGTTAATTTCTTGAACCAAAATGATTCGAATCGATTACCGCTTGGTCGAGAGGTCATCATAAGGCATGATACGGAGGAGAGTCATCACTGAATAACACCAGAACTTAAATTACTTAAGGTCTTTTTCGCATTGTGTAGAAAATGATGGTTTTTGCTCTTGAACAAAAGGAAACAAAACGTGGCGGTACTCGAGTACATTTTTATTAAAACTTAGGTATAATTTTAGGAAACGATATGAAATGGAACAAGCATGAAATTTGTAAGAAAAGCGGACGGATAAAGTCGGCATATTACTATAATTCAGCGTAAACTGGATGCATCCTTAAATGACATTACACAGATATTCCCTATCCTTGAGTACTGCTTTGGTGTTTGGGATTCTCATCAAGTTAGTCTTGAAGAAAAAGGCCAAAGGAATTTAGAAGCGATCATCTAGCGATTTAGTAGCTCAGTGTAGTGCATATGGAAGTGCTGCTGACATGCGTAGGGAACTTTATGGAATAAGTTGGGAGAAAAATACTGCTCTTTTAAAAGCTTGTTGCATAAGTTTAGAGAGCCTGTGTTTGATGTGCATTATAAATTCTACTGCTTCCGTTATATATTTTGCATGAGGACCATAAAAACAACATAAGATATTTAACGCGCCTCGGAGCCATGTTGGCAGGCATCTTTCCCTCCGCTCCATTCTTGAATGAGAGAGGGAAGGAAGGTATTAATAACGGCAATAAATACCACTCGCTGTCAGTTGTACGTTGGTTCGTTTTACACATTTTCGAGTGTGCCACAGTGTACAACAGAATCACTAGGAATATTTCCCGTGTCGAATCTGAAATGAGTTCGAATAGAAATGCCTTAACAAAAAGCTTTACCTCAGGTTTACCGCGATTTAATTGAAACTACAAGCGCCCATTTCAAGTTTTGACGTATGTGAATTATTTCGTGGATCGACAGGCAGCGGTAAGGGCTGACAGAGATTGTCAGCATCATCTGCGGTATGAGCATCTGGAGCCAGTAATGCTGACATGTGCATTTGTATCTGACAGCGTTGGCTATTGATTCCCAGCTGCGGTCTGCGCCGACCGGTAGCCCGGTGCTTCCCCTGGTGCCGAGTTTGATTTCCGGAGGGAACTCCCTTTATCCTCAATCCCCTGGTCATCAGGGTAGATAGCCAGCTACTCGCCCGATTACCAGCGAAACCAGATCATAGAGTTCGCTACTGTCGACGGTGGGACGCGATCTGTCGCTCCCCCATTCGCAGACTGCAGCGGTTAATGCTTTACAAGATGAAAACGCTTGTCAGAACTGAAACAAAACGTCGCATTCGCAAATTCTATCACAGAAAGAGATCAGCTGACGTATTGCGGATGCAAACGTTGAATTAAATATTTTGTTTTTCACTGCTAAAAGTGAGCTTATGTGCTTCTACTCAACGCTTGGAGGAACAACTTAAATTCGAAGGAACACATAGCAAATGTTGTGAGGAAGGCTAACCAAAGACTGCGTTTTATTGGCAGGACACTTACAAAATGTAACAGACCTACTAAGTAGACTGCCTACACTACCCTTGCCCGTCCTCTTTTAGAATACTGCTGCGTGGTGTGGGATCCTTACGAGATAGGACTGACGGAGTACATCGAAAAAGTTCAAAGAAAGGCAGCACGTTGTGTATTATCGCGAAATATGGGAGAGAGTGTCACAGTAATGATACAGGATTTGGGCTGGAAATCATTACAAGAAAGGCGTTTTTCGTTGCGACGGAATCTTCTCACGAAATTCCAAACACCAACTTTCTCCTACGAATGCGAAAATATTTTGTTGACACCGACCTACATAGGGAGGAACGATCACCACGATAAAATAAGGGAAATCAGAGCTCGTACGGAAAGATATTGGTGTTCATTCTTTCCGCCCGCTACACGCGATTGGAATAATAGAGAATTGTGAAGGTGGTTCGATGAACACTCTGCCAGGCACTTAAATGTGATTTGCAGAGTATCCATGTAGATGTAGAACTGCTGGTTAATAACTGCTGATTCTCTGTGGTCAAGACCCATTGCTGCATTTATTTTTTTACGTGATAAAGTGGTCGTAATAGAAATATTACACTTATTAATAAGTGTAAGCTAAGTGAATACAATCGTAGTTCAGAAACCAGAACTAGAAACTGTGGTGTCACCGCCAGACACCACACTTGCTTTAAATCGGCCGCGGTCCGCTAGTATACGTCGGACCCGCGTGTCGCCACTATCAGTGATTGCAGACCGAGCGCCGCCACACGGCAGGTCTAGAGAGACGTTCTAGCACTCGACCCACTTGAACAGCCGACTTTGCTAGCGATGGTTCACGCTCTCATTTGCCGATACGATAGTTACCATAGCCTTCAGCTACGTCATTTGCTACGACCTAGCAAGGCGCCATTATCAATTGCTATTTATCTTGTGATGCATGTACAGTCAGACCGATGTTCACCAATTATGGATTAAAGTTAAGTATTCCAACAGCTACGTACTTTATTTGCTAGACTCAAATCCTTTAACTGTTCCAGACCTCACGCCAGCTTGCGTGAGCTTAAACGCGTGCCTTTCGGCTTCACCTCCTAGTGGCTTGGCTGTCTTGCCAAGTCACAACAGAAACACTAAAAACTTGAATACGCAGTATTAATGTTCCACAATAATATTTATTTTATAGTTCGTTGAGCTGGCTTTCGTCTTCCTTGGGCGTCATCTGAAAGCTTAATACTAAACAGATAGTCCACACAATTTCAAAGAGAGTTCATAGGTGTGCAATTTTTTTTTTCAAAGGCATGTGACATTTTACGGCTCTACCGATACAAAAACACAAGCATAATATAATACCCAAAGTGGCTCTAAACAAATAAATCTTATATTACAGTATATTAAAAGATTAAAAGTACATGAATGTATAAGCTAAATATGCTGTGCAGGTGAGTTATATGAAGAAACTAGTAAATGTGATCAACAGGCCGAAAAGGGGTAGGGCAGAGGAGCAAAAGGAATCTACATCTACATCCATACCTGACGGTGTGCGGCGGAGGATACCTTGAGTACCTCTATCGGTTCTCCCTTCTCGTATTGTTCGTGGAAAGAAAGATTGTCGGTATGCCTCTGTGTGTGCTCTAATCTCTCTGATTTTATCCTCACGGTCTCTTCGCGAGATATACGTAGGAGGGAGCAATATACTGCTTGATTCCTCGGTGAAGATATGTTCGCGAAACTTTAACAAAAGCCTGTACCGAGCTACTGAGTGTCTCTCTTACAGAGTCTTCCACTGGAGTTTATCTATCATCTCCGTAACGCTTTCGCAATTACTAAATGATCCTGTAACGAAGCGCGCTGCTCTCCGTTGGATCTTCTCTATCTCTTCTACCAACCCTGACTGGTAGGGATCCCACACCGGTGAGCAGAATTCAAGCAGTGGGCGAACAAGTGAACTTGGTGTGTACATAGTCCCGCGTAGTCAGCGCGTACACAACTTTCCCACTAGAGCGCGCCCTGCTAAGCACAACAGCGCAGGTGCAGCGCTCGTCCGTCTCCGCACTACGAGATGGTGCTGCCTTAGAGACGGACCAAATTCTGTTTCTGCCGATCCGCGTATTAATATGTAACCCAACCAATGAGATTGCTGCTAATGTAGAACCTTTTCTCCTCGCGGATCACACTCGCGCAGTAATACCTGAACGCGCGAGGTATTATAACGAGTGTACAGACCTCCGATTAGTCAGTCTGCATTTGTCTGCACCAGTCTGTACCAGTCTGCATTAGTCTCTACCAGTCTATAGTCAAGTTTCAGTCTGCACCTAAGAAGATTATCATATTCCTGTACATAGCCATGAAGATAAATGTATAGACACTTTGTCAAGTATCAGAGATATGTGAGAATAAGATTAACGTACCAAGACCAAAGGAACTTCAGATTGTCAGTTGTAAATAGCATCCAGAATCAAGTTACGTAATGTCTATGCTTTTGATTATTTTAATAAATGTGTGTAAAAATTAATCAAGTTCTGTTCAAAGTTGGTCACTGTCAATCTGCTACTCTAAGCGTGCAAGTGGCATTTCTATCGTCTGACCTAACAGCAGAAGATAAACACGCCACGATAAGACCACGAGACATGTTGCTGACACTCGTCTACTTCATTAGAGTGACAAGTCAAATAATCTGATGGTGTGTGTACCGAAGGTCTTACAGTATGCACACCACAGTACTGTAACCTACTACCTTTGTTTTCGGACTGCATTTCCTTAGGACCCTTCCAATGAATCTGTGGAATGTGGAACAGTTATAACAAGCATTATACTGCATGGCACTGATTGATCGAGTTGTTGGATGTCCTCCTAAGTGATATCATGCCAGATTCTGTCCAATTGGCGCGTTGGACCGTCAAAATGCCGAGGTAGTTGGAGGGGCTCTGCTTATAATGCTCCACATGTTTTCAATTGGGGGGAGATCCGGCGGCCTTGCGGGCCAAGACACGGTTTGACAAGCTAGAATATAAGCAGTAGTAACTCTCGCCGTGTGCAGGTGGGCATTATTTCTCTGAAATGTAATCGTGGGATTGTTTGCCAGGCGTCAAAATGGGGCGTAGAATATCGTAGATGCATCGCTGTGCTGTAAGGTGCCGCCAATGATAACCAAAGGGGTCCAGCTATGAAATCAGATGGCGCCTCAGACTATTACTCCTGCCTGTCTGACCGTAAGGCGGGTGACAGTCAAGTTTTATCCCAACGCAGTCTGGGGCGTCCCGAGACACTTCTTCGCTGGTCATCGGAGCTCATTTCTAAGCGGGACTCATCACTGAAGACAGTTCTACTTCAGTCAGTGGTACTCCAGGCCCCTATGACCAGCGGTTTCATCGTTGCTGTTGTTGTTGTGGTGGTGGTGGTGGACTGCCGTCCGAAGACTAGTTTAATGCAGTTTTCCACGTCAGTTTATCCTGTCCAAGTCTCTTCATCTCTGCATTAGCTTCTGCAACTTGCATCCATTTGAACATGCTTGCTGTAATAGAGCCTTGACCTCACTTTAAAATGTTTACCTCTCATGCTTCCCTCCATTACTAAATTTAGGATTCTTTGATGCCTCAAGATGTGTGCTATCGAACGATCCCTTCTTTTAGTCAAAGTGCTGTACCTTTTTTCCCAGTTCGCTTCAGTACTTCCTTATTCGTTAATCGATCTGTCCATCTAATCTTCAGCATTCTTTTCTAGCACCATATTTCAAAAGCTTCTATTCTTTTTTATTTAAACTGTCTGTTGTCCATATTTCACTTCCGCACAAGGCTACAGTACAGATAAAATCCTTCAGAAAAGACTTCCCAGCATTTAAATTTATATTCAATGTTAATGAATTTCTGTTTTTTTTCAGAAATGCTCTTATTATTGCCAGTCTGCATTCTACATCGTCTCTACTTCATCCATCATCAGTTATTTTTCTTCCTAAATAGCAGAACTCATCTATTACTTTTAGTGTCTCATTTTATAATCTGATTCCATCAGCATTGCCTGATTTAATACGACGACATTGGATTACACTTATTTCACTTTTGTTGATGTTCTTCGTTTGACCTCTTTTCAAGACACTATCCAATTCCGTTCATCTTCTGTTACAAATCCCTTGCCGTCTCTGGCAGAATTACAATGTCTTCAATAAACCACAAAGTTTTTATTTCTTCTCTTTGAACTTTAATTCTTTTCCAAATTTCTCCTTTGCTTCCTTGACTGCTTGCTCAATGTACGGATTGAATAACATTAGGGATAGGCTACAAAACTATCTCACTCACTTTGCAAGTGCTCCTTGCCTTTCATGTCCTTCGACTGATTACTGCACTCTGGTTTCTGTGCAATTTGTGAATAACCTTTCGCTCCCCTGTATTTGACCCTGCTGTCTTCAGAATTTCAAAAAGAGTAGTCCAGTCAACATTTCCAAAAGCTTTCTTTAAATAAACGAATGCTGTACACTTAGGTTTGCGTTTCTTCAACCTATATTTCAAAATAAATCATAGGGTCAATATTGCCTCGCGTGTTTCCTGCATTCCTCGGGAACCCAAAACGACCTTCCTCGAGGTCGGCTTCTACCAGTGATCCATCCTTCTGTAAATAAATCGTTTCAGTATTTTTCAGCCATAACTTATTAAAACGACAGTTCGATAATATTCACACTTGTTGGTACTTTCTCCCTGAAGTCTGATGGTTATCGTCTGTCTCCCATATACCCTACACACCATGTGGAATAGTTTAGTCATGATTGGCTCCTCCAAGGATCTTTAGAATTCTGAGAAGATTCCATCTATTCTTTCGATTTAAGTCTTCCAGTTTTCTGTCAAATTCTTCTCACAGTGTCATATCTTCCATCTAATCTTCACGTACTACCTGTTCCCTTTCTAGAGTATTGTTTTCAGGTACATTTCCCTCGTACAGCCCTTCTGTATATTCCTTTCACCTTTCAACTATCCTTTCTTTGCTTACTAGTGCTTTGCCATCTGAGCTCTTAATTTTCCTATAAGCAACATCTGTCTTTCTGCTAGTCATGCAATGTTCTACAGCCTTGCACCTGCCCTCTAGCTATACCTGCTTAGCCGTTTTGCACTTAGTCAATTTCATTTTTTAGACGTCTGTATTCCCTTTGTCTGCTTCATTTGTTGCATCCTTTTGCCGCATGTTTTCTCCTATCGTCAGTTACGATCAACATCTTGTGTGTTATTCGAGAATTTGTACCGGACCTTGTCATTTTCCTGTTTGGCCCTCTGCTTTCTTCAATATTTCATCTCTCAAAGTTACTCAGTCGTCTTCTATTGTGTTTCTTCCCCCTTTTTCCGTCAGTCCTTCGCTAATGCTCCTTTTGAAACTTGCAAAAACCTCTGGTACTTTAAATTTATCAATGACCTATATCCATAATTTCCTATCTTTCTGAAATTTGTTCAGTTTAAATCTGTAGTTCATGAACAGTAAATTATGGTCAAGGTCCACAGATATTTTGAGCTTAAAATCTGCTTTCAAAATCTCTGTCTTACCATTAAGTACTAAGTCTGAAACCGTCCAGAGTCTCTTGGTCTATTCATTGTACGCAACATTCTTACACGATTCTTCAACCAAGTGTTAGCTGTGATTAAATTATGTTCTGTGCAAAATTCTACCACGCAGCTTAGTCTTTCATTCCTTTCCCAAAGTCCATGTTCTGTTACTACTTTTCTTTCTCTTCATCTCCTTATGATCATATTCCAGTCTCCTATTTCAATTAAATTTCGATGCCCTCAATTATTTGAATAATTTGTTTTATGTCATCACACATTCTTTCAGTCACTTCATTTATGGAGCTAGTAGACGTGTAAACTTGTACTACTGCGTTGGGTGTTGCCATAGTGTCTATTTTCACAACGACAAGGAGTGCACTGTGCTGTTCATAGTAGCCAACTTGCGTTCTGATTTTCTTATCTATTTTTGTTGTAGTGGTCTTCAGTCCTGAGACTGGTTTGATGCAGCTCTCCATGCTACTCTATCCTTTGCAAGCTTCTTCATCTCCCAGTACGTACTGCAACCTACATCCTTCTGTATCTGTTTAGTGTATTCATCTCCTGGTCTCCGTCTACGATTTTTACCCTCCACGCTGCCCTCCAATATTAAATTGGTGATCAATTGATGCCTCAGAACATGTCCTACCAACCGATCCCTTCTTTTAGTCAAGTTGTGCCACAAACTCCTTTTCTCCCAAATTCTATTCAATACCTCCTCATTAGTTATGTGATCTAACCATCTAATCTTCAGCATTCTTCTGTAGCACCACATTTCGAAAGCGTCTATTCTCTTCTTGTCCAAACTAGTTATCGTCCATGTTTCACTTCCATACATGGCTACACTCCATACAAATACTTTCAGAAACGACTTCCTGACACTTAAATCTATACTCGATGTTAACAAATTTCTCTTCTTCAGAAACGCTTTCCTTGCCATTGCCAGTCCACATTTTATATCCTCTCTACTTCGACCATCATCAGTTATTTTGCTCCCCAAATAGCAAAACTCCTTTACTGCTCTAAGTGTCTCATTTCCTAATCTAACTCCCTCAGCATCACCCGACTTGATTCGACTACATTCCATTGTCCTCGTTTTGCTTTTGTTGATGTTCATCTTATACCCTCCACTCAAGACACTATCCATTCCGTTCAACTGCTCTTTTAAGTCCTTAGCTGTCCCTGACAGAATTAGAATGTCACAGGCGAACCTCAAAGTTTTTATTTCTTCTCCATGGATTTTAATACCTACTCCGAATTTTTCTTTTGTTTCCTTCACTGCTTGCTCAATATACATATTGAATAACATCGGGGAGAGGCTACAACCCTGTCTCACTCCCTTCCCAACCACTGCTTCCTTTCATGTCCCTCGACTCTTATAACTGCCATTTGGTTTCTGTACGAATTGTAAACAGCCTTTCGCTCCCTGTATTTTACCCCTGCCACCTTTTGAATTTGAAAGAGAGTATTCCAGTCAACATTGTCAAAAGCTTTCTTTAAGTCTACAAATGCTAGAAACGTAGGTTTGCCTTTCCTTAATCTATTCTCTAAGATAAGTCGTAGGGTCAGTATTGCCTCACGTGTTCCAATATTTCTACGGAA
Source organism: Schistocerca piceifrons (assembly GCF_021461385.2). Classification (NCBI taxonomy): domain Eukaryota; kingdom Metazoa; phylum Arthropoda; class Insecta; order Orthoptera; family Acrididae; genus Schistocerca; species Schistocerca piceifrons. Next base: position 278,268,371 of record NC_060149.1, read on the forward strand.
TCCAAACTGATCTTCCCCCAGGTCGGGTTCTAACAGTTTTTCCATTCGTCTGTAAAGAATTCGCGTAAGTATTTTGCATCCTCTTCTTATTAAACTGATTGTTCGGTAATTTTCACATCTGTCAACACCTGCTTTCTTTGGGATTGGAATTATTATATTCTTCTTGAAGTCTGACGGTAATTCGCCTGTCTCATACATCTCGCTCACCAGATGCAATAGTTTTGTCAGGACTGGCTCTCCCAACGCCGTCAGTAGTTCTAATGGAATGTTGTCTACTCCTGGGGCCTTGTTTCGATTCAGGTCTTTCAGTGCTCTGTCAAATTCTTCACGCAGTATCGTATCTCCCATTTCGTCTTCATCTACATCCTCTTCCATTTCCATAATATTGTCCTCAAGTACATCGCCCTTGTATAGACCCTCTATATACTCCTTCTATCTTTCTGCTTCCCCTTCTTTGCTTAGAACTGGGTTTCCATCTGAGCTCTTGATATTCATACAAGTGGTTCTTTTCCATCCAAGGGTCTCTACAATTATCACGTAGGCAGTATCTATCTTACCCCTAGTGAGATAAGCCTCTACATCCTTGCATTTGTTCAAAATGGTTCAAATGGCTCTGAGCACTGTGGGACTTGACAGCTGAGGTCATCAGTCTCCTAGAACTTAGAACTACTTAAACCTAACTAACCTAAGGACATCACACACATCCATGCCCGAGGCAGGATTCGAACCTGCGACCGTAGCGGTCGCGCGGATCCGGACTGAAGCGCCTAGAACCTCTCGGCCACTCTGGCCGGCCCTTACATTTGCCCTCTAGCCATCCCTGCTTAGCCATTTTGCACTTCCTGTCGATCTCATTTTTGAGACGTTTGTATTCCTTTTTTGCCCACTTCATTTACTGGATTTTTATATTTTCTCCTTTCATCAATGAAATTAAATATTTCTTCTGTTACCCAAGGATTTCTACTAGCCCTCGTCTTTTTACCTATTTGATCCTCTGCTGCCTTCACTACTTCATCTCTCAAAGCTACCCATTCTTCTTCTACTGTGTTTCTTTCCCCCATTCCCGTCAATTGTTCCCTTATGCTCTCCCTGAAACTCTGTACAACCTCTGGTTCTTTCAGTTTATCCAGGTCCCATCTCCTTAAATTCCCACCTTTTTGCCGTTTCTTCAGTTTTAATCTACATGTCATAACCAATAGATTGTGGTCAGAGTCCACATCTGCCCCTGGAAATGTCTTACAATTTAAAACCTGGTTCCTAAATCTCTTTCTTACCATTATATAATCTATCTGAAACCTGTCAGTATCTCCAGGCTTCTTCCATGTATACAACCTTCTTTTATCTATTATGAAGGCTATTCCTGCATTGTCCCTATTTGACTTTATATTTACAATCCTATACTCACCAGATCAGAAGTCCTGCCGCAATTTACCGGGGTGACAAATTTATAAGGTGAAGAATTTATAAAGTGAAACTTAATTTTCTATAAAACTAATTTTTTACTATCCAATCATTGGAGGGCAACCACACAACCATAGAGTGATTTAGTGGCTTTAATACTAGTCTAAGGGTCTGGTTGTGTGCCGTTGCACTGTGCCCAGCTGAAATATTTTGGATCATTAGAGCCTAGCCTAACGGACAGCCAGTGACTCAATTGCAAAACACAAATAAATATGAAATATTAAACAAGATGAAACAGTAACAGTCCGTAAGGACGTACTCTGAAAATGGTATAATATTCAGTCTCAATTTTATTTACCTCAAGAAAACACGTTATATTGAATGGTGGTCTAACAGATAATAATAATTTATACTGTGAGACAAATATAATTTGATGCAGCAGTGCAGCCAAAGTAATCAGAGAGTGCACAGGCAACATTTAACATATGCAGATGGCATTGTGTAGTGCGCAAACACGTTAACCTGAACAAATTCTCTACATTTCAACCAAGTCTTTCTGAATGCCAGTCAACCAACAACAATGTTCAGTTCGAAAGTCTGTATTCATTCATTGATGTTAGAAGATAAACCCACTAGAAGCGTTTGTCAAATTGATAAAAGGGGTTGGGGGGGGGGGGCGATGTCCCATACTATAGTATGGGTTTTAATTTATGTCTGGCGTGAAGGACGGCGAGAGGCTACAGGACAGCATATAATAATATTGTAGACACAATTTATATGACCTGAGGGTGCGCCTAAATTGGCGTGAAACCTGTCGTGCTTTTAATGAAAAACCTTCTACAGCCAGAGTGGTGTTTTTCGCCTTCTAATAAAAATGGGACATTTGGTTGCGGTTGTATGCAGTTCAAAATAACATATATTGACTCACAAAAAATACTCATTATCAACCTCTAAACTGATGCACTGAACAATGCACACTATGCTTGCAATGTGCGCCAATATCTAACACACACAAGCGGCTCAAAGGCCGCACAAGTTTTTACAGTGCAACTCGATCCAGGACAGCGACCTAAGGACCACATGCAGTGGCTAACCTTGTTGTGTAACTGTGAGCTCCTTGTTTTGGCACTCAACAGACAGACGAGTGATTATATTTTCATTTATAATAAAATTTGGAAATTTGTGGTAAGGTCTTATGGGACCAAGCTGCTGAGGTCATCGGTCCCTAAGTTTACACACTACTTAATTTAACTTAAACTAACTTACGCTAAGGACGACTCACACACCCATGCCCGAGGAAGGACTCGAACCTCCGACGGGGGGAGCCGCGCGGACCGTGACAAGACGCCTAAGATCGCGCGGCTACCCCACGCATTTATAATAAATAGACAATTTGTTTATATGTACGTCAGATATGCTCTTCTTATTGCAGATCTCATGCGGTAACAGATGACTTATCGTAGACATTTGTAGCATGGCTGTAGCTTTTGCTACTGTTGTTGTAACGTTCTCATTACTTTCGTCTTTCTTCGGTTTACAAAGGGGGGGCTCTGAGCACTATGGGACTCAACTGCTGAGGTCATTAGTCCCCTAGAACTTAGAACTAGTTAAACCAAACTAACCTAAGGACATCACAAACATCCATGCCCGAGGCAGGATTCGAACCTGCGACCGTAGCGGTCTTGCGGTTCCAAACTGCAGCGCCTTTAACCGCGCGGCCACTTCGGCCGGCTCGGTTTACAATTCATGTTCTGTACTCATTAGACTGTTCATTCCATTCAACAGAACCTTTAATCCTTCTTCACTTTCACTGAGAGTAGTAATATCATCAGCGAATTTTAACATTGATATCCTTTCACCTTGAATTTTAATCCCACTCTTGAACTTTTCTATTGTTTCCGTCACTGCTTCTTCGACGTATAGATTGAACAGTAGGGGACGAAAAACAACATCCCTATCTCAAACCCTTTTTAATCCATGCCCTTCGTTCTTGGTCTTCACTCTTAATGTGTATTACCCTTCCTGCCCCATAGCTAACCCCCCTTTTTCTTAGGATTTCGAACATTTTGAACCATTTTACGCTGTTGGCTGCTTTTGCAGGGTCGACAAATCCTATGAACGTGTCTTGATTTTTCTTCAGTCTTGCTTCCATTACCAACCGCAACGTCAGAATTACCTCTCTGCTGCCTTTTCCTTTCTGAAGACAAACTGATCGTCATCTAACAGGTCCTCGTAAGTCCCAAATATGAACCCAATTTGGTCTCTGTGATACCAAATGAGGAGCAACTCTTCAAAATGTATAATATCCACTGGCGTAAAAAATTGAGTTAGAGATGAAATCATATGTTTTCTGACCCGCTCTACACACTACTTCAATCAGATCCCATTAAAATGCATTTTAAAACCTTCAAAAGGAGCTCTAAAAAGTAGCAAAATCAACAAATAGCATTTTGTCCCCTAGTGCGAATGAATCAAAGAGCAAGAAGTCCATAAATTTATTTTATTTTTAATTAACCATTATTAGCCTCAGTCTAAGGTAATCGACTGGAGTGAAACCTTTTAACCGACCAACAATGACCAGTTGCTATTTGTTTTCGGTATTATAGCTTTGTTTTGTGTGTGTGTGTGTGTGTGTGTTTTGTTCTGATCGTTAGAAATACAAAAGTGAGGTGTAAAAACTTGGTTCTGCTAACATGGAGAGTATCACTGAGAGTCATCGCACATTTCTTATTGATATCTGCTTTTTCTCGTTGTAAGAGAATTTGCAGTGCACGTGACTGATGTACTTCCAATTCGAGGACATTCTTTTTTACCTGCTGCCAAAGTTTATGTCAAAGTAGAAAAGAAACTTCGCAAAATTTCAGAAATATTGTATCCAAATACATACCACGAAATGAACGCAGAAGTGGACGTATTTGATAACTGGTACTATTTGGAAATTTTAAGCCTGTAGATTTGACCGGTGATTTGACAAGAATTCATTTGAAGTAGTACATAGTGGGCAAAATGATAAATGATCCACAAATCAAAACTAACCTCAACTATGTTTCTGGCGATCCTTCAAAGTGCTTGCCATTAGACAAACGTTGATACAGCTTTAGAAAAGCTGCAAATAGATCCAAAGTATCATCTCTGAGAAGGATTATGCAAGAAAGGAAAGACGATGTAAATAAACCACGAAGCTTTAAGTTTGAAAAAACTAGAAAGAAAATGAAATGCTTAGAATTTTCACCGAGATTAACAGCATTCCATGTAACGAACGTACTGCTTGTGATTGTTTAGAAGAGGATCCTGTTCTTGAAAAAATAATATAAACACTACCATTGACAATAAAGCACGTCAAGGTTTTTGTTTCTACTTCTTATGTTAATACGATTTACTGGATATTAAAAAGATAAGTTCGAAAAATGAAATGTATTTACAAGTTCTATTTTGCTGAAAACTAATCGAAATGCATCACGTCAAAATAGCTTACATAAAAAAAAGGCATAGTGTCCAATAGAACAAAACAAAGCGCATTTAATCCAACACAAAAGTCCTCATATCTTGAAAATAAAACAAAAAATTACTTGTAATAAATACAATTTTGACAACAGCCCTATCTGAGTATTTTGTGTAAAATTCGAAAACAATAATGAGGTACATTTTTCGATGTGTTTCGCTTTTACTTTCTCTGATATTATGCGTTTTGAAAGTTGCTCCCAACATATGACACTACCAGTCTATCACAAGAACGCCTGTCAACACGTTTTCAAAGAACTTTATTGATTGGAGTACTAATGCAACATCTACACTCTTATCCACAATCAAATGTCTTTTAGTTGCTCCAGTGAAAAAGTGTCCTTGCGTCAGAAAATATGCATTTCCGACCCTATGTTTATTGGGCTTGTTTCTTTTCTTTCGTAACCTCTCAAAATATTCGACGCAATTCAACACCTGGTATATGCTCCTTGCATATTATAATAGAAACAGCAGCACAACGAGGCAACCTTAAATACCTCTTTTCCTTGGTGACGTCTTGTCTGACCCGATTAAGGTTTACATTTTTAGAGCTTGCGCACTCTACAGTTTTATCCTGTTCTCCTCAAGCGGAGGAGAACAGCCCGTCTAATTCTGTGCAGAGTGCGAGGCTTTTAGGAGCTTTGAGATGCTTTTAGAATGCTAGAGACGGCGAGGAAATCTCCATTAGGGGGAACAGGAGGTTTTAAGACAAACCATTCTCAGGGGAGGCATCTGCCTGAAATCGTGAGCTGGTATTTTCTTCTTCGCTTCGCTTCTTGCGTAAAACAAGTGTATTTGCTACAATTTTATTTCGTTTATTTTCTCATTTTCATGGCGTCATGTAACTGCATTCTAGATGGACTTAATACGTACATTCACGTAATATACAAGCAAGAAAACAAGAAAAACAAAAAACATACATGTGATTACTGCATCACAATAATATGCTTGAAATTCGTAAGAAGTCCTTCTGGGTACAACCAAAGGCATATGCTGCAAACATACTTTTCAATTTAGATTTAAAAATTAAATTTTTTTCGCTTACATTTTTCTTTTCATTGGAAGTTTATTGTAAATGGAACTTGGGGAACAGAGCAAACCTTTCGTACAACGATTACGGAAGTGGTGTCTACATACAATCCGTCCGACTGTCCAGTGTACATTAAGTGAAAGCTTCATTTTTTTTTTTTTTTTTTTTTGTTAAGGAGTCCAGTTTACGAACGGCAAATCAGAGAAGGGGTAATGTTCTGAAGTGACAGTAGTTGATTTCCATTGCGTTTGAACAGTGGTCTACACTTGATATTTGCATTTAACATTCACACCATTTAGATAGCTACTTTCTGCCATTTTAATACCACCTCGGGACGTGCGGAGTTATTCTAGCACACAAAAACTTGTAAGTCAAAACATTATGACCACTGCCAAACGTGAGATTGAATTCCGCCTGGTGTCGTTGAGGGCACGTGAAGCCGTAAGGGAAATATTTAAGAGGTGCAGATACGTTTGGGTAATCATTCTAGCGACAATAAAGGCCGCAAAAGAGGAAATCCACTCACATTACCAACACTGACAAAAGCCATAGTGTTACCGACCCGTGCCTGGGAACGAGCATTTTGGAAATGGTGCAGCTGGTTGGCTGTTCGCGTTGTACTGTCATGAGCATCTTTGGAAAGTGGTTGAAGGACGGTGAAATCACGAATAAGCAACAAGGTGCGTTAGATATCTACGCATATCACATAAATTGGAGGCAGTAGGTTTGTCCGTTCTGAAAGGCAGGATAGGCAAAGATCTCTGGCAGATCTGATGGCAGATTATAATACTGATGCCATTACAACTGTTTCGAAGTACATCGTTCGGCACACGTTGTTGAACACTGGGCTCTGCAGCAGACGATCTCATTGTTCCTTTTTTTGATCCAACGTCAATTAAGATTATACCGAGCGAGGTGGCGCAGTGTTTAGCAGACTGGACTCGTATTCGGGAGGACGAAGGTTCAAACCCGCGTCCGGCCATCCTGATTTAGGTTTTCCATGATTCCCCCAAATCGCTACAGGCAAATTCGGGGATGATTCCTTTGAAAGGGCACGGCCGATTTCCTTCCCCATCCTTCCCTAATCCGAACTTGTGCTCCCTCTCTAAGGGCCTCGTTGTCGACCGGACGTTAAACACTGATCTCCCCCTACTCCTCAATTACGATTCCCGTTGGCAAGGGATCATCGAGAAGCGGCCATGGATTTCAGGTCGATGGTCGTGTCCAGGTACACTATCATCCAGGCGAACGGTTGCTCGAAACATGCACTACACCATTGCGGACCATCCACATCCGTTATTGCTTCATGTCTTCTCCTGTGGCGATGCCATCTTCGAGCAAGATAATTGTGCGTGTCACAAGTACACAATCATGCTACAGTGGTTTGAGGAGCATTATAGTGAACTGAAGCTGGTGCCTTGGTCACCAAATTGGCCTGATCTCAACCAGATGGAACACCTTTGGGACCCTATCGGGAAACTATCGAGAGGCAGCATGGCTATACCGAATCAAGTCCCCTCATAGACACCAACCACATCACATAACATTTAAAGGCCTTTTTGGGCGTTTGTGTGATCATGGGTCCTTGCAGATGGACGACCGTGCAGGGAGGCGACGGACTGTGCATACACCAGATTTGGAGCATCAGGTTCTACAGGATACTGAAACGAACCTTAGTACAAGCTCCAGGCAAGTGGTATAATGGTGAAAGGGTACAGTACCGCCCAACATTGAAAATAGGTACAACATACTTCATCATTTTTGTCAGAACAACACATTTTTTTGTAAAATAACTAATTTCAATTAATACAGCGAACCCGGATACCAGTGTGGGAAAGAATGACAATTTATTTATTTAATTGATCACATGTGCACTCCCACAAAATAAATCCCTACATCCAGTTTGGTGAGATCTGTGAAATGAATGAATGTATGGTCGTCTGCTAACCGCAGATAGTGAATGTGAATATATGATCATCTTTGAGACGATCCTTTGGCCATCTTTGGTGGGACCAAAGAGATGAAATTTACCTGAGCTTTGAGTGCCTGAAATGTAGCTGACCAATACGGTAGCAAGGTGCTTCCCCACTTCAGCAGAGGTGCGAGAGGACCTGAAGAACGGCCATGTTTCGGCACTCTGCCGCTGGATCTTGTGCTGTTAAGACCTGTCTTAGATGTGCTCCGTAAAGACAAAAGAGTGGAGACATGGTATGCATGTGGAATATTTAAGAGTAGTTTGAAATAATAATTTCTCTATTTCAGGAACTTTTGTGGGCAGAATTAAATGTCAGGCAGGTAATATTAATGGGATCGTAGTAATCTTCGGAAGTGACCAACGGTCACAATGAAACCACGTGTAGCAATAAGTTGAAATACTTCCGTGTGCTTAAGTTGAGCTGAATTACTAGCGTGTGTACTATAAGTTGAAATATTTAAGAAATAGCGTGTGCAGGACTTGAAATTAGAGGCGAGTACTTCCACGTGGTGAGTACTGTGTGAGTCTCAATCTGTGTATGAGACAAAGGATAAAGAGAAGTACTCGTCCATGGTATCAGTTGAGGACTCGTGTGTGTGATGAATATGTTCTTAATATTACTTTGCGAGATATGTTTCCGTGTGACGCTTGATTCAAACTATAACGCTCTGAGAGAGAAACAAGGTGAGTCAGCCGTCTATCCAGCAACGCCACTTGGCTTGCACTGCACAGGAAGACGTGCATATATCTCCAGAGTTCATAGTAGGAAAGAAGAATTACGAAGTGGGGCAGTGTCGTGTGAAACTGGGATAAATACTAATTGAAGTGGGAAAGCTGAAAGTGATAGTGTTGTGACTATTTATTGTGTTGTATTCCATGTTGTAGTGTGGTGTATGTCATGTAATTTGGGTATGTGTGGTTTGCATGGGAGAGTAGCAAGGTAGTTTCAGAGGTAGTGGGTTATGCTTGTTCCTTTTGTACCGCTCGGTCTGGAGGAAAGTTTCGTGATGATGGTTGTGAGAGTCGAAGTGTGAGATATAGCAAAAGATCCACCATCCTATCCAGAAAGTGCACTGTAGCGTTAAATAATTACGAGACCATAAGATGGACAATCGAGTCGAAGTGTGAGATATAGCAAAAGATCCACCATCCTATCCAGAAAGTGCACTGTAGCGTTAAATAATTACGAGACCATAAGATAGAGAATCACCAATGTAAAGCCATGCCCACTAGGCGGAATTTCTCATGTGTTATTGTTGTAGGTTATAGAATTTGTGTGTTTAGGTTATAGAATTTATCGGAATAAATAAGATAGTGAAAAGAAAAAGATTGGTGGCCTTTTCCTTCGAATTGTATGTTGTCATGATATCCAGAATTTATAATGTGTGCGCCATTCATATTCAGTGCGATGGCCACGTGTTGATAAAAGCCGTTAAATAAAAAAAAAGGAAAATGTGGTATTGCCAGTGCGTAGTGATCAGTCAGAGTTCTGTAAATTACTGATAGTCAGTCTGCGTTTCCGTTGCGAATTATTCATATAGGAGGATAATTTGCAACTTAGTTGTGAGTACGAGAGTTCATGTTATTCGATAAATAAGAATCAATCCACTCGCTTGGCAGACCACTCATCTTGCAGGCCTGACTGCTTGATGCCACAGTATGAGCAAGGCATGTGGGTGCCTCTCAATGGAAAAACCGAAAATCTATTCCAAAATCATAAAATATTAAGAAATTTTTGCCAGTCCTATTTACAGGTCAGGTAATGTAAAATTACAAATATATCAAGTACATGTCCACAAATCTCGTGCAGGAAATGGTGAACAAAGTATACGTGATACGTGTTGTCGTTCTGACCAAATAAAACAAAGTAAGAGAATTATGCAAGCATAGTAAACGGTTCCTCATGGCGTAAGCCAAAGTACGATGTGTATCCTGCACGACAACCGCTGCTATCCCTATCACGTGCAATACCATAGAGGCCACTTTGAACATCATATACTTATATGTATATGGTGTCTGTTCTTCCGGACATGTCAGAAAGAACAGACACTATTGATGACCTGCAACCGTCTAGAACGAAATTAAAACTATATATTAATACCTTCAGCTGCTAACAGGCGTTGATATATATCAACAGGGACAGGTGAATATGTGTGCCCCGACTGGGACTCGAACCCGAGATCTCTTCCTTACATGGCAGACGCTCTATCCATCTGAGCCAACGAGGGCACAGAGGATAGTGTGACTGCAGGGACTATCTCGGCACGCCTCCCGCGAGACCCACATTCTCACCTTATACGTCCACACACTACATGTCCGAAAGAACAGACAACATATATAAGTATAATATACTTTTGGCGATACCGGCCATGACCTTCCTCTTCTGTGGGGATGCACACATATTTCCCGTACTCTTACGGGACTTGTTAAGAATGTCTTCCACGAGTAATGAGTGTGCTGGGTAGGGACAGTACGAAAGTAGTGTGTGGACGTATAAGGTGAGAATGTGGGTCTCGCGGGAGGCGTGCTCGAGATAGTCCGTGCAGTCGCATAATCCTCTGAGCCCTTGGTGGCTCAGGTGGATAGAGCGTCTGCCACGTAAGCAGGAGATCCCGGGTTCGAGTCCCAGTCGGGGCACACATTTCCACCTGTCCCCTCCGATATATATCTACGCCCTTCAGCAGCTGGAGGTATTAATATATAATTCTAAGTTCTAAGTTGTGGTGTGGATGTGATGCAGCTCTGTAGTGTGTTCCTGAACGATTTGTTGTCGTTACACGCACGCCATCCATTTCTGAACACATGTTCATGGGATCTTTTTTCCTCCATTTTCAATCAGCAATCCGTCCCTGCAGTTTTTCGGTTTTATTAATGTTCACCGCACACTGTGCTTCAAATGTGGTCGTAATGTTTTGTCTCACGTGTGTACGATCGGGCCTAAATATATAAGCATATCAACCACTGATAAGAAATTCGCATATAGAGCAAGAAGTAGTGGAAAATGAGGAACCGTTTGCTATGCTTGCATAATTCTCTTATTTTGTTTTATTTGTTCAGAACGACAACACGTATCACGTATACTTTGTTCACCATTTGCTGCACGAGATTTGTGGACATGTACTTGATATATTTGTAATTTTACATTACCTGACCTGTAAATAGGACTGGCAAAAATTTCTTAATATTTTATGATTTTGGAATAGATTTCCGGTTTTTCCATTATAGTTTTTGAAAATCGCTAATATACAGCCGAAAGGGATCACAATTAAACAAGTTAACTGTTATTGTGTCTAAAATAAATATAAAAGGTTGTCTAGTAAATGCAGTCAAATTTATCCAAGGACAGAATGCTGCTTTCATATAACATCTATTATAGTTGTTACACAATCTGTCTGAAATATATACTTCTTACTAAGTGTGATTTAAATCGTTAGTTAATGTCTAAATTTAACTTCGATTAGATTTCTAAATCGTTTGTTAACTGTCTCATTATATGAAAAAGTAACTTGACGCCTTTCTTAAGAACTGAGCTTAGCATATTGTCGAGAACAGACAAGAAAACGCTGCAGTTGGAACTGAGAGCTCGGTAGGGGACAGTAGTTGTGGTGGGTGGGACGGAATGAGATAATGATTTAAACTCCAGGAACTGATAAGATAAGGGGGTAATTTCCAGAACTTTGAACGGTACGAGGTTTTCCGCTGTTTTATTGCTAAGGACTTCAGAAAAGGAAAGCGTTTGATTGATGGAAAGATTCTGTACTATCTTCATATACACTCATGCTCATAAATTAAGGATAATTGCAGAATGTGGTGCCACACAACGTGGCGCTACACAAAACTGGCGCTAATATCATAGGCACATAGGGAACACATACGACACAGATCTGCAAGTCCACAGTATTGGTGATAGTTGAGAAAACCGTCCCGAACCACATGTGCTACAAAACGCCACTGTTTCCTGCTCATGTACCCCGACATCAATATGGGTATGATCACCATGCTCACGTACACAGGCCGCACAACGGGTTGGCATACTCTGGATCAGGTGGTCGAGCAGCTGCTGGAGTATAGCCTCCCATTGTTGCACCAGTGCCTGTAGGAGCTCCTGAAGTGTCGTAGGGGTTTGAAGACGTGCAGCGATACGTCGAACGAGAGCATCCCAGACGTGCTCGATGGGGTTTAGGTCTGGAGAACAGGCAAGCCACTCCATTCGCTTGATATCTTCTGTTTCAAGGTACTCCTCCACGATGGCGGCTCGGTGGGGCCGTGCGCTTTCATCCATCAGAGGAAAGGTGGGACCCACTGCATCCCTGAATAGGCGGACATACTGGTGCAAAATGACGTCCCGATACACCTGATCTGTTACAGTTCCTCTGTCAAAGACAGGCAGGGGTGTATGTGCACCAATCATAATCCAACCCCACACCATCGAACCACGACCTCCATACAGGTCCCTTTCAAGGACATTAAGTGGTTGGTATCTGGTTTCTGGTTCACGCCATATGAAAACCCGACGAGAATCACTGTTCAGGCTATACCTGGACTCGTCCATGAACATAACCTGGGACCACTGTTCCAATGACCATGAACTGAGTTCTTGACACCAGGCTTTACGGGCTCTCCTGTGACCAAGGGTCAGTGGAATGCACCTTGCATGTCTCCGGGCAAATAAACCAATTCTGTTCATTCATCTGTAGACTGTGTCTCTGGAGACGACTGTTCCAGTGGCTGCGGTAAGATCCCGAGCAAGGCTACCTGCAGTACTCCGTGGCCGTCTGCGGGCACTGATGATGAGATATCGGTCTTCTTGTGGTGCTGTACACTGTGAACGTCCCGTACTGTAGCGCCTGGACACGTTTCCTGTCTGCTGGAATCGTTGCCAAAATCTTGAGATCACACTTTGTGGCACACGAAGGGCCCGTGCTACGACTTGCTGTGTTTGACCAGCCTCCAGTCGCCCTAGTATTCTACCCCTCATAAAGTCATCAATATGTGTTCTTTGAGCCATTTTCAACACACAGTCACCATTAGCACGTCTGAAAACGTCTGCACACTTACTCGCTGCACCGTACTCTGACATGCACCAACACACCTCTGCGTATGTGGACTGCTGCCAGCGCCACCGTGCGACGACCGCAGGTCAAATGCACCGTATGATCATACCCCGAGGTGATTTAAACCCGCTAACCGCCAACCAGAGCGTTGTTTCGCCATGTATCAGCATTATCCTAAATTTATGAGCATGAGTGTATAAATTAACAAGAGTGTATTGTTTTGCGTTTTGGTAAAGTTGAGTAGGAACATCATTTCGAGGGTTAGAACTCTCTTTATTAGATAAGAAGGTTTATTTTGGAGCATGTTATGTTGTGGTTCCTCTACTTACTTGCCGAGGTATTCCTCATGGGCTTTGTTAGATGATGAGAACTGTGGCGCTCCGCTTGACGGCATTACAAATGTAGCAAAGAGACTGCTGCACCGTGCGCGCCTCCACGGAATATCAACGACTTTAACATAATATATACCAATAATGTCAACATATGTGTTGAATCTTTTTGCAACCGGATTTTGTTTAATTTGTTGAATGTTATAGTCTTAACTGGACGTCACATAAAAGAAGCATGCTAATGGCTAATCTCTTCTCTGATGTATATTCAACGTGTAATGAAGTCTGACTGTAGCTCCAAGTTGTCGGAATAGTGATTTAGTAGACGTTGGAGTCGAATTAAGATTTAAGAAGATTTCATCTAGTTGGAAGTTCGACAACTACTACAGGGCATACATATAGTTTATTAGTAACACACATATCGATCGAACTCCCGCATTCAGATAATATTTCCAATGGATCAAGTTATATCTTAGGCAGTTGGGCGAGGTATATTCAAGGTCATCCGGCGGAACCTCTGTTTTGCCATGCCTTCCCCCTCCCCTCCCCTCCCCTCCCCACCCCTCCCATCAGGACTGTCCACACTCCAGTATGTGGTACATTCAATATCACTCCCACTCTCTACCCCCTGGATCGATCAGAATTAAGCTCTTCCTCCCCCTCTTCATCCTTTTATAACTAGTGGAAATGCATTGGACCTCCTCATTCGAGACCTGTGCACTGTGTTGGAAGGCTCGTCATTAAGCGCCTGCACAGTCCAATCCACCCCTGCCCCCAATAACAAAAGCAGGTTAGTACAACTAATCCCTTTCTCCCATTATTAATTGCTGGTTACTATGTTTTTGGTAACTTGTTGCAATTTAAACGATTTTCCAAATACCTACGTCTCCATCCTGATATATATGTAAATGCGATGTTAAGCAATTAGTGCAGTTTAACAAATTACGTTGATATCCTGAATTAAACAACTACTGCAGCAATTTATGCAACAAATTACATCGATATCTCGAATTCAACAATTTCCAAAATGCATTATTTAACATCAAATATGTTCTTGGTGACACATTAATTGTTTAACAAATAGCTCACTGTGGTATTTAAACAAAGTACGATGGTATCCTGTGTTAAAAAATTTTGTAATGCGTTATCAGCAACAAATATGATATTGTTAAATATCTTAAAATGTTAAACAAATACCACAACACGATATTTAAACAAGTAAACTCTTTCTATCTACCAAAGCTATGTCTCCCAACATTAATAGTGTTTGTGACGCCATAGTTATGTGTTAAGCCGAGCGAACTGTCCTATTTGCGTAAATACAGCAATATAATGTCAGTGCATATTCTGGAAAGTCTTGGCAAATATTAACAAATTTGTGACATGAGGCACTTTAACAATACGGTGTGTGAATGAGTTACTATAATTTAATGATATTATAGCATAGGCCCTATTCTGTAAGCACTCTGACCACCGAGTGCTATATGCAAATTTTGAATTTTTTTAAAATTCAATCGATTTTCTCCCACTTTGCTGGAGAGTCAAATAAAGGCGCACGTAAATACGGTATATAAGCATAGTGCAACATATTAACAAATACTACACTGCTACAAATACACATCTAGATTAAGAGGAACTTGCTCGTGCATTATCAGTGTGCGACATTGCTATACTAAAAATAATAATTTCTGTGGCTTACTGACCTGGTGCAAGTCTTTCAACTGGACGCCACATTGGCGACTTGCGTGTCCCTAACCTAGCTCAGTTGTTTAAACAGAGAATTATGACCTACAATTTAACGTGGAATCCGTACCACATATCGTTTCTGATGATTCTTACCATCGTTGAGAAGTTAAGGCTAATTTAAAATGAAGACTGAAAAATTCAAATTCCAACCATGATTCGATCCTGCGAATTCTCTGTTTCCAGTCACGCGCTTTTCTGTTAGACCACCAGCTCTAACACGACAGTGCTATAAAGCTGCCTGAGTGGGGTACAATACTGCAAGATTAGAGATTAGTAAAATAATGACGGAAGAAATCCAAGTACGTACATTCACTGTTACATGTACACTTCAAACAATTACGACCACCACCACAACCAATGGCAAAACAGAACTAAAAAAATGCCAGAGATCATTCCAACACTAATGTGTCACCGAACAGCACCACCAGAGGTGATTACTACTACTGTTACCAGCCGACCAAGTAAACACTACTGCTATGAGTCAGATCCAAGTGAGATGTCTGTGGTGTAGGAAATACACCACACTGCCGCCGCCAATTCTGGGCCGCGAACGACAGACCACCTGTATGCCCAAAACTATGCCAGCCGCCTGCCCATTTCCCCATCATGAGATAGGAATGGTAGAGATGGTAGGAAGAGGCACTATATTTGCTGAAGGACAAATATACCCATGCTTATGCCTTCTACAAGCACACAGACGAATGATCACATCCCTCCATTACTGTGTACTCGCATCTTGGGTGGTTGATGAGAGACTGCCATGACCTGAAACACACTGGCAGGTCGCTACAGCCCATGAGAATCCTCCCCCCCCCCCCCCCCCATTTCCTCTCTGGAACAATAAGAATCATGATTCCACCTTTCCTACATTTATTACCAGAGCAAATGTGTGGGCGGTGTTACTCTTGTTATGCTCACCACAGAGAAAGGATAATCATGAAGTACCAGCAATAGCAGGGATCAACTACGTATGATTACAGAAAACTTAATGATATCTCAGAATAAAACGAGTAAGAAAGCATGCAAGTACAATTAACCTATCACAACGTGATATTTAAGCAAATGAACTCCAGTTACATACCAAATCTACGTTAGTCCTACATTATTAATGTGTGTGTGTGATGTTGTAGCGTGTCTTAAAAATGACCGTGCTGGCCTACCAGCAGATGTACTATAATTCAATTATTCAATTATACCATTAAGTTTTCTGTAAGCATACGTAGCATGACACC
This sequence comes from Schistocerca piceifrons, assembly GCF_021461385.2. Lineage (NCBI taxonomy): Eukaryota > Metazoa > Arthropoda > Insecta > Orthoptera > Acrididae > Schistocerca > Schistocerca piceifrons. The sequence goes on from NC_060149.1 coordinate 278,284,639, forward strand.
TGAAAAACCGTTCAAATTCGTGCGAATTCCAAAGGGGCCAAACTGCTGAGGGCATCAGTCCCTAGACTTACACACTACTTAAACTAACTTATGCTAAGAACGACACACACATCCTTGCCCGAGGGAGGACTGGAACTGTTAAGATGGCAAGAACTATGCCCCTTACATGAAGTCATTAAAGATCACCTAACTCACGTTGAGCGAACAGTAGGGCTGAACAAAATGACTCACAAGGCACAATGCATCTTTTAGAGGGTATAGTATGGACGTAGTGGAATAATTAATTTCAGGTGATGGTTTTAAAGTAATTGACACAACATGAAAACTTTATGGAAACGAGTCACTTTACTGGACGCTAGTTTACCCCAGGGAAGTATTTGACCTGGCCGGCCATGGGAGCGGCTAAGGGAAGCGACAATAGGCAGCTTAGGGCGGCTCAAGGTCTGAGAAAGTGGTAACGGTGCGCGGCCTCCAGCCACCTTAAGATGAGTGATAGTGAGTGGGTGGTTGACCCCGACTCCATGCTGCTGTACAGGGAAACAGACGGAGAACTTGTACACCTGTTGATAAATGTCTGTTGTCCCGTTTTCTGTGAAACATGCGACAAAGCCGCGCAAAGCTACAGTGGAGTGGTCAACAGAGGTCAAAATATGCGTGTTCGTGACTATAGCAACTTCACGCTGAATTCACGGTCCGCAGAGCCTGAAGTAAATCAGGTAAAGAGCGACAGCATGAAATAAGCCGGCCTCTGATGGGAACATAGGACCAAGGAATTTGAAGTACTCTCCTGGGAATCAGAATTCCGGGAAACTTGGTGTTTGTGCAGACGCTAACCTTGATGGGTGGCCTGGGGGGAGCTAAATAGAAGAAGTTGAGAGGAAGGGAAATTTTGTGGGAATTTGTTCACTTCCCAGAGCAGGCATTGGTCGGCGCTGGGAAATGACGCATAATTAACGCGACTTGCGCTGCAATTGGCGTAAGTGATTATGCGGGAGGGGAAACCGAGGCGAAGAGCGGACTGGCAGAAGTCTCAGTAGGGTTTTCCGTTCCCAGCTTGCCTAGAGTGCGGACGTGGCGTTCTTTACTCAGCTTACCTGAGAAAGAGTGAGCATCTCTGCAGTTTAGGACTTAGCAAATGGAACGATTGAGCTTGGAGATAGAAAGTTTTGGTTCAGCTATGTACTGGGCAAGATAGCTAGGAGTGAATAGACAAGCTCAGCCTTGCAGCACCACGAGGTCAGCCGACGTCCACACAACGACGCCGCTCCGCCACGCTGTATTCGGTGATATTGCGCCTACTCTGGCCACTGATTAATTTGTTGGATCACGTCGGGAAAGTTTCCATGAGGGTTTCATGGGTCGTGTATTGTAGAATTCTTCTCGCACTTCGCATTACGCCTGGGTCAGTCGATAGTTATCGCGCTTTACTCCACGCAAACGCAATTTATTACCACTGCCTGATAGGAGAGTTATGTAATGTGATGATTGAAGGTCGTGAGTTAAAATATATCTGTGCTAATCGACTGCATCTGTTTTCAATCAAGTAGTTGAAATCCCAAGTCACTTTCTTAATTAATTTTATGTCCAACGTTTGCATCTGTGTTCATTAGCTGAATATAACATCAATGTGCACCCCCTTTTAATTAAAAGTGATCAATTCTGAATAAGTTAATGTCAACACTGCCACTGCAGTTCAATCAGGAGTCACAGGGCCATATTACTCTTTGCGTTATCCGATATTGCGGCAGTTTTGCACTCTCTGTTGATCTGTTAGTCAATTAGTTGGGGTGAACACACGCCTAAACCAGCTAAGTGATGGGTAGGGTGTTACAGAACCTCCAGCGGGAGGGGCCGCGCTATCCGTGACATGGCGCCTAAAATCGCGCAAAGTGGGAGAAAATCGGTTGAATTTTTAAAAAAATCAAAATTTGCACATAGCACTCGGTGGTCAGATTGCTTACAGAATAAGGACTATGGTATAGTATGACACCCAATCAATATTCCAAAACACACACGTAAATATGCGACACTTGAATCTTTAATAAATTAAGCAATGCGTTATTTAACAGAAAATACCTGGTTAGTAAGTTCCAAGTCTTCACTATCCTTCTCTTATTAATATGTGACGTCGTTGCGTTAAAAAACAGTCCAATGTGTAAAAATGAGCCGGCCGTTGTGGCCGAGTGGTTCTAGGCGCTTCAGTCCGGAACCGCGCTGCTGCTACTGACGCAGGTTCGAATCCTGCCTCGGGCATGGATGTGTGTGATGTCCTTAGGTTAGTTAGGTTTAAGTGGTTCTAAGTCTAGGGGACTGATGACCTCAGATGTTAAGTCCCATAGTGCTCAGAGCCATTTGAACCATTTGTAAAAATGCCTATAGCTATTTATATTACTGTGACTGAGAATCCTCCACTTTTTTAAGAAGACACATGTACATACTTGACTGAACTAGTGATACACTGCAATAAATAAAACTAATGCTACTTACTAATAAGGAAAACTCCCCATCGCACTCCCTCAGATGTAGTGGAAGATGTCCCAGTGGATAGCCAGTCAAAAACTGAACACAGATTAAGCATGAAAACAGGGAGAATGTGTACTGAACTGTGAAAAAAGAAAAAAAATCGATACAGTGAACGGTCCAAGCTCAAGATGTGGAACATTGAGCGAACTCGAATAGTCACTGCATCGTGGTTGTGTGGTCACGGTGTTGGAGGTCGAAAGGGAAGGTCTGTGTTCAAATCTCTCTCGTGCCCCTCCCCTATTTTTTTCACAAAATTATGAACTGTCCGTCCGGTCATAGATGTGTGTGCTCACTGCATTCAGATTTCTGTCCATATCGTGGTGTAACGTCCGTCTGCAACAGCGAGATGTAAGCAAGGGACTTCCAGACATACGAACCTCCTATTTGTTCTACACAAGTACCACATGGTATGAGTCTTGCGTCCAGTATTGGAAATTTTGACTCTTGAATTCCTTTATTGTAACATAGCTCACACCCGTTTATTTGTTGTTTTCATTTCTGTGAGATCTAAGCGTCATCTCGCCTGTTTTCGCTATTCATCCGTTTACTTGAGACGGTAATATATTCTTATCGCATGACTTGTATTCTATAAGCAGTGTATAGTACGACAGTTGTCAAGACTACATAGGGAGAACAGACACGTCAATGACCGGGCGGAAAATCCATAATTTTGTGAAAAAAAGTGGGAACACGGATCTCGCACTTTGCAGTCCAGCACCACACAGCCACGACGCCGTGATTCCTGCAATTTTCTCGATATTGCACATATTCAGTTATGACTATTCACTGTTTCTATTTTGCTTCTTTTTTCACAGTTCAGTATACCTTCTTTCCTGTGTTCAAGTTTGATCAGCGTTCAGTTTTTGGCGGGCTATCCACGGGCCATTTTACCACTAAACCTGAGGGGGATGCGATGGGGGACTTTCCTTTTAAGTGCCGGTGCGTACGGTTCGCCACCGCCCTCCGCTGCCGCTGCGCATTGGTGGACGTCGCCTGCTCTCCGACACAGACACTCCTATCTGAGAAGTCCAACACCTCTGTATATGCATCGCTACGCCTGAAACTGCAACCGATACCATTCAAGCTGCGGACAACACATGCACATTCTCTGCCAGTAACTGCTGGAAAAACGTTTTACACATACTCATAAATGTACAATCCCCGAAATTCTGCACGGAAGCCTAAAAACGCGCCCCGTCTTCATATCTGGCTGTAGAGGGCATGACTGTGAAGCTCTCCTGGAGTACCACCCATCTATGAGAATTTTCTGGTCGCAACAGGTAACGTCAGGAACACTCACAACGAACATCTTCATATACACCACTGGCCATTAAAATTGTTACGCCACGAAGACGACGTGCTACAGACGCGAAGTTTAACCGACCGGAAGAAGATGCTGTGATATGCAAATGATTAGCTTTTCAGAGCATTCACACAAGATTGGCTCCGGTGGCGACACCTACAACGTGCTGACATGAGCAAAGTTTCCAACCGATTTCTCATACACAAACAGCAGTTGACCGGCGTTGCCTGGTGAAAAGTTGTTATGATGCCTTTTGTAAGGAGGAGAAATGCGTACCATGACGTTTCCGACTTTGATAAAGGTCGGATTGTAGCCTATCACGATTGCGGTTTATTGCTGCTCGCGTTGGTCGAGATCCAATGAGTGTTAGCAGAATATGGAATCAGTGGGTTCATGAGGGTAATACGGAACGCTGTGCTGGATCCCAACGGCCTCGTATCACTAGCAGTCGAGATGACAGGCATCTTATCCGCATGGCTGTAACGGATCGTGCAGCCACGTCTCGATCCCTGAGTCAATAGATTGGGATGTTTGCAAGACCTCAACCATCTGCACGAACAGTTCGACGACGTTTGCAGGAGCATGGACTATCAGCTCGGAGACCATGGCTGCGGTTACCCGTGACGCTGCATCACAGACAGGAGCGCCTGCGAAGGTGTACTCAACGATGAACCTGGGTGCACGAATGGCAAAACGTCATTTTTTCGGATGAATCCAGGATCTGTTAACAGCATCATGATGGTCGCATCCGTGTTTGGCGACATCGCGGTGAACGCACATTGGAAGCGTGTATTCGTCATCGCCATACTGGCGTATCACCCGGCGTGATGCTATGGGGTGCCATTGGTTACACGTCTCGGTCACCTCTTGTTCGCATTGACTGCATTTTGAACAGTGGGCGTTACATTTCAGATGTGTTACGACCCGTGGCTCTACCCTTCATTCGATCCCTGCGGAACCCTACATTTCAGCAGGATAATGCACGACCGCATGTTGCAGGTCCTGTACGGGCCTTTCTGGATACAGAAAATGTTCGACTGCTGCCCTGGCCAGCACATTCTCCAGATCTCTCACCAACTGAAAACGTCTGGTCAATGGTGGCGGAGCAACTGGCTTTTCACAATACGCCAGCCACTACTCTTGATGAACTGTGGTATCGTGTTGAAGCTGCATGGACAGCTGTACCTGTACACACCATCCAAGCTCTGTTTGAGTCAATGCCCAGGCGTATCAAGGCCGTTATTACGGCCAGAGGTGGTTGTTCTGGGTACTGATTTCTCAGGATCTATGCACCCAAATTGCGTGAAAATGTAAACACATGTCAATTCTAGTATAATATATATGTCCAATTAATACCCGTTTATCATTTGCATTTCTTCTTCGTGTAGCAATTTTAATGGCCAGGATTGTAGTTAAGGCTAACTGGCCGTTGACCTTCTTCTTCTGTGCGGATGCACACGTATTTCCCGAACTCTTATGGAACTCGGTAAAGTTGTCTGCCGCGAGTAATGAGTGTAATGGGCGGTGCACTACGAATGTAGTGTGTGGACATTATGTTGGAAATGTGGGTCTCACGGGGAGCGTGCAGGGGATACGTCCCTGCAGTCACACTATCCTCTGTGCCCTCGGTGGCTCAGATGGATAGAGGGTCTGCCATGTAAGCAGGAGATCCCGGGTTCGAGTCCCGGTCAGGGCACACATTTTCAACTGTCCCTGTTGATGTACGTCAACGTCTGTCGGCAGCATAGGGTCTTGATTTAATTATCATTTCAGGAACATCTTGAGTGCGAGGTCGCAAAAGGCCAATGATGCGTAAGGCATTCGACGCCTCACATGTTGTCTACCACGCAACTACAATATTGTCTACGAACGGAAACAGGGGGCGGGACGGGAGGTATCAATGGTGAGCACAGCATGAGGCTACGAAACGTAGTTGAACTGCTTAGTCAACGAGTAACTCACAAGAGTGAAACAGTGCTAGTGGTGTTGATACTAAGAGGAGCAATGGCAGCTATAAACAAATCAAAAATTGCGTTACATCTACAATAACAGTTGTCGAAGTTTATATTTCGTCAGAACGCGACCCTAGCAACTTCGTAGTATGAGAAGGAAGTGGCAGATGAAATACCAACGTTTCTCTAAGATGAGTCAGTGGAATGTGTGCTGTCGTATACGCTCTCCTGTGCGGACAATGCACATGAGGTGTAGAATTATGACGATACGTGCTTAACAAGTGAAACTGGTATTGAAAGAGACGTCGAACCATTTAGTTCATCATCCTCGTCGGGCAGGGAGCAACAAATCCCGTCTACAGTGAAAAGGAGCACAGGGCAATCGGTGTTCAAGGAGCGGGTACTACACATAATTATGTACATGGAAGAACATCCTATCCAAAGTAAAAAAAATAAAAATAAAAAAAATAAAAATATGAGCATCTTTAGAATAAGTCCCCAGCAATATGACCGTGTAGTGCCTAAGAAAAACTACGCGTTTTCAAGAGAGGACGAGGCGCATTTGTTACAAAAACTACAGTTGGCGCGTTTAAGAATGTTCGGTACAATTTACAGGATGTGCAGGATAGCGACCTACTACGTTATGCACATCAAATTGAGCGCGACATACATTACAGTGATTTGAAGGTGAGCAGTGGATGGTTACGTAACTTCAAACAGTGTTACAGAATTGGAAGATGTGAGATAACGAAATTTCAAACAAAGCGTCAACTTGACGATGCATAGCAAATTGCAGAATGGGCCCAAAAATTTGTAGCTGAAATAAACAATTTTACCCCATCGTTTAGTAAGAAATTTGTTTTCTCAACTCCGATCAATCGGGATTTGAGGAGGAAATGCATATGAAAGGAACCATGCAAATCAGAGGTACCAAGAGAGTTGTATCAAAGTCAATTAACACCAGTAACTTAACGCATCCGTATACAATTATGCCGACTTTTAATCTGGATGGTAAATTGGCTAGAAACTTATTTATTGTACTGTGAGAAGTTGGAGGTGCTCTGCCCCCTACGATTCTGTCTCGTTTGCGTGATCTTGTAAGGACAGTAGGGAATATTTACTTCACAGCAAGTAAGAGTGGGAAAATGGTCGTAAGAAAACTACAACTATGGTATGAGCACTGCTTTTGGCCAATAGCCGGTCAAAATAACTTGCTTTATCTCGATTCCTGATCTGCGAATAAGCATTACACTCCTTTGGAGCCAACTGTTCCTCCTGAAAAGTGTGTGACATTGTTAGTCATACCATCTGGAACAACTGGACATATTCAGCCGCTGGATGTTTTTTTTTCTGTGCCTATAAAACATATTACCGCACTTCTTCTTCTTCTTCAGTAGCGCTACAGCCCTTGGTGAGCCTTGGCTTTTTCAACAATCTTCCTCCAGACTTCTCGGTTATTTGCTGCTCTTTTCCACCCCCGGACTCCCATACTGGTGATATCCATAATTACCTCGTCGATCAATCTTCTTCTAGGTCTCCCTTTTCGCCTAACTGAATGGATCACACCTTTCATCATTTTCTTTGGAATTCTATCCTCTGCCATTCTCTCCAAGTGTCCTAGCCATCGTATTCGCTGTGATTTCACAAATTTTACTATGTCCCTGCCTTGTATTAACTCTTGTAATTCGGCATTGTAGCGTATTCTCCAGACTTCTTCCTCCCTTATTGGCCCATAGAATTTGCGCAATATTTTCCGCTCAGTGGTTCTTAGTGCATTTTTATTGTGTTCTGTCAACGTCCATACCACTGACCCGTATGTGATAACTGGGTGGACTAGGGAATTATATATCAGCAGTTTAGTATTCCTTGTAACAAGGCTATTTTTGAAAAGTTGCATATTTGCAAAGTAAGCTTTGTTTTCTGCTTGTATTCTCTCCCTTATGGCCTTTCCAATACTGTTATCATTTGTTATTAGGGCTCCCAAGTAGTTAAAAGAGGACACTCCTTTGAAGCATTTCCCATTGATGTTTAGGTATTTAGGGGTTCTTCTGGCCTCAGATTGTGACATTACCATGTATTTTGTTTTGTTTTCATTTACTATGAGGCCAATTTTTAAGGCTTCTGTTTACATTGCCCGGTATGTTTCTAGGAGTGTATTGGTATTTCTTCCTACTATATCAATGTCATCGGCATATGCACATATCTGGCTAGTTTCATATTACCGCACTGTCTGCAGCTGTGCCTTAAGGGATAGCCAGTTTCAAGATAATGTCCATGACAGACTGTTTCACATTCGGCTGCATGCTCTCACATTTCAGTAGTTCTCATCACTCCTGTAGCGTATTGATTGTATTCGGTCAAAAAAGTACGCCAGAGCGAAAGTAAGTTGCGACAGAGCCAGCTGCAGGCAGGCAAGAGTGTTATGCATTGTGAAGCAAAACGCGGCGGACAGGTCTCGTGTAGCAGAGCCATCTGGCCGCGGTATAGCAACAGCTATTACTGCCATAAGCTAGTGGAAGGGCGGAAGCCTTTCCTCACTTGCCACCAAGTGAATGTTTGGAGTGCATGCCTTAACTACTAAACGAGCATAGTCTGGAGCGAGTAAGTACTCAGCCATTCGTGTACTAAAATATCCTCATCTCAGTATCACAGCCTACAATACGAGCATTTGACACTTTGAGCGACATCCCGTAATGTGGTACGGCGTCTGCTGTTCAACCATGGGACAGGGCAATATGTCCCGAATCACGAGAGAGCCGCCACTGGTGGAGGGAGCCGCCCATCCGTTGGAGGGATGTCAGAGCCTCGTCAGCTTCGCCGTCATGCTGTCATCACGGTCGCAGCGGGAGAAGTCACTGACAGCGGCATTCGAGTGACGCCATACTCGGCCCAGCTGTCAGCAATGCTGGACGTCTACTGTTTCGCATGAGAGGCAACTGGAAGCCTCCAACAAGCTGTTCCTGGTGTACTACGGTTGAGGGCTGGAATACAGAAGTTAACTGAACATTTCCTCTGACGTCTCATTTCACTCTCCACAGTTGGCAATCAAAGGGTCCGTCAACCCCAGATCCACCTACGGTTCTTCCCAGTAAGATTGGATGCTACGAAATCGTGTGCAGAGGTGGACTGCGCGATAAGAGGAACAGTAGGAAAGAAAGGTTGCAGAATATTATTGGACACAGGGGTGCATGTATCGGTCGCCAGTAGCGATCTGGTGAAACGTAAGCAATGGGACCCATCACGGTACAGATGAGTGGGCAATAAAGCTGTCACACAGTCAGGATCGGTGGACATTGACTTTTGATTGGATACAGTTCAATTTAAACAATGTGTAGAGATTATGCCATACGTGGGTGAGGGCTATGACATGATTCTAGGATTAGATTTCCTAAATCAGCATTGTGCCGTAATCGATCTTCGGTAACATAGGGTGGAACTTGACGGGAAAATGTTGCAGTTAGGTGAAGCCATTGCCATAGTAGCGATGTTGTGAGGGGAGTCTGTTGTGAAAGACCAACCGATTAAACTGCGAACGATCACGCTAAGACTTCATTTGCAGTATTGCGTACCTAAGGGTACCGGGAAATCACTTTGGGTCAATGTTGAGTCTAGCTTGACGTAGCAATTTTATGTGTGGTGGAACCCTTAGAATAGAATGAAGTACTAGATCAGGTGAGTTGTTTGGTTAAAAGAGGTACTGGATACGTACAAGAAATAAAGAGTGAAAAGAAGGTACTTGCTTTTATAGATAATTTTAGCGCAGAGGACGTAGGATTAACAAAGCGGTTGTTAATCGATAATATGGTTATCCTGGAGGAAGAATATTGGGAAACGAGGGGTGTCAGCCACGGACAGTCGTCGGATCCCATTGAAACTGCGTTGCGAGGAAAAGTGAAGCACCTAGAGGGAAGCAATAGCGAACCGATGAAAAAATTACATTTGGAATTCAAGCATTTATTTTTTCCAAAAGGGCCATTATCAGCTACGCATTTTAAACAGCACTGCATACCAACGGTAAATGAATCACCAGTCTACCGCAAACCATACAGCAGAATACCTAAGTACTTAACAGCCAATTTCGGAGGAATTTATTGATCAACAGCTGTTAAGATGGAATAATTATATAGGTTTTATTGTGATTACAGATATCTAAACGCGAAAACCATAACGGACGCCTACCTTTTGCCAAACGCCACAGAAAGTTAGGATCATTTAGGAAAATGCAAATATTTTTCTACAATGGGTTTGAAAAGGGGTTATCACTAGATAGAGGTTCCACAGCAGGATCGACACAAAACAGCGGTTTCGCACCCTGGTGACACTGCCAATTAAGAAGAATTCCATTCGGATTAGAAAATGCACCTGCAACGTTTCAGAGGCTGTTGGATTAAGTACGCAGAGGTTTAAAACCACGTTTTAGGGTATCTCAATGACATAATCGTCTATTGGAGTGATTTGGAACAGCATATGCGATTAACGAAATTATTCCTAAGGTTAGAAGCAGCTAAGTTAACACAGAGTACAGGAAAACCTAATTTTGTTGTGATGGAAGAAGTATCATAACTAGGTGGTATCGTAAGTAAAGATGGGGTTAAGATAGACCCAATATTTACTAGAGCTGTACGTGAATTTCCTGTGCTAGAATCTGTAAAGGATTTGCAATCGTTCTTAGGAGCCGTGAACTATTACCGTCGATTCGTAAAAGGCTTTGCGGAGATTACCTGTTGGCACAGCTGTTGAAGAAGGATGCTAAATTTGTGTGGACAGAAGAGTGCCAGCATGCTTTTGAGGAGCTAATAGAAGATTTAACATCGAGTCCGATATTGGTATTTTCGGATTTTAATAGAGAATTTGCTTAGTCATGTGATGCATCAAACCATGCACTTAGCTGTGTGTTGTCACAAGAGGTAAAAGGCGTAGAACATCAGGTAGCTTACGCATCAAGACAAGTAAATTCTGGAGAAATAAATTATTCCACAACGCAGAAAGAGATTTTAGGCCTTATTTATGGAGTCACGCGTTTCAAATGTTGTCTGTATGGTAAAAAGTTTAGAGTAATAACAGATCATGCGGTATTAAAATAGTTGTTCGGGTTAAATGACCCTTCTAGTAGGCTGAGGCGATGGGCACTGAGACTAAGTGAATTTGATTTCGAACTCACACATAAACCAGGGAAGAAGCACGGAAATGCGGATGGTTTAGGTAGGAAATTAGCAGTATTACGTTTTGGGGGTAAAGAGCATAAGGAATCGCAAATTGTACAGAGAGCGGATAATGAATGTATGCAGTATTTTAAGCAATAACAGTTTTGTATACAGGATGGGTTGCTATGCAGAAAAAAGGAGTTGGTAATGTTACCAGCGAAGTTAATGAATAAGGTCGTACAAGAAGCTCATGATCACATATTAGCGGCTCATGGAGGTTGCAAATCTACCAGCAGAAAGGTATTGGCGGAGGAATAGGCAGACGGACGTATGTGCGGAATTGCATACACTGCGCACATAGAGCGAATTTGTGTCGAACAGGAGTACCATTGCAGATGTTACCCGAAGCATTGGCACCATTTGAATTTTAGGTAAAAATTTTTGGAAATTTGTGGTAACATCTTATGGGATCAAACTGCTGAGATCCTCGGTCCCTAAGCTGACACATTACTTAATCTAACTTAAACTAACTTACGCTAAGGACGACACACACACCCATGCCCGAGGGAGGACTCGAACCTCCAACGGGGGGAGCAGCGCGGACCGTGACAGAACGCCTACACCGCGCGGCTACCCCGCGCGGTCGAATTTTAGGTCCATTCATTAAAACGCCAGTGGGGAATAAGTATGTACCCACAATAATAGATCATTTTTCGAGATACGTAGAAACGGTCGCGATGCTAAACCAGCAGGCAGCAACAGTGACACAAGGTATAGTGAATAATTGAGTACTGAAGTTTGGAGAGCCTGAAACAACAGTGACAAAGCGGGGAACGAACTTCAGGTCAGATCTATTCAAGGAATTGTGTAAGTTATTGACCGTGAAGAACGTAAGGACGAGTGCTCTCCATCCACAAGGCAGTGGAAGAACTGAAAGAGCGCATAGGACAATTGGAAAGATGCTTGGATGCTACGTTGACTCACATTACACGACCTGGGGTGTCTGAAGTACGTTGTCTCTGCTTACAACAGCATCACGGTCGAAGCCGGAGACGTCACTGACAGCGGCATTCAAGTGACGCCACGCTCGGCCTCGCTCTTTGCACTGTCAGCAGTGCCGGACGTCTATTGTTCAGCATAAGAGGCAACTGGACGCCTCCACCGAGCTGTTCCTGATGTACTACGGCCTAGGGCCGGAATAAAGAAGTTAATTGAGCAAATCCAATGACGTGCTGTCGGCACATTTCACTCTCCACGGGTGGCAATCAAAGGGTCATCCAACAACCCCGTTACACCAATCTGATTCTATGCGCATTCTTTAAAAATAGCTGAACATCCTCCACGGTTTGTAACTCCCAAGGATTTCGCTTTCGATTTGGATGGTGCGAACTTTTGTGATCACTGCGGAGCGTTTTTAATTTGGTGTTCATGGTGAAAGCTAATGACTTGTTTTGAACATTACTTGAATGTCGACAATATCCATTTTGTGAAATGTAATACATAGACCCCATAAAAGGTTGATCACTGTATACCCGGACACTCGTTTTCTGTTGCCCAGCTGAAGCACATGGTGAGTTATTAGCAGATAATATTTGTCCTGTCATAGTTGTTAATACAACACTTTCAAATAAGCCTTACTAAAGATTAACTTGTGGCCTCATACTCAAGCGGTTCCTTGTCAGGGAGCCTGCTCTCTGACCATTAAATGATACGGTACCTGCAAACCGCTAAGAACACCCATGCATTGCGAGTACCTCTGATGACCGGAAGCAGAGGCTTCATAAGGCAAAGAGTATGCCACCAGTCAAAGCGATCTGCAGCAGAGTAAAGTGCGAGCTGCACTAAACACATTTTAATATTCTTTATTACATAGCTCTCTAATTCTCTGAGAATCATTCAAATGTTCTCGTCTAAGAGGCTGGAAACGATTTGACGTACATGTACGTCATATCCTCACTGTTTGCTTCGTTATCACTCGTTTATAACAACCTCACAGCTTTAAACTTCATGTCTTTATGGTACATTGCGGTTTGTAAGGTTGCTGGCATCCATCTGTAGCGTGCACTTCCGAAACTATTTAGCAGCAGTAAATCTTTTGTTGTGGGCAGAAATGTGAAAATGCTGTAAAACTCTCCTCAGCTAATGATGGCTAACTTTGTAGAAGGCTATCTCTAAATCAGTTACGTAATGCTATGTCAGATAGATTTGTTACTAATAGAATCGATCAACACACGTGTATTAAGGAGATGCCTCGTGAACTCAAACAGGAATTCTTGTGCAGAAAACGACGTTCTTTTCGTTAAAACACTAGCGAGAAAATTTATAGAACTGCAATTATTGGCTGACTACAGAATGACTCTACTACCGCCAAGGTAGATTTCCTGTGAGGGCCACGAATATAATTTTAGGTCTTGTATACAGGCATGTAGATAGCCGTGTTTTGTTCCTCGCTCTATCTGCGAGTGGCACAAGGTACACACACCATGCACCAATGATGGCTCACGGACTATGTGTGTAGAAATAGATGTGGTCTAAAGGAGTCTTAAAAAGAAGACACATTATAGTAATATGATTGACAGAGACATTGAAAAACACTAATAACCTGTGACATGTGTGCAGAAGTAGTGTGCATTTGGCAGTTTTACGGTTCAGTCCGATAGTTCTTCGTACTTAGGAATATGTAAACCCTGGACTGATTTCCTATCTCCGCAATAAAATAGGCTTCCATGGAACAGCAGCAACATAGTTCCTGCGAAAATCGCCTGGATAATTTTTTAGGGAACATGTGTTTGAGATAGGGTGTGGAATAATCATACAGCAGACTGTCGTATCTACCACATCTGTTAATATAATCTTGTAACCGTCTCAGGCTGACAAGCAAATCCCATATCTAACACATCACGAAACACACACTAGAAAACCCCGATCATTTCCTGACATGTGTTACGCAAGTGATAAATGTTGTGGCGTAACAAGCTAGTTACGCCACACTGAGAAGGGAGCCGAAAGGCACGCGTACACACACGCCGACTGGCGTCAAGTCTGGAACAGGATACGTTATGACTGCTATCAAGAAAATACGTAGCTTTGGAATATACTTAACTTTATTCTTTGTTGGTTTACAACGTTCTTCTTGAGACATTTATACGATAACTCTCAAACTAGGTAAGGCTAATGGCGCCTTGCTAGGTCGTAGCCATGGACTCAGCAGAAGGCTATTCTAACTGTCTCTCGGCAAATGAGAGGAAGGCTTCGTCCGTATTGTCGCTAGCAATGTCGTCCGTACAACTGGGGCGAGTGCTCTATCGTATCTCGAGACCTGCCTTGTGGTGGCGCTCGGTCTGCGATCACACAGTGGCGACACGCGGGTCCGACATGTACTAAATGGACCGCGGCCGATTTAAGCTACCACCTAGCAAGTGTGGTGTCTGGCGGTGACACCACAATAAATATCTATAGATTTGATCAATCGTGATGGGTAGTCATGGGTATTTTATGACTACATATTTACATTAGCGTAGCGTGGTGGAACTGTAACGCATTTCCACACATATTGTTATTTGCTGTACCGTTAGAGCAGAAGGCTAGCAGCATCTGAAACAAACACACACACACACACACACACACACACACACACACACACACACAAACACACAAACACGAAAACACACACACACACACATCGAAAACACACAAACACACATCGAAAACACACAAACACACATCGAAAACACACAAACAAACACACATCGAAAACACACAAACAAACACACATCGAAAACACAAAGAAACACACATCGAAAACACTACGAACCAACCAATCACGTAATACGATTTTTATTGGTATGTCAATATGTATTCTAATTTTAGCACTCATAAGTAGAGGTTACGTCATGACCACGCTAACAATTATAAGCTTCAATTCCTTCACAGTGCACAAATTTGCAGAAATACAGTAGTGCGTCATCAGTCCCCTAGAACTTAGAACTACTTAAACCTAACTAACCTAAGGACATCACACAGATCCATGCCCGAGACAGGATTCGAACCTGCGATCGTAGCGGTCGCGCGGCTCCAGACTGTAGCACCTAGAACCGCTCGGCCACTCCAGCCAGCAGTAGTGCTACAAACACAGATTGGTCAGAAACAGTCTGAAAAGTTTGTAAGGGAGTAGCAGGGCAGGTTGTGCTGAGAAATAATTGTTAAGAAAAAATCCAGTCCATTGTTCTTTTTCCGAGTTAGTTACCATTGAACTGAGCCACTCAGGCCGTTGCGTGTGCAAATTCAAGAGGCCTGCCAGAAACGGTGTCACCGAACATGTTTTTCATTTGGTTTCCTAGAACTGAACAAGAGTGAAATACAAAAACTGGATATAGGACAGTAGTAACGATCGAACCCGAGCCGAAGGCTGAGCAGCCTTGTGCACTCTCGTCTATGATACGAGAACCGTTGACACTAATTGTATCTGGCGGGGCTTTCAGATTTTCGCGCGCAATGTCCTGATTGGCTAACTTCAATGTTAATTAATTAGGAAACAAGGTAACGTATCAAATGTTTTTCTTAGCAATTATTTCGTCGCATAAACTCTGACAAGCATTTCAGACTATTTCTGACCAACCTCTATATAATATATTCTTGAAATCTCTGATAGGTAATGATTTAAGTCTGGTCGACATGTTGGTTCCTCTAGTTACCAGGAAGACGAAATTTATTCTATATCTTTGCCAGTAAGACAGCCAGGCCTCTCTCTTGTTGGCAGATATGTATAACTGTTCTTTACATTCTCAGATTTACTTTCATGGAGACAATGACTCTTACTAGAATTTTCCATATCCTTAACGTTAGCAAAAACGTTTGGGAAGGTGGAGCTTTCGCCAGTCATAGTTATGAGTGCGTACCCGTAAATGACAAACAGGTTTCCCAGTATCATCATCTTACCCAGTCTTAGTTCTGTAGGAAGAATCTGATACCAGTAACTAGGCTGACGAATTGATTTACATATAGACGAATCGCCAGTCATCCACTTCCTCCTGCCATTAACAAACATTCCGTTAAAACTACAACCTTATACGGCATATACGTGCCATGCTGATTTTGAAACGCAATTTACTACGACGCATAGACAGTCATCCAACAGTACAGTGGAATCGGATCCGCACGTATAATTCCACCGAGAGACAGTCTACAGTACGACAGACAGTTTCGCTCTTTGGTAGTTTGTCTAATCATTCATATTCCCACGAATGCATATTAGCGTGGCATTTTGATCAAATTGCTGCAATCAGAAAGTGCTTTTTATTATCGCAATTGCTTGTGCCCATAGCGAAAACGTCTGTGTAAAGACATAATCTGCCGGTCATACCTTGTAAATTTGGTTGTACTTTCAATCCCGTGGTAAACTCCTAACCCAGTCTTACTATTTTGTGTGTGCTACGACGTGGATACCCAGGGCCAAGGGAAGGTTGCGGAAGTTGATCCACCAGCATGTGTTTTTAGTATGCATAGTTTTACTCTACGCTCCAAAACGTATGCTAAGGGGGGAAGTTTAGTGACATGTATTTGTCAGAGTATCAGCCCTGATTTCTTCAGACTGGAAGATGTCACTCCTCTCCCCCACCGCAAACAGTTCATCCCGCCCTGGCAACAACAGAAGAACAGAAGTAAAAATACGAAGTAATGTCAACGGTGGAGATTACCAGAGCATGGAGGGTCCCCATTATGTATTCACGACTTTGATATCGTTTTAAGTAGAACTAAGACGAGCATTTCGACAAAATAGTATGAACAATTTTTATTTTGGCCCACATCCTTACCTAACCCACGTTTATGCATCCTCTGCAGAAAATGTCCCAGAATACATTATTTTGTATGAGTACACCAATGAGTTTGTGTACTCCGTTCCCACATTAAGAAATTAACACTACAGACAGAGACACAATATTTTGCATTAGATCCCCACCTGTTAAACATAACTCAGTCATATGTAATAATTACTTTATAAACCATGTTCTGGTGAATATGGAGCCTAAAATATATTTGGCATCATATAATTATACAAAGCCTATGGATAATATGTGTGTCCTTTAAATGAAGCTATTACAATATTCCATTAGAACACTTATTATACCTCAACCAGTTCCACTGTTTAGCAAGAATTTATTTGCTTATTTAAATAATGATAATAATAATAATGTGAGATGGTAAATGTGAAACATTAAACCATAAGATGCAGACAGACAGGCACTTGCTGACTGCCAAATAGATAATGTTCCCGGCAAAGGGACCCTCACCTATCACACAGCAATGCTACAGTATGTGATGGTACATCACATCTTTAGTCGTCACCGATGAAGTGCGAATGTGTATCTCCATGCAGAATGCAAGGAATAACATAACCTCTTTTGAACCCCGCAGTATAACATCCATGTCGACAAACACTGGTACTGTCTGCAAAATCTACGTTTTAGTGCTGAGCTCATGACTTATTAATGTTGGCCAATCTTTTACAAAGAAGTGTTAAGTTCGCTATGTAGATATATTAAGAATTAACATACATAGATTTATGTCCATCTTCGTAATGTTGATATGTGTGGCATTTTACTTTAACAAAAACAGCCACATCCTTTGGACATATACATGTATAATTATATAATAGACATTAATATTTGATATCTCCACTGTAGGATGTCCAATTTAGTATAAAAACTATACTATATATCCATTTCACATACAGATTTTAAAAAATCCCAGAAACTTTTTTTATATACACTTCTATAAGATTATAATCGTCTCCACGGACTTGATCCATTTAATGTGCATTTGATGTTGGCCTGTGATATGGCATTAGGTTTTTTTCATATTTCTTCTAAATGGTTTCCCGCGCATCCCTATTAAAATTTTGCGGTTACAACTATTGCTGCTGCAGTATGATCCACGTGTAGGGTAATATAGTAGTTTCGCCTTGAGATGTGTCTCTCTTAGAATATACCGCCCTTCTGCTAGTAAAACACGTATATGTGGTGTCATCTCTCGGCTATATTTATCCATTAGTTACATTAAAACTCCTGCCGCACATTCGGATTACCCCTGTGTCTAAAGCCTTTTCCTAAATATATGTGGGGTGTTATTCGTCTCTTACATGTACAGTGCTTGTGCTGCAAAAATGTATTATAAATACAGAATATACTGTATTCCCTTTTTGGGTCCATATTTTTACCACTTTTTCCATATTTTCCAATTCTTTTAGGATATATTTCACATTTTCGACATTTTTCCAAATTTTTCCATATTTTCCATGTGTTAGAATTTTTTCATATGTTTCCCACGTTTTCCTTTTTTATCCATATTTTGATCCATAATCCATGAGTAAATGTACATAGGTATATTACACTCTTCTTGCGCACCCCAACCAAGTTTCGTTAGCGTAGAATAGTGATTCTGATTCTGATCCCTCCACCAAGAGAGAGAGATTCCACAAAGTGGCTACAAAATCACTTGTTTGTCTTCTTCCTCCAAATGACAACCCAGAAAGAAAACCTCCGTCAACTCGCACAACGCTAATTAGCAATTTTAACTCTACATTTGCTAAAACACTTCAGTTGTGCGACTGGATTCGTGATTTTTGTAAGAAGGGTCACAGTACGTAGTAAATGGTTCAAATGGCTGTGAGCACTATGGGACTTAACTTCTGAGGTCATCAGTCAGTATGTAGTAACCGACGGAAAATGATCGGGTAAAACAGAAGCTCCTCAAGGAAGTGTTACACCCCGCTGTTGTTCCTAATCTACTATGTAAACGATTTAGGAGGCAATCTCAGCAGCCCACTTCAATTGTTTGAAGATTATAGCGTGATTTACTGTCTACTAAAATCATCAGAGGAGCAAAAACAACTGCAAAAATAATTAAGCAAAATATCTTCATGGTGCGAAAAGTGGCAGTGGACACTAAATAATGAAAATTGAGATCATCCAACTAAGTAACTAAGAATTACTATTACGACGACTTAAACTGGAACAATCGCGTAGATAATGTTGTGGGGAAGGCAAAGAAAGCCCGCGTTTGTTAGCAGAACACTTAGAAAATTTAAATAGGTCTATTAAAGACACTGATTGTACTACGCTAGTCCGTCATTTGCTAGGTTATTGTTGTGCAGTGTGGAATCATTACCAGACAGGACTGCTGGAGGAGATCGAAAAGTTAAAAAAAAAGCAGCTCGTTCTGTATTATCGCGCAACAAGTGAGAGAGTGTCACGGATATGACGGTGGAGGTGGGTTGACAATCATTAAAGCATGGGTGTTTTTCATTGCGGCGAGATCTTTCCCCGAAATTTCCACCTTCAAAGCTCTCTTCCAAATACGGAAACATTTTGTTGACATCCACCTACATAGGGAGATACGATCATTGTAATAAAATAAGAGAAATCAGAGAGTGCACGGAAAGAGTTAAGTGTTCGTTTCTCCCGCGCGCTCTTACAGAGTAGAACGGCAGAGAAATAGTGGAAAATTGGTTCAGTGAACCCTCTGCAAAGCATTTAAGTGTGAATTGCAGAGTAGTCGTGTAGATGTAGATGCATAATGTACGAGAAAGTCCATATACATGTCATCGTTGATAAGTGGTCATGGCGAGATACTTTTGTAACAAACAGTGAGCATTAAGCTGTATTTTGAAAGTCAGCAATCCATGCGTGCGCGCTCGTGTGTGTGTGTGTGTGTGTGTGGGTGGGTGGGTGTGTGGGTGTGTGTGGGTGTGTGTGTGTGTGTGTGTGTGTGTGTGTGTGTGTGTGTGTGTGTGTGTGTGTGTGAGAGAGAGAGAGAGAAAGTGAGTGTTAGCATATGTATGGGTTAACTTTGGTAGTTAGCATTGTGTGTGCTGACAGAGACTTTTTTTGGGTTCTTATTTGGTGGAAGAACTGCTCGCGCAGACGCTTTGCAGAATCTCTCTGGCTTGTTAGAGGGATGCAAATCACTACTGGATGCTAAAGAAACCTGATACGGTACGCAATAAGAGCATAATATATTCTTCATATTTACTCATAAAAATCGATAAACACATGTAAAAAATGGGAAGTATGGGAAAAACATGAGAAAATCTGGGAAATATTGCAACATTTGTAAAATATGGAAAAGAGGAAAAAATTTGAAAATATGAAAAATATAGGAAAATTACAAAAAGTGGAAAATACGGAAAAAAGTGTTAAAAATATGAAAAAATATGGATAATAAATGGGAATATTCTGTATTTTTGCAGAGGCAGTAATTGGATTTTGCAGCATAATTACTGGATATATAGGGTGGTCAGAGAGACTCTGACAACCTTGTAAGGGTGTTGCAGAGTGGTTGTGCTGCAAAATTATTTTTGAGAAAAATTTCGTTATGTTGCACCGTTTCCGAGATAACTGGCATTGACATTAACCAATCAGACCGCTGCATGCGCAGGTTCAAGCGACCCACGAGAGACGTAGTCGCCAAACGTGTTTTTCGTTTGGTTTCCTTAAAACCGATAGAAAAATTTAACATAGGACGTTAGCAAGGATCGAACCCGAGCCAAAGGCTGAGCAGCCTTCAGCGCTATCATGTACGCTATGAGAACAACCGACACTAATTGTATCTGGCCAGCCGTTTGAATTGCCCGTGAACGGTCTAATTGGCTGACTTCAACGCTAAGTAATTCGGAAATGGCGCAACGTATCGAATTTTTTTCTTAACAATTATTTCTTAGCACAACCTAGCTGCAACACCCTTACAAACTTTCAGACTGTTTCTGATCAGCCTATATGGGACTGTGAGTTCACGACCATTGCGCTCTCATTTAAATATATGGCCGAAAAGAGTCAGGCTACAGGAATTGTGAAACGAACCCTGTCATCCAAGATAGTGTGCCACAAAGGGCGCAGATTCACCACGAGATGGAGAAACTCACAGGCGTCTATTGTCTATTAGGGTCTAAGCACTATAGTGTGTTAGTGAGACAGACGAGAACCTACATCATAGGGAAACCCCGTAGAAGCTGTTTGTAACCAAGAAGACGTAGCTAAATATGGCGGACGTAAGATCGGTTATAAAGGGAAACATTTATGAAAATTATTTAATTCTGTAGCAATTCAGGGAATGAAGACACAGTAATTTTAATCTACCATGTTTCATAAAATTTCATGGTAATCCCAATAAAACTTCAATATTGTTCATATATATATAATAGCTTAGGATTTACTGTTACAGTGAAATTAACAACTTTTGTAACAAAAGACCTGGATGCTAAAATCTGAACGCTTTTGTCGATCTCAACGGTCGACATTTCAAATAGAAGCGCATGATTAAAATAACAAACGTTGTGAATATCAACTCTGTAACTTTTTTTTTTTTTGAAAGATATAATAAATTTAAATTATCAGTATTTTAAGTTAAGCACCAGATCATCATTTCCTCCACACAAAACACATTGAACGATGACAGCATGACACCTTAGTGAATCATTAGGTAATAGAAAATTTTTTGTAAAGTTTAGAGCATAATAATTACTTTTGTTCTTTATTTGTTTATCAGAAAGCACATGGATGCAAGGCTACTGGCTGTGGCATTCAAAGCTAAAAAGGAAATTTTATTGGTTTTATGTAAAAGAATTTAACGTTTATTATGTAATGGATATTATTGTTACTTTATTTAGAACGTGAAAGTGATTATTTAAATATGTTAAAGTGTAAAATAATGTAGAATAAGCTGTAACCAATCAGATGGACGGCTTCAGGAAAGGGAACTGCCCTAGTCAGTTGAGCGAGGATATTCGGCGTGCGGGAAATGCGGCTGCGAACGGGCAGAGACAGTGCTGGTGCAGACACCAAAGCGGACAGTTCGGATTGAGACGCGGAAGTGGGACAGTCGGTCTTTAGGCAGCTAGGAAGTGAAACGACTTAGAAAATTTCGCGTTTTGTGGAATCGCGGGACTTAGTGTCTGAGCGGTGAGCAGCCGCGCGCCTGGTGTGAACTCTAACCGTTCGTGTAAATGACGAGGTGGAGTATCCGACTTGTGTTCCGCGATGAGATTGTGAATGCTCGAACTGTGTCAAATGGATATGCGCTCGAGTGTAACAGTAACTCTAAATACGACCACTTTCGCTATCAGTTTGCTTTCTGAACAGATTATTCTGACCAAAACTGTGTGGCCTACATCATTTATGGGTCATTAATTTAGTTCCCGATGTTATTATTTCTGGTATTATATGTTATATTAACTTTGTATTTCGCAAACTTGTCATCAGCCAGACAATTTAACCAAAGGGTCACAAGCGTCTAATTCAAGGCGTGTAATGCGACACGTGCGGTTCAACCACTAGACGAGTATGAGTCAAGACATTTCGATGAGGGAGAACCGCATGTGAGCCCGAACATCTTTGGGATGTTAGCTCGCAGGACACGAATAACATCGCCCGTGCACTTAGAAAAAATCATTACACAGAAATGGTAATCCGAATTTATGGTACTGCTTTTAACGTAACTACTATATAGATATAAGGTAGAGGTGACACAGCGGACGGACGGTATATACCAGAAAGATATGGTCTCACGACAAAACTAACCAACATTAATTAGTTACGATTTTAGTACTAAAATGTAGAATTTGCAGGATCATACTGCAGCAACAGTAGATACGACAGAAAAATTTTAGTAGGGAAGCGCTGGAAACCATTTCGAAAAAATATATTTAAAAAAACTATGGCAGTATCATACACCACCGTTAAGTGCACGTTATAATGGATTCAGTGCATGGAGACGATTATCACCTTATGGGTATGTATACAGGGTGTTCAGAAAGTCCCATTACAAACTTCTATGACTTGTAGAGGGGAGTGAGTAAACTATATTTTGAACAGGGACCCATATCAGGAAACGTATCGTTTCCGTGCTACAGCCGTTTGAAAACATATTTGCTAAACAGGTATGCAACAGGGTAGTCATGGTGAGAGGTGGTTACATAGGATCGGCTGATGTCATTTCTCATCTGTACTACCTCTGTGGCGTTATTCGAACCTCATTCACGCGTCTGTGAGTGTTAGAGCAATATGGTTGAGTACACGTTTGCAGAATACATGGACATGGCTATTCTGAATGGTGAACCCCCCGGTAATGGAAGAGCTGCTGGTCGCCTTTACAAAGCTCGTTCTCCACCACGTCCGACTCCATGCAGATGCTTATTGAAAGGGAGTTTCACCGTCAGCAGGCATGACTGTGGTGCTCCAAGGAGACGCCGCACACCCGCGTTGGAAGAGGACGCACTGCATCACGTTGAAGAGAACCCGTCAACGAACACAAGAGCAATGTATTTGGCTATTAATAAGTAGAATTGTTAGACAAGTAATGTACTGGATGTAAACGTAGTCGCTTTACCAACATGTTTTCAAATGGATATAGCATGGAAACGGTACATTTCCGGACATGTGTTGCTGTTCAAAATTTTATCAACTCACACTCTATATAACACAAGCCTTTACTGGGATATTTTTTTATCTTTATGCGAAATGAGTATACAGTATAGTTTTTACATTGTATTCAGATGGTTCAAATGGTTCTGAGCACTATGGGACTTAACTTCGGTGGTCATCAGTCCCCTAGAACTTAGAACTACTTAAACCTAACTAACCTAAGGACATCACACACATCCATGCCCGAGGCAGGATTCGAACCTGCGATCGTAGCGGTCACGCGGTTCCAGACTGTAGCGCCTAGAACCGCTCGGCCACAACGGCCGGCAACATTGTATTAGACATGGTACTGTGCAGTTAACAAATAACATGCATAATTACACACATACAGCGTGAAGAAAAAATGCCGCACTTGGAAGTCGGCATACGATTCCTCATCCCAATTGGAGACAAAAATGTATCTAGCAAAACCTAGTCCTGCCAACAGGTTTAATAGAAATGCGATTTAACGAAAAACGAGGCTCTGGCAACTACGTAAATGCGTCAAGCGTGGACAAGAACAGGTAGCATGAACTCTGCGGTCTGCTGGAGCTGTCCAATTAGCTCAGTGAAGCCAGGCAATTCTTCGGGGAACGGATATACAGACTCCCTCATGTTCGAGTCGCATTCGTGCCAAACATTTCATTTCAGTTAAAGCATTAAATTTAATCCAATTTGCACCTCCAGAACGCAATATCTTGAGTATATCTTTCTCTTTCTGTTACCTTATTTAAACACTAAAACGTAATATCAACTTCTTACAGACAAAAAACGATCACTTTGTTTCGTCCATGACATGAACAAAGCCAATAGAAAGAAATACTGGATACAGTAAAATCGTCTGTATCCAGTGAGGTACAAAACCACAACAGGAAGGCAGCACTAGACTGCACACTCTGCTATGCACGATATTTCTATTCTGTACGTTTGACGGTCAGACTTAAATTCTCATCGGTACATACACGTACGGGCAAAGTTTATTTTAGAGAAGATGTTCAAAGCGACCATTCACGCGAGCTATTAGGTCGCATATATCCATGGATGGAGTACTATAAACCTGTTCATTTAAGTGTTCCCACAAATAAAAATCTAGTGAATAATAAACTTCTGGCGGACGTGGAGGCCAGAACATTGGACCTGCATGGCTGTTCCATTTCCCTGGAAACACTTCATTTGAATAGTTATGTACGTTAACTGCAAAGTGTGGCGGTGCAACATCATGCTGAAACCATAGCTGTGGTACGTTTTCTGATGCGTCAGGCAAAGGACTGCGTAGAAAAGTACGATGCAGGGACGCATTCAACTTGTCCGGCAATAGATAAGAGCCCAAAAGCACTGCTCCTACGATTCTAGTTCACAGGCTTATGCCAAATCGTACCTGAGAGCCACGTTTATGGCTGACATGTTGGTTGTGTTCCGACCAATAGTGGCTGTTGTGGTGGTTGAAAATACCTTCAAGAGTGAAGCTTGATTCGTCAGCCCATATCACGTTATTTGTAAAATGTTCTTTATATTCCACTCGGTGCAAAAGCCATTCGCAAAAGTGTACTTGTCAATTGCGGTCTTCTGGCCGTTGCTGTTGAGTTAACGTGTGATGATATTAATGTAGTGCTTCATCGTACTACAATTCGACAACCAGTCGCCGTCCGGAGTGGCCGAACGGTTCTAGGTGCTACAGTCTGGAACCGCGCGACCTCTACGGTCTCAGGTTCGAATCCTGCCTCCGGCATGGATGTGTGTGGTGTTCTTAGTTTAGTTAGGTTTAAGTAGTTCTAAGTTCTAGGGGACTGATGACCTCAGCAGTTAAGTTCCGTAGTGCTCAGAGCCGTTTGAACCATTTGACAACCAGTCTTTCAGATAGCTGAAACTGCCTTGCAATATCACGGGTACGTTGCAAAGGTGATTGGTGAACTGTTTCAAGAATCGAGTCCTCTGCTTGTGGAGTACGTCTAGTCCTTGGACCTCCATTACTTGTGGACGAAGATTAGCAGTTTCCCGAAGCCGTTACACTAGGTGACGAAACCCATTTTTATCCGGATGGCATCTTTGATGCTATCGTGCAGCATAAGCACGAGCAGAAGAAGCAGCTGTGATTTCGGATGCACCCAGCACCAGAAGCATATCGACGCATTCATCGTTTGTGTATTCTATCGGAAAGCCGACCTACATGAACTCGACAGACACATGCATGCAGTTTAATGGACCCCACTGTCAGGTGATAGGCTATTGTCATGTGACAAAATAATGCCATGCTTATAAACAACAAGAACTAGGGAACGGACGTCTGAAAAATAAAAAAGGAACCTGACGAGGATGCGATTGACACCTCCTTAGAGGATGTGGATTTCGCGTCCCGGCATTGTACTGAATGAGCTACGACGGCTGGTAGGTGAAGTTCGCGGTCTAAGGCGCTGCAGTCATGGCCTATGCGGCTGGTCCCAGCGGAGGTTCGAGCCCTCCCTCGGGAATGGGTGTGTGTGTTTGGCCTTAGGATAATTTAGGTTAAGTAGTGTGTAAGCTTAGAGACTGATGACCTTAGCGGTTAAGTCCCATAAGATTTCACACACATTTGAACATTTTTGAGGTGAAGTTTGGGGTGATACACGTTGCTCTGTTCATTCCGATGCACTGCACGACGTGACAGAGTTGCCACCTCCTCGTTTTCACACACGTGTTTTCAAAATGCAACCAACGTGATTTTTCTAGAGAAACTTTTGTCTTGAATTTGGTCGAGGAATCGCACGCCGATGTCCAAGTGCGGCATTTTTTCTGCATCCTGTATATGTCCAAAAAATATGGCTGCTTTTGTTACAGTAAGACATCATACACATCAACAGTCTGTAGATAGAGATATATTATACGTAGATAGGTTGATTCTTATTGCACATACATAGTGATGTTAACGCTTCCTTCAAAGAAACTGGTCAGCATTAAAGGGTTATGGTTTTACAACTTAAGTGTAGAATTTGCTGGCAATACCAAAGCTTTTGGCCATGGATGTTATTTTATAGGGTTTAAAAGACGTCATGTTATTCCTCATATTCTCTGTATGAAAATACATTCGCATTTCGTCGGAGACGTTTAAAGCTGTGGTCCACCATTCATATCGCAACGATATGTGGCAGGGTAGGGATCCCTTTGTATGGCAGCATTATCCGCTTGGCAGTCAGCAAGTACCTGTCTGTCTGCATCTTACGGTTTAATGCTTTGCATTTACCATAGAGCATTAAATAACCAAATAAACTCTGGCTATATTGTGTAACTGGTGAGGTAAAACTGAGTGTTCTGATGCAGTATTGTAACTTCATTTAAACGACACACGTATCCATAAGCGTTGTAATATTGTATGATGCAAAAGTTATCTTAGACTCCGTCTACACCACACCGTGGTTCGTAAAGCAATTGCTACATTGGACTAAGTTGTGTTTGACCGGAGGGGATCTAACGTAAAATATTATTTGTCTGTCTATAACTTTAATTTCTTAATGTGAAAATCGATTACACAAACTCGCACTGTTGGTGTACTCGTGTAAAATGATGTATTATGGGATGTGGGTTGGGCAAGGATGTCCGGCCAAATTGTAGATTGTCCATATTATTATATCAAAACCCTCGTCTTAGTTCTCGCTGAAACGATGTCAAAGTAATGAATACATTATGCCGATCCTTCGTGCTAGGGTAACTTCCAACGTTAGCATTACTTCGTATTTTTACTTCCGTTCTTCTATAGTTCCCAAGGGGGGATGTACTGTTTGTTTTGGGTTACATCTTACATTTTAAAGACATCAGGACTGAATAATAAAAATTCTTCCAATCAATATGTGGCATACAGCAATCCAGTGCTTAACAGTAGTGGTTAAAAACAGTCTTGGTTGCAACACTGTTAAATATGTGCCACTCAGTTTCCTCCCTTAGTATGCATTCTGGTGTGTAGCTAACACTGTGCATAGAAGAAACACATCCAATTGTCTTGTCGTTGCTGTTGGAACCACTCACGTATCCCACCCCTGGTCTTGGGGTATTCATGTTGCAGCGCATACAAAATACTGTGATTGAGAAAGGAGTTTATAAATGGAGTGCCAGTGCAACCAGATTTAAATGGTAGGACTGGAAGATTACGCCTTTACTCTGAGGGAAGGAACAGATGATTGGCTATTTGTCTTCATGGAAGTCGATTCGTCAGCCAAATTTCTGGGGTGGTATACTTGCAGGTGGTGATAGTGTGGAATTTGTTTACTATCTACTGTTGTGCGCTCGCAACTATGGCTTGAAAAAGCTCCACATTGTGACATGACAGACTATTACTTGCTCTGGGGGTTTGCGTTTCGTCATAGGCGGTCTTTGAGATGCACACATTTCGCGATTCTGGGTGAGCGGGTTCTTGCCCAGTGTGAGGCATGGGAGCGTCTCGACTGCTGGGTAACGACAGCTTCATGTACTGAGGGTTGGCGGCTCCTGTGCCGCTCAGCAGCCGGCGTGGCTGACCACTGGTCAGTCGGGGCATATAGAACCGTCAAAACTTTTTCAAACGTCAGAACCGCCACTGGCGCACATAATCGCTTCTCATATATTGTTCATGTTCGCACTCATACAGCGTATACTATAACTGGTAGAGTTCAAAATGGTTCAAATGGCCCTAAGCACTATGGGACGTAACATCTAAGGTCATCAGTCCCCTAGACCTAGAACTACTTAAACCTAACTAACCTAAGGATATCACACACATCCATGCCCGAGGCAGGATTCGAACCTGCGACCGTAGCAGCAGCGCGGTTCCGCACCGAAGCGCCTAGAACCGCTCGGCCACAGCGGCCGACTAACTGGTAGAGTGATACGCCATATTAAAGAGGGGAGCACCACGATTCTGTTGGAGTGCAGGCATTAATATTGTAATTGGAGTATGCAAAAAGATACAGCACCTAGAAGGTTTTTGTTGCCGTCAATCAGCAAATATTTAATAACTTTTTTATTACTTATTGTACAATGGCGATATAGCTCTAAAACTATAGCTCTCGGTGACGCGCTTTGATTGGTACATTAATATGATTTGTAGCGTGATTAATTAAACCGCAGTTTAATCGGATTGCCTTTGAAAATTAATATAAATTGTGACAAGACAAGTACACATCCAGTAAGGCAGTATGCATTTGCGGAGTGCGTCACACACAATATTCAGTCTTTAGTTCTTATGATTTAATTTTTTATTATACGTCTTGCCTCAGGAAAGTGTTCGACACGACCTGGTTGAGACAGGGCCTGTGCTGGCCAGGAGTGTGTTCGGAACGAATTGGTGTGATTCCGAGTGGTGTCCCAGTCGCGATCGTTTAGGAAGATAGAAGTTT
This sequence comes from Schistocerca piceifrons, assembly GCF_021461385.2. Lineage (NCBI taxonomy): Eukaryota > Metazoa > Arthropoda > Insecta > Orthoptera > Acrididae > Schistocerca > Schistocerca piceifrons. The sequence goes on from NC_060149.1 coordinate 278,313,358, forward strand.
TTTCAGGCCGTCAGTAGGTTTGTGTTGGTACCCAATTTACTTTCATTGAACATGTAGCTGAGGACACAGACTGCGTATTTTTTCAGCTGCTTTGATTTTTTAATTTTATATACCGAGTTAACTAACCGCTATCTTGGAGGGTCGAGTCACGTTCTAAATCATTTAAGAGAGTGGTTGGTGTCACCAGTTTTCGAATCAAAGAATATTTTGAGGATAGAAAAATTGCTTCAATGAAAATTTAAATATTGTCTTGCGGACCGTTATTTAACATGTTTTGCACCTAGATACAGCCTAATTACATTTGTCTTGCTCGTTAACAGCAGCAATGACATATTAATTGATTTATTTTAAAATTAAACCCCACGTAGACGGCAATATAACGAAGTATCATCCCCCAGGAATAGGCAACGAGAGCCGGTATAAGGACATTCGTATTTACAGTCATGACGTCGGATGTCGCAACTTTCCCAGAGGATTGAGCTAGCCATAATAACATGGAAAATTCTAGTAAGAACCATTGCCCCCTGACAGTAAAACTGAGACTGTAAAGGCCAGCTATACATCTCTGCTAACAAAGAAGAGGCCTGACTCTTGCTGGCAAAGATAAAGAACAAATTTCGTCTTCCCGATGCCTAAAGGAATCAATCTGTCCAGCAGATCCAAATTTACCTATCAAATATTTCCTGTAAAAATTGTATACAGGGTGGTTAGAAACAGTCTGAAAAGCTTGTGAGTGTGTTGCAGGTTAGGTTATACAGAGAAATAATTGTTAAGAAAAAAATTCGATTCGTCGGTCCGTTTCCGACTTAATTAGTATTGAAGACATTCAGACAGACTGTTGTGCACGCAAATTAAAGCGGCACACCAGATACAGTTAGTGTCAGTCTTTCTCATAGCGTACGTTATAGCTCAGTCTTTGGCTCGGGCTCGACCCTTACTAATGCTAATCTATCCTGTGCAAGCTCCTTCATCTCCCAGTACCTACTGCAACCTACATCCTTATGAATCTGCTTAGTGTATTCATCTGTTGGTAATTTTTATATCGCTCTATTGTTCGGTACTAGGAAACCAAACTAGGGACAGGTTTGGCGACACTGTCTCTGGTGGGCTGCTTGAATCTGCACACGCAACAGCCTGACTGGCTAACTTGAGTGCTCATTAACTCGGAAACGGCGCAACGTATGGAATTTCTTTCTCAACAACCATTTCTCAGTACAACTTACACTGCGACACTCTTACACGGTTTTCAGGCTGTTTCTGACCACTCAGAATAAATAGCACTACTGTACTTCTACAAATTTGTGTACTGGGAAGTAATACGAGTATATATTTTGAGACGTGATCATAATGTAACTTCCGGTTATGAGTGCTAAAATTAGAAATATACAATCACACTACTAATAAAAACCACGTTAGGTGATTGGTTGGTTCTTAATGTTTTATATATATATATATATATATATATATATATATATATATATGTGTGTGTGTGTGTGTGTGTGTGTGTGTGTGTGTGTGTGCGTTAGGTGCTTCTAGCCTACTGCTCTAACACTACAAAAGATAACAGTATATGAGGGAATTTGTAGCAGGTCGCCGGCCAGTGTTGTCGAGCGGTTCTAGGCGCTACAGTCTGGAACCGCGCGACGCTACGGTCGCAGGTTCGAATCCTGCCTCGGGCATGGATGTGTGTGATGTCCTTAGGTTAGTTAGGTTTAAGTAGTTCTAAGTTCTAGGGGACTGATGACCTCAGATGTTAAGTCCTATAGTGCTCAGAGCCATTTGAACCTTTTTCTAGCAGGTCCACCACGCTACACCAACTTCAGTACCTACAATTACCCTTCATAAGTGATCAAATATGTAGTTTTGTTTATGTGTAATGTCTGTTCTTTGAGACATGTCCTAAGGAACAGACACCACATATACAGGGTGTATCATAATTAATTGCGTAAACGCATATAGTTGAAAGTACACGATACTAGAAGCAAAAAAGTCTGAGTAAACATAGGGTCGAAAATGTATACCTTAAGACTATGAGCAATTTTTCATCTTCGATACTGTGAAACAAATCTCTTCTACTGCAAGGTCTTTGCTTTTCATATTTTGAGAAGCGGTAGTATGGACCAAAAGAAGAAAAAAATTGGCAGACAGTACAAACATGTCCAGCAAACATGTGCTCTAACTTGCATACCTTGAAAGTTACAAGCACTTGATCATTAGAAGAGTTGTGTTTCAAAGTAGCAAAGTTGAACAAGTACTCATAGCTCTTAAGGAATGCAATTTAGAGCACATGTTTACAAGACTGTTTTTCTTGTTTTGGTCCATACTACCACTTCCCAAAATACGGAAAGCAAAGAGCTTACAGTAGAAGAGATTTGTTTCACAGTACCGAAGATGAAAAATTGCACATAGCTCTTAAGGCATGCATTTTCGACCTTATGTTTACTGAGACTTTTTTGCTTCTAGTATTGTGCAGTTTCAACGGTACGCGTTTACGCCATTGATTATGATACACCCTGTATATATAAAAAAGTATATGCGCCTTGATAGCAAATAAAGTTACCTTCAATGCAGATGCACTCTTCCTTCGAGCTCTTGCAGGACTCATGTGAGGCTGCGTGCAATGTGGATAATGGACAGGGGACGCCATGTGTGTAGTGTGCGACATACGGGAATTTAGGTTGAACGGGAAGCGTGCTCGGGTAGCTGAAGTGGTTAAGGTGACTACTCGCAGCAAGTGTGAACTCTGCGTTCACGTCCCATTCTGGCACAAATTTTTACTTGCCGCTTCGGATTTATTTCAGTGTATATGGCTACAGATTTATGAATGGCGTCTGGTCTTTCAGACATGTCCGAAAGAACAGACATTACATATTAAAATATATATGTGCCTTGACGGCGAATAATAATAGTTTCAATGTAGAGGCACTCTTCGTTCGATGTCTTGTGGAAATCAGGTGAGGCTGTGAGCGATGAGGATAATGGACAGGGAACAGTAGTGTGCGACATATGGGAATTTGGGTTGGATGAGAAGTGTACTCAGATAGCCGAAGTGCTTATGGCAACCGCTTGGGATAAGCAGGATACCCGCATCAGAGTAACAGTCCGGCACAATTTTCACTTTGGCCGCTGGATTTCTTTCATTGAGTGACTGCAGCTGATGTCGGAATTTATTACTTACATAACACGTTTGAAAAAATGATTCAGATTTTCAAGAGCGTTTTCTGTCGTGTCTCACGTGGTCAAAAACAGCCTGAAAACCTTGTATGGGTGTCGCGGGGTAGGTTGTGCAGAGAAATAATTATTAAGGAAAAGAATTCGGTACTTTGCGCCGTTTCCGAGCTAATTATCATCGTGAAGCGTCTCTTTATACATCGTTTCACTGACTTATTGGGTTGATCTCCTGTTTTACTATTCTTAACAGATTCACTTATATGTCGATGCTCCTATAAACTGAAACTAAGAGAAAGATTTTTAACATTTTTATGCAGCGACAGCAACTGATATTGTTTATATAAGAATACGCAGCCTACAGTTGCAGGTTAACTTTATCGTTTACCTAGGTTTCAACTTACGACATGGCTTGTTTTAGGCAAACATTTAAATAATATTTTATGTTCTGAAGAAGACGTTATTACTAATGTTGAAACCTAGGTAAACGATAAAGTTAAGCTGCAACTGTAGGCTGTATATTCTTATATAAGAGAAAGATGATCAGCTGGGTAATATATCTGGCAGCCATAGTGACATTTCAATAATTAATTACCGCATCCTCACTGTGTTTACTATCTAAATTATTTTTCACATTAGTTATATCGTTATTAAGAGTTTAATTTGATACGGAAAAGGAATCACCATGTGTTTGCAGTGCCGACCTATGTTTTCCCTTGTCCCGTCCCTCTTGTTGTCTGCTTGGAAACGAGTTTGTCGTCTGCTGGATAGTCTATATGTGCCGTTGAGGTAAGGTATCACTGAATGCAGGGGCAATTTAGCCAGCTTTTGTGTAAAGCAAAGGGGAAATTTTATGGCTCATAAAGACACCGTTGAACGGTGATTCGCCGTTTTTGTTGAAGCTGGCACAGGTAGCATATTGTCTGTGGGACGGTTTCTGGTCTGCGGTAGGCACTCTGCGTGCGAGAGAGCAGCCTCAGTGCCCTGGGAAACGTCGAAGAGGTAACATCTAGTTTTAGATCTTAGTGTTGTGATTTGTGTGTATGCTTAACTGACTCTAGTGCATTTCTTAGTAGGTTTCAGATATTATGGACTAGCCCGGGATACTTTCTATATGTAGGAATTGAGAGTAATTTCGTGAGTTTTGAATACATAGCGGCGTTTCTTTGTGCTCTGTAACTTTGCGATTGAGGAGCATGAGTGTGATTAGTTTACTGAATAAATCGTGAAACTGGTTATGAGCAATGCATGTGGCTTTGACATTCAACAGTTATTATTATTATTATTATTATTATTATTGTAAGAGAGATGGAGAGATTGTACTTTTAGTATTCTATACTTATCCATGAACCAATTTTCCTTTCTTAAATAAATTGTCGTGCACTACAGTTTGATTTAGTTTCTCTCCTTGTCGTGATTTTCATATTAAATTGTAGTTACCCTGTAGTGGGTTAGGTTGTTTGAGGGAAGAGACCAAACAGTAAGGTCATCGGTCTCATTCGATTAGAAAAAGACGGGGAAGGAAGTCGGCCGTGCCCCTTCAAAGGAACCATCCCGGCATTCACCTGGAGCGAATTAGTAAAATCAGTGAAAACCTAAATCAGGATGGCCGGACGCAGGATTGAACCGTCGTGCTCCCGAATGCAAGTCCAGTGTGCTAACCACTGCGCCACCTCGCTCGGTCCCTGTAGTGGAAAGCCACGTGATTACTAGTGATATAAGGTGGCTCACACTTTAGAAAGAATTGTTCACATGACGTAGTTCGTATTCTTTGTTTCTTAATTGATATTCCACGTAAATTTTACTATAAAATTTGAAGTAACTTTGTGTTAAAATACACTACCATCGAGTCTAGTCTCACTAACCCAATTTAGATCTTCTTTCACTAGTCTGAATGTCAGTGTGTGTAATCCATCCTACCCACCGCACTTCTAATTTTCAAATGATCGTATTAGTCACGCATTCTTTTCCGTCCGCTTTACCAGTAATATTTTAGTACCAACACACCATCGCAGGTTAAGGTTTTTTTGTTAATAACGCGGTTATTGTGCACCCTGTTCAATATCTTAATCAAAAGACTAAATGTATGGTACAATGTTTAATAACTCATCCGCTGCTTATGCAGTTCCTATCGAGCATCTTCTAGCCCAGCCTTTATCGCATGTGTATGATTATTAGTACAGTCATACTCAAAGGTATCCGAACGACCTGAATTGCATTTCGCCGGATTCGCATGCAACCCACATAACGCAGCTGTCTAGCAGGTCCTCTAATCACTCCTTCGTACAATCGTTTGACTATTGAAAATGGTTCCAACAAGTCACTACTAGAAAACACTGCTCTGTATCGCAATAACTCAAGATGTAAAGTAATACTACGATACTACAAATATCAGGGAACACCTTATCACAGATAAGACTGTCCTTAAGGATTGTAAGCTCACATTTATTACAATAAATGACATACCTGAAATGTTACCACTCTAATTATTACGTCAGATAGGTAATGCACCTAGTAAGTTCGTCGTATTCATGATTTCCTCTTCAAAGTAACATACCGTACTTATTACTTAACACATAATGACATTAAAAATTTAAGTTATTCACGAGCAGGTAGTTGAGAATATGTATGAACTTCAAATGACACGACGAACCGTCTCGTTCTGCATATGGATTCAAACCCAAGTCATGCAGACTAAGCAAAGATTTCGTGACTGACGGAAACTAACAGTCATTCCTGATTAGGCATACAGAGAGTGATATACCTCGAAATCAGACAGTATCAATTAGCAAATACCAACTTTAAATTACATAACGCAAACATTTTTAACGGACGCGAATTCCTACCCAGCACCTATTGTCCCTGTTAACGAACTACGAGAGATGTTAAATATTGCTTCTTAACAAGTAACTTACTTGAAATGTCGTGAAGTAAACCTTTGTGTTGGACAGGGATTGGTACCCAGAACCTAATAAGATAGATATCGAAGCACAATCAACTGTGACATATCGCATATTCTTGGCAGTAGCTAGATGTTTTAACTGAAATGACGAGACGAAACATTAATTTTTTCCTTCCCAGGACTCCAACCCGGCACCTATCGCTGTTATATTCTAGAGAAAACGAACGTTAAATATGGGTTTGTTGCACCAGCAGCGACATGTGAGCATGTTTGAACTAGAAATAATATGACGAAGAGTTCAGTGCTGACTGGAAATAGAGCTCCACACATATCGTTGTTGACTACACACAAAGAGACGTCAGCTACCAAATTTTTCTCCACCAGCAGCTCGGAATAACATCTTGAACTTACAGTGATGTTGCAAATAGTTCTGTGTCTCATTGGGAGTCAAAAACGTCAAATATCGTTAATGTGGACAACGAATGAAAATACATTAAACATCGAAATTATTATCCACCAGCAGATAGGTGTTCTCATGGTAGATCTTGATAATACATAATGAAATCTTTAGTGCCGGGCAAGGATTCGAACCCATTCACGCGCAATATGAGGAGATGTTGAGGAAACTGCAGTTTTGAACAAACAACAAATTGTAGCCAAGCTGTATTGTCACGAAGGGAATAAATTCCGCGTTAAGGGCGGTCTGAGTTGCATTCCCAGTTCAGAACCAATTTTATCGACATACAGCTCAGGTAAAAGATGGAATAAGTGTCCTGTGATCCTACATAGCGTTTGTTTCGTTACTAGAAATAAATAACTAGTATAAGAAAGGTTACTGGTGATAGAGTTTCTATATGTCGCCACTCCAGACTTTATTGTGGCTCAACCTAACGTCTACTTGGTAGAGAAGGAATATCATTTTTAAAGTGAATTTCAGACCACAATGCCATTATATCTTCTTCACTTGGTGTAGCCAGAAGAGAATGGAATCTGTCTCTACCTATCTAAAATCACTGACCGAAGTTGGAATCGAAACCAGACCATAGATATATGAACCTATCATCAACCCAAAAGACCACCAAATCCTCTCCTCACTGGCTCATTTTTCTATCATAACGCCGTTGTGCCACACTGGCTGAGAATTCTGACACACAGGCTCCCTGTATCAGTTTGCAGCATGTTTAGTAAATTCATTTACTTGGTTGACCGAATCACCATGAACTAGATGCCTCGGCTACCCAGTGCATACATTCAACTTTATTTTGTAATCACCGAAATAAAATCACGTAACTGCCACCTACACAGAACTGCCAACAGTGTAGGATGCACAAATTTAAGTAGGAAGTGTTCCTTTCCACTTGAGCTACTGAGCGCTATCTGTTTGTTGAAAACGTCGTGAAGTGCAAAAGAAAAGGTATAACTGTTTGTCTCTCATAAGTACTGACGTGGCCATATGCATTATCCCACAGCGCTGTGGAATGCAGAAGGTCTGGAGGAATTGTTCTTGACTTCTGGGGCTGTTATAGCTCCGTGTCAGCTAGTAGCGTAATGGTACGTATCGCGCGCGCTGGATAAGATGTCTCGAGTTCGAGTACATTCACTGGTATATTTTTTAAAACGAAATTCTGCTGCCTGCTAAAGTTATGAATCTAATGGAACTTGTAAATAGTTCTCTTCACTTCTCAACACAAAATAGTCGCATGTGGGAAAAGGGCTAACTTCTGCGACAATTTATTCTTTTCAGGTTTAATAGACAACCAGGCAGCAGACGCGTCTCGAAACTTTTGTATTGTGTATGGGGAGAGCGCATCGCGCCAAAATACGTCGGAAAAGTATTTTCTACATTAGCTGTCGTCTGGTAGTGGCATTTTATTCTTCTTCAAACCTTGTTTGACAGCTTTAACTCAGAACATGTGCATTTTCAAACTGTTATAGCTAACATCAGAGAATTCGCATATATCGTTGATTATTAATTTCTCTCTCATGTTTACGATTGTTTTAACAACACTAAAGGAAACCTTACGAAAATTGTGAGCTGTGTTATAAGAAATGTAATAAAACTACCCACAATAACCTTACAACGAAAGTCTGTTTTTATAAAACTGAGTATCTGTACACAAGCGTGCCTCTATCGATACGAATTGGTAAAATACTACTCACTTAGATTTTGATTGGGTCTGTGTTTAATTGGTATGCTGTGTCATACTCAAGAGGATGCAAATGTGGCATTTCATAAATAAAGTTCTGTATTCCTAGAAACCCAAAATTTGCTTGTCAGCAGCGGAAAGAGGCGTTACCTGTTGTGCAGCATTGTAAGTTTTTCACCATTGCACTATGAGCCGAAAGTATTTTCTTGCGATTTCCTTATCGATGTTTGATCTGACTGTTTGTAGCTCTTTCACAGAAGGGATAAAAACTCTACCCTCAGTGAGACTGGAACCATAACAGACGCTTTCTCACAGGTTAGGACGTTACCACAGAGCTGGCGGAGAAGTATGTGGCTTAGCTTCCTCTTACGAGACCAACAGTGGCTAGAACTCGTAAACCGCTATTTGAAGGACGAGATTAGTTGCGATTTCCAGGTGCAACGACTTTCCTGGGCTGAAAACCGTAAATTTACAATCTTTTGTTACACCTCAAGCGATAATAACTCATATTATTCAATGGAAATGACAGGTAAAATCAAGTGAACTTTGAGGCTTAATTTCGTGCACACCAGGAAGTAACTCATCGATCACAGAGTTGCCAAATATACATTGCCTTGTTGCCAAATCTCAGTTACAATACCAGCAGGAAGAAGACGAACCAATGTGATCTTATAGCGGGCTGGGAAGTGACCATAGCTAGTGTCTCCAAGTCGCGACTGCTACGGCCTGGAATACGTAATGCGTCCGATTCGCATTTCTGTAATTAGGTATAGGGACTGGAGCGTAGTTACTAATAATACTCAGAACTGACTGCAAACTAAGCATCATAAATCAGTAACTCTCATAGTTGTTTTTATATTTATTCCGTAAGTGTACTCTAAACTAAGAAACTCATTCTCAGACGTTTTCGGGCCTCGCCGATGGTCGAGCACAACAAACTAATAAAAAAAATGAATGTGTGTGTGTGTGTGTGTGTGTGTGTGTGTGTGTGTGTGTGTGTGTGTGTGACAGAGAGAGAGGGAGAGAGAGAGAGAGAGAGAGAGAGAGAGAGAGAGATAAAAATCAAAAAGAATGAGAGAGAGAGTAAAAAAATTGTAAAGAAATTGAATCATGTTATGTAAAGAAATCATTCATTAAAATGACACGTTCCACATCATTACGAAATATCGTATTCATGAGCTATGAAACAAGAATTAATCTAATGTAATCTAATCTAATCATATCATATTGATGAGTAGCTATGAAGAGTCAAGAATTACCGAAATTTTTGGTAATACCAGTAACCAAATCTAAACTTGAAAATAAAAGACGACAGTTATTTGTAATGAACTGGGACTTCTATCAAGACCCTTTCGTCCCTGTTAACTAACCACGAAAGGTGTCTGATATACCTCTATTCTGAAGTAACAAAGTGTGCATGCGTTTAAAGATCAAGTGCATGATGTGAAGTTCTGTGACAGAAATACGAACCCAACCCGTAATCGGATTGTTAACTAAGTAAAATGAAATGTTTCGTATCGGTTTTCCTTAGCAGCTGCTAGGTGTTTGAATCTAAAATAAGGATAAAAGCTTTTGTGCCTAAGAGACATTCGAACTGCACACCTACCGTGCATCCGCGAATATAGCTTAAGTATCAGTTGCTTATTCACCAATAGTAAGATGTGTGCGTGTTTGACCAGAAATACCGACACCTATTGCGGCTGTTGGCAACACATGAACAGACATTAAAAATGTACGTTTATTTTCACTAACAGGCCGGTGTACCCGTGATAGGGCTTGAAATGAAATTATGAACATTTTTGTACTGGATCAGGATTCTGTCCCACATACTTACCTTTGGAGGAGACCTAGAGAAGATTGCAATCTTGAGTAAAGGAACGAAATGATTGAACTATACTGTTCCGAGAGATTCAGATCCTCGAAAGAGGAGATACGAATTCGAATCACAGTCCAGAACCAAATTTTTCAGCGTCTCTAGTTCAATCAAGTACAAGTAAAATAAGAGACCTGTTCCTTTAAATGGCTATCGGTTCATCAAATAAAATAAAATTTTCTAATGTAAGTAAATTTTCTGGCGACTGTATTTCTGTTTACCATGACCTCTGCTATGTCTTTTCCCAACGTAAACCGGCTCTGCCCAGTTGGTAATGAAGGAACGTGATGTTTAATGCGGATTCTGGATTGTAACGTCTTTCTCTTGATGTTACCAGGGGTAAAGAAAATCTGTTTGTGCCTCTTAAAAGTAAATGTCTGAACCCACGCATTGCACCTGTGATAGTTCGTTCCACCAGACCATTTTGGCCAAATTACCCAGCCCCAGGAGTGTGCTGTAACGAATGATGTGCTTAGCTCACAAAATTAGTTACGGTGGAAAAAACGCGAGTATGTTAAATGGTTAAGTAGAAGCAAGGTTCTGAAGCGGAGATTATGCTATTCTCATGTCAGCAGGATGTAAAGACTCTTCCAGGCATCATTGGCTCGATATTAAGCCATTTTGAAATTTTCACAAATTCATAAAATTTGTTAGTTCGAGAAAATCCACTGGGAAGTGTGAAGTTACCGGATAATTCGATTATTACCATCATTATTATTATCATTTTCTTCATACCGCTGCTGGAATACTGTACTTGAAGATCATTTGATGCCTTTGGTCACTATAGAAGTAGTTTCTCAAGAACAGGTTCTTTCCCTGTCTACGGAACCCTTTTCATGTTAATATCAAACATCAGCAATTACTCGTAGATTACATTAAAACTAAAGTAATTGATGAAGACGTTACTTGATAACAAAAACGCGCTGCCTTTCTTTATTTACTTGCAACTACAAATGGCTATCGAGTACTGCCAAACCAAAAAGCAACAGATCTTGCTGCCTTCCGATATACGTCGCTGTCAGTTCTTCCATATGATTTGGTCGACATGACCTGTCTCAAGTTGTGTATGACAGACAATGTTTTAGAAAATTAATTGTTTTCCTTTGCAATAATCAGAAAGATTTTCATTCTAAGCTATCCAAGTACAAACTTTTCGCAATATTAGTTCAAATTTAATGAAAATGGTTCAAATGGCTCTGAGCACTATGGGACTTAACATCTATGGTCATCAGTCCCCTAGAACTTAGAATTACTTAAACCTAACTAACCTAAGGACAGCACACAACACCCAGCCATCACGAGGCAGAGAAAATCCCTGACCCCGCCGGGAATCGAACCCGGGAACCCGCGCGTGGGAAGCGAGAACGCTACCGCACGACCACGAGATGCGGGCTCAAATTTAATATTCGCTCCTATCATGTAGGAAAGTATTTCACAGTTGCAAATCTCGCATCCGACTCATTGACCTTACACTTAGTCGCTAACCATTAATTCTAGCTCAGAATAACACCAGATTAAGTAACCTAATGTAGCGAAGACTGTTTGCCAGTGCTCTTTCTCACCGGAAAATACGCAGTTCACTCATTGGGCTCCATAAGTACACTGTAACAGTAATTTCTGTGTGTATGCAATGCATATGGATTAGAATTTAGTGGTGCTCTCTCTTCCACTTCTGTATACAATATGCCTGACCTAAACGGGTCCTTTATCATTACAGGCCCCGGGCAGTGCTACATCATACTGACAACAGTAATGTGCTTATACTGACAACCTGACTGTTCATTTTACCTGATTTTGTAATCATTTAAATAAAACAACATGACCTTCCAGTGGGAGACATTTTGTCCCACTTTTCCTTCTGTGAAATTTGTCAGTAAGCCTTTTGCCTTCCAATCAGTGAAATGCGGCAGAGTACGTCCGGTAAAAGATTCACAAACCACGATTTAGTACCGTTAAGACGATTTATTTAAACGACACAAGTCACATAGGTGCAATCGATTTCGAGGTGCAAAGTGTTTGTTATCTTACTTTTGTGACAGGTGGGAATAAGTGATTTCCAAAGACTTTTTATTGACTGAAATAATCTTTTGTCACAAATTATCAAGATAAGTGTTTTATTCGTATATATTTTTTAGGAAACTGTAATCGTGATGGAAGATTATACTCCTGAATGTTTGACACAACTGGTAGGAGGAAACGCTCCATATTAACCAAACCCCGCGCCTCCTCTCCATATCCTCCTATGACACAAGCACGGGATTCTCCTTGCATACCGCTACAGAGCTGTTCCTAGCACAGCTGAGAATTGGCAACATCGTTATAGACATTAGGCAACACTGTGACAGTGCAATCACTTCCGCGTATGGTACTGAATTGACTCGCTAAATTCACTTGATATTCCCTTTCCATTTGAATGACTCGTGCTATATAATCCTCATGTAAACTAAGACTCTGAGACAGAAAATTCAATTTTTTGCCTAAAGAAATGCTATTCCTCACATAAGTGACAACTTTTATGATCTTTCAGGATGCGTTATGACGCTGAGCGACAAATACCATGATGAGAGTGGCGTACAGGCAGCAGTGTGACCGCAGTCCGGTGGTACCGTCCGTGTCTCGCGTCAGAACGGCTCAATCAGTCGTCAGTTCTAACCGTGGTAGGGGCTAGCGTATGCGAGCTTTTTTTCTGATATATTTTATGGAGCTGCGAATTTCCAGAAAAAATACTGTATCGAAATCGGAAGAAAATCTTTACACATCAAATCCTCTTGGTAGCTCGACTCAGTAAGTTGTGTTAATGGTCATAGATCTTGGCTTTCTGACTGCCAAGCTGCAACGTAATGCCAGCGTCTCTGAAGAAATCCGACCATCAGTGATACGAATTTCAATATTGTTCTTCACTTAAGACTCACATGCCACGGTGATAAGTATGAAGGAAATGAACCTCTTGATTACTATAGGGCCTCTACGCTAAATTTCCACAGTAGCAATTAGGAACTCCCTGCAGACATTTGCTAACAGCGGCTCTAGGAACTTACATTTCCTCTGAGTAGCTTCAAATATGGGCAATTTTGTCGCCTTAAAACAAATTGAATATTTTAAATATCACTTGTGAACAGCGTTCACTTCTCCATTAATTAAGGTATAGACCTCAAAGCAAGCAATTTGCCTGAGTAGCTATAGATCAGGTTCTGATAGGTATTGACACAATCTTTTGCATCCATTTACCATAGAGAATCAAGAAAGAAATCAAACACATTACATTGCATTTATTCTCTGTGCCTTGACTAACACATATGAATCAATGACAATAATAAATTATTTGAGGAACCTCTCGTGAAAGGAAAAAGAACAGAATGTGACGCTTTAACTGTAGTGCACTGGATCAGAAACAATGAAATTAATTCTGTACCACATTGATGTATTGCACACTAGTGTAATAAAAAATCATCAAATAAAAACGGTTTTGTGCCTCCTTTGCCATCAAGAGTGAAACACAAATCTTAGACAGATTTTATGGGTCACCACTCAACATTATTAAAGCATTTTACATGGTCGAGAGTGCGGAGTGGAGCAGACGTTGTCGGCAGAAGGCGAGACAATGCAGTGCCTCAGCCCCCCCCCGGTAGGCAGTAAACGGTTCCCAGAGAACTCAGACGCATGCGGTGTTCAGAGGCAGATGGTCGACAAAGAAATCTTTCGCTAAAACATTGTTGGACCAAACTGTTATTACCAGTGTGACAGAAAGCGAAATCTATTGTAGATTAGCTTGAATTACACTCATAGTTTCAGCACCGAGGGGAAAGGGGCGATAAAAACTTTGTCGACGTGTGCTTTTAGTTACCAGACGTTGTATTAGCTAGTCTTGCGTTTTACCTCAAGACTACGGTCGTAGTCAAGAATAAAGAATAAAGTCAAGACCTCCTCTGGGAAGTGCCGCAGTCTACAGTGTTGCAGACCGAGTATATTGCCGGACATAGGATTCTGAGAGGAGCACGACTGTATTGTCCACCTTACGTGAACGACTCGGCAGTCAAGTTTTTGCTCTAAGACTGTACCTACAACACATATTGCACGCTGAAGACCCAGAAGAATTCAAAAACAAAAGTAGTTTATGAGAGCAACGTTAACTATAGCGTTCGAAGTATTCTTAGCATTGTATACGTGTGTGTAAATGCCTTCCAATGCCCACTCAAGGAAGACAAGGATACACAGTCTAGCTTCAATATTATAAATTCGCCTCAGTTTGCGGATGAACTCAGACTTAGGTTAATAATAATTTTGAATATTTAGCAGCACTGTACTTATTGGTGTTAAATTCGTTTTCAACCAATGATTCCCACAGCTACAGGAACACTACCTGTGATACCTCATAGACAAAATACTTACGCAGTGCTATCAGACGAAAAGATCAACTTGACACAAACTGTGGGAAGTTTGTTTTAAAACCTTCGTACCTGGATAATGAGCTTTTTCTATTTAAGATGTCTGTGAACGTTGCTGCTTGAGACGATTTACGACGAAACTAAATTCCTTCAACTACGACAATGTTTTAAGAAATCGTCTTAACGGCACTAAATCGTGGTATGTGAATAGTTTACCGGCCGTGCTCTGCCGCATTTCACTGGTTGGATGGCAAAAGGCTTACTGACAAATTTCACAGAAGGAAAAGTGGGACAAAATGCCTCCCACTGGAAGGTCACGTTGTTTTATTTAAATGATTACAAAATCAGGTAAAACGAACAGTCAGGTTGTCAGTATAAGCACATTACTGTTGTCAGTATGATGTTGCACTGCCCAGGGCCTGTAATGATAAAGGACTCGTTTAGGTCAGGCATATTGTATACAGAAATGGAAGAGAGAGCACCACTAAATTCTAATCCGTATGCATTACATACACACAGAAATTACTGTTACAGTGTACTTATGGAGCCCAATGAGTGAATTGCGTATTTTCCGGTGAGAAAGAGCACTGGCAAACAGTCTTCGCTACATTAGGTTACTTAATCTGGTGTTATTCTGAGCTACAATTTATGGTCAGCGACTAAGTGTAAGGTCAATGAGTCGGATGCGAGTTTTGCAACTGTGAAATACTTTCCTACATTATAGAAGCGAATATTAAATTTGAACTAATATTGCAAAACTTTTCTACTTGGATAGCTTAGAATGAAAATCTTTCTGTTTATTGCAAAGAAAAACAATTAATTTTCTAAAACATTGTCTGTCATACACAACTTGAAACAGGTCAGATCGACCAAATCATATGGAAGAACTGATAGCAACGTATATCGGAAGACAGCAAGATCTGTTGCTTTTTAGTATGGCACTACTCGATAGCCATTTCTAGTTGCAAGTAAATGAAGAAAGGCAGCGCGTTTTTGTTATCAAGTATCGTCTTCATCAATTACTTTAGTTTTCATGTAATCTACGAGTAATTGCTGATGTTTGATATTAACATGAAAAGGATTCCGTAGACAGGGAAAGAACCGTGTTGGGTTCGTATTTCTGTCACAGAACTTCACATCATGCTCTTCATCTTTAAATGTTACTTCAGAATAGAGGTATATCAGACATCTTTCGTGGTTAATTAACAGGGACGAAAGGGTCTTGACAGAATTCCCGGTTTATTACAAAAATTGCTGTCTTTTATTTTCAAGTTTAGATTTGGTTACTGGTATTGGCAAAAACTTCGGTAATTCATGACTCTTCATGGCTAGTCATCAATATCATATGATTAGATTAGATTACATTAGATTAATTCTTGTTTCATAGATCATGAATACGATATTTCGTAATGATGTGGAACGTGTCATTTTAATGAATGATTTCTTTACATAACATGATTCAATTTCTTTACAATTTTTTTACTCTCTCTCTCATTCTTTGTGATTTTTATCTCTCTCTCTCTCTCTCTCTCTCTCTCTCTCTCTCCCTCTCTCTCTGTCACACACACACACACACACACACACACACACACACACACACATTCATTTTTTTTTATTAGTTTGTTGTGCTCGACCATCGGCGAGGCCCGAAAACGTCTGTGAATGAGTTTCTTAGTTTAGAGTACACTTACGGAATAAATATAAAAACAACTATGAGAGTTACTGATTTATGATGCTTAGTTTGCAGTCAGTTCTGAGTATTATTAGTAACTACGCTCCAGTCCCTATACCTAATTACAGAAATGCGAATCGGACGCATTACGTATTCCAGGCCGTAGCAGTCGCGACTTGGAGACACTAGCTATGGTCACTTCCCAGCCCGCTGTAAGATCACATTGGTTCGTCTTCTTCCTGCTGGTATTGTAACTGAGATTTGGCAACAAGGCAATGTATATTTGGCAATTCTGTGATCGATGAGTTACTTCCTGGTGTGCACGAAATTAAGCCTCAAAGTTCACTTGATTTTACCTGTCATTTCCATTGAATAATATGAGTTATTATCGCTTGAGGTGTAACAAAAGATTGTAAATTTACGGTTTTCAGCCCAGGAAAGTCGTTGCACCTGGAAATCGCAACTAATCTCGTCCTTCAAATAGCAGTTTACGAGTTCTAGCCACTGCTGGTCTCGTAAGAGGAAGCTAAGCCACATACTTCTCCGCCAGCTCTGTGGTAACGTCCTAACCTGTGAGAAAGCGTCTGTTATGGTTCCAGTCTCACTGAGGGTAGAGTTTTTATCCCTTCTGTGAAAGAGCTACAAACAGTCAGATCAAACATCGATAAGGAAATCGCAAGAAAATACTTTCGGCTCATAGTGCAATGGTGAAAAACTTACAATGCTGCACAACAGGTAACGCCTCTTTCCGCTGCTGACAAGCAAATTTTGGGTTTCTAGGAATACAGAACTTTATTTATGAAATGCCACATTTGCATCCTCTTGAGTATGACACACCATACCAATTAAACACAGACCCAATCAAAATCTAAGTGAGTAGTATTTTACCAATTCGTATCGATAGAGGCACGCTTGTGTACAGATACTCAGTTTTATAAAAACAGACTTTCGTTGTAAGGTTATTGTGGGTAGTTTTATTACATTTCTTATAACACAGCTCACAATTTTCGTAAGGTTTCCTTTAGTGTTGTTAAAACAATCGTAAACATGAGAGAGAAATTAATAATCAACGATATATGCGAATTCTCTGATGTTAGCTATAACAGTTTGAAAATGCACATGTTCTGAGTTAAAGCTGTCAAACAAGGTTTGAAGAAGAATAAAATGCCACTACCAGACGACAGCTAATGTAGAAAATACTTTTCCGACGTATTTTGGCGCGATGCGCTCTCCCCATACACAATACAAAAGTTTCGAGACGCGTCTGCTGCCTGGTTGTCTATTAAACCTGAAAAGAATAAATTGTCGCAGAAGTTAGCCCTTTTCCCACATGCGACTATTTCGTGTTGAGAAGTGAAGAGAACTATTTACAAGTTCCATTAGATTCATAACTTTAGCAGGCAGCAGAATTTCGTTTTAAAAAATATACCAGTGAATGTACTCGAACTCGAGACATCTTATCCAGCGCGCGCGATACGTACCATTACGCTACTAGCTGACACGGAGCTATAACAACCCCAGAAGTCAAGAACAATTCCTCCAGACCTTCTGCATTCCACAGCGCTGTGGGATAATGCATATCGCCACGTCAATACTTATGAGAGACAAACAGTTATACCTTTTCTTTTGCACTTCACGACGTTTTCAACAAACAGATAGCGCTCAGTAGCTCAAGTGGAAAGGAACACTTCCTACTTAAATTTGTGCATCCTACACTGTTGGCAGTTCTGTGTAGGTGGCAGTTACGTGATTTTATTTCGGTGATTACAAAATAAAGTTGAATGTATGCACTGGGTAGCCGAGGCATCTAGTTCATGGTGATTCGGTCAACCAAGTAAATGAATTTACTAAACATGCTGCAAACTGATACAGGGAGCCTGTGTGTCAGAATTCTCAGCCAGTGTGGCACAACGGCGTTATGATAGAAAAATGAGCCAGTGAGGAGAGGATTTGGTGGTCTTTTGGGTTGATGATAGGTTCATATATCTATGGTCTGGTTTCGATTCCAACTTCGGTCAGTGATTTTAGATAGGGAGAGACAGATTCCATTCTCTTCTGGCTACACCAAGTGAAGAAGATATAATGGCATTGTGGTCTGAAATTCACTTTAAAAATGATATTCCTTCTCTACCAAGTAGACGTTAGGTTGAGCCACAATAAAGTCTGGAGTGGCGACATATAGAAACTCTATCACCAGTAACCTTTCTTATACTAGTTATTTATTTCTAGTAACGAAACAAACGCTATGTAGGATCACAGGACACTTATTCCATCTTTTACCTGAGCTGTATGTCGATAAAATTGGTTCTGAACTGGGAATGCAACTCAGACCGCCCTTAACGCGGAATTTATTCCCTTCGTGACAATACAGCTTGGCTACAATTTGTTGTTTGTTCAAAACTGCAGTTTCCTCAACATCTCCTCATATTGCGCGTGAATGGGTTCGAATCCTTGCCCGGCACTAAAGATTTCATTATGTATTATCAAGATCTACCATGAGAACACCTATCTGCTGGTGGATAATAATTTCGATGTTTAATGTATTTTCATTCGTTGTCCACATTAACGATATTTGACGTTTTTGACTCCCAATGAGACACAGAACTATTTGCGACATCACTGTAAGTTCAAGATGTTATTCCGAGCTGCTGGTGGAGAAAAATTTGGTAGCTGACGTCTCTTTGTGTGTAGTCAACAACGATATGTGTGGAGCTCTATTTCCAGTCAGCACTGAACTCTTCGTCATATTATTTCTAGTTCAAACATGCTCACATGTCGCTGCTGGTGCAACAAACCCATATTTAACGTTCGTTTTCTCTAGAATATAACAGCGATAGGTGCCGGGTTGGAGTCCTGGGAAGGAAAAAATTAATGTTTCGTCTCGTCATTTCAGTTAAAACATCTAGCTACTGCCAAGAATATGCGATATGTCACAGTTGATTGTGCTTCGATATCTATCTTATTAGGTTCTGGGTACCAATCCCTGTCCAACACAAAGGTTTACTTCACGACATTTCAAGTAAGTTACTTGTTAAGAAGCAATATTTAACATCTCTCGTAGTTCGTTAACAGGGACAATAGGTGCTGGGTAGGAATTCGCGTCCGTTAAAAATGTTTGCGTTATGTAATTTAAAGTTGGTATTTGCTAATTGATACTGTCTGATTTCGAGGTATATCACTCTCTGTATGCCTAATCAGGAATGACTGTTAGTTTCCGTCAGTCACGAAATCTTTGCTTAGTCTGCATGACTTGGGTTTGAATCCATATGCAGAACGAGACGGTTCGTCGTGTCATTTGAAGTTCATACATATTCTCAACTACCTGCTCGTGAATAACTTAAATTTTTAATGTCATTATGTGTTAAGTAATAAGTACGGTATGTTACTTTGAAGAGGAAATCATGAATACGACGAACTTACTAGGTGCATTACCTATCTGACGTAATAATTAGAGTGGTAACATTTCAGGTATGTCATTTATTGTAATAAATGTGAGCTTACAATCCTTAAGGACAGTCTTATCTGTGATAAGGTGTTCCCTGATATTTGTAGTATCGTAGTATTACTTTACATCTTGAGTTATTGCGATACAGAGCAGTGTTTTCTAGTAGTGACTTGTTGGAACCATTTTCAATAGTCAAACGATTGTACGAAGGAGTGATTAGAGGACCTGCTAGACAGCTGCGTTATGTGGGTTGCATGCGAATCCGGCGAAATGCAATTCAGGTCGTTCGGACACTTTAGAGTACGACTGTACATTTTAAGAGCATTTACCGAAAATTGATTCTTCTCCAGAATCAATCAACAGGTTACCTGTGTATACGAAGATGTCATTATTTTTCCTGAATTGAGGCTTATTCACTAATTATCTTGAAGCCAATGTGCAGTGTAGGTAAGTGGTAGGTTCATTCAGGTGGCAACCGAAGATTAAATTCACATAATAATGTACCAAATTCAATTCTCATAGTGATGTTCCAGAGATAAGTCTAGCAACTATTTTTCCAACTGGTACTTTAACAACTGAAGCTAGCCAGTCAGGCCACTGTGTGCGCACGTTCAAGTGACCAACAAGACACGGTGTCACCAAACGTGTTCTTTGTCTGCTTTTCTAAGCGATACACAATGTGGACATGGGATGGTAGTACGCCAGACTGGCTAATTTTGATGCTAATCATCGTGCAACCTACTTCAAATATACGTTCCCTAAAAAATTATCAAGCTGATTTTATCAAGAATTCGTTGTTGCTCTTCCATGGAAACCTATTTTACGGCGGTGGTGGGAAACGTCCACGGTTTTCATATTCATATGTTCAAACAACTGTGAGACAGAACCGTGGCAGCGCGAGGTAACCGCGCGGTCTTGGGCGTCTTGTCACGGTCCGCGCTGCTTCCCCCGTCGGAGGTTCGAGTCCTCCCTCGGGCATGGGTGTGTGTGTTGTCCTTAGCGTAATTTAGTTTAAGTTAGGTTAAGTAGTACGTAAGCTTAGGGATCGATGACCTCAGCAGTCTGGTCCCATAAGAACTTACCAAAAATTTAAATTTCAATTCAGAACCCTGACCGAGTGAGGTGGCGCAGGGTTAGCACACTGAACTCGCATTCGGGTGGACGACGGTTCAAATCCGCCTCAGGCCATCCTGATTTAGGTTTTCCGTTATTTCCCCAAACTGCTTCAGGCAAATACCGGGATGGTTCCTTTGAAAGGGCACGGCCGACTTCCTTCTCTTTCCTTCCATAGTCCGATGCGACCAATGACCTTGCTGTTTCGTCCTCTACCCCAAACCCACTGAACATCCAACTAAACCGTGAAACAGACAAATGTACGATACTAAAATGTAGACTTTCACGGCCGGAAATATGATGTCCATTATAATTATCCGGGCTGTTATGCCGTGGTCGGTTGATGAATCCTGTGTCAATTCCCAACGTTTCGTCTCCGACTGCGGGAGACATCTTCAAGGGGGTCCGTAGCTCGATGGAAGGTCCAACACACCCACTGGCTCGCTAGCGGTAGCGAGCCAGTGGGTGTGTTGGACCTTTCCCCTTGAAGATGTCTCCCGCAGTCGGAGACGAAACGTTGGGAATTGACACAGGATTCATCAACCGACCACGGCATAACAGCGCGGATAATTATAATGGACAGACAAATGTACGCTAATCCTGACTCATGTCGCAGATTCTTCGTGCTTTCAATGTCCCTTTTAATACAAGTGATACTGATCCCAGCTCTAGGTCGTTTTATGCTTATCAGTGCGTCACATGATTATGACGTCTCCCCACAAGCTACGGTATGGTACATGGTGAGTGAGTGCCTGAATCAGCCCTCATTTCTCTGTCTTCATAGTCCTTGAAATTTGCATTGGCAGTAGTAGAGTAGTGCTGCAGTCAGCCACAGATACCAGTTCTATAGAATTTCTGTACAGTTTTTTCACAAAAAGAATGTCTTCTGTACAGGGATTCCCATTTGAGTTCATGAAACATCTCTGTAATACTCGCGTGTTGATCGAACCTACTGGTAACAAATCTGACATAGCATTACGTGACTTACCGTACCGCTAAATGGTCACAGAGCGGGCCCTGTGTGTGTTCTTGCGACCGGAGATTTTCGTAGGTGGGTGGTACCTCACGGGCAGCTTCATAGCGCGTCGTGCCCTCTCCACCCAGCTACGAAGATAAAGTCACGTGTGTATGATTCCAAGAAGGACGGCAGGGCAGGGGTCCTAGATTTTACAGGGATGTGTAGGTCATTTTTCCGGCAGTTACTGGTAGTCAATGTGCGTGTGTTGTCCGCAAGCTGAATCTTGTCGGTTGCAGTTGTAGGCGTAGCGGCGCATACATGCCACGTGCAAAGGTGTCGGACTTCTCAGAAAGTAGTCGCCGTGGTGGACAGCACGCATTGTCCACGAGATAGCCGCAGCGGCTGCAGGGTGCAGTGGCGGAGCATTGCACCATCCCTGGGTAAGAGGCATTAGTTTTATTTCTTGCAGTGTGTTACTTGTTAAGTACTTACGTGTGTCTTCTTGAAAAACTATGTAAATAGGTGTGGGTGTTTGTACATTGGATTACTTTTAACACTATAAGGCCCCATATTAATAAGGGAGGGATAATGTAGACTTGGTACTTACCAACAGGGTATTCATTGTTAAATAACGCAATGCTTAATTTGTTAAATATTCAGGTGTCTCGTATTTACGCATGTGTTTTGGAGTACTGGTAGAGAGTTATGCTATATATGCTTTCAGAAAATGTAAGATATCATTAAATCATAGTACTCGTGATTATGATGATAGGACAATACAAATTGTGTTGTGATACGTTAATTTTAAATATATGCCTTATTACTGGTTTTATTCTGTCTGAGGGCGCTGGCTAATCCCTGCTGTTGGTGGTGCTTTATGATAATCATCTCTCTATGGTGAACAGAACAAGAATAACACCTCCCATACATTTGTTCTAGTAATGGAAGTGGGAGAGAGGGAACCATGATTATTATTTGTCCAGAGAGAAAGGGGAGAGGGGAGGATTCCCATGGGCTTTAGGGATCTCCAGTGTGTTTCAGATGATGGCAGTCTCTTGTCAACCATCCACGATACGAGTAAGCAGTAATAGAGAGATGTGATCATTAGTGAGTGTGCTTGCAGAAGGTATAAGCAGGGCTGTATGTGTCGTTTTATAAATATAGTGCATTTCTCTACCATTCCGTCATACGCCGGGGCGATGGACAGGTAGCTAGCGTATCCTCGGGCGGAAAGATGGAGGTCCAAAGTTGCAGACAGGCGGACATCCATCGATCGTGGCGTGGGGTTGCCGGCGTCAGTGCGGAGTATTGCCTACTCCACAGACATCCCATTTGCACTCAGCTAGTAGCAGCAATGCTTGTTGTGTCGGCATTGTGGCACGTGGACGCTGGGATGATCCTCCGCATTTTTCTTAGTTTTGTTTTGTCAATGGTGATGGCGGCAATTGTTTAAAGTATAAATTTAGCAAAGCGGGTACATACTTCTAATTTTTCCATGTTACTCTCCAACTCTATTCTTAGTCTTTAGTGGTACACCTCCCTAAGACAACTTTATAGTAATGTCAGACACTAATAATGGCAGGGGTGAGTTCCTCATAATCTAGGTGTGTACTTGTACCAATGTGGTATTTATTAAATACTGCACTGTGCTTATAGGCCGCATTTAAGGGGAGGTTTACTATTTTTGGCCCGAAAAAGCATGTTCTTTGAGAAATTTTTTTTCAGGATGTGTTACAGATATCTATGTCAAATTTGAACAAAATGTTTATTGATATTTCCTCTACAAACTGGAATATTTTCGACCGGAAATGTCGAAGAGCAAAGGCGGAAGTGCCGTCGGAACGAAACAAAATTTTGATGTAGACCTCCACACGCGGTATGTCACAGGTCAGCCGGCTAGTCTGAAATCAAAACTGAGTTGACGTTAGCGAAGTATATAAAATTCTTTACGAGTTTGTGGGGCGGCGGGTGGAATATTTTTGTTATAAAATTTAGAATGTAATGTAGAAAAGATGCATTCCCGGCCGATGCACCATATGTGGGGCGGCAGGTGGAATAAATGTTTTGTATTTATTTATTTATTGCTGTTGTTTGCAGTTCTCAACACTGGCTCTCTAACTACAATATTGGCAACCAGAAAGTGATTAGCAAAACGTGAAGCCTGTAATTAGAATTCCTAGTGCCCACTTCATCTGAGAAATACATTTATAGCTACAGCTTATAGCTCTGAGGAATTAGGAGATTGTCTGGGATTCATAATCAAAAAACGATTCTCTCTAAAATGTTCACTATACTCTGAAAGTCACAGACCAAAAAGAATCCACACAATCCAACTACCAGAGCAGTTCAGAGTCTAATGCGGTGATGCAACTATAACTGTTCAAATTAAATGTTTAAGTGAATGCTCGCCATAATTTGATGCTAATGTTCATCAAACGCCACGCTAATAATGGTAAAATGTCTGTCCCGCGACGGCACGTGAAAATACGACATACGCAAACTGAAGATAGATCATTAAAGTCATCCCAGAATTAACACTTCACTCGAAAACGATTTCATGGTTACGCGTATCCCGAGCAACTTATTACAGCATCCGAGGCTGTTTATAGCAATGATACTGACGCGACGCGACTCCCGACACAGGTGGTGCGCTAATCAGCGTCTGGAGTGAACTGAGGTCTTTTTCTTTTGCACAGCGTTCTTATATATAAAGCCGCGGTGCGGACGGCTAACGGAACGCCTGATCAAATCCGCTCTCCCGACTAGCCGCTGGGCTAGTAATGCACCACTTCAAGTTATTGAATAAATCGTTGCTTCCTTTGCTGATGGCCGATGAAGCTCTCAATTTAAATGTGCAATCAGCACACAGGTAAGTAATCATAATAAAAGTCTGACGTGGCTAAATCAAATATTTTGGGGGAGAGAATTAATTTAATTACACTACACGCAGTAGACAAGCTCTGAACTTGCTATTTGGAGATACGCTATAGCTATAGTTTTATAGTTGTTCTGTTGAAACTTCTCACATCTTTATGATTATAGCGGATCTCCCTTCTGCTTAAATTTAAACATCCTAGCTTTATTTATTCGCCTACTTAATCTATCTTGCTTCCTTAATTCTTAAGACAAAAACCAGAAAATCATAAATTTCAACTAAAATTTTAATTTGTGAGATCCAGAATACTGTTTCTACTAAACTATTATGAAAAAGGAATCTAAATATAATTTTTTAAGTTTCTAGCTCTTTTCTGTTGCGCCAATGACTTTTACAGAAAAACATCCAAATTTCGAAAATGGTTAAAGTTATTGAACTGATATTCAACACATATTGATTTAGTATTACTCCTGACATGCTAGAAACGTTTCAGGTTATTTACTTGATTTTTAAAGTATTGCGCAACATTTATGACGTCAGAGCTAGTTACAGCGGACTAGGCTGGCACACAATGGAAAGACTGATGTGAATTTTATAAGGCGTGAGTAGGCTGCTTCCCTACAAGTTGTACCTCGCTTAAGTTATTTGGACCATAGGAAACAAAACGGCGGCCATTTGAAAAAAATAGGGTTTCTTTAATAGATTTGGTGACTTCGTCGGCCAACTAAAAATATTTATAGTTGATGGATCGGAATAAAAGTGGTACAACTCCTAGACAATTTAGTTAGCTTCGTCGGAAACAAAGAATCATGCCAATCGGTTCAGTAGATTTGAAGTTACCACATCGCACGATAAAAAGAAAGTCATTTTTAGAAAAACGCGTTTGAAGTTTTGACTACGTATAAATGCAATATTATGCAACTTACGTTCAATCTGCTATTCCGGGTCCATAAATTAGTCCTTCCTCTTCTTCACAGATGGCGTTCTGCTAGATGTGGGCCATCTTGCGCTGCTCCAGAGCCGGTCATACGGCCGGTGACAAGCGGTTTTCTGCCGTTTGAATCCGGTGGTCGTCCAAATGCTTGGCGAACTACGTCGAATAGAGTCCCAGGGTGACGCCCATCGTTGTCATGGTCTTCAGAATTGCTGAATACCCTTCGTCGAAGCTGCTCACCGCCAGGAAAATCGCAATCTCCACAGTCTTCGCACCAGAATGCAAATCCTTGGGAGCTAACGTCCAAACACACGTGCCAAACTTTGATTTGAATTTTGTGTGTTTTCTCCCAAGCACCAGTACAATAACTCGTCCTCCGAAAGAAAAATAGTGGTGCGTGAAAAAGGCCGATTTCAGGGAGGTGCATTTTTTTATTCAACCGCGAATAACGAACATTTCCGTTCTGTACTCGGAAAAACCGTTTCAGGGGTGGATTCCAAACACTTTTACGGATCCAACAATGCAATTTAAAAAAATCGATTTTTTGAACCAAAGGATAGTAAACCTCCCTTAAGTGCGTCATTGGTCGACAGTCAGGAAAACTGGAAGCTTATAAGACGCTTAAGTCTCTCTTTTTAAGACACGCTGATACCACTCACAGTAAAAACAAATGAGGCATGTGTATCTATCGCGGATTTTCACTCGGTGTTGTGTGGTGACATCAGTATTCACCTATTGGCGAAGTATTATTCTTAGTAGAGGATGTTTCATATATTTGCTGTGACCGGCAGGCTTATAGTTGGTGTTGGGGTGTAAAGTTAGTTGGTCATTCTGCAAAGAAAATGACTGTGTCCTTTCGTAAGGGGGGGGGGGGGTATGGATCTGATGTGGGACATTGTGATTTCAGGGCACCAATAATTTTAAGGGTGATGAAGCATTCTGTTTGGAAAATTATGTCCAGTCATAAGAAGGACTTAGATATTGATATTTCCAGAGTCACAGCCATCAGGAGGAGATATTTCCGATACTTCGCTCATTGGCAATTGCTGCAATCGTAATACACTGGTGTGCAAAATTAAAGCAACAAAATCAAATTTTGCAACGTTGCGTTTATTTTCCACAAAACAATATAATGGGGTGATAGAAAGCAGAGACAATAAAAAGAATACAGAACTGAGACATCTGGAACATGCATAATGGTCGACAAAAACGTTTTTGGTTTTTTCCATCTTAACAGATTTTCACACACGTTCCGACAACTGGTTAATGTCCTCAGTAGGGGGTGTGAGCACTTCTGGCAGCAATATAGGCCTGACAAATGACAGGGCAATCTCATGCTGAGGCAATAACGCTCATTCTTCCTGCAGTGCTGCTCGCAAGTCTTGGAGAGTGGTTGGTGGATGCTGACGTGATGCAACCCGTGTCTCTATTGCTTCCTTGTCTCTAGTGCATCCCTGACGAGCTCTATGGGATTCAAATCGGGAGAGCGAGCAGCCACGCCATGTGCACAATATCTTCCGTTTCCAGGAAAACATCAACCACGCGTGCTCTATGAGGTCGAGCATTATCATCCAGCAATATGAAGTCTGGGCCCACAGCACCTCGCAACAGCTGCTCATGAGGTCCCAAGATCTCATCACGATACCTGACAGCAGTTTAACCTTTTCTGATTTAACTGTACAATTTCATGAGGAGATGTTAGGGTGGTCAACATAATCCCCACCCATACAATTAGTGAATGTCCTTGATATCAGTCTCTTTTCCCAATGGTTCGGTCCCAGAATTGTGTTGATTATCACTGGCCAGATAAAACAGGGACTCATCTGAAAAAGAACATTGACCCACTGTTCGACCGTCCAGGTAGCATGTTGACGGCTCCACTCTAGAGGTTCCCTTCTGTGAAGACGCATCAGAGGGACACACATAGCAGATCTCTGACAATAAAGGCTACTCTGATGAAGCCTTCTGTTCACCGTTTGCCTCACTACAAGACGTCAAGTGGATGCTGCTAGGTCAGCTGCCAGTTGCCATGCAGTACTAAGGCGGTACCGTCGTGCCCTTACAGCCAAATAATAGTGCTCTCATTCTGATGTTACACGTGTTCAGCCCTGCTCTGGTCTTCGGGATACAGTTTAGATCCCTATAAACTATCACCACATCTTAAAAACGACAGAATAATTCACATTAACCATTGGGCCATATCAGTTTGTGACTGTACTGCTCAAGTCTTCCCATGGCCGTCCACCGTAGTGAGCCTGGTAGGCGTCTTCTCTGTGCCATAATGCACCGTCTGTGACTGTGTACGCAGAGATTTTGGTGAGGAACTACCCGGCAAACACTATCCCATTTGACAGATGGCCCGACGACATCGTTGGCGTGGTTTTCCATTGACCAGAATGACATCTTCTGTGCAGGACACAATCGTACACATATTTGTTGACAGTTTGTATGATTATATCACGAATTAGACACAGGACGGGGAAATTGTGGATTGTAGCTTTAATTTTGAACACCAGTATATTTAATTGTAATTACAGTGGTAAACATGTGGCTTGTTTCCTATAACGACAACATTTGTCATGTGGGCCATGTGATGAAGGTAGCCTGTGGCTGGAATAGATGGGCATTTCCGGCTTAAGGTTCTTGTGTGTGGTGGGTACATAGAAAAGTTCTAGCTGGCCGGCTAGTCAGTTCTTTCCCGTAGCAGCAGGGGCAAGTTCTGGAGGCGGTTAGTAATGATCAACAGTGAACCAATACTCAGTATGTGTTGCGCTGTCTCTGTTATCAAGTGTGCTGTATTTTTTTCTCCATGGAAAAATGAGCAATTCAGTATTGATCACTAACAAGTGATGGCGCTGGACATATTTATAACAACCGAATTCCTACCGCTCAAATCATCTCCAGATGCCCTCCATGGCTGAGGTGGTGCACTCTATCATGCCTGCGCGTCCACGACTGCAGCAGTTTTCTCTGGCCTCTGAGCGTTGGCACTGGCGATGTATGATCGGATGGGCGTGGTGCGTACGGATATCTCGGAGGTGAGCGCACGGGATGTGTGAGTGTTTTCAGCGAACTCAGGCATCTAGCCATGACAGTTACTGCTATAGACAGGATTGTGGTCTAAGTGTGTAGTGTTTAGCGCCCCGCAATACATCATAGTGGACTCTGTCTTGCAGTGGTATTTGCTGTTCTCTCTATCCTATTACGCAGTCGATCATTCCTCCTCCTTCCGAATGTAGTGGAGAGAACGTCAAATTCCCGTCTGACAGCAATCTACGATATCTAGCCATGACAACAACAACAATAACAACAACAACTACTACTATGACCGATACTTCTACGGACTGCATTGTATTGTGGTTTAAGTGTGTCATGTTCAGTGCTTCTCAATACATCGCGGTGGATTCTGTCTTGCAGAAATATTTGTTGTTGTTGTCTCTATATTGTCACACAGTAGGCTCTTCCTCCTCCTTCCGAATGTTGTGGAGAGAACCAACTTAGGGGTTATACAGTGCTTTAAAAACATTAGATTCCCGATTGATTAATTTATTGTTTCTGATAGTGATACTGCGAGCACACACGCCATTACAATCCCTCTGCAGATTTTTCAAGGACATAGCATAGCATGCAACTGAACTGAAGTTTTAAATTTTCAGCTACTTCCACTGTAATGCACTTCCTATGAAATGACCTAACTGTGTCAATATCCACTGATAGGAGGCAAGGGAAAACAAATCTAGTAAGGTTTTGAAACTGGGCAGTTGCAGGATCGAATCCTGTCAAATATTCCAACCCTAGTATCCACCAATAGAAAGCAAGGAGGAACTGCTGCACACAAAGGGTATTGATTTAATTAATTAATCAATGAATCTGATAGAGGGAGAACATATTCCTAAGACATCCAGAGCTGGGGGCTTTACCAGGTAAACACTGCTTTATTTGTTGTTTGGTCTGAGCGTGACCGACGTCGCTTGCATGTCCAGCAGAGGCATGTATCACGGCATCGCCATTTGAAAGAGAGAGAGAGAGAGGGGGGGGGGGGGGAGGGGGAGGAGCATGTGTTTCGACAGGAATTTCTCAGGTCACAATATCAAAGGGTTGCCACCAACTGCCGCTTTTATTCAGAAATTAGGCAACATCCAGTCTGCCAGTCACGGAGCCCGAGAATGCGTGGTACAGCGCGTGTGTGTGGGAATAGCAAAAGGTCAGCTCAGTTTGCAATGCCCTGCGGGCAGTGCAAGAGATTTTTTTAACAGTGCAATTACGTGGGGTGAGCTATGTTGACGGTATTCCTTCCGCAACTGGGACAAAAAGTGCCGCAACTTTTTAAATATTCCATACTCCCTTGTCACCCTCAAAATGATTAAACAGTTAGTATTCAATACAGTGCAGTCAATTTCCCAACAAATTCTTTAACTAAATAAATAAACTATAGTCTAAAAATTACCTTGTATGCCATAAATAGTTTAAATAAACGATATTCCACACATTGGCTTGTCTACCAGAAATTGTTTAGACAGTATTCCACACACTGCAATCGATTCCCCACCAAATGCCCAATCAAGTGAGTCTTTTTCCCGCCATTTTAAGCTGGGTGAGGGGAGGTGTAGGGCTGGGGGTTTTAGCGCAGTGGGGGGGGGGTTAATTAATTGATCGATTTAATTGATTGGTGAATCAAACTGATAAAGTGGGAAGGTTATTCAAATAACTCAGGATTGAAAGTGTACTAGTATCGGTGGAAAGGAGGTGGAGGGTTGGAAGTTTCCAGAGGGGTTGGGAGCAGGAGGGAGAGGGTGAGCAGTGGAAGGACGGATTATCCCCATGAGGTTATAATCAGCTTATCAGAACAACAGGTTAAGGAGTGTCAATCAAAATAGAACAATATGTTTGCACCTGAATATATACTTGTCCCTGATGTAGGCAATAAGTACTAACAAAACGCTCTGATGCCCGTTTTACCCTACTACTTACGACCTATCAATGTGTAGGCAGGCCTGTGGGCAGTGGGTGGGGAGGGGTGAACTGGAAGTATGGCGTTTCCCTCGAGTGATCTTCAATATACCTAGCCCAACGGCATCAGGTGTAACCTGATACACTAGAAGTCTTGTCAGTTCCTGGAATTCGCCACCCACCCAATTATCAATTTCTCGAATTTAGTTCATTATCTTGTCCTCTACCCACTTTGATAACTACTGAGGACCACAAATAAAAGTTTTTTCTTTTCAGATGCAAACACTTCCGCAAAAACTTCAAATATTAGTTCACAGTACACTTCAACGAATCATTGAATTCGCCAAATGTGGTCACTTTCCCATCGAGTAGAAATCTATTAAGATATAAAAAGCCTGGCTATTCCTTATGGATGTGAGGGGGCTATTTGGTTAATGCACTGGACTCGCATCCAGGAGGTGTGGGACTCAAATACCTATCCAACTGTTCCAGGTGTTGTTGTTACGTGATTTCCCCAAATTGGTTAAGATGATTACCAGACTTGTAACTTCACAAATGACGCAACGACTAATATTCCCTATCCTTGTAGTATCCTCTGTTGTGTCCCGAGCCAAATGATCTTGTTATCTTCGGGATGTTAAATTTTAATCTTTCTGATAGGCAAATGATGTAGTGACGGATAAATTCTTGCTTACCAACAGATTGGCAACCAACATAATAGGGACAGGAAGGCAGTTGCCGTTATTGAGGTGGCTTGGTAAGCACGCAGAACTAATTAGATTCGTCATAGGGCAAACTCGATATAGTGGAACTACGACGGAATTATATTGGTAACAGAGATAAGTGACGGTGACAATTAACAGTAATTTATTAAAAGAACTTTGAAAATACGTAGTTATGGTAGGATAAGGTTGGCAAGTTTGTTTAAGTTCAGTAACTATAAACAGTGGACTATTCCCGAATCCAGTGAACGATGACTATTAAACTAGTAGAATGGTTAGTCTGGCTCTGCCTGCTGTGACAGGAGATAATCTCTCTCTCTCTCTCTCTCTCTCTCTCTCTCCTCTCTGTCTCTCTGGTACTAGATGGATACTGCGACGCTGTGAGACTTAGGAAGCACTGACTGAGGTGTAGAGCTGTGCGACCGCTTAAATCCGCGGTTGGCGGATGAATTTTAATTTACGAAGTATTTGGTTGAACTCAGGCGGATACAGGATATAGTCCGTGTTATGTACGCTTTCTGTGGTCTTGCTTGCTAGCGTCCTCTGAGTGTACGGCTGTGGACGGTATCCACTAGCGGGCACGATATAAATAATTTCAGAGTAAAGTTCCATCAGCAGTTCATCTAGAGTACCCGCAAAGTGCCCCTGCATCATTTGTCATCAAGCTGAGAGATGCGTCTGATTCGGAAACGCAGGTGGCCTGTACTCCCCACCCAATACCTACTACCACTGTGGGCATGCACCTCGGCCATAGCAGCCCCTGAGTCTTTTGTACCTCTAAAAATACTGCAAGCTCCTTGCTGTTAATCACCAACAAATAATTAATTCGGTAGCTAATCTTCTGACCGGTACGATCATAGTGCGATATGTCCTCGGCAGCTGGCACTCCCACTCAGCTGCTTATCACGTTTCTGTGTAATGTCTTCCACTGTGAGTGAAGGCCACTTGATTCTCCGAGGGTGTGTCAATGCTAATCAGCCTGTAGCTCCACGAAAAGGCTCTGTTAGATTCCTCACTAGCTTTTGCACTGTATGGTGTTTGATTCTTTTAAATTCCTGAACTTACAGAACATTAATGATTAAATGTAAAAGATGATCAGGTGATTGTTGCTGTGAAAGGTGAAGATGTGCATATAGAGATGACTGTATGGTGCTCGTTTATGAATCTCTGTGCGTGGGTTGTTCGTTGCGTCTCCAGACCTCACGAACTACACCGTAGATCTGTCTGTCACTTTGTTTTGGCCTGTGTAACGTAACGGACTGAGCAAGAATCAAGTGCACGAAATCAAAGCACATTAACACTCGACAACACTGAAAGATCATCACCAGACTGTCTGAAAGCAATATTAACAGATACCAACTGGGGAATAAGGTTGACCAAAGAAGTAGTGGTCAAGAGCATGTTTTGGTTGTCGGTTTATTCACCAGCCTGATGAATCGACTAGCATCATTTTGCGAACACAATACAGACTACTATAAACCAATCTACAATGATTTAATATAATCAGTGTTTATGGAATTCATTCGCACTGTGGAGTATCTCTGACATTACCTGCATTAGGTGTGAAGATATTACCTGCTGGTTACACACGAAAACTTGTGGCGGACCGGGACTCGAACTCGAATTTTCCGCTTGTCGCAAGTGGTCAGCTTAACCTCTTCAGCTATCAGAGCATGCTTCCAGGACCAATTCAAACTCCCATATGTCATACTGTCTACGACTCCATAGCTCGAATCTTTACGGGGATTTCTACCACAGGATTTCAAGGAGACATATGTATTTAACGTTAGTTTTACGATTGTTATTTTTCCTGTTGAGGCTTATAATACCCGGTCCTGGAAGGTATCTCGAATAGGTGAAGTGGTTAAGGCGATCGCTTGCGACGGGCACGAAATCGGGTTCGAGTCCCGGCTCAGCAAAAATTTTCGTGTGTCACCAGTAGGTAGCATCTTCATACACAATGCAGCTAACGCAACTGCATATAGATTTCATAAATTTAGCATAGCTGCAAGACAGCCACCAATCTTCGTTTCTTCAGACATTGTTAAAAATAAGTATAGTCATTATTGTTACCTCAGCGGTAAGCATTAAGTTGTGCAACAGTTCTGACTCACTTCTTACCAACCACATATTTTACCATCGACGACTACATGAAAACTCCTACGTTCACCATTCTTGACCGGTTCCTCACTGCTGAACGAGCTTCAGACACTCTGAACGAAATATCGCTCTTGTACAAGGTAAAGTTCAGAACAGGACGTTCCAGTTACGCTGCTAGCTTCCTTGTCTCACCGATATATGGAAGGGATTGATTTGTTCGCCAAATGCGTCGTGGCTGTCTCTCACCAGCCTGTGGCGTTCGAAAACCTTTTCATACGGCAGTACGGAGCCTCACTCCAGCAGTGCAATTAATAATTGATTTGGACAATCGTACACCTCTCGGCTCCACTAAACTGCTGGCGCGTTCTCTGACTCTTCTTCTTCAAACCATCTCGTCGTCTACTCACTCCACACTTAAATTGCGTCAGTTAATTGGCGTAATAGGCGTTCCCTCACAATGGTCTACAGACAGACAGAATAAAGAAAAAACTTTACCACTGTATGTGCTTGCGAGGGTTTAGTATGGTAGGGGCTTGTCTCCGTTGCCATAGCTGTTCTGTTGGGATGCTACGAATACATAGGCAGAAAAGTCATTTATTGAATGATTACACGATTGGAGAAAAATCATTGGAAGCAATTATTTACATCAAATATCTAAGACTGTGCGTACGGAGCGATTTGAAGCGGAACGATCACGTAAAATTAATCGCAAGTAAGGCAGATGACAGATTGAGTGAGATTCATTGGAAGAAATCTCAAGAAATGTAGTCCATCAGCAAAGGAAGTAGCTTACAAAACTCATTAGACCAGTACCTGAATATTGCTCGTCAGTATGCGATCTGTACCAGATAGGACTGTTTAGTCCCCCTTAAACATCCCAACAACCACCACCACCAGATAGGACTGATAGAGGAAACAGAGAAGAGAGGAAGAAGAACAGCACGTTTCGTTACAGGTCCTTTTAGTTCACGTGAAAGCGTCACGGAGATGTGCAAACAACTCCAGTTGCAGACCCTGCAAGAGAGGGCTACACTACGCTTGTCCGTCCTCTTTTAGAATACAGCTGCACATTGTGGGATCCTTACCAGACAGGACTGACGGAGTACATCGAGAAAGTTCAAAGAAGGGCAGCACGTTTTTTATCATCGCGAAATAGGGAAGAGTTTCACTGAAATGATACAGGATTTGGGGTGAACATAATTAAAACAAAGGCGTTTTCCGTTGCGACGGAATCCTTCTCACGAAATTTCAATCAACAACTTTCTTCTCCTAATGCGAAAATGTTTTGTCGACGCCGACCTACATAGGGAGAAATGAGCATCACAATAAAATAACGGAAATCAGAGCTCGCACGGAAAGATATAGGTGTTCGTTTTTTCCACGCGCTGTACGAGACTGGAATAATAGACAATTATTGTGAAGGTGGTTCGATGAAATTTATGCCAGGCACTTAAACGTGATCTGCAGAGTATCCGCGTGGATGTAAGATGTAAATGTAAATGTAGAAATGGTCGTCCTACACTAATACAGTTCAAAATGTACAAATTGATATATATCGAATTGCAGTTAAGGTTGCGTAAATCTTCGTAATTACAATAGTAGTAGACTCCACAGAAATCCACAGTTATCAATAGTTCGGCAAAATATAAAATCCCATGGTTTTAACTAGGCGCACACAATCCCAGAACAGCAAGAATTCACAGCAAATTTTCCTGAAGCACAGCTGATGATGATCTCTCCCAGTTAAAGTTTGTAATAACTCGCTGAGTAAAGAAAAAAAAGTCCCACTTGCCTCGGAATTTCACTATCTATGAGCAAATTGTAAAGTATTCGCTAGCGGAGCAGCTCATATGCTACAATTTAACCCCACTAACCGCTTTGCAAGAATAAGTCTATCCTCTACCACGTCTCGACACGAAGTCTATCCTCTATCCCGTCTTGAGACGAGATGTTCCCTATCACATCTCGCACAAATTTCAAAGTTCACGGTATCACCTTTCCACACCAAGCGTTTCAACTCACTACCTCTCCCAGAAATCGCACCTTGCTCACAAGAGCCAATTCATGAATGCGAATGTCCGAGAGCGTCACCACTCGCACCCATAAGAAAGATTCGCGCTCTCAACATATAGCGCGAGTTCCTAAAAATCTATAAAATGGACTACCATTTGTATAATAATAAGGTTGCGGAGTAGATATATGGCTTACATTAAAGAACATTTCCCCCCACTTCTGTACAGACCAAACATGATATTGTACACATAAAAGCAGATAAGTAATTAATTAAACATGATCTAACACATAAGCACTTGCAACAGATAATAAATAATACACGTTAGAACATAAGAACTTACGATTGGCCTGTTCAACTGATGCGTCTTGTCACGCTCAGTCTATTTATGGTATTACATCTTACTCATCATTTATCGTTTTTGTTGTACAACGGTTTTAATACTGACCAACATAATTTTTAGTTATCATTCATCAACGGTTAATTATTGAGATGAACATATCATGATTACGTATACCTTGACCTGAGAATTGTAATACCGCTTTCATTTGCTGTGTATCTATGGAGGATACTATGCTCTGACACATTTACATAATAGCAAGATATAAAACGTAATATTTCAGTAAATAAAATATGTATCAATGTGTGATTTTCAGTAATCGTACCTAGTCCTGAGCTATTAACCAATATTTCGTTTATAAAGATCGCATGATGCGTTCAGAAGTTATAATTTGTTGGCACATTTACTAACTGCCATAAAATAACTTCCACAATTTTTTATGGTATTTATGATACGAAAGTCTTAATAAATGCGCCTCAATGGCGCAAGAAAGCTGATACGTTTGGATTTGTCGTACTGTGAAACATCGAATTATTATGGAATTATGAAGTATTTCAATATGGCCATATTTCATACTGTAGCAAAAGCCGCCATTGTACCATGCTTGCACTGTAGCCCAGGCTGCGAGTCCACCGCTTTCTATCCAATAATGGGGAAAAACCGCTGCTATTGTCTACGACTGACCAGTCCTTTGTCGACGCATGTGGACCATCCAGGAAGTCCCTGCAGTCAGAACGTACCCTCATGATACCTTTTAAAACTTCTCTCTGGCTGACTTCTCCATCATGTGAGCTAGGTTAGAATGTGGACCATCTTTGGGTTATCATTCAGTCTCACATTTTGCATCACGTGTATTTGATTACACAGTACACAGAGACTCATAGAAAGTGACCAGAGTATTCTTAAAACAGCAATAATGAACTGTGCATCCTCTAAATACAGTCCATCACCGTAAAGTTTGAAATATTCCATTTTAGCGAAGTCTGCATGGCATCTAATCATTCAGCCCTGTCTTCACTACTCAGGCTGGAGCACTAGTGGTACTGAATCATGTGGCCTGTCTATTACTTAAAGCTGTCCAAAGATCCCATGCCACAAGCTTCAGATATTACATACACTTTAAACGTCGATACATTTCGACTAACACTAAGCCAAAAATATCAAGTCCCTCAGTATTATATACATCGTTGCAGAAGCTAGACATGGCACTAAGTGTTCTTTGCCACATCGATACACTTGACCAAATTAAAGTAGTCACAAAATCCATCTAGGCTGCAGTCAAGTTATGAAAAGAAACCACATCTAGCTGAACTAACTTCATTAAAAAGCTAAACTATGAGATTACAATTTGCTATGTAAGTATTTACATGATGTGAAGAACATTTCACAGTTAAGAAACGATACTGAAGATCTGTTAATAATTTAGAATGAACAATATTACTCTAACATGTGCAATCGCAAATTATCGAGACCCACGTTTTGAATTGGCACTGAAGCCACTGTTATCAAATTAAGCTGTACTAAATATGTGACAAAGTGCTTATTCATACTTTAAACAATTACTTTATTTAGAAGCTTATGACAATATGAGTACCAATATAAGTTATACAAAAACACACTTAAAATTTATAAAATGCATATACTGTCTAATTATGAAACTAAAACCATACATCTATACTCTGAGATTATAAATGTATGTATATATGTTTACATAAGCTAACCAATAGGCTACAGTGAAGAAATTAAATTGAAAATTTTATTGTCTTGAATGAACACTATTACTCTAGTATACGTAAAATGTGTTAAACACTTATTCACACTTTACGCAAAAAGCTGATGATAACGTGCCTTCCAAAATGTATACAAAAGAACTCGCTGTAGATAAATGATACATAACTTATCAGTAGAATAACTCAGAATTCAGAAAAAAATATCTAAATATTTCGTCTGTGTGTTCATTTAATATCTTATTTGGATGAACGTTAAGGCTGGTATATATCTGAACTTCTTCATAAGATTCATATGCTTCTCATTATCTATCTCGTGTAACACTCATATTTTGCACTGTCACCTGTTGTGTGTTTCTATGCTTTCAGGTGGACACTCAAAGCTTACTTATGACTGGAATTACTGACCTCCATAAACTAGTTTTCTTCCTATCTCCTAAATCTAGGTATAGTTACGTTGACTGCAAGTAATGTTATACACCTCTGACTGCTCATATATAGATCCCTTCTCTACATTGTTCCTCACTTTTTTCCGAGTGTCATTGTTTATCTGAAAATCAATTTTCACTTGCTGTTTCTAAAAGCCTGTCCTTTTTTCGAGATTTTCCCTAAATATGGCAAACTTGAAAAGCTAGTTTTTTCATTGTCTGTAAGGTTTCGCAGTGTGTTCTCCTGTTGCCTTTTATTCTAACTGTATTCTTGCGCAGTTCGTAGTGTAGTGTCGTACTTATTGCTGATAGCTACATGCTTCAAAATGTTAAACTCTCTATTAATGTTCTCCTTAGATACATATAATCTTATCAACCTATGTGTAACGACATTGAAGTAGGAACGATTGTATCTTAATGGACGATATGCATATTTATGTATGACAACATCAGTATTGGTGGACTTCCAGAACATATGTATTTCAACTGTGAATTTCAAAATTCGTAAAGGTATTTGCTTATGTTCCAGCCAGGCATATCCCCATTACCAAACATCTTTACTGTTTATTAAACCGCCCATTGAATGAAAAATAGTTCAGATATAAGACTAGACTGAGGAGGCCTACTATTTCTACGAGGATGGCCTTGCTTAGTATTTGTCAGCAAACTATTTTTAGTAAGATGAATTTTTTCATCTACTAGGACATTTGTTTGTAGGTTAGTCACATCTACTGAAGGGAAGTGAGCCAACTACTTGAAGTCGAAATAGTGACTCCAGTTGCTATGTTCCTGTAACGCTGAGTTTATTTCAGTGTGGGTACAGTGACGGATAAGTTTTATGCCAAGCGCATATGTATATTCAGGTTTATTATTATTTCAAATAGGCATCGTAACGTGAAGTTTGTCGCGATTCACTGCATAATTCGTTTGGATCTAACCTAATAATTGGAACACTTGATTCTAGGCTCATTATCAAGCTACCACAAACGACTGCTCTCATGCACAGGTATCAAACGATTGGGACCGTCGAGGCGCAGCTATACACCGTCAAAATAATCGTGACGCTCATGATCACATAGTGGATGCTGGTGTCACAGAAAGCACTATAGACTGATGCCATAAAGTAACCACACAGGGAACCACATGAAAGTCTGTAGAGATCGTGGCTCTGCTAGGGAGACAGTTGTGCTAAACCCAATACTGCCATCAAATATCTGCTCAAACGTGCACAATTCGAATGTTGGCAGAGGAATGCTTTCCTAGTAGATACTGGTTTATATAGAAACTTCCGCCACTAGCATATATCTTTCACGATTTCGCACCATCCATTCTGGCCGTGCGGTTCTAGGCGCTACAGTCTGGAACCGGGCGACCGCTACGGTCGCAGGTTCGAATCCTGCCTCAGGCATGGATGCGTGTGATGTCCTTAGGTTACTTAGGTTTAAGTAGTTCTAAGTTCTAGGGGACTGATGACCACAGATGTCAAGTCCCATAGTGCTCAGAGCCATTTGAACCATTTTTGAACGAATACACCACACGTGGAAACTAATATGAGCCCGCACCTGTTTAAGGACTTTTTAAATAATTGGGACGGACCACTCACCCTGTCTCTACAAAGATGGATTCTGTACTGCAGATGGCGTCGGAAGCGCATATTATGACTAACAGACACACCACAGTGGCTAATTCCAGCTCCCTCCGAATGGTTCAAATGGCTCTGAGCACTATGGGACTTAACATCTGTGGTCATCAGTCCCCTAGAACTTAGAACTACTTAAACCTAACTAACCTAAGGACATCACACTCATCCATGCCCGAGGCAGGATTCGAACCTGCGACCGTAGCAGTCCCCCGGTTCCGGACTGAGCGCCTAGAACCGCTAGACCACCGCGGCCGGCGCTCCCTCCGAAGCTTCGGTACGTAATGGCAGAGCTCACCTCAGTTCTAGAGGGCCTTAAGTATGCTGACAGCTTAAAGATACAATCATTACCCTGACAGACTCGCAATCACCATTGCTGCTCATAGGTAATCATGTCGTCAATAGTACTAACAATTACTCGGTGTACCAGGTCATAGACTGTTTTGTAGCACCACGGTGTCGTAACGAGGAAATCACCATGCTGTGGATAAAGGGACACCATGGTATTAGCGGCAATGAAACGATGCTCTCACTTAGAGTGTCATTCACCACGGGGCAAAGGCATACAAACATGTTCCTTACACAGACCCACAGCAAGACGTGCGGCAGCTGATGTGAACCTTTTGGAAAAATAAGTTGCTCCTATCGTAAAAACAAAAAGAAGGCATGCTGTCACATACCCCTGCACGACCGTCGTACTCCCTTGGTATGTACCACAGAAAGTTTCTATACATATTCCGCCTCTGCTTCAACCGTGGACGGTTCCGACTGCACCTCAATAGCTACAATTGATTGATTCGTCCGTATGTGAATGCGTCTCGGAGGAGGATATCGACCTCACCATTTACGGCTGCCCACTGGGTTACCAAGTGATATCCGAACTGCCGCAGTGCTTGTTGCTTAGTGGATAAGAGCTTTCTGCTAGTGCAAAGTCACTACTCGTACTGCATGTGTCTTTGTATAGACACATATATAACTTTTTGGCAACTGAACGCATTATCATTTAATTGTTCTGAATAATCCATTGTAAACATTCTATGCGCGTCTTCGGTGAATGTGTGACCAATGAGACTGGGTGTGCCTCTTAAATTGCAGCATATAATGTATTGGAGGCTGGCTGAGTGAAAAATGTCCGAAAGGCAAAATAAAAGAAAAAAATGGCAGGCGATTAATGATTGGCCGATTATTATCTCACTGTTCTCTGGAACTGACGGTATAGTTGATGATGCTTAGGTCATGATACTTTTTGGAATATGGAATCGTCTAATGTTTCGTGGCCATCGCAACAGGAAAGGGAACCATGGATGGTATTCATGCAGTAAGACTGGCGATGGGAAAAAATCTCTAAAAACAACCAGAATCTTTGGATGGTCTCTACGGATCTAGAAAAGGCTTTTGATCGAATACCAAGAACAATAAAATGGCAAACTCTGCGTAGAGTACGAT
The DNA here is from genome assembly GCF_021461385.2 of Schistocerca piceifrons. NCBI lineage: Eukaryota > Metazoa > Arthropoda > Insecta > Orthoptera > Acrididae > Schistocerca > Schistocerca piceifrons. The sequence goes on from NC_060149.1 coordinate 278,354,193, forward strand.
ACGTACCTTATCGTGTAAATTTACAATAATATCCAAACTTGCCTCAAAAGTCCTGCAGATATATCAAATAGCTTTGATGTTAACGTGGGTGTCCGTTAGGGAAGTGCCCTAAGTACCATGTTTAATGTTGTAATTAATTATCCAATTGCAAAGAAATAGAAAAAAACATCATGGAATTGATTATATGTTGATGGTGTAGCCGTTACACACCCAGGAAATTAGAGAGCACCGTAAGGAGAAGAGGAAGGAATTATTTGCACATCAGTAGAACAAAGGTAGAATTCATAATGTGCAGCTTGAGCACCGATGCCACAAAAACCACAAATGCCAAGTTTGATGATGTCACTTTGAAGAGCTAAGGCTTTTAAGTAACTGGGATTAGTAAACATCACAGGATGGACCATTTGAACCAGCCATAACTCATAAAACAACAGCTGGTTAAAAAAAGTGGCGTATGCTTTCAGGGGTTCTCTGCGATGCAAAAATGCCCATGAAAACCAAAAGCAAAATATATAAAACGATTGCAAGACCGGCGCTACTTTATGGCAGTCAAATCTGAGCACCAAAAGACTCACGAGCAGAAGCTCTATACAACACAAATGCGCATGTTACGAAGGGAAGAGTAACATTCAAAGACAGTGAGCAGTTAATCATAAGAGATGATTTTAAAGTCGTCCCCATAAACTAAAAACTGCCGGAATCCAGACTGAGATGATGCAGTCACATAACACGAAGACTTGATGACTAAATCGTGAGAAACTGCATTTCCGTGGCAACAAAGAGGAGAGGCAGTAGAAGAACTCAAACCAGCTGAATATCTAAAGCGATATGAGGAAGCTATGCCTTAGTGAAGATGATGCATGTCAGCGGTATAGATGGCGGTGCATGGTTAGAAAGTCGACCCCAAGTAACGGGAAAAGGTGAGGACAACATTAAAGAAATAAAGAAATACGGATTAATTTTTTTAATATTTTTAATTAGCATATCGACATTGTTAACCATCGCATCTACATTTGATACTGTTATCGTCCAACTATTTGATTAATTACACTTGCTAATCAGGACAAGAATGGAGTAGAAAATCGACTGTGGCCTAACCAAAAGAGCCAACCACGTGTATCGACTCGAGAGATTCATAGAAATTATGGAAAAACAAATGCTGTATGGGCAGAGGGTTACTTAAATTTCACTCTTCTCGAATGCAGTCTCAGTGCCTTAACCACTACGCTACTTCTCTTAATGGAATTTCATTTCACATCTCGATACTTTTTTTCCGTTATCGTTATTTCACATCACTGCCCCATGTGGGCAGGGGTGGGCTGGCAGTGGTACAGTTCGCTGCTCTTCAGCCAAGATACTAAATAAAATATCACAGGAGAGGGGAAAACAGTTGGAGTTAAAATATACATAAAAAGGGGGTCATTTGACGAGGCACATTTACATAAAATACACATATAATTAATAATGGCATTTAACGAAGATGTAACATGTAAACACTGGTGGCACGAATAAAACAATTAAAAACAGCGTTCACAGTATGGGATGACGACACTGAACACACACCGCACTTATGTAACGTACACAGTGAGCAGCAAAACACGACAGAGAATAATTACAATAAAATGGGAAGGACCTGCCAAGGGAGAGGAGGTCACAGACGAGGGAGGGAGGAAAGAGAGAAGGGGGTGGTGGAGGAGGGGGGAGGAGGTGGCAGAAGGGAGGAGCCGGTAGCACACCATGAGGCAGGTGGGAAGGGAGCAGTCAAGGAAGGGGCGCAAGTGCTGGGAGAGGAGAAGTGAGAACCACAGGGGGGGGCAGGGGGTATAAGGGAGGAAACAGCAGAGGGGCAGGGGAAGGAGAGGGAGTCCTAGGGAGGAGGGGAGAGAAAGGAGGGTCAGATTTGGAAGGAAGGATAGAGAGAGAAGAACATCATCTAGGATGGGGAGATGCTGAAAGTTTCTTTTGAAGAGGAGTTGGAGGGAGTGGAGATGTAGAGAGGTTGGGATCCATCGGTAGAGGTGGGACAGCAGACTGGGAGTGGAGAAGAAAGGAGACACCAGGGAGTGAATGGGATTGAGGTGGTGGTTGGTGTAGAGGATATTGATGTGTTCAACGAAATGGAGGAGATATGGAGAGGGAAGAGGTCATAAAGAATCCTCGTTGGGGACTGGAGACAGATGCGGAAAGCGCGGCAGAGTGCATGTCGTTCAAAGATTTGGAGGGCTTTATAGAACTTAGGAAGGGCCCCATCGAAACGTCACAGAAGAAGTATGTAAATATAACTGTAGACATCCAATGATGAGTGCCTCAGGAACATAGGTCTTTTACTTTATATTAGCTGACTTCATATCAGTGCTATTACGAGGGCATGTTGAAAAGTAATGCCTCCGAATTTTTTATTTTATTCCCAATATCAATTGAGTTATTATCCATCATGCATATTCAGAATGAAATTTTCACTCTGCAGCGGAGTGTGCGCTGATATGAAACTTCCTGGTAGATTTAACTGCCAGGAAGTTTCATATCAGCACACACTTCGCTGTAGAGTAAAAATTTCATTCTGGAAACATCCCCCAGGCTGTGGCAAAGCCATGTCTCTGCAATATCCTTTCTTCCAGTAGTACTAGTTCTGCAAGTTTTGCAGGAGAGCTTCTGTGAAGTTTGGAAGTTAGGAGACGAGGTACTGTTGGAAGTAAAGCTGTGAGGACGGGGCGTGAGTCGTGCTTGGGCTGCTCAGATGGTAGAGCACCTGACCGCGAAAGGCAAACGTCATAAGTTCGAGTCTCGGTCCGGCACACAGTTTTAATCTGCCAAGAAGTTTCATGATGCAAATTATTCGGTCGACTTTCTCGCTTCGCTGACGCAAGTTGCAATCCTCTGCCGCTGGAGGGCACCCAAATTGTAGTGTGTAACCTGGCGCTGTGTACGGTAACTAGTTGGTGTGTTATAAACAGTGTGCTGTGATCGAGTTTCGAATTAGAACAGTTCGTTCACACAGGCAGAACCATATCCTTGAGCATGACAATGCCAGACCACACAAGAGCTCTCCATACAGTTCCGACTTGCTGCCATCCGATTATCATCTGTTTCCAAAACTTAAATAACACCTAGGACTATACTTTGACAGTGTAGGAGCGGTGCAAGGAGAGGTGACGTTATGGCTCCGTCAACAAAGTCAAATAATCGACAGTGACGGTGTCAGCAAACTGGTCTTTCGTTAGGAGAAATGTATTCTCCTCTAGGAAGACTATGTTGAGAGAAAAATACGTAAACATGAATAATAAAGGTGTAGAACTTTAGTAATCATTGTTTTAGTCAAGAGTTTTCACACAAAAAATTCGAAGGCATTACTTTTCAGCATATCTTACAGTAGTCATATGAGAGTTGTATAAGTAGCTCCAGTAGAATGGACAGCAAATGTGAGTACGACATAGGTTCAGCTGGAAACAGTAACTGTCGAATAACAGCTGGAGCCCCAATTGTTTCCGATGGCTAGCCTAAACTTGTTGCTTAGGACGCAGCGGTCGCTGAGCAACTGAATTGCCACCTGGTGCATGACGGAAACTGGGCGAGGCGTCCTCACGGAAGGGTTAGTGATGCGTTGTTGGCTGCAAACGTAGCTCAAAGATGAAGACAGATTTATGGATTGGCCACGTGACTGCACCCACGTGCTTTAGGAACAGAGTACTAACCATTGTTGGAGCTGATATAACAGGGCCAGAACGACCTTCTTCATCCACATAGCTGTACAGCTACAACAACTCCTTCAACAAGATAACAAGATATAGCAACGCGCGTGGCAACTCGTTTAAGAAGAGAGGTGTATTAGGTTTTGCCCCTCTTTAGTACAGCTGAGCCTCCTAGGAACATAGCGATTATAGGCAGAATGAAAGTCAACGTAACTTGGAATGAGGGCTGAACTTCTAAAACATGATGCAGAGGAGTTCCTTCTGGCGTCTACTCGATGTACAGGTGTAACATTACGAGTCAAGATAGCTGTAACGGAAATTGAATAGCGTAAAGTTATCATTAAAAACGCACGCCGCGCGATTTGTGACGATTTGGTTGGTCATAATAGTAGTAACATGCTTTTGAATACAATTAAAGTATAACGGCGATTCCTGTTTAGTGTTATTGGAAATAATATGTAGTAAATTAATGAGTAAGGTAGCCGATCGTATAAGAAGAGGTGAAATTGGGCATATTAAGGTGTTTTGCTTTATGTCGACTAAGCCGATGATACGGCGTCTTTTTTTCCGTTTACTCTTAGAAAAAAAAAAAACAAGTAACGAAATGCTAATTGTGCGTTGTGAAAAATATAGGGGCGAATTTTAAATAGCTACAGTGTATAATCAGACTAACAAATGGACATTCATTACTCTTAGAAAAAAAAACAAGTAACGAAGTGCTAATTGTGCGTTGTGAAAAATATAGGGGCGAATTTTAAATAGCTACAGTGTATAATCAGACTAACAAATGGACATTCAGTTACGCGAAATAGCGGACAGTGAAGTGTGGTCATTAAATTGAGTACACCTACAGGGCGGTCAATTCCGGGATAAGTCTATTCGCATCTCACGAGGGACGCAGTATTGAGACCGGTTTTTTTTAATTATATCACGGAGAGCGGGCTTCAATTTACAAAAAGGAGAAAAGCTGTATCATTATCATTGACTGTTGGTGTTAAGCAACCAAAACTGTTCATCAAAGGGCTTCGGTGAATGAGTGGTAAATGCGAAGTCAAACTGTGAACGAAGTTATGTTAAATAAAGCAGAAGAGACAAGACAGTTTGGTCGTATCTGTTATTATTCCATAAACCGTAACATTTCTTCTCGTTGTACGAAGCCTTTATAGACGATCGTTATGACAATTTGCTTTGAAGGGATCTCGTTACGAGTTAAGTTTTGGGGACCTGGTCAACAGGGGATAGTTCGTAGATCTTAACTACTGCAGCTATTCTGGAATCAGGTGCTATCGTGACCGTTGTGTGTTGTCAATGGCTTAAGGTCATCATATCTCATGCTCTAGGATCGACGCGCCTTTCCTCTTGGTATAACGGTGTCTCACGGTAACAACGACAACGCCGACGGCGAAGGAAGTTACGGTAGAAGTGGCGCCACAACGTGCGGCTCGATCGAGGAGGATTGCTGCATCGAGTCGAGTGTCATCCGGATTCACGAACCCTAGAGTTGGAAAATATTGTAGCAGCCAGTGATTCTGTCCAATGAAAGAGGTATTCTTCAATAATCGCTAAAAGTGAGCGATACTACCAGGTATGATTAAAATAACTGTATAATTTAAAAAAAAGGAAGTTGAGACTTGTGATTTCTGTAGATAAATATATATAAATACATAGTGAAAATAAGTGTATGTCTTGGTAGTGAATAATCATGTCAAAACGAACGAAAAGAATACATGATAATTTGCAGTTGAGTAGAGTAATGAGTAGAGAGAGAGAGGAAAGTGAAGAGGATAGGGATGATGCATCCCATGAGCTCAATGTGGGACAGGAGACATGTACAGATAATAATACAGTTATTGATTTAGAGCCGTTAGAAGATTCAAATACAATGATAAGTAAGGTAAGCAGCGTGGGAGAACATAAAGATCTTGAGGATTCGGAAGTAGATCAGCAAGTTGATCCTCAAAATGGAAATATTAATCAAAAAATGTTTGATATGCTGGTATCAATAAATACTCAAATGGGTGTAATGAATGGAAGACTTGGTTCACTAGAAAAAGATAATAAGCAATTAAAAGAGGACAATCAAAAGTTAAATGAAAAATTTGAGGCCAAATTTGGTTCATTAGAAGTTAAAATGGATTCTTTGGAAAGCAAACTGAACACCTTTGATTATAAACTGGAAAATACTAAGAAAGAATTAAAGGCGGACTGGGAGACTCAATTAAATGCGAAATTTGGAGAACTAGATGTAGAGTTTTCTAACACCTTAGAAAGGCAATACAATAATTTAATGGGAAAACTTCATGACGTAGAAAAGAAATATGAGGTAGTTTCGAAGAGTTATGATGGCCTGTCCAATAGGATGGTTAAGTGTGAAAGCAGCTGTTTCAATGCTAGCGCACAGATAGAAGAGCTTTCGAAACAAATGGTCGAGTTTGAGTCCGATGCTCGTAAGGGGATTGACAAGTATTTAGTAGATCAAACTAAAAGACTTGACGAAGATCTATCTGAATGGATAGAAATAAAAGGAAATGAAATTGTAGACAAGGTTAAGACTACTATTGGATCCCAGCCAAATGAAAATATCAATGAGCATCTAAGTAGAAATGATGAATTAATTAAGCTCTTCACTAGCGAAATTAAGAAAATAAAAGAGAAAATAGTTGATGAGTTACCTAAATGGCAAAAGGAAACCAATCATAAATTGGCGGAGTTAGGACGAAAGTCATCACAAAATTTGTTGACAGAGGACGAACGTTCGGAGAATAGGTCGAAAAACAACCGAACATGTGATAATACGAAGTACACTTGTGGTGAAAATTTGCATTGGGAAGTTGATGATTCGGTTGGTAAAGATGATGATTCTTTTAGTCAGCGAGGATATTTGTCTTCTTTAAAGGTGGAGAACAGCATTTTTAAAAGTAGACAATTTCCAACATTCTCCACTGAAAAGAACAACCTGCATCCGAAAATCTTTATCAATAATTTCAAAAGAATATTTCCACGTAGCTGGTCAGAACACGACCGACTTCAATTTATAGTATCCAAAATTACCGGAGAAGCCGCATTATGGGCCGCCGAAGTAAGTGAAAGTTGCCATACTTGCGCTGAGTTTGAACAACTTTTTTTGGCTAAATACTGGTCGTCGAGTAAACAAGAGAAATTAAGAAAAGAGGTTTACCAACCTGAGTATTTTAACAGTAAAAGGAGTACTTTAAGGGAATATTTTGAAAAGTACATAAATAAGACACATTATTGGAGTGATCCAATTTCTCACAAGGAAGTGATCAGAATTTTGAAGGGAAGGTTGCCCATAAATATACGTGAAAAGTTAATAAATGTTCCTGACCACGATGTAGAACAGTTCTTGTCGGTGATTGACTCTATAGATATGATTATGGAAGACGCAAGACAAATGTGTAGTAATCAAATGTCGACTCACACTCATAGTAATACGAATAATTATAATAATAATTTAACGTATGATAATAATAATACCGAAAACCAGGTCAAACCCGCATCACAGGAGCGTGGACAATCTTCATCCTATAGTTGCAATAAAAACAATGATTATAATAAATATAGAAGAGATACTTACTGTGCTAGAGGTAAACCTCGATATCGTGACGCGAATGTGCATAGTAGTGATATCAATAAGAGTAACAGATACCCAAGTGATGAACCCAATTGTATTCGACCTTGGAAAGATAATTCGAAGCATAATGTTCATCGGCAGGATGGAACAAATGCCTCGAGTCCTCATCCAGCACAAGGAGTTATACCAATGGGCGAAGGAGCCTCCAATGTGCGACGGGGTGAGTGCCATAACTCGGATCATACTGTACGGATTGTGGAAGTTCATGAACCCCCACCGATGACTCAGCGAGATAGATTAAACTAATACCAGTCACCAAATGCCTTCCTAGGATGACTGGAAAGGAGAAGGAAGGCAGGCATCAATTTGAACTGAGAGTATTACGGTATAATAATGATCAGGATATAAGGAATGAATTAATTGAAGAAAAACCTGAAGTTTCTAATAAATGTGGACAAATTTTACAGGCAATAATTCCAACAAGTATAAATAATGTTGATGTTGAAATATTAATTGATACTGGAGCAACTATTAGTGTGATGACGCTGGACTGTTTAAAACAGATAAGCCGAGGGGTAAAAATGCCCACTTTTCCTATCACAGGATGTACCGTGTCTGGCGCGTTCAGCGCAAAAATGCAAAAAGTTGTGAAACAGGTACGTGTCGACGTTACAATACGGGGGGCTCAAATAGAAAGTACATTCCTGGTTGTTCCTAAAATGACAGTACCATGTATCTGGGGTTTGGATTTTTTATGTGAGACCGGTGCAATCATTAATTTAGAGAAAGGTGAATGTATATTTAATTCCAATGGTAATGTTTTGACAGCCACCCTGAGAAAGGGCCGAGTAATTCCAAATCAGTTGTGTATGAATCTAATGGTAAAATATGTCAGTATTGATGATGAAAATGTGTATGATATATGCCTTATTGAAAGTTCTGAAGAAATGATTGATAAAATGTCATTGCAGGAAAAGGTGTTAGAATCAGAATATTTATCTGTTATCCAAAGAGACGAACTGTACTACTTGTTGGAAGCATATCAGTCGATTTTTAGTAAACGTCCGGGTATAATAAAAGACTTTGAAATCCATATAAAGACGTATGCACATAAACCCTTTTGTCGTACTTCCTATTCTATCCCATGGACAAAGAAAGAAGTAGTCAGAAAGGAAATCAATAAAATGTTAGAATGGGGTATTATTGAGCCCTCAGATTCCGAATATTGTAACCCTCTTGTGGCGGTAATTAAACCCAATGGTGACATCAGATTGGTGTTGGATGCCAGAGAGATCAATAAGATCATTATACCTGTACAAACGCGACCGGAGAACCTAGAAGAGTTAGTACAAAAGTTTTATGGTGCCCGCTTCTTAACTTCTTTGGATATGCGTAGTTAATATTGGCAAACTAGAATATCGAAAGAATCTAGAAAATATACTGCATTCGTTTTTCTGGGCCGAAGTTACCAGTTTACCGTCATGCCATTTGGATTGAAAATAAGCGGTGGTGTTTTCATATCGGCATTAGATACCGTACTGGGCAGAGACCTTTTGAATGAAGTTACTTTATATGTGGATGATTTGCTAATTGCTTCTGAAACTTGAGAGGAACATTTGGACTTATTAAGAAGAGTTTTTGCGAAATTTTTGGAATACGGAGTTACTGTAAATTTGAGCAAATCCAAGTTTGCTCATAACCAATTGAAATTTCTTGGACATATAATCACTCCTGAAGGGATAAAACCAAATCCTAAAAAGATAGATGCGATTAACAGATGTGCTTATCCAAAAAATAGGACGGAATTAAAGTCATTTATCGGCTTAGTTTCATTTTTTCGACGATTTTTACCCAATCAGTTAGGAAGCCAAGACTGTTTGTTACGGCTGTTAAGAAAAAATGTCACGTGGGAGTGGAATTCCGAATGCACGCAAGCTTTTGATAACATCCGCAATACTTTGACTAATGCTCCACTGTTACATCATCCGAGACTTGATCAAGATTTTTATATTGCTGTGGATGCTTCTGAAACAGGATTGGGTGCCACTCTTTTCCAGATGGACAATCCAGAAGATATCAGTACCATCAAAATAATTGGGTTTGCCAGCAGAACACTCTCTAGCTGTGAACGTGCATATTGTACTACTGAATTGGAAGTACTGGCCGTGGTCTGGTTCCTTAGAAAGTTTCGCTATTTTGTATATTGAAAGAAGATCATTGTATTCTGCGACCACAAAGCTTTATCTTTTATTTTAACAGGAAGGATGTTCCATTCACGTTTAACCCGGTGGGCCTTGCTACTGCAAGAATATGATATTACGCTCAAATACATCAGAGGGAAATACAACATCATAGCCGATGCTCTTTCAAGACTACCGAAAAGAAAGAATGACGACGAGTGTGAAGAACGGACTATTGACTTTAAAGTCATGAATTTATCAAGGCAATATTGTGAGAGGCAGATTTCACAGCTATGTCGAAGTCTTCCACAACTGCAAGAAGATGATAAGTTGTGGAAATCCATTAGGCATGCTGTTGAAAGCAAAACGCTAAGTCACTCTCAAGAACAGTATCAATTAAAATCCGGAATATTGTATCGGAGGAAGGATGAAGAAGATGTTTGGAAAGTTTGTGTTCCAAATAAATATTTAGAATCACTAGTACGGTACACTCACTTGAATTGGGGTCATTTTGGTGCCGCTAAATGTACAGCTAAAATAGCACAATACTGCTATCATCCAAATTTGGGACGTATAGCTACAAATATTCTTAAGAAGTGCAAAATATGTCAGAAGGCGAAACCCATAAACTATTGTCGGAAGATAGAATTACATCCTATCTTCCCACAACAACCATTAATGTTGGTGTCATGTGATGTCTGTGGGCCATGTCCCATGACACGTGGACGGTTCGAATATGTATTGGCTTTCTACGATCTCTTTTCAAAATATGTGAAATTATATCCTTTGAAAAATCTCCACGTTCGACCCATGTTACGCAAATTTATCAACAACTATATAACTGAGCTTGGCAAACCTATAATGGTCTTGACAGACAACGCTGCTTATTATACAAGCAAAGTATGGAGAGACACTACGAAAGAACAAGGAATCCAGCACATTTACATCTCAAGATTTTACCCTTGTGGAAATCCGGTTGGGAGAATCTTCCGAGAGTTGAACCGATTTTTACGGACGTACATACCCAAACAACATTATAAATGGATCGATTGGATTTATGAATTTGAGAAAGTGTATAATGACTTACCACACTTATCGACAGGTTATTCACCTAACCAAATAGTATTTGGTGAAAGTATTGTGCCAGAATGGATGAAGAAATTACCTGCGATAGAACAAAAGATTACCAAGAAAGAAGATATGGTGAAGAAGGTCTACGAAAACCTGAAGCATCAAGCACAATTGAGAAAAACCCGTTTTGATAAAAATGTGAAGAAAGTAGTCACATATGATGTAGGGGAAGAAATTTTATTGAGAAATCACCCAAATGCATCAACCAGGAAAAGACTGAATAAGAAATGGCAATATTTATATACAGGTCCATACAAAATAATGAAAATACCTCATGAAGGGAGCTACCTCCTGGCAGATTGTGATACTGATGTAATTAAAGGCTTGTTCCCTCACATAGACCTGAAGAAGTATTATCAATAATGAGCAAAATATAGATTCAAGAAACACTGAATGATACCAAGACTACACTCAGTGGACTAAATAAAAGCACCAGTCGATAAATACGTACTTATACTAACTTACAAAGAAAATTAAAGAATGTACCGACGATTTCCACGAGATACCTTCTTGGTATCAGCAACAATGTCGACGCTGAAATACGATTTATCCTCTCACCGAACAGCGAGGATGGATGATTTAAAAGTGGAATTAAGAGGAAAAGAAAAGGACCAAATCCTCTCTGGTTAAACAAGTGGCCTAATAAGGGTTTTGGCCTAGGATGCCAATCGTCGAACCTGGCTGTGATCCCTGCCTTGCACAGTCGGTTGAAGAACTGAGGGCTTCATCCAAGAAAAAAAAAAGTGGTGTGAATATGAAGTGATAAGTGCGAAGTGCTTCTAAGACAACCTATAAACAAATGTGGAATTTAGTTAAGGGCATTTTGTCTAGGCCCATTAACTCAACTTAAATATTGTAGAATGTATGTACTGACTTGTTGAGTGAATCTGAGAGTGAGTGTATTCGCCGAAACAAATACCCTCTCCTGTCACTGTACAAAAAAAAAAAAAAAGCCTGTTCTGTTTGGAACCCTCTTCAAGACATCACAGTCTGGAGGGCCGTGTAACATTACGAGTCAAGATAGCTGTAACGGAAATTGAATAGCGTAAAGTTATTAAAAACGCACGCCGCGCGATTTGTGACGATTTGGTTGGTCATAATAGTAGTAACATGCTTTTGAATACAATTAAAATATAACGGCGATACCTGTTTAGTGTTATTGGAAATAATATGTAGTAAATTAATGAGTAAGGTAGCCGATCCTATAAGAAGAGGTGAAATTGGGCATATTAAGGTGTTTTGCTTTATGTCGACTAAGCCGATGATACGGCGTCTTTTTTTCCGTTTACTCTTAGAAAAAAAAAAAAACAAGTAACGAAGTGCTAATTGTGCGTTGTGAAAAATATAGGGGCGAATTTTAAATAGCTACAGTGTATAATCAGACTAACAAATGGACATTCAGTTACGCGAAATAGCGGACAGCGAAGTGTGGTCATTAAATTGAGTACACCTACAGGGCGGTCAATGCCGGGATAAGTCTATTCCCATCTCACGAGGGACGCGGTATTGAGACCGGTTTTTTTAATTATATCACGGAGATCGGGCTTCAATTTACAAAAAGGAGAAAAGCTGTATCATTATCATTGACTGTTGGTGTTAAGCAACCAAAACTGTTCATCAAATGGTTTCGGTGAATGAGTGGTGAATGCGAAATGAAACTGTGAACGAAGTTATGTTAAATAAAGCAGAAGAGACAAGACAGTTTGATTGTATCTGTTATTATTCCATAAACCGTAACATTTCTTCTCGTTGTACGAAGCCTTTATAGACGATCGTTATGACAATTTGCTTTGAAGGGATCTCGTTACGAGTTAAGTTTTGGGGACCTGGTCAACAGGGGATAGTTCGTAGATCTTAACTACTGCAGCTATTCTGGAATCAGGTGCTACCGTGACCGTTGTGTGTTGTCAATGGCTTAAGGTCATCATATCTCATGCTCTAAGATCGACGCGCCTTTCCTCTTGGTATAACGGTGTCTCACGGTAACAACGACAACGCAGACGGCGAAGGAAGATACGGTAGACAGGGCAACGGTGAATCGAAGCACACATCGGTAGCAATGGCAATTCGTTTCGTTTCAAATTTCTCTTCATCAGATCGCAGATACGACGAAAACTGCTAACCTAACAGTAGGATGAAAATAGCGTTACGGTTTTCCGTAACATTTCCAGGTGTTTTCGTCGTCTTTTGCTTTGGAGACTGGTGAAAGGTATTAGCCAGAGTCTCTGTTGTTTCTGAAACTATATGAGTAGCTGATTTCTTGCTGTATAACGGACAGATAGGTTTCTACATACATATACGTAGATGGTTGCGGTACTGTATCATTGTACTGATGAATATTTGACTGACTAAGAAATAATTAGTACAAAAAGAAACATTCTATTTAGGAAATCTGTCAAAGCAAGTAGTGGACTACTTGAGTAGTTTGTTGAAAATATGCGTCCCAGGAGAAGAGATGTATGGTATCTTCGTCCTAAATTGAGGTGAAGTACTCAACACAGTCTCTATCTATGCTCTGCGATCGCTGTGGGGCTCTTACGGTCCGACTAAAGTAGTAAGGTTTAATTACTATACAGCATGATTTAATGTCAACATTATGATGCCGCTAAGAAAGATGCACTTCGGGCTGGAAACAAGACATAGGATGCATGACGAACGGAAGTTAATTCAAACGACCGACAGGAAAAATTTTCAGGAAGACTTCGACAAATTAGACAGAAAAATTACTTCTTCAGATCAGCCAATGGTCAACTACAACTTCTGGTAAGATAAGAAATCAGAAATATGAAATCGTGTATTCAGTGTGATGCTGAAATGAGAAGCAGAGAAGATAGGGAGCTCCATTTTTCGGAACTATTTAACAAATATGACTATACAGAAATAACTGCGTTCCACGGGCTCACGGAGCTGAAGATGGAAATAACTATTCGCACAGCTGAAAAGCAGCTAAAATCTTCAGATGCCAATGGTATAGCTGTCAAATTCAGAATACGCCCAGACGTGCTCCTACTTGGAATTTTTTTTTAGCAGAATTCACTTAACCCGCAGTGTGTCTCATATCATTGGAAGAGATATCAGATCTTCCACGTTTCCAGAAGTTGTCTTTAAAATACATTAGCAAAGAAACAGTACTACGAGAACGTCACTTTGTTTTGAAATGCTCAAATACCAATCTTCATTCATCCAATTCAGTTCGAATGTCGAACCATCATGCATTTAGAGTATGATGATTTTGTGAAGATCACCTGTCCTCTTCACTCAGAAGATTGTTATTAAACTTTTTCAAGCGCCTGTCTAATTAAGAAAAAACAAAATAACTTTTTTCTTTTCTTTTCTTAGAGAGATCTGCGATACAGTTCTGTGTGGTCTAAGGAGCTGTACCTTCACTACAGGAAATCTTACTAACTGTCCTTGGGTATCATTCATTTATCTAGGGTTCTTAATCATTATCTACTCTGAATGACATAAGAAATGGAAATTTTCTGAAAAGATCTGTACGATTTGTGACGCAAGAAAATTTCCAGACAGAGTCGTCTAGTTTGAAATCGTTACAGACAGGATACTAAAGCTGTTGAAGAAGGACGTAGAGAGGACGCTACCGCGGCCATTCTAAGAAATAATCAAGCATTCACCTGCAGCAACTTGGGTATTCTCAGTGCAGAAGTAGATGTGGCACAATGAAGGAGAAAATACGAGTGGTAATCAGGGCGAATTATTGTCATTATACAGGGTGGCCCGAAACAGTGTGAAATGTTTGTGAGGGTGTTCCGGGGTAGGCTGTACTGAAAAATAATTGTTAAGAAAAAGATTCAATACGTTGCACTGTTTCTGAGTTAATTAGCATGGACGTTTGCGCGTAAATTCAAGCGGTACCGAAGAGACGGTGTTGCCAAACTTGTCCTTCGTTTTCTTTCCTAAACCTGAACAAGAGGGCGATACAAATGTCGGACACGGGACGGTAGTAAGGATCGAACCTCAACCAAAGGCCGAGCAGTCTCGTACGCTGTCATCTATGATATGAGAATAACTGGAAAATGGTTCAAATGGCTCTGAGCGCTATGGGACTTAACTTCTAAGGCCATCAGTCCCCTAGAACTTAGAACTACTTAAACCTAACTAACCTGAGGACATCACACACATCCATGCCCGAGGCAGGATTCGAACCTGCGACCGTAGCGGTCGCGCGGTTCCAGACTGTAGCGCTCAGAACCGCTCGGCCACCCTGGCCGGCAATAACTGGAATTAATTGTATCTGGCGGGCCGCTTGAATTTGCGCTCGCAGAGGCCTGATTGGCTACCTTCGAAGCTAATTAACTCGGTAATGGTGCAACGTGTGTAATTTCTTTCTAAAAAATTATTCCTCAGCACAAACTCCCCTACAATAGCCTAGAAGCCTTTCAGTCGGTTACTGATCTCCCTGTATGTCTACATCGTTCAACTGTTTGTGACTGCACTGACGTGTTGTTGCTCCTTCGGGTAGATAATTGTGAATAATTCATTTTACGTGCTCACGGCTAGACGAGTGGTAATATGTAGTTAGATCATGTTGATCACAGTGTCGACTGTTTCCAGCTCGTAGTCATATCTGAGGGTGATATACACCACTTGAAGTCATGGAACCTGGTATTCAAGAAGGCAGTTTGCAAAATGTGAGCTCTCATGTTTTGTAGGTGCTGCAGATATACGATGTTCTCTCCGGCATGCCGCGGCTTCCTAGGATAATGAGAAAGCGGTACGCGATAGGATGTCACGAACTGTGCAAACTCTATGTGTCTTATGCACTGTGTTTCACAATTCCTGTTACAGTCTTCTAGGTGCTGTAGAGAAAACTTAGTAGGCAAAGTTTTGTTAGGAAACCCATGTCCCGATGCGTACCGTTTGATGAGGGCGCACATATGGTAATTTGTAGGGGGGGAGGGGTGGGGGGTAGACCTGGGAATGTGGAATATTTTTAATATTCTGGAAGACGACTGGTGACTTGTAAGTAACCATAGAAAAGTTACAGTCCCGACTATGTTACGTAGTAATACCGACTTCTAAAACATTTTCTTGAAAGAAAAACACCTGATTGCACTATATTTTTTTCCTTTCTCTGAGAGCTGGGGGGTCTCCTCTTGTCACCGGGAATGGGAGCCATTGCCGTTTGGCTGTAAAATAAATCTGAATATTCCTTCATTTTCAAATCTCCCCGTTTCACGGTATGCACACAGAGAAAACAATGAGATCTGGCCTGTGGTTGTACAGAAGCCCACGGCATGGCTAATGTTTAGACTACTCGTCGTCTGGCTCTCTTCTCCGTGAGGAAGGACATTCTCTTCAAAGCCATGAGTGTGATGCGTCCTGGATCACCACAGTTAACCCTTCACGTTACGAACGTACTAGTCTCTCGCAACCGTTCTTGTTGTCGGAATAAAATGGTATGTAATGTTATCACAGCAGGGTCTGACAGTGCTGCCCTCTTCTCAGTTTGTGCGCGTATCGTGACGCAGGAGATCTGAAAGTAATCTGATATTCATAGTTATTTTATATCCGAACGACACATTTCTAAGCACAGGTTTATCTATTAAGTGCTCTCTACAAACCCTATAAGCCTGTAATAGAAATTGCGAAACACCCGGTATATGAAACTTTCTGGCAGATTAAAACTGTGTGCTGCATCGAGACTCGAACTCAGGACGTATACTTTTCATTTGCAAGTGCTCTACCGCCTGAGCTACCCAAGCACTGCTTACTATCCTTCCTCACAGCTTTACTTCCGGCAGTACCTCGTCTCCTACTTTCCAAGCTGCGAAACTTGCAAGGCTAGCACTCCTAGAAGAAAGGATATTTCGGAGACATGGCTTAGCAACAGCCTGGGGGATGTTAAACAAAATGATGTTTTCACTCTGCGACGGAATATGCGCTGATATGAGACTTCCTAACAGATTAAAAATGTGTGCTAGATAGAGGCTCGAACTCTCGACCTTTGCCTTTCGCGGGCAAGAGCTCTACCGACCTTTTCAGTGTAAGTGAATTAGACACAGAAACAAAAAGAAAAATTAGTTCCCCTAGAGGGACTCAAAACCACGACTCCCTCCTTTTTTTGGGCGACAAATTAATTACAATTCCTCAGTGCTCTGGAACAATTAAAGCTTTTGTATTTTTATATAAGTTTTTTTATTATTAGTGTTACAGTCAGCTACAGGCTGGAGGGGCCAAGGGGGGCAGAGGTTTAATGCGGAAGCCTGGCCACGATGCCTCCCCTTCCCTTTGCTGAGCTGCACTCTCACACCGCTCTTTTTACTTTTCTTTGTTAC
Source organism: Schistocerca piceifrons (assembly GCF_021461385.2). NCBI lineage: Eukaryota > Metazoa > Arthropoda > Insecta > Orthoptera > Acrididae > Schistocerca > Schistocerca piceifrons. Next base: position 278,371,081 of record NC_060149.1, read on the forward strand.
AAATATATACAATGGAAAGAGAAAAGTAGTCCACCCATCCGGAACCCTGAAAACCACACAAGCGAGCCGAATCCAAGGGATAGATGTGTGATGTTTCGTTCCGAGTGAGGTGGGCGCCTGTCACGCTGGGAACATGCCAACTTACTGGGGGCGTGGAAAAATGGCTGTTAAGATAGTTAGCACAGTACGCGCGATAACTGGGACGGCGCGCCATCTCAGCATGTGCAGTCTGGAAGTACTGCCAAAACTCGAGGCGCGAGTGACGAGAATCTCCATAAAGATACGACAAGGTCCAGTTCTTTACCAGAGAACTACCGAAACTTTGTGGCAGTAAAATATTTCACAATTGGGTAAAGAAAGGGTTCTCGGCCTATACCACGCTGCGACACTCGCAGAAAACATGCGACTAGTTGTCATCTTAACAAACGAGACATCCGTAACGGCTACACAATTTAGGTGGTGGTGATGATCGTTGACACCACGACAGAGGGTCGCATAGTACCAAGTAGACCTAATACGCGCCGGAAAGAAACTGTGATGAACGTGCCGCCAAATCACAGTCCTTCGCAACATTGGGAACTTACGTTTTACGACGTTACACGCGACGAAATACAGGTAAAGTTGGTAGAAACCTTTGCCCGAGGCGGGCGCATTCGTGAGAGTTCGGCACGAGCATAACTGAGTTTCACAATGAATGCCGGGATGTGTACAAATCGCGGGAATGATATTACGGACCGGGAACGGCAGGGAGACGGACCTTGGCACAAGGACGGCAAGCAAATGACGCGTAACGGAGGCCTCTATACCGTGTTACAGTTTATACATCGTGGCCAAGTAAACTGCCACAGCACGACAGCGTACGTTGGTAAGACCAAGCCCTCCTTCACACGTGGCGTGAACGAGTGTGGCACAGCGCACTTTGATGATGGACTTTGCCGTTAGAAAATATCATAATGCCGCTTGAGGACTATGTCCTATCGTAATCAGCATCGGTAGAATCTGCGTAACATGAACTATTCTGAATGCCAAATAGGCCTTCATGTAGGCAACACGCTGCAAAGGATCGAGGCGGCGTAGGGAGTTGAGACTGATCATCTTACGGATAATTCTCAAAACTTGAAGAAAGCTGAGCGCCGCTGTACGGCGCGTTGACGACGTAAAGATTAACCCAAGACAGCGGAAACGTTGGACACAGGGCAGGGCCACTGGGTCTTCTGAGGGTAGTTCGTGACCAACAGACAGCGCTGTGGATTTTGCTCACGTTTATCACACTTCGAACCGCCCTCCCATGAGCCGAAATGGTGTCGAGGATCTGTGCGATCTCCTCCCGAGAAAGAACCAACAGCAGGAGGTCATCTGCGTATGCTCGACATCGAAAGGTGTAACTGCGTAAGGAGAGTTCAGACAACTGCGCCGTCAGCAGGCCCCAGCGCAACCGCCTAGAGGTACTAGAAAAGGGGGGAACGGTTGGCGGACTGACCGTTGAAGCGTAATCTGACCCTGCACACGCCCACTGATGTGGACCAACGAAAGCGTGCTGCCAAAGAGCCGCCGAAGGACGCTGATCAACCGGGCAGGGGAGTCCATCCGTTCTAAGAAATATGTGGCGCAGCCTGTCAAATGCGCTGTCAAAATCTTCGGCTACGATCGCCCCACGAAATCTGCACGCCTCTGTTAGTGCATTCTCCAGTGGCTGTCTAGACGTTAACTGTGCCACCTGACGTCGTTTGTTCGGTGGAAAGGACACGTGGTAAGAGGGGTCAGCCCAAAAATCTTGTAATCAGTATTTAATATGGTGATAGGGCAGTAGAGGGTCGTCGTAATTCCAAGAGTCGATTTAAGAACGGCATCAATAATGCCCTCAACGGAAGCATGCGGAATCGCAGCTGCCGGCCCCTGTGGCAGAGCGGTTCTAGGTGCTTCAGTCCGAAACCACGCGGCTGCTACGGTCGCAGGTTCGAATCCTGCCTCGGGCATGGATGTGTGTGATGTCCTTAGGTTAGTTCTAAGTCTAGGGGACTGATGACCTCAGATGTTAAGTTCCATAGTGCTTAGAGCCATTTGAACCATTTTTTGAATCACAGCTGCAGATGTGATCAGTTCATTATACATCTCCGTCTATGATGTAGATATGACACCACAAAAGGTACGATAAAATTTGGTAGGGGGTCCGTCGCAGCCTGGAGACTTGCACAGCGGACACCTGAAGATAGCACTAGTGACCTCCTCGGAGGTGAAAGTTTCCGTTAACGTAACCCCCTCCTCAATCGCGAGGGCGCGTTGAACGTCCACGGCGACAGGATCGAAGTCCAGGACGGCCCCATCATCGGCACGGTAGACTCGGCGATAATGTTCGACAAAGCTGTCGACTATATCCGCTTGGAAGTTGACCGGCTACGAACGGTGATCGACGAGTTCAGTGATTAAGTTTCGTTTGCGGTGTCTACGATAGGGCGCAAAATGGTGCATGGAGGGATTCTCCCACCACACCACGTCAGGTTTGCAGGCACGCAGTTTCCGGCGAGTAATTGCTAGTAGCTCCGCCTTAACTATGCTGTGTTCAGTTTGCACTTCCGGGGAGACGGCCGGAGTGGCTGAGCGATTCTAGGCGCTACAGTCTGGAACCGAGCGACCGCTACGGTCGCAGGTTCGAATCCTGCCTCGGGCATGGATGTGTGTGATGTCCTTAGGTTAGTTAGGTCTAAGTAGTTCTAAGTTCTAGGGGACTGATGACCACAGCAGTAAAGTCCCATAGTGTTCAGAGCCATTTGAACCATTTGAACTTCCGGGGAGGGTGGCTGGCCATCAAGGTCGTGGAGGGTGCTGAAGTAGAAATCTGTAGTGCCTGTGCCAAGCGGCCACCTCTCTGCTATAAGTCAGGAATGTGCGACGAAGCCTCGGTTTAGCATATTCCAGCCACCAGGCCAACACTGATGCGTCTGATCGGAGACGCCGTAGCCACCTTGTCCACGTCTCAATGATACGCTGGCAACAATCAGGATCCTGCAGATGCTGAGTGTTGAGTTTCCATGGTGCCCGACTACTCTAAACCATCTGGCGGGGAAGGAGCAGCGTACACACGTACTACCAGTCAGAGAACGCCAAGGTCCAGTGCTATACATCGAGCAATCGAGCACCGTATCAATCAGCCCACGGCAGGCATAAATGCGGTCTATACAACTTGCCGAATGGCTCGTGTGAAACGTGAATGGATATTAATGACACGCGTGGAGTGAATCGTAAACGCCATACCCCTGGCAGACGGGAGATACATGATGTCGTCAGTCAGGGTGCCTTCGCGTATTTACACCTCCACTTCGCGCCCAAGGTAATCGCCATGAGAAACACTGAAGTTGTATCCTGCTATCCGAGGTAGCGCTCCTAAATGCACCTCCAGTAACAATGTAATGTCTAATTCCGAAGCCCATATCATTTTTTTCAGCAGATGGATCTTGACGGAAGAAGTCCTTATTATTCAGGGTCGCGATACTGTATGCGTGGAGCTGCGCCACCGGGATTGGGGCTACAGTTCGCTGTTGGGAAGGTAAGGGGCACCCGGCAGCAGTCTCTGCCGGCCCTCCATAGCGCTGTGCAGAAGTTGACGTCAGTAGGTCGCCTCCTCTAACGGTGGAGCCTCCTGTACGGGATCTGCTGTTTCTTCAAGTTCGTCGCTCCACGCCAGCGGTGACTCCATCGCCGTGTTATCCATATTTTTAACACCTGTTGACACCGCCAGAGCAGCTGGTATCGTTCCTTTTTCGGTAGGGACTTCAGAGGCAGGAACATTCAGTCCCGTCGATGCGAGAGGCCCTGAGGACCGCCGTTCCACAGACGCACTGACGACGCCGTCGTCCACGATCTCAGACGCTGAAACGTTGGTTTGCTCAACAGGGAGAGTATCATCTAGGCAGGGGAAAGTGTTCCGTTCCGACGTCGTCCGTCTTCTAGGGGAGTGTTCTTTACGCAATCGTCCTTCCGTGTTGGAAGATGGGAGTGATTCGCGCCTGTCAGGCAGGAAGGCTACCGTCGGAACACACAGTCGACCAGGGAGTCACGTTCGACATCAACTCGGCCACGGGCGCAGCCGGAGCAACAATCGTAACTGAGGACAGGGCTGAAGTCACATCGTCAGTCACCTCGTCCGCAATCGGCTCATGAAAGAGAGGAACACTGTCCATCAGCTGTTCATGTGATTCCGAGAGCCGCCGGACGGCCGGCTGCGACTTAGGCGCCGCCACATATGCGATCAGATGTATCGTAGACAACGAGGCAAGTACCACTCCTCCAGTGCCTGCATTATGCAGACATTCAAATCTGATATGGCCTCCTTTTCCACACCCAGAACAAGTAAGCGGCTGTCCGTCGTACATGATTACGGCCCGACATCCACTGATGGTCATATAAGACGGAAAACGGCTGCGTAAATCAATTGTGATCTGACGCACCCCGTTAAGAATAAGTTATGTGCGGAAGTGGACCCAGTGTTCTGCATAATGATCATGTACAGCACCGTATGGCCGAAAAGCCGCTATGACGTCCTCTGCAGTATCTCGAATGGCAGTTCGAACATGCAAATAGTTCTAAAACCTAATACCGCATATTCGACTTTGACCACACTGACGCTACCGTCACCATGACGGAAACGGAGTCCCTGTCTGGTCGCCCTTAAAACGCGCCCGCACGCGGCTTCATTGATCATTGTAACGTAAACGGTGTTACTGAGAATCGAGAGGTGGATTCCCAGAAGTTCCGATGGCGGGATCTTCGCCTCCTCACTCAGAAAACGTTCCACGTCTAAGGCTTTCGGTCGTGCATATTCCGGACAAAAATGGTTCAAATGGCTCTGAGCACTATGCGACTTAACTTCTGAGGTCATCAGTCGCCTAGAACTTAGAACTAATTAAACCTAACTAACCTAAGGACATCACACACATCCATGCTCGAGGCAGGATTCGAACCTGCGACCGTAACCTATATACTGACCTATAGCCTATATACTGAGCTACCCAAACACGACTCACGACTCGTCCTCACAGCTTTACTTCCGACGTCGGTTCGACATACAGTTGTAATCTCCCAGGAAGTTTCTCATCATCGCACACTCCACTGCAGAGTGAAAATGTCATTCTGGGCCCCATATATGTCTGGAGGAAAAATTCTAACCTCCTTACAAGTTGTGACGGAGACGTCGGGATTTGCTTCTTAAATACTCTTTTTTTTTTTTTTTTAACAGAAAAGAAGGAATAACCCCGAGCATATCGGACCCCCAACACCGTGTTACAACGACATCCTTATAAGCACACATAGGGGAAGTACTACCGTCTTTGTGCACAATTTTGAAATCGAAATCAGAGAAAAAATAATTTTGTTCATAAGATAGCTGGAAGGCTGACGTAGATATGGTCAAAGATTTAACATCCTGTAGCACTACATTCACGTAACAATAATTTTACATATCAATAGAGAAATATTCATACGCGCATTCATCCGAACTACATGAAGAATGCACAAAATAATACTGTAAACAGCCCTAAAAGTACCATACAGCTAGCCGGCCGCTGTGACCGATCGGTTCTAGGCGCTTCTGTCCCGAACAGCGCTGTTGTTACGGTCTCAGGTTCAAATCCTGCCTCGGGCATGGGTGTGTGTGATGTCCTTAGGTTAGTTAGGTTTAAGTAGTTCTAAGTTAGGGGACTAGGGGACTGTTGACCTCAGATGTTAAGTTCCATAGTGCTTAGAGCCATTTGAACCGTGCAGATATCAAATATTTTCAGGAAGAATTTGTGAAGCGAATTAAAATGAACTTCAGCGCCAAATAATCATAATGAAGAAAATTTGTATCTCCATTTCAGAGTAAAAACTAATGTTTCAATTTTTTCATTGTGATGGGTTAAAGATAGAGTTGTGAAACTACTGTAGGCTGCGGTAGACTATTAAGTAAGCGTAGAATAAATAATTTTCATAGTAACTTTGGGCAACTAAAATAACAACTGCATTACCAGGACGTCAGGTGTGCTGCATGTGTATCGGGTGTTACCTGATTTCGATCACTTTGTCTGCATGTGCGATCCTTGTCTTACTTAGAGTTGTAAAACTATTGTAGGCTACTGTACACTGTCGCAGTAAGCGTACACTATGGTACGCTTCCTATTAGCTTTGGTCATTTAAAACTGCAACTGTATTACTTCTATATTAGGTGTGTTGCATACCTATTGGGCGTTAGCTCATTTCGAAATATTTGTTTGCGTATGAAACTGGAAGCAGCGAACCATCTAGAAACTGAGTGAGGATATATAAAGGGTCGTATAACGTGAGGAACATTTTTGTTCTACATAGTTATCCCGCTGTATTTTACTTTAAAAATTCAGTATTTATAGCAAAATTGAAATAGTCACTGTTAAATTCAGGTTTTATTCGAAAATTGTTGGTCTGTAACGTCAAACACAGGTATGGTGTAAAAATAAAAAATGGAGATTTATCATATATCGCTAGAGAACGCAATTTCCTCAAAAAGGAGAAAATTAAAAGAAAAACACAAAACAAAAACGTATCAAACATCGCTTCAATACTTCGTCGAGCTTATATAAAACATGTTTCTGTAATTGCTAAACAACTAGCACGAAATAACAATAAGTATATAGATTTTTTATGTTTGTGCATGTGAACTGTACGTGCATCAAAAGTAATTGCGCAGAACGTAAGCGAGCAGGTAATTTTTTATTACTTACAAAATTCAATTTACATTTTGTAAGTACATAAAATACACAATGGGCTAACACTGAACGATGTGCTGTTTTCATTATTTGCAAAACAAACACAAAACAAAGAGAAGTCGTCGGCTCTCAGTTTCTAGCACATAATTTCATTATGTGTCTTTTCCTACCAATACTACTTCTGGTAATCCCATCATTCACTACGTCATTTATGTTCTGTACCAAAACTACTGAACCGTAGTTTTTGGAGAGCGCGACTCTAATTAAAAATGATCAAAAAATTTAAATTTACTCATTACTTTTAACTGATCAAAATCGTGGTCGAAAAAAAATGTTCTTGAGAGCTCCACTTCACAAATTCTGTTGGTAGACTTCGTTTGAAGATGCGTTGTTGGAGTGAGTGTCATGACTTGAGTGATAAACTGGCATCTCTCTCCCTTTCTCTCTCTCTCTCTCTCTCTCTCTCTCTCTCTCTCTCAGTGCCTCCGTGGCGATTTTACGTTAAATAACCCATGGCGGTAAAGATCTTGCTCTACCATCTCAATATATCACCACATGTTTGCTTCCGGACGTACACTGTTACATCCAAAGAACATTGCTAACAACAGACTGCAACTGTTAGACTCTTGTTCAACAACAAGAGTGGCCCCTCACACATTCAGTACTGTTGTCAATATATTGACAATGCACTAATATTTTGACCATCTGAGGGTGAGTATTGACGTATTGTCAATACTGTAAATATTGTATTGATGTGCACAAAAATATTCTCTGGCTGACAATATTTGCTGTTCGGTTGTTTACCGTGTCTCGCCAAACAGCCGTAGGGAGCTAGCGTATATTACAGAACTTCTGTTTACATTTGCTCTTCCTATTAGTCTTGAATACATTTTGAGAGTTAGGCAGAGAAATAACAGACAATTAATGTTGCAGTTTACTGAATGTTATAGAGTATTTCTTATCTATGGAGTCAAAGGTCACCAGACGACATGAACAGGAGCAAAAATCCGGATGTATCAGCAGTTATTAGACATTTATCACTTGCAATATCCGCAATCGAAAACAGAAGGTGTGAAAAAGAAATTAATGCACTGAGAAAAAATTTCCGCAAGGAACTGAAAAAAAACGGAAGATAGCAAGGGCTCAGGTGCCGGAAGTCAGACATTTATACACTGAAGTGCTGAACATTCCGCCAGCTTAACTTCCTGCCTGCCACAGCGGCATATGTGGCATCATCATATTGTTTTGTTTTTCGATTTTGGGCCGTATCATCATAAGTAATTTTTCGTATGATTCACGATTCATTCAAAAATAGTTTAAGAAATCCTTCGAGTCAGTGAATCGGATTTCCGACAACAGATTTACGTGTGAAGAGTCATTCCTTCTCTTTAAAAACTCGCGAATCCGTTTTATTTATTTCATTGCGTTCGGCTGTTTGTTTTTACTAGGCAATGCTAATATAATTATGTCACACGCTTTCTTCTGATTCGACATGTTGTATTCACGAAATAGTATCGCCAACTGAAAATAATGACAATATGGTATTTTGCAGATGATGCTGTCATTTACCGTCTTGTAAAGTCATCAGATGACCAAAAAGAATTGCAAAATGATTCAGATGAGATATCTGTATGGTGCAAAAAGTGGCAATTGACCCTGAATAAAGAAAAATGTGTAGCTACTCACATGAATACTGAAAGAAATCCGCTAAATTTCAGTTATACAGTAAGTCACACAAATCTGAAGACTGTAAATTCAACTAAATACTTAGGCTTCAAATGGTTCACATGGCTCTGAGCACTATGGGACTTAAAATCTGAGGTCATCAGCCCCCTAGAACTTAGAACTACTTAAACCTAACTAACCTAAGGACATCACACACATCCATGCCCGAGGCAGGATTCGAACCTGCGACCGTAGCAGTCGCTCGGTTCCAGACTGTAGCACCTAGAACCGCTCGGCCACCTCGGCCGGCTAAATACTTAGGGATTACAATTGCAAGTAACCTAAACTGGAATGATCACATCGATAATGTTTTGGTTAGAGCAAACCAAAGACTGCGATTCATTGGCTGAACAGTTAGAAGTTGCAACAGGTCTACTATAGAGATTGCTTACACCACGCTTCTCCGCCCTATTCTGGAGTATTGCTGTGCGGTGTGGGATCCGCATCAGGTGGGACTGACGGATGACATCGAAAAAGTTCAAAGAAGGGCGGCTCGTTTTGTGTTATCGTGAAATAGGGTAGATAGTGCCACAGACATGATACGTGAATTGGAGTGGCAATCATTAAAACAAAGGCGTTTTTCGTTCCGTCGGGATCTTCTCATGAAATTTCAATCACCAGTTTTCTCCTCCGATTGCGAAAACATTCTGTTGGTACCCATCTACATAGGGAGAAATGATCATCACGATAAAAATAAGAGAAATCAAGGGTCGCACAGAAAAATTTAAGTGCTCGTTTTTCCCGCGCGTCGTTAGAGAGTAGAACTGTAGAGAGATAGCTTGAAGGTGGTTCATTGAACCCTCTGCCAGGCACTTTATTGTGAACAGCAGAGTGATCACGTAGATGTAGATGTAGATTATTGACGTTGTGAGAGTCACTGAAATATATTGAAGGTTTATATTACACACACTACTGTTTGCACGTTATTTAAGCTTTTAAGGAAGTGTATTACAGAAATAATAATAAATAAAATTACAGCTTTGTACAGACAAATTAAAAACATTTACGGACATAGTTCCGAACGCTATCAAAAGGTGGCACTACTTCTTATGTTTATAGAACATTGGCGTTTACAGTGTGGTCCATTGATAGTGACCGGGCCAAATATCTCACGAAATAAGCATCAAACGAAAAAACTACAAAGAACAAAACTCGTCTAGCTTGAAGGGGGAACCAGATGGCGCTATGGTTGGCCCACTAGATGGCGCTGCCATAGGTCAAACGGATATCAACTGCGTTTTTTAAATAGGAACCCCTTTTTTTTACATATTCGTGTAGTACGTAAAGAAATATGAATGTTTTAGTTGGACCACTTTTTCGCTTTGTGATAGATGGCGCTGTAATAGTCACAAACATATAAGTACGTGGTATCACGTAAAATTCCGCCAATGCGGACGGTATCTGCTTCGTGATACATTACCCGTGTTAAAACGGACCGTTTACCACTTGCGGAAAAGGTCGATATCGTGTTGATGTATGGCTATTGTGATCAAAATGCCCAACGGGCGTGTGCTATGTATGCTGCTCGGTATCCTTGACGACATCATCCAAGTGTCCACACCGTTCGCCGGATAGTTACGTTATTTAAGTAAACAGGAAGTGTTCAGCCACATGTGAAACGTCAACCACAATCTGCTACATATGATGATGCCCAAATAGGTGTTTTAGCTGCTGTCGCGACTTATCCGCACATCAGTAGCAGCCAAATTGCGCGAGAATCGGTAATCTCAAAATCGTCGGCGTTGAGAATGCTACATCAACATCGATTGCACCCGTACCATATTTCTATGCACCAGGAATTGCATGGCGACGACTCTGAACGTCGTGTACAGTTCTGTCACTGGGCACAAGAGAAATTACGGGACGGTGACAGATTTTTTGCACGCGTTCTATTTAGCGACGAAGCGTCATTCACCAACAGCGGTAACGTAATATGCACTATTGCGCAACGGAAAATCCACGATGGCTGCGACAATTGGAACATCGGCGACCTTGGCGTGTTAATGTATGGTGCGGCATTATGGGAGGAAGTATAATTGTCCCCCATTTTTTCGATGGCAATCTAAATCGTGCAATGGATGCTGATTTCGTACGTAATGTTCTACCGATGTTACTACAAGATGTTTCACTGCATGACGGAATGGCGATGTACTTCCAACGTGATGGATGTCCGGCACATAGCTCGCGTGCGGTTGAAGCGGTATTGAATAACATATTTCTTGACAGGTGGATTGGTCGTCGAAGCACCATACCATGCCCGCACGTTCACCGGATCTAACGTCCCCGGATTTCTTTCTGTGGGGAAAGTTGAAGGATATTTGCTATCGTGATCCACCGACAACGCCTGACAACAGGCGTCAGCGCATTGTCAATCCATGTGCGAACATTACGGAAGGCGAACTACTCGCTGTTGAGAGGAATGACATTACACGTATTGCCAACTGCATTGAGGTTGACGGACATCATTTTGAGCATTTATTGCATTAATGTAGTATTTACAGGTAATCACGCTGTAACAGCATGCGTTCTCAGAAACGATAAGTTCACAAAGGTACATGTATCACATTGGGACAACCGAAATAAAATGTTCAAACGTACCTACGTTCTGTATTTTAATTTAAAAAACCTACCTGTTACCAACTGTTCGTCTAAAATTGTGAGCCATATGTTTGTGACTATTACAGCGCCATCTATCACAAAGCGAAAAAAGTGGTCCAACTAAAACATTCATTTTCTTTACGTACTACACGAATATGCAATAAAAAATGGGAGTTCCTATTTTAAAAAAACGCAGTTGATATCCGTTTGACCTAAGGCAGCGCCACCTAGCGGGCCAACCATGGCGTCATATGGTTTCCCCCTTCAAGCTAGACAAGTTTCGTTCTTTGTAGTTTTTTCGTTTGACGCTTATTTCGTGAGATATTTGGCCCGGTCGCGATCAATGGACCACCCTGTATAGTAAGGTACTTCAAACTTAATTATTAAAAAATGGCAAACAAAAGAAATAAAATTATGTTGTGTATTAATGTCTTAAATTTGTGTGTGTTTTGAATGTGGCTTCATGTCTTGAATTTACTATACCATTACAAAGTTCAGCTGATGACATTTTGTCTACGTAATAGCTTCTTGCAGCCAAATTTGTGCTACCATTAGAGTTCTATATGTGTTCACCTAATCCAATGTCACCACAATAGCAACCTCTGTTACAGATTGTAGTTATTAACAGCGGCAATTGCAAGGAGGAAGGGACAGTTTGTGGGAAGAGCTGAAGACTGCAATTACGACTATCGTGTGTGGCTGCGATAGCTGGCCAACAGAGCCGCCTATCGCTTCCGGCACGCGGATGCTGCCCGCGGCTTCCTCTGAGAACGCACACAAACGAAGGAAATGAACTGGCTGACCTCATGCTCCGCGCTTCCGTGCACATGCTGCACTTAAAACTATTACGCAAGTGCTCTTTTCTTTGACGAGCAACCGTGATTTATCGTACTAATCACACCATTCAAGTTCTAAAATCATTGAACATTTAAGTGCTTGTGACACATAAATGCGTCGCGAATTTGCGTGCGTCTTCTTTTGTTTTAACGACACACACACACACACACACACACACACACACACACACACATATATATATATATATATATATATATATATATATATATATATATATATATATACGCAGCAGGCGTCAACATCACCAGTAACGCGAATGTGTGATGTACAGGTTGATTCAAAAGGCTGCGCACAAATTGAAGGCTCTGATAGAGGAATCGAAACGAACTATGTTGAAACAACAATTTATGGTATTGGAAGTAATCTTGAGAAAGTGAAAGCTTTGGTATGTCAGGAGCAGCAAGGACAATCGAAACTTTCGTTATATGATGCTGTGACGCTACACATGTACTGCATTTCTTTGTTTTTTCAATGAATAATGTAGCAGATAATGAATTTTTTTTTTAAATTTGGCAATCTTGAACACTGCTGTAATCAGCAACTGCAAAGCGATAGTCTTCGAAAGGATGAAAGAATCAGCGAGCCAGTTGCGTAACACAGGTTTATTTGAACCATTCACGTAGGCTTTGATAACTGTAAAATTATGTTCTTCAGAAGAAGACTGTAACACCTAGAAATAACACATCGCTTACAAAAAGTTCAGGTATATCAGAAATGGAAAATTCAGGCTAAACTCCTAAAACGCAAGGGTACACACTTATTTGTTACATATTGTGTTCCAAAGGTACGTTTTACCAAATCCGTTTGAGTCTTGTCAAATAAACGTTCATCTTAAAACAATAAAATGACAAGTCATCAGATAAATTTGGGCAATATAGTTACCATACTTTTACGTAGTTTGGAAATTGGAAGGACACTACGTTGATAACGGGTACATAGGGCCAGATCTATTACAGTACTTTCCTTAAAAAGGAACTCGTGTCATAGGTACAGTTCGCGTGATTAAAAAGAAGTTATGGAAACTCGAATGCAAGTTGCAGGCAGGAGAACTAGAAATCAGCATAACGAACACACTAACGGCTCTGAAGCGGTGCTACGGAAGAGATGTCCGTATCATACAGCTATAATATCTTTTAGCAAGATGGTTGCAAGTTTTTAAATCGTATTTTCGTTGTTTTTGTCTGTTTCACGTTAGTAATGTATCTGTACGACTTTCAACATACTCTGCAATGTTGCCAGATTTCCAATGTTGTCACCATGCAACACTGTTGTCACCATGCAACACTGTCAGATTTCCCCCCTTCCTCACCTCTATGTCATGGCCCAATTGCCCTATGTATAAAATGGAAGGAAATCCAAAAATGTGGGAAATTCAAGATTCAAGCTAGCTCATTTGTGTTACAGGGTTTATCCTCCCCCCCCCCCCCCCCCCACTCCTATGGTGTCACAGCTCAGAGTCCAATTGTCCCATGTGTAAATTGTTGGGAAATTCTAAAATGGGCCACTATCCTACTGGAAATAAGTCCAAGATGACAGAAGTAGGTCACTTTTGTAAATTTTGACTCCAAAATGGCAGACCTAAGGCTACAAGGATAGCCTCCATGGGTTTTCCCCAGCCCTATGACGTCAGAATGCAAGGTTATGGACCTGGGGATATGAGGACTGCCTGAATGGTTGCCAGCTAACTTGTGCTATGTTTAGAATACAGTCCTAAGTTTAAAATGGAGGGCAAATTCAAAAATCATCGGTTTTTCTCCCACTCCTACGATGTTACATTTCACTTGCGCTAAGACCCCAGCTGCCCTAAGCTTAAAGCAGTGCTTTCTGCATGTTTAAACAATTTGCCTCGTCCCTCTGATGTCACAATTTGCATGTTTAAGCAGCTGCCACCGTAGGCTCGGAATCCAAGAACTGACTTGTCCTAAGCTTTAAGTCCACTTGTTCTACACTCATATTTAATGTTTGAACACTTTCCCCTTCCCCAATTGCCAGCCCCCTTGTGCTGTTTAAACAATTACCACTCTAAGTTTAGAACTCAAGAGTTCACTTCTCTGAAGTACAAAATGGTGGAATTTTCAAAAACTACTTGTCTTAAGTTTGAAATGACGAGAAATTAAAAAAAAAAAAATCCACTTGTGCCAAGTTTAAAATGGGGGAAGTCCGCCAGTTGCCAGATGCAGCTCTCTGATGCAACCTGCACGAATGTCGAACAACTACAACTGCTGCATGTAGCAGTATGGGATAGGAGAGGGGTAGGTATGCACTTGTATATCTACATTTGCCATTCACGCCGGTCTGCTTACAGAACTAATAAGATCTCCAGCCATCTCGCCATGAGCAGTGGTATGTTCAACTCTCAAACGTTGACAATTTTATTGGATTGCCATACAGTATGTGTGAGGGCCTACCTAAGACCAGTGAAAACATTCAACAATGACAATACCATGCACTGCACTCACTTTCAGGAACCCCATTCAGAAACCTGATGTATGCTAGAAAAGCCATCCAGGACGTCACACACATCCATGCCCGAGGCAGGACTCGAACCTGCGGTCGTAGCGGTAGCGCGGTTTCAGACTGAAGCGCCTAGAACCGCTCGGCCACTCGGCCACTGCGGCCGGCGCGTTCACCAGGAATATGACATTTCAACATAGTAAACAAACGCATACAAAGATGCTATTTCTTGTCTGCTTTCCCCAAACAATTGTCGTCTGAGTGCACCAAACAAAGATACAGGTGGAGGACGTGAAGTACATCATTTCTCTGTCGCATCTGGTATACTCGCAAGCAGCTTGGACGTGATCCAACTTCAGTTCCTTAGCAGTAGCTATTTTCAGATGGTGACAAGAACTGGAAAGATTCTTTCACCGCTATGCGTTCATTTCTCTAACCACTTGCTTCATAGTTACTGGAAGGAAGATAGATCGGGACGAGCTAGTGTTCTATCCTCATCGTGACATTAGTACAGTATCAGCAGCATACTGTTAAGTTCAAACCTCAAATGAAGCTACCCTGCACGAGTCAATTTCTGCAAAGAGGCTCGCTTCCGTTGTACTGGTCAGTGAAATGCGGACCGACAGTAGCTGGTTTTTGTAAGTGTAACCAATATCGAACTGTTCAAGATGGCATCTCACTGTAGGCATTGATTAAAACCAAAAGTAGGTCTGAAATACATAAACGTGGTGTAGTTGAGATGAACAATCATTCTCGAGACTTCCAGAGATTCAAAAGGTACATTACCAACGAAATATGTAAACGTAGGTGTAACGCGAAAGACGTGAAATGATCGTGTTATTCCCAGCTACTCACTAAATGTTTAGTTCTTCCACACTTCCTCATACCTCACCGATTAGATATCAACCGGTACTAGCGGGAAGACGTGGCTGCGACACTGAAGCGTTCAAGAATGTATTGCACGAATTAGAATTCAAATTTCACGAGATTCAAGTGCACGAAAGAAGAAGAGAACGAGAAAATAACAATTGGCACAATAACTTTCGCAAGCCACCCTGATGGTATAACGATATAAACAACAATAGAAGTAAACCACCAGAAGATGGTGTTCCATTCATTCCTTATCCATCAAGCAGGAGAGCAGGGAACTACTATCACCCAAATAATGGGCCACATTTGTTAATAAACTGGCAAGACCCAAACAGAAGTAGGCAACTGGCGGAGCTAGTCGAAATCACACAACTTAATCCAGGGGAAAACAAACACGCGGGACGTCCATCACAGCAACGACTTGTGATGGATGTGGGAACAGCTGTAAGAACACTTCCAGAAGAAATCGGACTGAGCCAAGTTGACATAATAGGATATGTAAATAGGATGGAAATCTTGCCGCGGGAAGAGAAGGAAGATGATAACGTTGAGGCGCCAAATGAAAATAGCAGTGATGCAGAAGACGTGCAAATTGGAGAATATGAAGAGGATCATTTAATTATTTGCACGCAAGATCTCATAGCAGATGGGGCAGCGAGGCACGAAGGAAATAAAATGGAAGGAAATGATGCGCAGGAAGAAGACGAAGGAGATTGGGTGTCCATTCCTGACGATGGATGTGAAGGAGAGGAAGGGCCTATCTTACGTAGTTTGAAACATTTTTACGAAGCTGAACAACGAGCAGTATAGAATATGTGAGACAAGTTAAGATATCACATTAAAATGCAAGTGGGATGTAATTACACTGAAGAGCCATAGAAACTGGTATACCTGCCTAGTATCGTGTAGCGTTTCTACGAGCACGCAGGAGTGTCACTATACGACGTGGCATGGACTCGACTAATGTCTGAAGCAGTGCTGGAAGGAATTCACATCGTGAATCCTGCAGAGCAGTCCATAAGTCCGTAAGAATACGAGAGGGTGGAGATCTACTCTGAACAGCTCGTTGGAAGACATCCCAGATATGCTCAAAAATGTCCATGTCTGCGGAGTTTGGTGGCCAGCGGAAGTGTTTAAACTCTGAGCAGTGTTCCTCGAGCCACTCCGTAGCAATTCTGAACGTGTGGAATGTCGCATTGTCCTGCTGGCATTGCCCAAGTCAGTCGGAATGCAAAATGGACAGGTGATCAGACAGGATCCATACTTGTGTGTCATCTATCAGAGTCGTATCTAGACGTATCATAGGTCCCAAGTCACTCCATCTGCAGACATCCGACACCATTGCCGAGCCTCCACCAGCTTGAACAATCCCCTGCTGACATGCAGGGTCCATGGGCTCATGAGATTATGTCCATACCTGTACCCGTCCATCCGTTCTATACTATTTGAAACGAGACTCGTCCGACCAAGCAACATGGTTTCAGTCATCAACAGTCAAATGTCGCTGTCGAAGGGCCCAGTCGAGCTGTAAGGTTTTGTGACGTGCAGTCATCAAGTGCACGAGTGGGCATTCGGCTCCGAAAGCCCATGTCGATGATGTTTCGTTCAATGGTCCGCACACTGACACTTGTTGATGGCCCAGGATTGAAATCTGCAGCAATTTACGGAAAGGTTGCACTTCTGTCACGTTGAACGATTATTTTCAGTCGTCGTTGGTTCCGTTGTTACAGGATCTTCTCTGGCCGCAGCGATGTCGGAGATTTGATGTTTTACCGGGTTCTCGATATTCACAGTATACTCGTGAAATGATCGTACGGGAAAATCCCCACTTCATCGCTACCTGGGAGATGCTGTGTCCCATCGCTCGTGGCCCCGACTATAGCATCACGTTCAAACTCACTTAAATGTTGATAACCTGCCACTGTAGCAGCGGTAACCGATCTAACAACTGAGCAAGACACTTATCTTATATAGGCGTTGCCGACCGCAGCGGCGTATTCTGCCTATTTACATATCTCTGTATTTGAATACGCATGCCTATACCAGTTTCTTTGGAGCTTCAGTGTATTTAGTGTATATATCGGTAGGAATGTTAGGGATATGGTTATATGAATTTTAGGGGAATAGTTAGTTGTGGGATATCACTATACAGGGTGTTACAAAAAGGTACGGCCAAACTTTCAGGAAACATTCTTCACACACAAAGAAAGAAAATATGTTATGCGGACATGTGTCCGGAAACGCTTACTTTCCATGTTAGAGCTCATTTTATTACTTCTCTCCAAATCACATTAATCATGGAATGGAAACACACAGCAACAGAACGTACCAGCGTGACTTCAAACACTTTGTTACAGGAAATGTTCATAATTTCCTCCGTTAGCGAGGATACATGCATCCACCCTCCGTCGCATGGAATCCCTGATGCGCTGATGCAGCCCTGGAGAATGGCGTATTGTATCACAGCCGTCCACAATACGAGCACGAAGAGTCTCTACATTTGGTACCGGGGTTGCGTAGACAAGAGCTTTCAAATGCCCCCGTAAATGAAAGTCAAGAGGGTTGAGGTCAGGAGAGCGTGGACGCCATGGAATTCGTCCGCCTCTACCAATCCATCGGTCACCGAATATGTTGTTGAGAAGCGTACGAACACTTCGACTGAAATGTGCAGGAGCTCCATCGTGCATGAACCACATGTTGTGTCGTACTTGTAAAGGCACATGTTCTAGCAGCACAGGTAGAGTATCCCGTATGAAATCATGATAACGTGCTCCATTGAGCGTAGGTGGAAGACCATGGGGCCCAATCAAGACATCACCAACAATGCCTGCCCAAACGTTCACAGAAAATCTGTATTGATGACGTGATTGCACAATTGCGTGCGGATTCTCGTCAGCCCACACATGTTGATTGTGAAAATTTACAATTTGATCACGTTGGAATGAAGCCTCATCCATAAAGAGAACATTTGCACTGAAATGAGGATTGACGCATTGTTGAATGAACCATTCGCAGAAGTGTACCCGTGGAGACCAATCAGCTGCTGATAGTGCCTGCACACGCTGTACATGGTGCGGAAACAACTGGTTCTCCCGTAGCACTGTCCATACAGTGACGTGGTCAACGTTACCTTGTACAGCAGCAACTACTCTGACGCTGACATTAGGGTTATCGTCAATTGCACGAAGAATTGCCTCGTCCATTACAGGTGTCCTCGTTGTTCAAGGTCTTCCCCAGTCGCGAGTCATAGGCTGGAATGCTCCGTGCTCCCTAAGACGCCGATCAATTGCTTCGATCGTCTTCCTGTCGGGACACATTCGTTCTGGAAATCTGTCTCGATACAAACGTACCGCGCCACGGCTATTGCCCCGTTCTAATCGATACATCAAATGGGCATCTGCCAACTCCGCATTTGTAAACATTGCACTGACTGCAAAACCACGTTCGTGATGAACACTAACCTGTTGATGCTACGTAATGATGTGCTTGATGCTAGTACTGTAGAGCAATGAGTCGCATGTCAACACAAGCACCGAAGTCAACATTACCTTCCTTCAATTGGGCCAACTGGCGGTGAATCGAAGAAGTACAGTACATACTGACGAAACTAAAATGAGCTCTAACATGGAAATTAAGCGTTTCCGGACACATGTCCACATAACATCTTTTCTTTATTTGTGTGTGAAGGAATGTTTCCTGAAAGTATGGCCGTACCTTTTTGTAACACCCTCTATTTTTTGTCTGCTACGACAAATTTCATGATGAGATAATAAATACATTTACACATGTCTTCGTAATAGTGTCAAGTGATGATTAGTTTTGTTTTTATGTTGAGATGTTTTGTCATGTCGTAAGGTTACGTACGTAGAAGATTATGTTCAAGTTGTGTCTCCACAAACAGCTGGTGTAGATTATTAAGAAGCGTAATGAGAATGAAGGAAGTGGTACTCAAAGTGCTGTGACGTAATAGACCAAACATGGATCAAAAAAAGGATGTATTTATTATGGGGAATTCACACTGGAAATGAGCGTCAGAGGAATAATTGAGGAATAGAAGAGTGTTAGGAGAATTGCCACCTCTTATGGGAATTGTATGTGACTGCTACTGAAGACATCATGACCATTTAAAAAACGAATGTTTTGTTGATTAGCCCTAGATGGCAGGAAAGGCGGAATAGTTTACTTTAAATTACTTCGTGTTCACGACATGGAAGCGTTTGGAAGAAGGTTATTCAGGAGGGTTTATGTATGTATTTTGGATGTTCTGCATGGTGTACCTTCACCAGTTTAGAGTATTTGATGATCATGCCTTGGAGGCATTTGGACAAGGGATATTGAGGAACGTAAATATGTATTTTTATCCACACCAAGAGTGTCAGGATCATATACTGCATAATGATGTTTGTATTTAAGCATAGGATATCTGCAACCTCACCAGGAGGAATTTGGGAGTATTTTTTGTGTATTTTTGTCTAAGGAGCACAGAAGGTGCAGCAAGACGTGGATCAGAAAGGTCAACCCGAAATGGCGACTGTGTGATGTGCACAGCTGAGAGTTCAAAGCACACCGTTCGTCAGCCACAATTCAAATGCACAGAACGTTAATTTAAGTAAGGTTCAAATGGTTCAAATGGCTCTGAGCACTATGGGACTTAACTTCTACGGTCATCAGTCCCCTAGAACTTAGAACTACTTAAACCTAACTAATCTAAGGACATCACACACATCCATGCCCGAGGCAGGATTCGAACCTGCGACCGTGGCGGTCGCGCGGTGTCAGACTGTAGCGCCTAGAACCGCTCGACCACCACGGTCGGCATTTAAGTAAGGGGTCACTTGTCTTAATAAATTTTTGTTTCTATAGTGTTATGATGCCAGCCAAACAGAGACAGAGTTGATAAAAGGAGGACTAATTCAAAGATAACATGGACACGAAAAAGAGGATACATCAAGAAGGAAACTGTAAGAAGAGAATCAAAATGGTCATAATCAAATATGAAAAACGATCACGTAAATGCATTGGAAGGTTATGAATGTTTATATCAATCTGAGGATAAGTAAATTTTTTATTCCACAGGTATAGGTGGTAATACAAATGATAAGACAACTTCATAAATAGATGTATCTTTTTCTTTGGATAAAGTTGCCCATAGATTCAAGAGACGTGCAGATGGAGGAGAAGGCCATGAAAGATAGAGGAATGATAGGAGTATGATAACTGGTGGAAATGAGAGAAGATTGTACTTAATTAACTTATTTTTTGTATATGTATGGTAAATAAATAATAATAAGACTCTTTCGTCATTGGGTCGCTGGGGATTATCCCAATCATACTCATGGAGCGCTTATTGCATATAAAACTAGTTTCATTTTGTAAAGTTATAAAAAGAAATTTTTCTTGAGGAAATGTACTCTCATTGTGAAATGTCTATAAACTTTGTAAAAGTTGTCACGTATATCCTATTCTATTAGTAGAAATTAATGTCGGAATTATGAGCACTGCGCAAATGGATGAATGGATGAGTGAGAAGCAGGGAGCAAAGGACAGGACGATGGGGCGTCTCCAAGAAAGGCGTAACCAGTGGGCCAGCTGCCTTAACAACTTTCACAATCGACACGACGAGTTGCAAAGCGATGCATAGCCAGATATCAAAAATGACGTCCCGAGGGGATTCGTGACCAATGGTGCATGGCTACAGGAGCCGCCTTGTGTGACACGGGCGAAGATGAACCAGCGGGAGGTCTGCGACAACTTAACTTCGAGGACTGTCATACGTCACCCGGAAGACAGCACGTCAACCACGCCAGAGGAGGAACATTTTCTTTTTCAGGCTCTGCATGCAACAGTAGAAGGAGCCAACAAAGTGAGGGCGGATAGAGCACCTAGTCTGAAAGAGGAAACATGATCAGGCTGCATCACATCCAGAGCTGCAGAAACAGTCATTCAGAATAACAATCGAATTTGTCTTTTCCACACCTGACATGCTGTACCGTGAAAGTATAGATGGCACGTCCTCACTTACCTATCCTTACACTAACACGTCTGATGAGGGTCCTCAGAACCCATGGCGGAATTGAAACTAGGAGTAAACTCTCTCTGCGTATCACTGATGACAGCAGATCGAATAACAATATTATGGCACCAGATGTAGCTTCGTAATCCGCCACTCCCGCCACCACGCTTGGATGGATTAGCAGGTAAGGATTTTACCTGACTTAGGACAACGTGGAGTAAATCTAAAATGCAAGAACAACAGAGTGTGTCATGCAAATGACAGGACACCTGCCGACAAGAACCAGAGCACGTCCATGACATACCGTACCAGTTGATGCCACAGAAATGAAGGGACAGCAGCACGACACACGCACATATCGATGTACCTGCCCGTAAATACCTGCGGCCGACGAGTGAAAGTGTGCTTTTGCCCAACAAGTTGGAACACTTTCCTCTCTCCCCATACTCTGACAAAAACACTGTGTACCCGTCTTGTGTGCATTTTGCCATCAGTGAAAAACATTTCTAGCATGTGAAGCAAACTTGGTTTTGTTACTTGTAGGAAAAGGATGATTTAAAATATTATTTTATCTCAGCAAGACATTACTTTTTCTTTGTATGATATTCTATTTGTATACTCTCCTTATTACTTCTATATTCCTGACGTCACACTTGTGAGCAACATAAAGCATGTATGGGCATTCACATTTTATGTCAGCAAGACATTACTTTTTCTTTATATGCTATTCTATTTGTATACTCTCCTTATTACTTCTATATTCCTGACGTCACACTTGTGGGCAACATAAAGCATGTATGGGCATTCAGATTTATTTAGCACCGATTTTAATGAAATTTTATTGGCATACATACACACCACGTACCACGCTAGAAAATGGTTCAGATGGGTCTAAGCACTATGGGACTTAATATCTGAGGTCATCAGTCCCCTAGACTTAGAACTACTTAAACCTTACTAACCTAAGGACATCACACACATCCATGCCCGAGGCAGGATTCGAACCTGCGACCGTAGCAGCAGCGCGGTTCCGGACTGAAGCGCCTAGAACCGCTCGGCCACAACGGCTGGCACCATGCTAGTGGATACAATCAAATCACACATGTAAATTACTTTCAGTTGTGGTCTATGCATGGAACTTTGTCTATTTTATTTTTTACTTTCGGTCAGATAAATGGAAAGTCATTTCTGATTGTTTATTTTCTCTTTAGTGTAAATATTTTGTTTGTCTTCATGTAATGTAAATGTTTTCTCCCTCCTGTGTAAATATTATGTTCTGTAATGTCATGATCATATGCTGATATGCATCTGTGCATTTAAAAATGCACTGTCCGTGTTTCATGTTCCAGTCTCATTTGATGATAGCTGATAAGTTTCTCACACTTTACTCTCTCTCATAAACTGTGCTCTGATATAGGTGGCTGTATGTGTGGACCTCACATAAATTTCATTGTTGTTTCATGTAAACTTGCTATTAACGGAGTCACGCACGATTTCTGGGAAGAGTGATTAGCTAATAATTGTATGTAAACGTGCACTATTACCCAAGTTAAGATATGAATGTTCCTTTGTCTGCTGAGCTGAAGCGAATTTCAGTTTTATTCACTTTCACATTTGTGGTTGTTTGTCATTAATTAATAATTCTGTATGTTAAATTCAACATTTAAATACCCACATTTTGCAGATTTGTCAGCTATAGTACGAGTGGGTTGGTGATTCCCATTGGTACATATGTGACACGATGTATTTCATTTTGGTTTATTATACTCTTTAAGCTGGCGAGCTGTACCTTTCCTTCCCATTACAATTTTTCAGCTAATCATAAGGTGAACGGTTCCGTCAACCACGGTGACTCCCGACTAGGGAAAAAATTGTGTGTTGAGAACACGCTGTGTATCGTCGACATCACAATTAAAAAAAAAAAGAAACAAGTGGAAGGTAAGGAAAAGCGTCGAATCAGTATGCCTTGTCTCTTCTCGTTCCATGATAGGTCATTATGTGAATTAGCCACATTTTTATGCGCTAATTAGTCAGTTTGATATGCAAATTAGTTACATTTCAATTAAATCCAATCGCAGTCTGGGAGACAGCGGAAATACATGTTTAGTTCTAATTGCAATACAAAAACAGTGACTTCGTAGGTGATTTCTTCTGTTTTTTCATCTCTTTTCGTTGCATGTGTACTGGGCACGGTTTACGGCAATTTCACTGAGCTGAGCTGTGTCAGCCAAAGAGCAAACAAGACATTTCAACAGAAGAACAGTCCCAACCCCCCACTAGCTTGAGAGACAGGGAAAATGCCAGCCTAAGGTGCAGGGTTCACGTAGCCGGGACAGACACTGAGCTGCCAGATGGCCATTGTGTGCCGTCCACTTCCTGTTGCGGAGTCTTTCTTTGTCAGGCGCACTCGGCTCGAATAATTACTGCCTTGGACAGCCATGAGACTTTTCTCCGTTTCGAGGATTTTTTCAATAACATGCCCAGTTTCTGAGCCTTCCTTAAGAGGAGCTTTCTATAGGAGATAAAGATCTCGAAAGCTTTCCCAAAACACATGAGCAGTCCATGGAAATGAGGGTCACACGATTCGGCTGCCTGTTCGGCTTCTAGCCCAATACTTTTCTTTATCTTTTTATGTTTCCACGATAGAAAATAGAGCGCCAAAAGCGCCAAAAATAAGACTTCTGGACGGCCTGTAGTATCGTGACTTAACTTTTAGACGCAAGTTTCTGGAATTGATGCATCATCCATTGTGAGGGCCGCATTTTCCTTACGTTGTTGGGAGCACAGAGACATCAGCTTAATTTTTTCATTGTAGGGGTAAAAGTATTACTTTTCGGTTTCGAAATTGCTTCTAGAGGCACAAGAAACGTCCACAGGACTGACGCGCTCTGCCCTCTTTTAAACTATGAACTCTGCTCTAAGTAGAGTGACTTCAGTCTCTGCTTCCAGAGCGGATTCTTTGGCCTCTGTTTGTAGCAGAGTCACTTCGCGCTTCATATTCGGTAGAGAGACTTCCGGTTCTGCACGCAACTGGGGCACGCTTCGATCAGGATGCTTCAGGAGGAGACTTGCCTAGCAGATTTCTGGTACAGATCTCGTCTGAGGACGATCCAGTAGTGCTGCACACACTGGCGCACTTGCAGGGGATAGGCAAAATAATGTGAACAGTGGCAGTAATGGGATGGTTGTGTTTGACGGTCAACAACATAGGTAAGGCACGTGTCGCGCTGGCCTGTGCGTGTTCAGTACGGACTAGACATCAGTGCAGATTGTTTACGAGTAGAGCACACTTCGATTTGCATTAAGAGGCCGAGGTCGACGTGGCAATGACAGACCTAACAGAGTTACAAAGAGGGCAGATTGTGGAGGGCTGATTAGCTGGAGCATCAGTAACCGACACAGCCAAATTCTTGAACGTTTCATGAACAACTGTTTCAAGAGTCATGACAACCTACACAAAATGTGGAAAGACATCATCGTGTAAACGTAATAGTGGGCGCAAATCAAAACTAAATGACAAAGATCGTCGTACGCTAACACGAATTATGTCAAAACAACATGAAACTACGGCGACTCAAGTAAATGCAGAGCTCAATAGCCATCTTCGAGACCCCGTATCTATAGACACTGTCCGCCGAGAACTCCATAAAGCGAATATTCATGGACGAGCTGCTATACCGAAACTATTAGTGAAGACAATCAACGCATAAAAAGTAAAACATGGTGTCAGGAGCATAAATCCTGGACGGCTGATCAATGGAAACACGTCATATGGTCCGACGAGTCAACATTGTCGTTATTTACCACATCGGACCGGGTTTACGCCTGGAGCACGCCAAAAGAAGCCTACAACCCTGACTGCTTGATTCCAGTGGTTAAGCATGGAGGTAGAGATGTGATGGTGTGGGCAGCCATATCACGATATTCTCCTGGTCTCATCATTGCTCTCAAAGGCTGTGTTACAGCCAACGATTATTCTCCAACAACGATGCCATATTTCAGGACGATAGTGCACCCACTCACACAGACAGGAGAGTACAATAGTGGTATGAGGAGCATGCAACTGAACTGCACCGTCTTCCCTGGCCAGCACAGTCCCCGGACTTGAACATTATTGAACCCTAGTGGGCGGTATTGGAGCACAGACTCCGGAGCAGATTTACGCCTCCCTCGTCACTACAGGAGTTAGAAAGTATTCTGACAGAAGAGTGGCATAACATTCCACTGGGGACTATACATTCATTATACACCAGTATTCCAAGAAGAATCGCAGCTGTATTACGTGCTAATGGGGATCCATCCCCTTACTAATAAAACATTCCCAAGTACGTACAGCTGTTCACATTATTTTACCTATCCCCTGTACAAGGGAACATTCCTAAGTATCAGTAAACGGTCTAGATAAGTCTTGACGGTTGTGCGGAGGCGAAAAAATAATGTAATACGTATTTTTTATTTGTGTCCAGTTTCACTTTTATGCAGTAAAACAAACCCTGAAAGGTAATTTGGCGTATTAGGTTCGGAAAAAACATCTTCGAAACGATGACATACAAAAAACGTTTCTCATATAAAAGTTAATATGTAACTAACGTTCTTGAAAATTGTATAAAATGGCTCTGAGCACTATGGGACTTTACTTCTGAGGTCATCAGTCCCCTAGAACTTAGAACTACTTAAACCTAACTAACCTAAGGACATCACACATATCCATGCCCGAGGCAGGATTAGAGCCTGCGACCGTAGCGGTCGCGCGGTTCCAGACTGTAGGGCCTAGAACCGCTCGGCCAGCCCTGCCGGCTGAAAATTGTATAATCGAAATTCGTAATAATTTGGGATTTTGCAAAATACAGCACCAACATTAATTAATTCTGAAAAATGAAAACTTTTTTACAACATAAAGATGCTTTCAAGCTACATGCGTCCATGTGTAATATCGCTGAAATATCATTATTGGAGCATAATCTGTAGACAGTGTGCTGTCAGAGTATTTTCAACATACCTAATTAATGTCTACACAATTATTTGTCTAGTTATTTATTTTACTTATATTTGTTTTATATTTTTAATTCTAATTTAATGTTTTACATTCTTTTTTTGTTTTTTAATTTATCGTTCCACATACGTGTATTTTGTTAATTTAAAACAATAAGTAACTTATTATTATGATACAAAATAATTATAATAACGATAATCTGTAACTAAATGCTTAAGATTCGAATTTAGGACAGTCGGTCTAGTTCTGACAACCATTGAGCTTCGAGCGGCTTTAAATTCTTATCTAGAGATAACGTGTATGACCGGCGTAGTAGGGCTAAGAGTCGGCTATCTCTTCTTTACACTAATATGTGTGGTGTCTGTTGCTTCTGGCATGTCTGAAAGAACGTAGGCTACACATAAAACTGTATAGATTCGCTTCGACCGGCAATAAAACAATTTCAATGCGGATGCATACCATCGTTCGTCCCCTTGCGGGAATAAGGTGATGCTGCGAGCAATAGGGAAAATGAATGAACTGGGTCGCAACATTAGTTGTGAGCAGCACTTGAGAAAGTTGAGGGAGCATGTCCAGGTGGCCGAGGCTGTCAATAACAACACATGAATCAGAGAACCAGGGGTCGTCCTGGTCCGGTCACAAATTTTCGAGCGCAGCTGTTGAATTGTTTAAATGACCATAGAACCAAAGTCATACAAATTTCCTATTAGTTAGCTCAACTTTGGTACCTGCCGCAGCTGAAATTGGGGAACTGATTTGCGGTTTGTATTGTTCTTGGAAGCCACCATGCTTCAAAGAAAATGGTTTCCTGTCAAAAGATTTTTCTTTTTCTGTTTGACCCATCGATCAATATCTTTCCCTAACGAAAGGAAGTATTTCCCCCTCTTTAACTGTGCTGTAGATAGAGTGCAGCGCATGCTCGTGCTTTTTGACAACAAATAGGTAGATACTGCAGTCAGATGGGTGATATGCGATGCCGAGGTAAGTGCGATGAAGTAGAGTTCCATTAGCACGCTATCTCGGCACCAGTAAAAAAAGTATGGTTAGGTGTCTTCCTCATTCGGCCTACTACACAGGACGAAGCATGTTATGGCGCAGTACGCCTGACGTACCTGAACTCGCACGAGTAGCAAACTTAACTCATTCGTACGAGGTCACATACTCTTGTCGTGGAGCCGGCCGTAGTGGCCGAGCGGTTCTAGGCGCTACAGTCTGGAACCGCGCGACTGCTGCGGTCGCAGGTTCGAATCCTGCCTCAGGCATGGGTGTGTGTGATGTCCTTAGGTTAGTTAGGTTTAAGTAGTTCTAAGTTCTAGGGGACTGCTGACCTCAGAAATTAAGTCCCATAGTGCTCAGAGCCATTTGAACCATTTTTTTTCTTGTCGTTGAATAAAGTTAACACAGTCTAAGCCAGAATAAAAAGACGCAGCACGAAAGAATTATTTGAATTAAACGAGCAGTCATTCGGCATTGGTTGACACAGTTGTTGTTTGTCCTCCTCATGGTTGTCTTGCCATTGTCCTATTCAGGGTTATCGTGCCAAATTCTATGCAACTGGCGCGTTAGAGCGTCAAAATCCCGAGCTGGTTGGAGGGCCCTGCCCTCAGTGCTCCAAACGTTCTCAACTGAGGAGAGGTTCGGTGACCTTGCTGGCGAAGACAGGCTTTGGCCAGCACGAGGACAAGCAGTAGAAACTCTCGCCGCGTGTGAGCGTGCATTATTTTGCTGAAATGTAAGCCCAGGATGGCTTGCCATTAAGGGCAACAAAGTGGGTCGTAAAATACAGTCGACGTACCACTGTGCTATAATTGTGCTGTGAGTGACAAACGAAGGTATCCTGCTACGAAAAGAAATGTCACCCCATACTATCACTCTAGGTTGTCGGGCCGTATGGCGGGCGACGATCTGGTTGATATCCCACCACTGTCTGGGGCGGTTCCAGAGACGTCTTCGCTGATCGCCGGGACTCACTTCGAAGCGGAACTCATCTCTGAAGGCAATAACACACCAGTCAATGAGATTTTAGGCCGAAGAGGCGCCTGGAAAGGCCTCGAACAACAGTGCCATACCAACTTGACCGTCTCCCGCCATACGGCCCGACAACCAATATGTGGGGTGCCATTTCATTTTATGGCATGACCTATCTGGTTGTCATCCGTCGCACCATTACAACACAGCGGTACGTTGATGATATTCTACGCCTCGTTTTGTTGCCCTTCATGGCGAGCCATCCTGAGCTTTGTAGCCTCCCTCTTACTAATCGTGGATCGCGTGTACGCCTAATGGATTTTTTCTAATTGTATAAGGCTATCTTTCCCGAAGAAGTGATACCGATAAGTAGGAGGAAAGTGTACAACCGACCCTTCTGATGGAACTTTGCAGTTACTTATTTTACAAATTGGATTTCATATTATTGTCTGAACAACTAAGAATTTTTTTTTACTGACTTGAACAGAACTAAATACTAGAATACGTACAAAACCCAACAGCCATGTGCTCCAAGCCTTATGTAAAATAAATAAAAATTCCGCACTCTTATTTTGAGCATTTCTTTAGATTTGAATTTTTTCCAGTGATGGATTCTCAAACTTGAAAAACGAAATTGCTTTACTTCAGTCATATACTGAAGCCTCTGTTGTACAACAGTTAATTGAAAGTAGACTGAGGCTAAAATTCTTAAAAGAGAAATTATTCATTAATAAACTGGCTGTAACTATTCAATTTGTTTCTTATGACACTCAGTTAGCATATTAGGGAAAAAAGGAACAAGGATCCTGCTTGGTAACAATGTCTGGGGCAATGAGGACACAATCGACCTGAGTTTAACTGATTATTATTTAAATAAATGTTATCAATCAAATCACATTCAGTTGTGCTGCTGGGTTATCCGTTAATACTTTCTACCAATGAACAGTCTTACTTCAGTGGTGCGCATACGACGAAACTCGGAGCCGACAGTGAACCTGTGTTGCTGGAACTGCTGCTGTTGTTGAAGACGGCAGCATATTGTGGAGCCACAGCTAATTATAAGAACGGGCAATCGTAGTTAATGCAGCCTCTTCCGCCCGTCCACTGTCCGTACTCCTGCTCTAGACATCTGGCCGGCGCGCGTACATGATGCCGCCGAAAATGGTACTCTCTACTGCGAGAGCGTTAACACCACACTTCCGCGCACTACAAGCGCTGGAAACCGTCTCCCGCTCTCTCCGCGCGCACAAGCACGGCTATTTTCGTTGCTAGTCGATGCAAATAACAATTCCTTTGTCTTTTTCCCAGAGCTTATAAGTTTCACAGTAAAACACAGATATATACAATGAAACGTCAACAGAATTCTAACTAAATGTACACATACAGTGAAGCAATGTCCTTACTTATTAAGAGAAAGCATGTAAATTACAAATATTTACATATAATTCAGAAAAAGTTACATATCAGTAGCAGGTGCCATGCATCGGTGTTACAGCTTACATTTCAGCAATACACTGCCCGCCCACACATGGCGAGGGTTTCTACTGCTTGCCTTCGTGGTTGCGGAACCCTGTCTGGGAGAGCAAGGTCACCGGATCGCTTCCCAGCTGAGAATGTTTGGAACGCTATGGGTAGGGTCCTCCAACCATCTCGGTATTTCGACGATTTAACGCACAAACCGGACGCGATTTGTTACGATATCCCTCAGAAGGACATCCAACAACTCTATCAATCATTAGCAAGCCGAATGACTGCTTGCGTAAATGCCCGATGTGATTCAACGCTTTATTCACTATCTCACTTTCCGAAGATCTTCTCTTGAATAAATCATCCATTTCTTCAGAAATTGTAACCATCTGTTTGTCGGTACATGTACATCATGTCTACCGACTTCCACCCTATTCAGATAATTCCTTCGTAGTTCGTAGTTTCTTTTCTTCTTCTTCTTCTTCTTCTTATTATTATTATTATTAGAGCGTACACCTAAGAATTTTCATTTAGTGTTACTCATTTAGAACTTTTTTCTATACTGTAGTTAATTTATTTAACCGTGAGGGTAAACTATGGGAACTGTCATCGAAAAGTGAGTAGCAGGAGTGGTGATGGTTGTAGCAAATGGTTTTGCTGATTGGGGGAGGGAGGGGAATGGAGTGTGGGAAAACTCTGGGCAGGGAAGTGAGGACCTTTAATGGAAATGCAAAATATGCAGTAGGAATATATTGCTAGAGGAGCAGGAAAGGAATACGTTTGCCTTCCAGGCAGAGCTGGAAGAAGCTAGGAAAGAAGTAATGAGGATGGAGGCAGGCAGTGGTAAGGGATTGCTTGGGAACTGGCAGTTAGCAGGATTGCTGGAAGGAGGAGGACGCGATCAGACTGTTTTGTTGTGAATCCCAGGAACAGGTTGCAGCTGTCAGAGTTGAGGGGAGAGGAGTCTCAAGATGTGTAGGAATAGGAAACGTGCAGTAGACTCTGCCCGTGAGTAGGAAGGCTAGGAATACCAGTAATGTTAGGAGGAAAAGAGTACTGCTGATACGTATTCTTATGGTACAGGTGTAAGCTCAGTCACGGGAGTAGTTAGGGGAAGAATATTAGCTCACAAGTATTTTCAAGCCGAGTGCTGGACTAAATCAGGTGATACAAACTTTAGGACCTTTGTGTAAGGATTCCACGAAAAATGATTGGATATTGGTAGTGAGTGGTGTATGGAACAGCTTGGATAAGGACGCGCACATAGTCGAGCTGATGCGGCGGCGTGACCGGTTGCAAATTTTGGTTAGCAAGTCTTGATGACGCAGTCAGGGTAAACCACTGAGCAGCCAAATGAGTCACCCTGTTTAATAAACAATATCAAAATCGCTGTTGTCATCTAAGACATCATAAAACAAAGATTTAAAAATCACATATGGAGAGTTTTCTTTTCTGAAATTCGTCAGATTTAAAACAGTTACGAATCTCTAAAATACCAAATATTCTGATTTACTCCAACCTTGGCGTGAAACGTGAATACTTGCTACACACTTTTCGAAAATACAGCTCTTTGTATGAAACTCAAAAGGCTTCGTTATCACGGACATTTGTCGATAACTCACGCAATGGTTAGTATCCAGGCGCCCGGAGTGCGGTATATATTTTGATGCTTGTCGCACAATGAAGAGTTGAGGCAGTGGAGCACAATCCTCGGTGCAGAAGCCGGTAATAGGTTTAGTACTAACACTCCTTTGGACCACCAAATTCTTTCACAGTGGACATAACAAATAACTTTAGGTTTGATGGTCCAACTGATATGCACACTGGGCATCCATAATCAAGCCCGGACATACAAAGGCGCAATACATAGCAGCTCTAGCTGCTCTCTTTGTTCAAGCGCTTTGAAGGGCCTCGTTTTCAGGACCCTTATGTGTGGCACATGAGTTCATTATTGGAAATGAAACACAGAATCCGCGTAGTGTTTCAGATCGTAAATGGTGTCTCTAGTTCTAAGTTAAGGAGGATTAAAATTACAATTTTAACAGCTAAAACAAACGTACACGGTGTTTCTATCGATAACTTAAAACTTGTTTTCAATGGCAAATTCTTTCTACCTTCTAATCAACGTATGCAGCTGGGGTGTGCTAGCTGCAAGACTAGGGGACTAACTACAAATTAAAATATCTTCCACGAATGAAAGCATTGGGTGGTGACCTTTACTACAAGCGTAAGCTGTTGGAAACAACAGAACACTTAAAATACTACACCAGTCTTCAGTTCTAAGCGATTAGACAAGACGTAATCCATGTAATAACTAAAATAACGTGGGTAAAGAAAGGACCACTTTAAAAAAAGAAAGCTGGAAGACGTCCAGTGAAGGTCCCTGCGTGAAACAGTCCTAAACAATTGGGTCTGCAAGTACTTTATCCTCAAAGTTGAATAAATCCCTGTTGTGTGATACCCACACTAAGCCAATTGAATTATAGTCTCAAATTGAATCAGAACAAAGGTTCTCGTGACGTCACTCTTGTATAAAACATACTCGGAAATTGTAATGTGCGAAAACAAATTCAATCGGGACAGTGGTACATAGTCTTGAAAACGAGCTGTCGAAGCGGAGAAGAAACAGAGAAATTCCCCAAATTGTTGACACTTTTACGTGAGCAGTGCTTCAACAGAGCATACGTTAATATCATCTATAGTAGCATGACGTAATCATGACGTGTACCGAGTAATTAAAACCGCCCATAGGCTATATAAAGTTACCACAGCAGTGACGATGAGTCAGTTGCTCCCAACGAAGACGAAGAGGCGGTAATTCATCGAAATCTTTATGTTTAAGAATGAAATGATACGTCAAGAAGTCCAAGAATATTTTATAGTCTCAACTTTGTTCAGGTTAGCAAAATTTGTTATCTCCTGAACCACGTTAATTCCTAGATTCTTTTTAACAGCCAGTGAAGAGTGTATTTGATAACAATTATTGGTACTAATTAAAAGATGGTTCAAATGGCTCAGATCACTATGGGACTTAACATCTGAGGTCTTAAGTCCCCTAGAACTTAGAACTACTTAAACCTAACTACTCTAAGGACATGACACTCATCCATGCCCGAGGCAGGATTTGAACCAGTGACCGTAGCAGTCGCGCGGTTCCGGACTGTAGCGCCTAGAACCGCTCGACCACCGCGGCTGGCGGTACTAATTACCAGGAATTTATATCTAGGTAGATTATGGTAGCATATTTAACCCTTTGAGTGCCAGTGGTTTCTGTCTAAAACCACAATTTCATTAAATTTTTTGAAGTAACAGTGCCCTAAGCATGAAACAGTCAATGCTATTGCAGGACAGAGTGTTCCGCTTAGGCACTTCTACGAATGCATTGTGTGACTGTAGGAGATTGTGAATGCTGTTTTTTTTTCATAATGACAGTGAAAGTAAGAAAGTAAGTTTATCTGAAGCAGTTATAACGAAAATTTGCTTGTGATACAGCTTTTATGGGTAGTTTAGAAATTAAATTAAATGTCGTTCGCCGGGTGCAAGTCTTTCGATTTGACGCCACTTCGGCGACTTGCGCGTCGATGGGGATGAAATGATGATGATTAGGACAACACAACACTCAGACCCTGAGCGGAGAAAATGTCCGACCGAGGCGGGAACCGAACCTGGGCCGTAACATTGACATTCTATCGCGCTGACCACTCAGCTAACGGGGGGCCTACAGTTTCGAAATGAAATGACTAGTATACAGTTTTGATATAAAATTTATTAAATTTTTATCTCCATTCTTGCTTTTCATTTAGGACGTTGTTTTAGTCATTAATAGTTCACGGACGGTTCAGTATAAGGAAACTGAAGGATCACCCCGTAATTGTCCCCCATTCCGAAGCATATGTTTGACATTTGGCTCAATTGTACCTGAAATCTACTGCTGTGATGGTGCAAAAGTATGGCGCTCTGCGACGTCACCCTCGTGCTCAGCGACGCTTCAAGCAACAAGGTGTCGACAAATGCTAAACAAAGGCTACAGCTCAGAAGCTCATGTGAGCTTTAAGGTGGGTTAAAGATGTCACATTGGCACCAAATTTCACCACAATTCGCCGTCGATGTGTCACATAATGGAAAGGTCGTCACACCCACTTACCCTCATTTCACCCCTTCTTTTGCTTCCTTTGCGATGGAGGTCAGAACCGCGACACCTAGCGCTGAAATAACGCGGTCTTCTTGTAGGTGGCCAAGGGGAACATTTAAGACACACCGCCTCTCAGAATGGACACGAAAAGACCTCAGGCAGTAGCATAAAGGGCGCCGATGGAACGAAGCGTTCCCCTGGGGAAGGACTGTCTGCACTGCGACGAGCAACAGGACGACGTTCTTGACAACTTTCGACAGTACTGACACACCCTGGACGTTTCAGCATAAGGACAACGTAGTGCTGCACCACTGAACGTGATCTGACCCCTTGTGAATGCAGTACGACTGTAGTTTTTCCTTTGGTGTGCAGGGTAGAACCACTAGGGACTGTTCAAAACCATTCGACAAAATTTGATCGTGATGCGAAGCAGCAAAGGGATTTTATGCTAATTCTCTTTCGCGCCGTCCTGTGGCGTGATCATGGGGGCCGGGGGCACCACATTACCATGTGCGCGAATAAGACGGCAAGGGGTCCCTCTAGGACACACCAATACGGCAACACCCTCGGTGCTACCCTCGCCCCCTTTGTTGAGCGCCTTAAAAATGTACCTGGTGGTATATGTTAGCCAACAGCTGCTCTAGCGCCTAAGGGTAGGCAAACTGCATCTACAGAATGTTGAAGGCGTCGCCTAACGCTCAGGCGTTTGAGCGGCCACAAGGCTGACGGTGCCGAAATTTCTGACGGGTACATTTTAAACGTGCCCAACAAAGGTGCGTTGGTGGCAGCGAGGGTATAGCCGAACTGGAGGCCCCATAGGGTCGCTTTGCCATCTTATTTACGAATATTTTAATGCAGCAACCTGCCCCTCCTCCTCCCTTGACAGCTCGAAACAGAAGCGCTGAAAAAACATGAAAGGCCTTCGCTGTTTCGAATAATTTTCAGATTTCATGGAATGGCTTTGAACAGTCGCTACCACCCTGTATACTAGAGAAAAATTTACGGTCGCAATACACTCCAAAGCGGTCTCAGATCACGCTCATTGGGCTTACAGCCCCACGACGTCCTTAGAGTAAGGCTGAAACGCCTAGGGGGTGCCGACAGATTCGAACGTTTCAAGAACGTCGCCCTCTTGCTCATCATACTGCAAATTGTCGTTTGCGACAGCGAAATGTGTGAGAGACAACGCCCCATGGGAAGGTGTGGTTTCATTGACCCCATGGGGATCTTTACTGTCTATTACGAACGGTGGTGTGTATGAAATGTTTCCCTGTGCCACTCACAAGATAACAGCGCTGGGTGTCGCGGTTCTGACGTCCATCGCAGAGACGGCAAAAGAGGCGGTGAAACGTGGGTAAATCGACCTTCACTTCGTGTGACACGTCCACGGGGGCGTTGGGCAGAATTGGGATGAAATATGACATCATTCATCCACCTTAAAGCTCACATTAACTTCTAAGCTGTCACCTTTTCTTGCGTTTATCGACACCTGACTGTTGGAAGCGTCACTGAGCGCGTGTGTGGCGTCACAGGGCGCCACGCTTTTCCATTATTACAGAGCGAGGCAGTAGGCATTTTTGAGGCAATTTTTAAAGCTATGCGTCGAAATTGGAGACAGTTACGTGGTTTCGAAAAAGTGATCCTTTCACTCTGTTGTGGAGTGTATATAGTGGCATGGTTATTTACAATGAGGAATCGCTTCTATGTTGTCTTTTAGCCATCCGTAATTATACGTTGGCACTGCGCTCTCGCCACCTGAAACGGTGATAGATTGGGAAAAACACTATCTGCGCTTGAACATCCGCAGAGCCACATTCCTACTCCTGATTGCAGAGCGGCAATGAAAAGACGGTGGTGACCAGATCTACAGTGAGTAGTAATAATTTTAGCTCATTTCTAAGAGTGAGCAATGGCCACACGATACATTATGTGTCGTAAGCTGAAAACATCGCAGAACTTCAAGGGGAATTCCCTAATGTGCGATCTAGTCGTAATCACCCGATCAATTACAGTAGGGTTCTATTGATTACCAACAAGAAAGTAATTAATGGATAGCATATTTATT
Organism: Schistocerca piceifrons; assembly: GCF_021461385.2. Classification (NCBI taxonomy): domain Eukaryota; kingdom Metazoa; phylum Arthropoda; class Insecta; order Orthoptera; family Acrididae; genus Schistocerca; species Schistocerca piceifrons. The sequence continues at coordinate 278,406,937 of NC_060149.1, forward strand.
TTTGTAAGTCTACTCTTACAGTCGTTCAATTTCTTCTTCAATGCATTTATTTTTCTTACAGTATTTTAGACTCGAGCCGTCTAGAATAAAGGCTGATTTCTTATTGGTGAACTGTTGTTGTATAAAGTGTTATAGATTCGCGGTTACAACGTTTCTTTTGTTCCGTTGTTTCTTTGGCGGTCGCCGTGGACTGACGGGATATAATACCAGTGTTTGACAAAAGTAGAAGTTATAAAGAGAGTGAAACATAATTTTATCTAGCAAGTGTGAAATTTGCCGACAGGAAAACGAGAAAAATGTTTCAAATGGCTCTGAGCACTATGGGACTTAACATCTGAGGTCATCAGTCCCCTAGAACTTAGAACTACTTAAACCTAAGAACACACACACACGAGCGGTTCTAGGCGCTTCAGTCTGGAACCGCGCGACCGCTCGGTCGCTGGTTCGAATCCTGCCTCGGGCATGGATGTGTGTGAAGTCCTTAGGTTAGTTAGGTTTAAGTAGTTCTAAGTTCTAGGGGACTGATGACCTGAGAAGTTAAGTCTCATAGTGCTCAGAGCCATTTGAACCATTTTTGAACATCACACACATCCATGCCCGGAGCAGGATTCGAGCCGGCGACCGTAGCAGTCGCGCGGTTCCGGACTGAAGCGGTTAGATCCGCTCAGCCATCGAAGCCGGCGAAACCGAGAAGCACTACAGAATATTGTAAACGTATTTGCTTGATCTGATAGTAAAATTTTATCGTTATAGTTCATTTCCTTCTGAATCCGGTAAAACTTTATTTTGCCAGATAGACAACTGGGGTGGGACTGACTTTTTCATACCACCCACACAGTGGTGTACGATTGGGTACCGGATTTCAAACCATGCAGCCACTCATATATGACGAACATAATTTCTACTGAGATGCTAAAATATTACCCAGTAACTCCGTAGCACAGTGGTTATAGCTCTACGATTATAAGCTAAGGGTCGCTTGTTCAGTCTCACAGAACGGTATTTTTTTAAAATCCTTTTCAAAATGACTGGTTTTAAATACAATTCCATTCTTTAATTTAATTTCTGATCCCTGAATGCTTCATTTCAATCATTAGAATTTTTTGTATTGTATTGTGTTGTATTCGTAGTACTGTATTTACTATTTTGCCGAAATTCAATGAAGCTAATTTGTATAAAGCAATGTGAATCCAGTAAGGTAGCGTTTATATTTTATAATTGTGCAAAAAGAATTTGTTTTAAATGTTTGTATGAGACTAAGCATCCAAGAGAATGTAAATATCGTTTTGGGACCAATGCATGGCAAATATACAATCTTTAAAACTTTTGGTGAGCCTAGGCGCCCAAGTTCCGTTTGCTAGATTTCGGAAGAATTCTAAAGACGTCGTGTCACTTCTCACTGCTTCCAGTGAGTAACTGAAACGTAGACATGTTCACTTTAATTTCATATTCATTAGTGAGAGACTTCATAATGGGCTTTCACGAAATTTTGTAACTTCCGTGCGACGTTTCTCCCATAGCAGACGATCGTCACGAAACGTATGTTTTCTGTTTTTAGTAGTTGGCCCGCCCCCCTCTCCCTCCCCTTCCCCCTCCCCCTGCCCATCAGCCCACGGAAATTGAAGTTTATGTATTCCTATTCCTCTCCCTGCATATAGGTCTGGGCAAGGCTTATTAAAACTTTGATAGGGTGTCAATAGAATGTTTCGTCTGCTAAATTTAATCGATAGACTGGTAATATTTAAATATTGCGATATATTAGCAAGAGTAACGTAATTATAATCAGAAAAGCAAGGATGTCAAACGAAAGAAGAAGAAAAGGAGAAAAAGGTAGAGCAAATAAAAAAGTCCATTCGATGATTAGAATGACGTGGGTAAGGATTCAAAATGACATAAAAATTAATTATATTCAAAATCAAATTGTGTAGACTGAAAATAAAGACTACAGTTACTTAGATTAACATCCTTAAAAAAATTAGCACTCCCTTGGTATTGAACCCACGACATGCAACTTATGATCCTAGAGCTTTGGTCACTTTTTGAAGTGACACTTCTTTGAACACGCGTAAATTGCAAGGTCATGGCGTTTCATGACACACACGTTACACACGAGGTGTGCCACGTAACTATCAAATGGAAAAATGGTGACTTTACATGAACCATACAAGACAAATATATGCAGTCACGGACTGTTACGTAAATTTTTCTGAGATCCACAATGTGTCATACGAGTATAATTTACTGCGTTAGGGAACACAACGAATAAACTGTGTCGATGCAAATGAACGAATTCTGAGAATATTTTGCCGCTTGTGTATTATTTTACAACATGCTGGCTAAACCCTAACAGTTACTTCAAAATGGTGTGATACTAAAATCTAGACCTCAGAAATATGTACATAAAACACCGTGAAAGCACATGTTTATCTTATACGGTTCCCACAAATCGCCAGTCTAATGTTTTGTTTTCGCTATGTACAACAACTTAAAAAGACGAAAACGGTGACTGTGGGTAAACTGTAAAATATAGAAGATATTATCACGGTGTTTTATGTACGGTACATGTTTTTGCGTACACGTCAATACAGTATCGCACTACAAGAACAGTCAGAATAGCGAGTTATCTTTATTTTCACACGTAAAAGAAAATAAATATACAAATTAATTTTTGAAAGGTTTTCCTTTTTGATTTAAAAAAAATATTGACGCATTTTATCATAACTTCAGGTTCTTTGTTCTCCTGTCGAGAACTTTGATCATATTTGTACCTGTTAGTGAGGGGGCTCTGCTTTCTCTGCAAGGTCATTGTTCAACGAATGTAATTTTCGGGTCGTTTCGCCGCAGTACATTGTCGGTTCGGAATGAATGAGCGCGGGTGTCCGCGCATGTGTCACTGCGTTCACGCTTGACTGGGTCTGGCTTTTGTCCTCTACTGCTGTTTGCTGGCGGTGCATTCAAATTGTTGCGTAGTGTTACTGCCAGTATACAGTGAGTCTAAGGAAGTACCTATGTAATTAACAATATTTTCGAGAGTCTACTATACCACAAGAAATTATTTTTTGTGTATTTCAGCAAAAGAGGGGGGTACCAGGGTGAACGGCTGTAGGCAGTGAAACCTAGGACCTAACCTTAAATCAGTGTATAGGCGGTTTCGGATAGTCTATTTCACCCCTTCGATCCTCTCCTGAGAGAAGTTATTCACTGTTGAACATTACGCAACCAACTGGCTTTGCTTTCAGTACAAAATGAAAGTAAATTATAATATCGATTTGTAGCGTCACCCTATTAAATATAATTCCAATTTACTTGTGATTTATTTTCCCTTCTATACAGATCGAGGCAGCTAGCTAGCATGAGCAACAGGCCAAGAGATTCCGCCAAATACTACTCACCTGGAAATGCAAAGCATAAAGTTAAAGCAAAAGACGGAAAGAACTGTTATATCAAAAACACGTAAGCTGCCTGAGTTTCTTTATATTCAGAATATGTTGCTGAATCTAAAGCAATTGAAGCAGAAAATCTAAAAGTAGCACGTCATTGTACAGATGGAGGCAATAGGGCCACCGTAACATTTTTATTAGGATCTGAAACACTTTCCGCTGCAACCACATTTCTACAGGTGATACTGTAGTCGAACGCCTTCCGACCAAAGAGAAGTAAAAAAGCACAGCAAACCCTTTCCCCTTAGATTAGTTAGGTTTAAGTAGTTCTAAGTTCTAGGGGACTGATGACCACAGAAGTTAAGTTCCATAGTGCTCAGAGCCATTTGAACCATTTGAACCCTTTCCCCATGGAGACAACTCGACTCCGTGAACAGTGATTCCTCACGAAGAAGGAATGGAAGGTCTCATTTTCTAACGCATCATTAGTAGTAGCAGGAAAATAAAGGAAACTTACCGTTAAGATACTCCACACCCTGCTTGGTGTTGGGAGGAGTGCCCATTTATGGTATTCATCAGCTATAAAGATGATGATACAAACATTAGTCCTCTCCATAATGCAGTTCTCCTTTCTGTGGAGACTAAGATTCTCAATTCCTCCACGTCCCTATTGAATCCAGTGTTAGTAATGTGGGTGCCACCTTCATGCGGAGGTTTTCCTCACTGGGGAGTTTGGGAGAGCGAGTGACAAGGCATTGTAGAAACTGGTTTGTTCCCTCATCCAAAAATCGACATCCATATGCTCAGTCTTCTGATACGTCATGCAGATATAACATGGTTTCAGCACTGTTATATTCAGTTTGGCACACTTTAACTCATATTGTTTGGATTTATTGGGAGTTGATGGGCTGTTATCGGCGTCGAATACGCTTGTCGGCTTTTCTTTCTCGGCTGCTTGGTTCCACACTACTTCGTAGCACTCTTATCTATGTAGTCACTGTCGATTCCTTGGAGGGGATCGAAGTTATCCTTTACAATTCTACACTGAGGTGACAAAAGTCATGGGTACCTCCTAATATAGTATCGGACCTCGTTTTGCCCGGCATCGTGAGCAGCTCGGCGTGTTATGGACTCAACAAGTCGTTGGAAATCCCCTGCAGAGATATTGAGCCATGCTGCCTCTATAGTCGTCCACAACTGCGAAAGTGTAGTCGGCGCAGGATTTTGTGCACATCCTGAACTCTCCATTATGTCCCGTAGACGTTAGATAGGATACACGTCGGATAATATGGGTGGCCAAATTATTCGCTCGAATTGTCCAGAATGTTCTTCAGACAAAACGCGAACAATTGTGACCTGGAAGCATGGTGAACTGTCATTCACAAAAATGCCATCGATGTTTGGGAACATTAATTCTAGGAATAGCTGCAGATAATCTCCAAGTAGCCTATCATAACCATTCCCGGTCAATTATGGTAGAGTTTGACCAGAGGATTCACTCTATTCCATGTAAACACAGCCCATACCAGTATGGAGCCACAACCAACTTGCCCATTGCATTGTTGACAACTTACGTTCATGGCTTCTGGGGTCTGTGCCACACACGAATCCTACCACCAGCTGTTACCAGCTGAAATCTGGACTGGTCTGACCAGGCCACGGTTTTCCAGTCGTCTCGGGTCCAATCGACATGAAAAAGCAACAGAGCCGTGGGCTTTCCTTTTGGAGGCAACTTGGAGGCAAGTGTCGACCCATAAAGTACTAGATCATCTCCACAGATCAGTTATGAACTACAGTACAACCCCAGAATCGTGGTGCATGAAGGTGGGCCAAGGGATACCTGGAATGGAACTGAACTAATGGGTCGAATTCTTTTCATCGACGAAGGCAGGGTTTGTCTGATACCTTGTGATCGTCGTAGATGTTCCCTAGAAGTCCCAGGCACCTCATCGGCTCATAGCACATTTTGAGTTTTATACAGTTCCTAGCGAAACCAGCAATGCTTCGCAATTGCTACATATGCATGGAAATCAGATACACGTTCTGATCTCCTTAACCCTTCTCTCTCTGTCCCTCTCTTCCTCCCGCTATCTCCATCCACTCCCTCCTTTCCCCTCTTCCTGTCCATCTCCTCCTTCTCCCGCTTTATGTGCATTTCCTCCCCCTCCCTGTCCATCTCCGCTTCTCCTTCTTCCGCCCCTCTCTTTGACCTAGAGTCTTCTTTAGTGTCGTTGCCAATGAAAGCTTGATTGGGAATTGAAGTCGCTTAACATGAATGGGTAAATCGGGTGGGATCGTTGGTATGCGGGATATGAGAGACATCTCCTTCTGCTGGATCTGCGAGGTTAGTAGCTTCGATGATAGTATTACCATAGTTTTAGTCTGTAAACGGGTCGGATTACAAAGTTTCGAAAAATTCTAGTTATAAGCCGGTAAGCTATAAATACAACTTTCCGGTTTTCTGTTAAAACAAGTCTGCGAGGAAGAGAACAGTACATAGCTGCGTGTACAATTTCTCTTAAAATTATATAAATGGAGAAGGAATATATACGAGAGAAAGGATTTGTCTAATGTTTAAATGAGCTGCTATCGTAGTTTAAACCGATCGCGTGACAGAAAACGAAACCACACATTATCACAGCACAGCATACCATAGAATTTTCTTTCTCCCTGTTGGTCTTACAGAAAACCTCTGCATTGGTGTTTAAAAAATGTATACCCTACGTCCATCTGACTGTTTATTAGTCCATTGTGAAAATGTTTTAAGCAATTTGGTCAAGAAATTTCGATAGTTTGGCTGACAATTTTCGCTATATTTGTAGCCTATTTCCGTCCAAATGTTTATCAGAGAATCGTGTAAGGAATTCAAATATACTGGTCAAGTATTTTTTAAGATTTAGTAACGACGGTTCACAACGACTTTTCTTTGTATAGTAGCGTAGGTTTTGTATATCTATTTAAATATATTTAAAAATTATATAGCCATTTTCGTCCGAACGTTTACTAGAGCATCGTTTAAAACTTTGACGTAAATCGGTCAAGCACTTCTCTAGATTTTTGGTAACAACGTTTCCTTTTATATAGTGTACTTATACTAATATACGATAGACATTAAAAATATGTAGCCTATGTCCGTCCTAATGTTTATTCAAGTATCGTGTAAAAAGGTGAAGTAAATCAGTCAAGAATTTTTGCTAACAACGTTTCCCCTATAGATACAATATAGAAGCATTATATACCATATATATTTTCGAGATTTTTGGTAACAATGTTAAACAGCGACTTGTCCTTGTATAGTAGTGCAGATTTTATATCTTTATTTATATAAGATATATACTAAAAACCATGAAGTATATGTCCTCAAGAACGTATATTAGAATATTGTGTCAATGTGCAAAGTAAATCGTTCAAGAACTTTTGTGATAGTGTTCATTTCCTATATTTAAAGGATTTCCAGCATTTCGCCACTTAGGTAACCCTCTAACATTCTCCGTGGTGTCTGTTTGTTCTAAGTCGTGTCTCCCCACCACTTTCGCGCAACGACACTCAGCGTGTTTTTTAGGGAATTGACTAGTTTGAACCTGGGACCTGTTGCTGGTAAGGAGACGCCAGACCACACATGACATGTAGAGTTCAGAAGAGTTCAGTGACACTAGCGATGATATAACCAAATACTTAATGATTTCAGCGTCAGCTCCACTGCACTCCCTGTAAAAGAATCTCAATACTAACTAAATTTAGTGGAAGGGGTTCAAGGCTTTCCTATTTTAAGTTAGCTGGTAAAATAACGTCGAAAAAGCAGTTAAGTTTAGCGTTGGAATTTTTATTCTACTCATAAGACAATGTTTATAAATTGCGCTATTGATGAAAGGAAATATTTTAATACAGGATGATAAAAACCAACTACGTTCAACAAAAATGTAAACGAATATTCCCTGAATGGATTTCCATGTTCTATAATGGATTGAAGGATGACCTATGCCATATCACATCTATAATCTAGGTTTAAATTAAGTTTCATAAAGGAGAAAACTATCAAAATTGTCTACAGTGACCCTCGATTATCTTTAATTACTTATTTCACTTGTCGTAAATTACAGTGGCTGATGTGGCTTCTCATTAATTAGATAACAGAAAAACCATCGCGTTTCAAATTTTAACTTCCAGTACCAAATGTGAATACCATGACCTTTAATTGATGATCGACACTAGTATTACGCAAAAAGGGGATGTAATAGATGAGACTTCTGCAGTTCTGAGTGAAGCCTCAGCGTCAGCGTCTCATTACTACAATTTACCGAAGTTGGTTTAAGAAAAAGATATCTGGCTGTGTTTTCAACTGACCAATCAGGGTCTCAATGTTAACCTTAAGCTCTGCCTACAAAAATTCTGTCTAGCCAATGAGAAACGTTATACTTTTCGTGGTGGGGCAATGTTTTTAATGAAACTTCCTGGCAGATTAAAACTGTGTGCCGGCCCGAGACTCGAACTCGGGACCTTTGCCTTTCGCGGGCAAGTGCTCGACCCACTGAGCTACCCAAGCACGACTCACGCCCCGCCCTCATATTTTTACTTCTGCCAGTAACTCGTCTCCTACCTTCCAAACTTTACAGAAGCTCTCCTGTATGTAGAATTGAACGACGCCAAGAAGAGAAATTGAGCCCATACAGCAAGAGATTTGCAGGCCTTACTATGGTAGGAGTCGTCTTCTACTTTAAGGTCTTGTCTCCTAATCTTATTCCTTCAGCATTACATGTTTGACTATATTCCATTATCTTTGCTTTGCTTTTGTTGACGTTCATCTTATATCCTCTTTTCGAGACACTGTACCGTCTGTTCAACTGTTCTTCCAAGTTGTTTGCTATCTGACAGAATTACAATGTCGTCGGCAAACCTCAAAGTTATTATTTCTTCTCCCTGGACTTTAATTCCTACTCCATATTTTTCTTTGGTTTCCTTTACCGCTTGCCCGCTGTATAGACTGAGTAACGCCGGGGACAGGCTACAACCCTGTCTCGCTCCCTGCTGAACCACCGCTTCCCTTTCATGCCTCTCGACTCTTATAACTGCCGTGTGGTTTCTGTACAAACTGTAAATAGCCTTTCGCTCCCTATATTTTACCGCTGCTGCCTTCAGAGTTTCAAAGAGAATATTCCAGTCAACTTTTTCAAAAGCTTTCTCTGAGTCTACAAATGTTATAAACGTAGATTTGCCTTAACTTATCTTCTAACAAGGGAAGCTCCCCATTGCACCCCTCGTAGATTTATCAGATTTAGTGGCAAGTTGGCCCATAGGATAGCCCGTCAAAAACTGAATACAGATCTCGCCTACTTACTATTCATCACAGAATATGAATTATGTGGTCTATATATATATATATATATATATATATATATATATATATATATATATATATATATATATATATATAAAATCGCGTGTGAACTATGTTACGACGAAGAAATTTAAGAATCAAAACTTCTAAAACGGAACGTAAGAGGCATAGCATGTGGTACCTATGTAGAACCAATAGGAGGCACCTACGTCTGGAGGTCCCATCCTTACATGTCGCTGTTGAAAACGGACACTACGCCAAGATACATACATAAGATTGAATACAGGGAACAGACACGTCAATGACCAGATGGGCAGTTCATAATTTTGTGAAAAAGAATATGGGACGCGAGAGAGATTTGTACCCGGATCTCCCTCTTCAGAGTCTAACACCGTGAGCACACAGCCACGACGCTGCTGTCAATCACGTTGCTCGATATTGCACATATTAATTTGAACGGTTCACTGTTCTATTTTGCTTCTTTCTTCCTCAATTTAGTACACTTTCGCCCTGTTTTCGTGCTCGATTTGTGTTCAGTTTTTGACGGGCTATCCAATAGGCCAACTTACCCATAAATCTGAGGCGGTTGCGATGGGGAGTTTCCCTTGTAAGATAAGTCGTTGGGTTCCTAGCTTTCTCCGTAGTCCAGACTGACCTTCCCCGAAGTTGACTTCTACCAGTTTCTCCTCTCTTCTGTAAATAATTCGTGTTAGTATTTTGCACTCATATCTTATCAAACTGATAGTTCGGTACTATTCACACCTGTTAGCATCTTCTTTCTTTGGAACTGTAATTGCTATATTCTTCTTGAAGTCTGAGGGCATTTCGCCTCATTCGCGTGTCTTGGACTTCAGATGGAAGATTCCTGAAGGAATGTCGTCTACTCCCAGGGCCCCATTCCGACTTCGGTTTTTCAGGGCTCTGTCAAATTCGTTTCGCAGTATCATAACTCCCATCTCATCTTCATCTACACACTCGACGATTTCTATAATATTGCCTTCAAGTTCGTCTCCCCTGTAAGGTCCCTCTATATACTCCTTCCACCTTTTAGTTTTCCCGACTTTGCTTAGGACTGGTTTTCTATCTGAGCTGTTGATATTCATACAGCTACTGCTCTTTTCTCCAATGGCCTCTTGAATTTTCCTGTACTTGGCATCTATATTTTACCTAGTGATATACGCTTCTAAATCCTTATACTTGTCCTCTAGCCATTCCTGCTTAGCGCTTCCTGTCAATCTCATTATTTAGACATTGTATTCCCTTTCGCCTGCTTCATTTGCTCCGTTTCATATTTTCTCCTTTCATCAGTTGCATCCAATATCTCCTGCACTATCCAAGGATTTCTACTAGGCTGCGTCTTTTTACCTATTTGATCATCAGGTGCCTTACTGTTTCATCTTTCAAAGCTACTCATTCGTCTTCTACTGTATTCCTTTCCCCTATTGTGGTCAATCATTGCCTAATGTTCCCTGTGATACTCTCAACAACCTCTGGTTCTTTCAACTCATCCCGTTCCTATCTCCTTATTTCCTACAGTTTCGCAATTTATCCAGCTTTAATGTACAGTTCATAACCAATAAATTGTGGTCAGACTCCACAGCTGTCCCTGGAAATGTCTCACAGTTTAAAACCTTGTTGTGTTTCCATGTCTCTTCCATGTATATATCCTTCTTTCATGATCCTTAAACCAAGTGTCTTCATTGATTACATTATGCTCCGTCCAGAATTCTACCAGGCGGCTTCCTTTTTCATTCCTTTCATTCAGTCCTTATTCACCTACAAATTTTCCTTCCTGGGCTTTGTGTCTGTCTTGGCTACGATGATGCGCTCACTATGCTGTATTCACCTCACCTGAAGTCTTTTTCCTTCTGCCACCAAACGTCACTAATTCCCTCTATATTTAAATTCATCCTATGCCTTTTTAAATTTTCTAACCTACCTGCCCGACTAAGGGATCTAACATGCACTCTCCGACACTTAGAACGCCATTTTTGTTTTTCTCAATGAAGATATCGGTGCAAATTTACAAAAAACTTGGTAATGTGATAAGTTACACCACCTCTGGCCAGGATGCACGCACTGATTCGGTTGTAGAGGGCATCATAAAGCTGTTGTATCCTCTTCCGACGCATGTTGACCCACAACTGTTGTAATTGGTCCCTGATATCCTGAACTGGGACAAGGTTGACATCCGACCTGCTCTCACACATGTTCTGTTGGATACAGATCACTGGAAATTGCTGGTCTCAGGGGTATTTCATCATCGAGCAGACAATTCACAAAGACACGTACCATGTGTTTACGAGCATTTTCCTGTTGAAAAGTGGCTCCACGATACTGTCCTTGTAAGCACTACGCACAAAAACGAGAATTCGTTGTTTTCCGTCAGAAAGTAATTCGCAGTAATTGTTGGTAAGTCATTTAGTGAAACCGAAATGATATCTTGGGTTCCCCACGAAAGTGTTATGGACTTTTCTTAATCTATATAAATGATTTAGGAGAGAATAGGAGCAGCCCCCCAGAATCTTTGCATATAACTTTATCGCCTAGTAACAACATTAAAAGATGGAAACGAATTATAAAATAATTTAGGCAAGATATCAGCACAGTGCGAAAAGTGACAGTTGAACCTAAAATAAAGTGAGATCCTCCAAGCAGGTACTAAAAAATTTTCTTAAGTTTCCGTTGCACGATAAATCACACAAACCCAGTCAATTTAGCTAAATACCAATGGATTACAATTACGACCAACATAAATTGGAACCATCACTCATAACGTTGTGGTGAAGACGTGCCAAAGACTGCGTTTTATCGGCTGAACGCTATGAAGATCCAACTTATCTACTAAAGAGATTACCTACACTACACCTGTACATCGTCTGCTGGCGTAATGCCGCACGGTATGATGTCCTCACCAGATATGATTGACGGACGACATCGAGAAAGCTAGAAGAAGGGCAGATCGTTTTGTATAATCACGAAATTGCAGAGAGTGTGTCACGGGTATGATACGTGAATTTGAGTGGCAATCATTAAACCAAAGGCATTTTCCGTTTGGGCGAAGTCTTTTTCGCTTAATGGTGATGAGCATCATTCTCATTCGAATAAAAAAAGTACTGTTGATTCCTGCCTATGCATGGAAAAATTACCATCGTAATGAAATAAAAGATATGGAAAGTCGCTTGGAAAGATTCAGGATGTTATTTTTCCCACGTGCTATGAGGAAATTGAACGGTCGAAAAATAGTCAAAGTGGTTCTGTGAACCCCCTGCCAAGCACTTAAATGTGTATTGCAGAGCAATCATGGAAAACAGGAGAGTGTTACTGGCGGAACTGAAGTGTGAGGGGATGTCTTGAGTCGTGTTTGGGTAGTTCAATCGGCAGAGCACTTGTCAGCGAAACACAAAGGTTCCCAGACTACATTCGGGGCCCCGTCCAGCACACAGCTTTCATACGCCAGCGAGTTTCAAATCATTTAGTTTTAGAAGAAGATAAATCACTACCCAAACCATAATGCGACCGGATGTGCTGCGTGATTTTCTCGCGCTCTGCTTTCTGCATCGCTTTTTTAGTCAGTACTACCTCAAATACTTATCATTACTGCAGTACAAGATTTTATGTGTCCAGCATCTCGACTGTACCGAAGCACAAGAAAAAATTTTCCTAAATTTGCGTTTCAGACATACAACTCTGAGACACACTGCCTAGTAACCTGCGTCTTTCCAAAACCACTCTGCATTCTAGAGAACATTAAAGATTTACCGTTTATTCTCGGCGTAACTTCCTATTCGTTATATCCCAGCTGTTTTCCTTCTGTCCAAAAGCTGAAATGTATTTATGTCAAACAGGCAACACCATCAATGCGTTTATCATCCCTTCCTATTTTTCTTTTCTGTCTTCCTTTTCATCTGCTAACCTTATTTCCCATTCTTCTCCGCATTAACCAACTTCTTGTAGAGAACTGGTTCCTTATGTGCTGCTGCCATGCACTTCTGTTAGGTATCGTTACTCAGATTTGACAAAAGCTTAGTGAGGAAAGTACTTAACAGTAAAATGATTATACCAACTCCAGACCTATATATTTTCCCACGTGGTACGTGGGAGTGGAACGGACGAAAAATAGTTGAACGTGGTTTTATGAACCCTGTGATAAGCGCTTCAATGTGTATTACAGAGTAATTATGCAATATAGTGTTTAATGGACCACTTTTGTGTTATTTATCGAAAATACTTATGAAAAATACTGTACTGGCTCATCATCAAATTTCATCTCCCTCTCTCTGTTTTATACTTCACTAAAACAGATGTTTTTGCCAAATACTACACTCCCTCATCAGTAAATAATATTAGCACTTCTAAAATGACTATTTTTTTTATCAAAATGTATAGCCTCCCCCTCTCCCCCGCCACACACACATATACACATCAGTTATCAGCAAGTTATTTACAAGTCTAAAATATATGTTAACAGTTACGTCTGAAATAGGGCTGTGAACTCTCGAATTAAGTTCCAAAATGCCATCTCACGTCTAAATTGTTGGTAATAATTATGACAATACATAAAGATATTGGTATCATGATCTTAGGCTTCCGTGAGGCTATGTAATGAATCATGTTCTACGGAAGAAAGATATAATCGTTGTCATTCACTGGCTGACATAGCTTTTTAATTACATGTAATCTGGGACCTTCATGTGGTATCATTTTCATCCGTCGATGATATATATTTTTGACACTTTAGCACAACAAATTGTAATAAAAATGATGTGTTTCCATAAGTTTTTTAATATGTATTCTTCAACTAAATATTTTTGTAACATGCAAGGCTAACTTCATAATGCTCCAAACACAAAACGTTAACACACAACATGGCCAAAGACAATGATGGACGAGGTTCCACATAGAGAAGAAACTTCAGTATTCCAAAAATACGATCTTTGCACCAAAACAAAATTATTTATAAAAGTACATAACTTTTTACGATGTTACTACAACATGGTGACGTATGAAGAAATTTGTTTCAATTTTTGTAAATAACATATCAATGCATGAGGCAATTTGTTGAAATTTTGTTGTAAAATAGTGACTGAAAGAAAAAATCATATTTTGTATCCCATAAAGAAGTATTATAGTTCACATAAGGTAAAATCTAAGATATGTTATACCTTTCAAGTATAGCTCGGTGAGTCACATATTTTCGATAAGCATTTGAGAAACTCAAAACTTACAGTACTCCATATAACAAAACATTTGTATTTAAGAATGAGATTTTTCACTCTGCAACGGAGTGTGCGCTGATATGAAACTTCCTGGCAGATTAAAACTGTGTGCCCGACCGAGACTAAAGAACCACTGCAGGAGCAGCGACGGGTAGGGCAGGGGTCGACACCCGAAGCCTGGCCACCCCGCCGCCACGCCCAAGCTACGTGTTCGAGTTCGAGGATCGAAGGCTCAGGAAGAGGATGTAGTGGGTTTATCGATGTTGTTTTATTTATTTCTTTTTTTAATTTCTATAACATTTTTTTTGTAGTTTTATTTTTGTTTCATTACAAAGAAAGATCCTACAAGTGCCGTAGCCGAGCGTCCGAGTCGTCTTCTCGTCTGTTGGGAGGGGTTCCCCCCTATTCCGTCCGTAGAGGATCAATATGCTCCAGGATTCTTCTTCATTTTCAGCGTCTCATACCCGGAACGCCCCAGTGAGCAGGAGGATCCGCAAATAATGAACCTAAATAATTTGCGAAACGAGTTCTGTACTTCGGGTGGCGGCTGAAAGCTGCATGTGTCGTCATCAATAGGGACCAAAAGTCGAGTGTGCCTTTGGGAGCATCGCAAAATATGTAGTAAACGGCCATGCCTTTTAGCCAGTTAACGGCGTTCGTTCTGGTTGATGAAAAGTATACGCCGTCGGGGCGCAATACGTCATCAGGGGAGATAGACTCCGGCAATCTCCGCAAGAGTAATGCCAGCATGCGCTGCGTCAGTAGCCAGCACTCGCTGGTCGCGGCACACGTCAGACGGTGTGCATCCGAGTCAGCGACTGAGCATGTCGGACACAAGGGGTCGTCCGTCAGATGTATGGAATGTAACCTCTGACGAGTAGCGAACTTCTCATTCACAACCACGTACCACAATGAACGCACCGTCGTAGGTAGAAAAGGCGTGTGTACCGTTCGCCACACCGCGTTCCAGGCAACTTCAGGATGTCTGTGGGTGACCGTATTTACAGGTTGCCGCTGTTGATAGAGGCGATAATAGTCTTTTGTGCTGGGCTTCCGTGTCGTCGGAAGTTCTGACCGTAAGTATCTGAAGTCAATAAAGAACTCTCTGATGTGGGTGAGTGCCGGTGAAATGTGTCCTACAGAAACCGGGGGGGTGCAGAGAGTGTGGTGCCACATCCGCTATCAGGGTGCCCGTCAGAGTGGCGTGGGCAGAGGTCCACGTGCGACGCATAGTGTTGAGATAAAGCGATCGCGCACGGTTATATACGTGAATTAAACCGATACCGCCCGCCCGCTGCGGCAGTGTCAGGGTGGCGTATCGGACTTTAAAAACCAGACCGGTGCTTACGAAATGGCCATATGCTGCTTGAAATCTGTCGGCCATCGTAGCTGTCAAGGGAAGGATATGCGCAAAATAGTTCAGTTTTGAGACAAGATAGGTGTTGACATAATGTGTTCTGAGGAGCATTTCCAAGCGACGCAGTTTGTTGTCCTGCAGCAGACCACGTGTCTGGTGTAGGAGCCGGCGGTACGTAGCCGCCCCCGTGCGGCGGACATTGCTATAGAACTGCACTCCTAAACACTTGAGTACGGGCACCTTGTCAAAGGGCACCGCCGTTGTGTGGGAAATCCCCCCTCCGACATCCATGTATTTTGTCTTCGTCACGTTGATGACGCTCCCAGCGACCGCCCCGTACTGGCGTAGCCACTGTAGCGCCATATGCATTTCATCCTCTGATCTGGCCAGGAACACCACGTCATCGGCGAATGCACCACAACAAAAGGTCACGTCCCGCAAGGAGATACCAGTTAATCGCTGCCGTAGACCATGTAAAGCTGGTTCAAGCGCTGCAGCAAATAATATGCCCGACAGGGGGCACCCTTGTCGCACTGACCGTCCAACAACAATGTGACCAGACTGATAACCGTTGACCATCATGCGGGAGCGCGCTCCGTGGACCAGTCGAAGGACCACCTGTGCAGACTCCGGAGAGAGGCCCATGTGTTGCAAAACTGCGCGTAAGAAGCCGTGGTCGACGCGGTCGAATGCGTGGTCAAAATCTACGGCGACAAGGGCGCTTCGTATTTTGCAGGCCGCCGTCAAAGCAATTACGTCGCGGTATGCTCCTAACGCCGTATGAATGTTGCTGACACCACCTAAACATGTCTGATCGGTGTGGATGGCTTTCCCGATAGCGGTGTGGAGACGCCCGCGGAGGATACGGGCGAAGATCTTGTTGTCGTTGTTGAGGAGTGTGAGTGGGCGAAAATCCTGCCACCTACAACCACCATTCGGTTTCGGAACCGGGATCAAGATGCCTTCTGTGAATTCTGTGGGGACAGTGAAATCAGAGCGGATCAGGTCTTGAAACATTTGGAGCCACTTGTCACCCATAAGGTAGTAAAAAGTACGGTAGAATTCCAGGGGTAAACCGTCCGGTCCAGGCGACTTGTTCGGTGCTCCACGTGCCAAGGCCGATGTCAGCTCATCGGGTGTAATGGGCAACAGCAGACTGTCATCGGTTGCCACGTCTCGAGGGGCGGGAAAATCGTGCAACAGCTAGTCATAATCACGTACATTTCGCGGATCTTCCATGTACAAGGTCCCATAGTGTCTTGCGAACGTGTGCGCGATGTCCGTTTGTGTCACTGCGCGCCCGCCGTCCTCCGTGTTTACCGCCGTAATGAGCTGACGTTTGCGGTGGCTCCTCTCGCGCACAATGTGATACACTGACGCTGTTTCGTTGGGGATACAGTCTTGCACTCGCGCACGGATGCGGACACCGTCTAGCTGCTCTGTCCTGATGCGAAGTAGACGAGCTTTGATGCGTTGTACGGACATCTGACGTTCGGGAGACGGCGGTTGCGTCGCCAGCTCACGTAACGCTGTATAGTAAAATTCCGATGTTGCCCTTTGCCAGTTCGCTCTGTCACGCCCGTAGGCTATCAATATCTTTCGGAGTGCAGGTTTGACACATCCCAGCCACCACAGCAACGTGGAAGCATACATAGGCAGGCGCCTGATACATCGACGCCACGTGTCAGTGACTGCTCGCCGACACGCTTCCTCGCGAAGGAGGGAGACGTTCAGCGTCCACGGGCCCCTGCTGCGTCTTGTCAGTTGTCGGGGCAAGGTGACAGTGCAGATGTACGCGAGATGGTCCGTGAAGGCCGTCGGCCAGAGTTCTGCATCACGGGTTGCTGTGCGAAGGGCACGCGAGACGTATATCCGGTCCAGACGACTAGCAGAATGGCTGGTAAAGTGCGTATATCCACTCTGAGTCCCATGATGTAAGAGCCATGTGTCGTGGAGCGCGAGGTCACGTATCAATGCTTGTAGCGCCGGGCATGGGACGTAATGCGGTATCTGGTCCTCGGGCCGCAGAACACTGTTAAAATCGCCGCCCACTATGTAATGGTCCATATTTCCTTGTAAAAGTGGGGCTACCTCCTCCGAATAGAAGACATGCCTGTCACCACGGTGCGAATTACCGGAGGGAGCGTAGACGTTAATGAGGCGGACTGCGCCAAGTGTGAGTGCGATGCCTCGCCCGTTCGGCAAGTACGTCGCGTCATTCGCGTCTATGCCATCTCGGAGAAGGATGGCCGTTCCTCCTGCGCCATCACCTACGGGTAGGCTGTACGTGGTGTAGCCATATAGGTCTAAACACAGCTCGGGACGGACCTCCTGGAGAAGGGCAATGTCCAAGTCTGCCGCTCTGATCATGTCGTGTAACATGCGGGTCTTGACAGTGGAGTGGACACCATTTACGTTGACTGTTCCCACACGGTATGACTGAGACATATCAAGTGGCGGAGGCAGTGTGCCGGTGCAAGCCCACAGTGACCTTACACACCACACAGCCATCCATCTGCATGCTGTGCATTACTGTGCCGTAGGAGTCCCTGATTGGCAGAGCCCTCCGGGCTCAATGTCAGCCATGGGCTCTGGTGGAGATATCGATGTTTGCTGTGCATCATCTGCCTCCATATCGTCTTCCCAATCACCAAGAGACGATTGTGATGTCATTGGGGGCTGGTCGCTTTCACAGGAGCCCACATTTTGGGAGTCGACGCAGTGCGCCTCGTTTTCTGGGCCACCAGATGTAGGAGAGTGTTCCTTGTCTTCAGGCACCTTCTGGTGAATGATGCCACTGGAGTCCGTCGCAATTGTGGGCGAGTCAACGAAGACGATGTCTTCCGCCGGCTTCACATCCCTGTCCTGCTCTTCAGCTGACAATCGCCTCTTCTTGTGGCGCTTGGGTGATTTTTGCTTTCGGGTCCGAGATTCGACATCCACTGGAGTGCGGGCCTCGACACAGTCTCGGTCGCTAGGAACCCCTGTGACTGATCCCGACAGTGACGGTGGCTGGGTGCCCACGACGCTGCGGTGGGCAGAGGCTGTAGGAACCTCTGCACCGTTGGGCTGCGGCGTCGTCGACGGTGCTGACTCTCCAACGGAGCTGGCAGCGGCTTGAGGAGGTAGCAGGTTTTGATCATCCATCACATCATGTCGTGCCGCCTCCACATATGTTAGCGGGAGAGAGGTCATAGTGGATCGTTGGGGAAGTTCATTGCGGGGCACCTGAACGAGGCGGCGCTGCAGACACTCAGTTCTAACATGGCCCTCCTGGCCGCAGCCCGAGCAGGTCCTCGGTTGTCCATCATATATAACAATTGCGCGGCAGCCACCAACGAAAACATAGGATGGAACGTGCTTCTTAAGTTCTATGCGCACTTGTCGTACCCCGTTAAGGACAGGGTACGTTTCGAATGTGTTCCATTTCTCCTCTGTGTGGCTCAGAACTGTGCCGTATGGCCGCAGCGCATCAACGACTAGGTTGGCAGGAACTTCGAACGGTAGTTCAAAGATGCGCACGGTACGCACCCCCAGACCAGCATGGTCAACTTCTACCACGCTCACGTTACCGTCTGCATGACAGAAGCGAAAGCCGTTTGCAGATCGTTGGAGTAATCTGTCGCAGGCCGCTTCGTCAATCAGTTTGAGGTACACTGTGCTGGTTACAATAGACAGATGAATTCCTATCAGTTCTTGTGGTTCGATGTGCATGATGTCTCGTAGAAACCGTTCAATTTCATGGGCCTTCGGTCTCGTGTACGATGCGTTGAACGTTAGTTTGATTGTAGCTTTTCGATATGAGAACGCCATGTCGGGTCGGTACAGGTACTATACGGCAATACAACGACGCGACCGCGCGCTAGCGGGTAAACAACAACACCTGCGGAGCACTGCCCGGCGCGCCGAGCCCGTTCGCACGGTAACACGGCCGAAAGCCGACTGCCCATCTGAGCTACCGAAGCGCGACTCACGACCGGTACTCACAGCTTTACTTCAGCCAGTACCTCGTCTCCTACCTTCCAAACTTTATAGAAGGTCTCCTGCGAACCTTGCAGAACTAGCACTCCTGAAAGAAAGGATATTGTGGCTTAGCCACAGCCTGGGGGATGTTTCCAGAATGAGATTTTCACTCTGCAGCGGATTGTGCGCTGATATGAAACTTCCTGGTAGATTAAAACTGTGTGCCCGACCGAGACTCGAACTCGGGAAGTTTAATATCAGCGCACACTCCGCTGCAGAGTTAAAATCTCATTCTGGAAACATCCCCCAGGCTGTGGCTAAGCCATGTCTCCGCAATATCCTTTCTTTCAGGAGTGCTAGTTCTGCAAGGTTCGCAGGAGAGCTTCTGTAATGTTTGGAAGGTAGGAGACGAGGTACTGGCAGAAGTAAAGTTATGAGTACCGGCCGTGAGTCGTGCTTCGGTAGCTCAGATGATAGAGGACTTGCCCGTGAAGGCAAAGGTCCCGAGTTCGAGTCTCGGTCGGGCACACAGTTTTAATCTGCCAGGAAGTTTCATTTGTATTTAACATTTTGATGATACATTATCAGGATTTACATGATTAAAAATAAAAAAATAGATACTGACACACATTTTAGATAATTATTAATAATACAATATAGCATTATCCTTGAAATTCTCAGGAACACTTTATTCTCTTGTTTAGACACAGCTGAACATAACACTTACTACTGTCTGTCCCTTACAGTTTCATCTTGTGTCTCTAACCTGAGACCAGTGACGTGTATCAGTTCGGGCACCCTTAACAAGAACCAGTTTTGTTGTACCTAGGTACTTCTTGCATAGTAGTTCTGCCTCTATACTGGCTGTAGGCCTATCTCTCTTTTTATTTGTCATGTCTCATCCTTGCTTGCAGAGTAGCTCTGCCTTGGTATGATGCAAATTCCTGATACATGGTGTAAGAGGTAAAGCTGTAAGTTAGGTCAGCAGTAGTGTCATCTGTATTTTGTACTACTGTAGAACAAATTTTTATGTATTTTGATATGTAATACAGACATTTTTTGTTTTCTTTAAAATGTGGTACAACAATCGGACTAAACTCAATGAAAAAAAATTTACCTGTAAGTAAGACCAGTAGTGTCATTACATAGCCGAAGGCCTTGCCGCAGCGGTAACACTAGTTGCAGTCAGCTCACCGAATTTATGTGCCGTCGGGCTTAGTTAGCACTTGGATGGGTGACTGTCTGGGTCTGTCGAGCGCTGCTGGCAAGCGGGGTGCACTCAGCCCTTGTGAGGCCAATTGAGAACTTACTTGACTGAAAAGAATCAGCTCCAGTCACGAAAACTGAAAACGGTCGGGAGAGCGGTATTCTCACCACATGCCCCTCCACTTCCGCATCCAGCAGTGCCTGTCGGGATGATACGGCGGTTGGTGAGTGTCATTGCCTTCTGAGGCCTGTTTAGACAGTCTCATTATATGAATCATGTATATTCATTTTAATGTTGCAGCACAGTTACGTTACAGCAGTAGTATCACGTGCGTTTTCGACTAGATACCGTTAGCTTTTTTGATTATTTTGCATTTTTTTTTTACTTTCCCGCTATTGCCACATTGGATATTTGAATTTCCCGCCACAGACGTCTTCGATTTTTCAGCGACTGCGGTACTGGCTAGTGGCGACCACTTCATCTGTGCACTTGAGTCGGCATAACCATTCTACTCTTAACATAGTGTTCATTAGGATAACGTTCCTGAGAAAAGTTACTATTTTTACGTACTGTTCATGTGTCACACGTTTTTAATGTTAACTTACTAAGGATGTCGGGTTAGATGTAACAGAGAGCCCGAATGCCCTTATCTTGCTGAGCGAAATAAATATTTGAATAAATACAATAAATGGTTCAAATGGCTCTGAGCACTATGGGACTCAACATCTTAGGTCATAAGTCCCCTAGAACTTAGAACTACTTAAACCTAACTAACCTAAGGACATCACACACACCCATGCCCGAGGCAGGATTCGAACCTGCGACCGTAGCAGCCCCGCGGTTCCGGACTGCAGCGCCAGAACCGCACGGCCACCGCGGCCGGCATACAATAAATAAATTCCATTCAGAGCACAACTGGTCGCTCAATACTAACAGGAAAACAATATCCGAAAAATGGAGTGCCTAATGAGGATCCGGTCCCACCTAACAAGCGTGAAAAGTTCTCATTGTATATCTGGTTTCAGAACGCTGAATTCACAAACTTTGCTGGACTACAAAGTGGTCTCCAAAGTGGACAAAGGCAGTTACAGTTTGAACTCCTTGAGGCTGTTGAAAAAATATGCAGTGCCGATGTGAATACTTTCCCTATTAAGACTTGTTTGTGATCCTTCTGTACAGATTTTGTATTCATAGTTTTGTGAAAAGATTCGTAACATATTGTTTCCTCTGGAATTGTTTGATTCGGTTGTCTTCATCAGTCATCACGTAGGTGTAACAGTCTATGTATTTTAAGTAAATTGTATTTGTCAGTCCTTTATCGTGGATTCTGACTTCCATTTTTTCTTTCATTGATGACTGTCAGTGTGATAACCTAATGACATCAGACGTACATGTATAAGTACATCAAATTTAAGTGCCCTGAAGATATTTACGTGCTGAAGCCAGGGACAGAAACCTGGAGACCGAAAAGCAGGGTTCAGATGCTTGTCTGCTCTGTGGAGTAGGATAGATGGTGATCTGTGGCATCTCTGCCGAAAAAGCATAATGTTGGTGTGCGCACAAGTGTTACGGAGCATACCGTTCATCATACATTGTTGAACATGGAGCTCTGCAGCAGACTACCTTTACGTGTTCACATGTTGTCCCAATGACATCGTCAGTTACGACTGCAGTGGGCACGGGATCATCGGAATTCGACCGTCGATCAATGGAGACGTGTCGGCTCTTCGAGTGAGTCACATTTTCTACACTAGGTCGAACATTAGTCAGATACTTGCAATATTGTCGATAGAACAAAGACTGAGTAAGATGATAACACAAGGAAACGTGTTTATTATTTGTGGTTAAGTATTCACAACTACTGCAGGCAAAATCTTTAACACCCCAGAGGTTTCTCCTTCCTACTACAGACAATCGTCACCTAGAAGAGGGAGGACGACGGTTCAATCCCGCGTCCGGCCATTCTGATTTAGGTTTTCCGTGATTTCCCTAAATCGCTTCAGGCAAATGCCGGGATGGTTCCTTTCAAAGGGCACGGCCGACTTCCTTCCCCATCCTTCCATAATCCGATGAGACCGATGACCTCGATGTCTGGTCTCCTTCCCCAAAACAACCAACCAGCCATCACCTAGAAGAAAGCATTTGCTGTGGTATGTATTCTGATCATTTTGCTATGCTAAAGGCATTCCAAGAACGAGACAAATGAATGGACGAGTGAAGGATAGTATTAAACGTCGATAGCTACAGTGTTTGACACTTTTCAGTCACACACACACACACACACACACACACACACACACACACACACACACTCAAAGGAGATGTTAATAGAGTTGTGAGACATGACAAATACTAAGACTTACTGACGTGGAACTGGAAACCAGCACTTTAGAATCCACAGCCTAGAAGAAAATAAACATGACAGAGGTCAAGGATGTGCAACATACAATCATTTACCAATCGAAAATGTATACAAGGTGTTACAAAAAGGTACTGGCAAACTTTCAGGAAACATTCCTCACACACAAAGAAAGAACATATATTATGTGGACATGTGTCCGGAAACGCTTACATTCCATGTTAGAGCTCATTTTCGGTGAGCTGACTGCAACCAGTGTTACCACTGCGGCAAGGCTGTTGGCTATGTAATGACACTACTAGTCTTATTTACAGGTAAATTTTTTTTCATTGAGTTTAGTCCGATTATTGTACCACATTTTAAAGAAAACAAAAAATGTCTGTATTACATATCAAAATACATAAAAATTTGTTCTACAATAGTACAAAATACAGATGACACTACTGCTGACCTAACTTACAGCTTTACCTCTTACACCATGTATCAGGAATTTGCATCATACCAAGGCAGAGCTACTCTGCAAGCAAGGATGATACATGACAAATAAAAAGAGAGATAGGCCTACAGCCAGTATAGAGGCAGAACTACTATGCAAGAAGTACCTAGGTACAACAAAACTGGTTCTTGTTAAGGGTGCCCGAACTGATACACGTCACTGGTCTCAGGTTAGAGACACAAGATAAAACTGTAAGGGACAGACAGTAGTAAGTGTTATGTTCAGCTGTGTCTAAACAAGAGAATAAAGTGTTCCTGAGAATTTCAAGAATAATGCTATATTGTATTATTAATAATTATCTAAAATGCGTGTCAGTATCTATTTTTTATTTTTAATCATGTAAATCCTGATAATGTATCATCAAAATGTTAAATACAAATGTTTTGCTATATGGAGTACTGTAAGTGTTGAGTTTCTCTTAATCATGGAATGGAAACACACAGCAACAGAACGTACCAGCGTGACTTCAAACACCTTGTTACAAGAAATGTTCAAAATGTCCTCGGTTAGCGAGGATACATGCATCCACCCCACGTCGCATGGAATCCCTGATGCGCTGATGCAGCCCTGGAGAATGGCGTATTGTATCACAGCCGTCCACAATACGAGCACGAAGAGTCTACATTTGGTACCGGGGTTGCGTAGACAAGAGCTTTCAAATGCCCTCATAAATGAAAGTCAAGAGGGTTGAGGTCAGTAGAGCGTGGACGCCATGGAATTTGTCCGCCTCTACCAATCCATCGGTCACCGAATCTGTTGTTGAGAAGCGTACGAACACTTCGACTGAAATGTGCAGGAGCTCCATCGTGCATGAACCACATGTTGTGTCGTACTTGTAAAGACACATGTTCTAGTAGCACAGGTAGAGTATCCCGTATGAAATCATGATAACGTGCTCCATTGAGCGTAGGTGGAAGAACATGGAGCCCAATCAAGACATCACCAACAATGCCTGCCCAAACGTTCACAGAAAATCTGTGTTGATGACGTGATTGCACAATTGCATGCGGATTCTCGTCAGCCCACACATGTGGATAGTGAAAATTTACAATTTGATCACGTTGGAATGAAGCCTCATCCGTGAAGAGAACATTTGCACTGAAATGAGGATTGACACATTGTTGGATGAACCATTCGCAGAAGTGTACCCGTGGAGGCCAATCAGCTGCTGATAGTGCCTGCACACGCTGTACATGGTACGGAAACAACTGGTTCTCCCGTAGCACTCTCCATACAGTGACGTGGTAAACGTTACCTTGTACAGCAGCAACTTCTCTGACGCTGACATTAGGGTTATCGTCAACTGCACGAAGAATTGCCTCGTCCATTGCAGGTGCCCTCGTCGTTCTAGGTCTTCCCCAGTCACGAGTCATAGGCTGGAATGTTCCGTGCTCCCTAAGACGCCGATCAATTGCTTCGAACGTCTTCCTGTCGGGACACCTTCGTTCTGGAAATCTGTCTTGATACAAACGTACCGCGCCACGGCTATTACCCCGTGCTAATCCATACATCAAATGGGCATCTGCCAACTCCGCATTTGTAAACATTGCACTGACTGCAAAACCACGTTCGTGATGAACACTAACCTGTTGATGCTACGTACTGATGTACTTGATGCTAGTACTGTAGAGCAATGAGTCGCATGTCAACACAAGCACCGAAGTCAACATTACATTCCTTCAATTGGGCCAACTGGCGGTGAATCGAGGAAGTACAGTACATACTGACGAAACTAATGTGAGCTCTAACATGGAAATTAAGCGTTTCCGGACACATGTCCACATAACATCTTTTCTTTATTTGTGTGTGGGGAATGTTTCCTGAAAGTTTGGCCCTACCTTTTTGTAACACTCTGTATATTCTCAAGAGGGATGTGAAGAATTTTGTGAATCTCATCATATAGTATAAAAATCCACAGCGATGACAGAGTTCAAGAAAAAGTTTATAAAAGTAAGTTGATCACATGTTCATGAGGTTACTTCAGGTTATGACTCCTAAAATTAGAATACTTATTGACACCTGTCGTCAAAATTTCGTTATGTGATTGATTAATTCATGACATTTTCGACTTGCGCGTGTGTGTGTGCTGCTAGCCCACTACTCTGATGATACAATAGATATCAGTATATCTGGATATGTGTTATATTTCCATCATCTTACGTTAATGTGCTGCCATAATAACACCTGCAATTACCCATCATGATCGATCTATTGTACAACTATTTATCGCCTGCATAACACATTTCGGGAAATGATTCGGATTTTCAGGTACGGTTTTCGTGTGTGTTACATAAGAATACTTCAGCTTACGTTAATTTCTCATCAGCCTGAGACCATTAATAAATGTTGCATATAATTATCGTGCAACTCACCTCAAACGTATATCCCCTAACAATCACCCTGTCCAGTGCGACAAATAAGAGGAAACCATCACAAGTAAGAATGTCGGTCACCTACCAGATGAGAAATGAAGTATTTATCATTTTTGAACAGAACCAAAACAAAAAAGATTTAAACAGAGATATATAGGTGATA
The DNA here is from genome assembly GCF_021461385.2 of Schistocerca piceifrons. NCBI lineage: Eukaryota > Metazoa > Arthropoda > Insecta > Orthoptera > Acrididae > Schistocerca > Schistocerca piceifrons. The sequence continues at coordinate 278,432,788 of NC_060149.1, forward strand.
TACACTCTCTAAATTTCTCCTCTCAGCGGCATCAGGCATAAAAAGAAAGGCTACTAAACAATTATTTAGATAAATCCTTCGATATTCGGCCATCAATTCCTAACAAGCACGTTACAGCATTTTTATTCCGCAGCTCTTATGATTATGATGCAAAGTATCGAATCGACTCGGATATTAGGCGGTTTGTACTTTGTCGTCAGTGAGACCTGTAAATGGGACATTGTTGGAGCTCTTACTATTCTAACTATACAAAATTGACACTTGATAAACAGGAAAGAAGGATTCGATGTAATTCTTGACGTCTCGCATTTTAAACCTGATGATATTACTTCAGTATGAGAAAAACACAAGGAAGGTGAATTCAAGCATGGTTATTTATCAAGATAGTGCACCTATCGTTACAAAATGTCTGCCTGATGCAACGACCTATAAGTATTTGTTGCAATCCTACTACACTATGTTGTTAATAGTAAGCCTGCGTAACATAAAGGCATGTATTAGCATAAATATTAGTAATACTATGATTCTGAGGGGTTAGACGCCTCTAAGGCATCTTTGCAGTGACGTCACACATTAATAATGCTGGGACAAGACTTGGTACGTATATAACGTTTGGTCCCGTATTTACGGGGGCGTTCTGTAGTCCGCTACAAATGCCATTTCTCTAAATTTTCACTACAGTTTTTTCACGAAAGGAATATCGTCTTCTCTCCAGAGATTTCCATTTGGTTTCCCTGCAATACTCGCATGTTGATCGAACATATCAGGAACAAATCTAACTGATACAGAATTACATGACTGATTTAGAGAAAACCTTCAATAAAGTCAGCAATCTGTGCCTAAGAACCGGGGTACAGTATTTTCAGATTTCAGAAAGCAACAGTGGGTATACTGTTACTAAATGGCTTCAACAGTGCGGGCTACAGACGGATACGAACAACCTTACAAACTGCAAAATAACATAACTGCATAAAGTTTAAATCAGCTACCTTATTACCAATAAGTGTTAATGAAATATACACCGAGGAAATAACGTATACTATGTAAGCAGTATGTCAGAACTCTCCATTACATAAAACAATATATCCAACTTAACGCTATTCTTTGCACTGTGTAAGTGCTCAGATATCGATAGTAACAATCTGAGGGCGAAACATGGCAGCGCGATTCTAAGCATTGTTGGGAGACGAGGTCTGTATGCGAGAGTGGAAGAGTAGTCTCGGTCGAGACCTCTGAGACAGAAGACGTGTCACGCTGCCCTCACGTCGGTGATGTCAGATCTTACCACACTAAGAGCCTGATTTCGTTTATATAACCAGGAGAGATCTGGATGGCTTAACTACGCTTGAAGATGGAATTAAAGGTAAAATTGGCAAGCATAGCGCAAAAGTAATTGCAGGGTTAGGCTCGTGATTGTTAGTCCGAGTTTGCAATACTCCCAGGTTTTGCTTGTCAGTGAAAGAAGCCTCCTTATCCTCCAAATAATAATAATAATTATTCTCCACATCTAAATAATATGCTGTGGATACTAAATGTTAATGCAAGTTTGAAATTGAAATAATTTGTTAATGTGGCACTCAGCCATTATTGATACATATATCATTTGTCATTATTATTAATACTTGTTCATGATGATTCTGAGCCGCGCGGAGTGGCCGCGCGGTTAGAGGCGCCATATCACAGACTGCGCAACCCCTCCCGCAGGAGGTTCGAGTCCCCCCTCGCCCGAGGGGGGACTGGTGTGTGTGTTGTTCTTAACATAAGTTAGTTTAAGTAGTGTATAAGTCTAGGGAGCAGTTTGGTCCCTTATAAACTCACGCACATTTGAACATTTTGATGCTTCTGAAGTTTCAAAAGTTATTTAGTAGTTAACAGGGCCCAAGCAAACCCCTTTTCATTAAATTCATTCTTAGTAACAATAAGCTTTTGCGCTGCTGCTGCCTGCTGCTGAGCATTGCTGTAAACCACACGGAAAAAGGCAGTCATCTAAAGAGGTGAGTGCAAAACTTAGTGCCAAAACAGGGACACTGACACACCACAACATGTCATGTACTCTCGACCAGTAAATTCCGTTGCCCAAGTCAGATTCTGTATCACTTGAAAATTCTTGTTCAAAAACGCAGTTAGATAGCTTAGGTATTCATTGTTACAGGTTCATTTGTTCCTGTAGTTTTTCATAATCAAATACACAGTCAGATAGCTTATCCAAATGTTAGTTTTAAGTTTTTCATGTAACGATCTGTTGAGGGCGTAAATGACAGTGAAACTGACACTCACATACAGCACTCACTCAGTGTTATGCAGGTTAGATTCCGTTTACTGGTAGATCAAGTTGCTTACTGAAGCCAATTTCACAGACGAACGTAGGCAACATTGGCTGTAGCTACGTTACAAATATTTGTTGCATAGACGTTGCTTTAGCCGCTGCTGCTACGGAATTGGTTACAATACATTACAACAAACGTCAAAGTATTTCCAACCTCCTGGATGGTAACATTTGCTTGGTTCCCCGAGAATTAGAGAGATATGTAATAAAGGATTTTGGTGTAGTTAATACAGCTTGCGTTTTATTCTTCTGCAGCACCCTCTGACCGGTGGCGTACTGCCCGTCTTTTCAGACCCCTGCTTTCGGCGATCGCAGGTGCTGGTGACGTATGGCTGTTCTTGGCATTCCCCAGCTATTTTATCATTTAACGGTCACAGTGCGGGCTCTGTGTTCTGGATCCTACCTGTTACGACCGGAATTCCTGGAAGGTAGGTCGTATATGTACGTTCCGGTGCAGGACTCCAACTCGATATTGTATAGTTTGCATCTTTTTAACAACGTTTCTCTACCACTCCTATCCAATGATGGGGATTATGCATCTACTGCATCTAGAACGTTTTTCCAGCAGTTACTGGACCACCAATGTGCGTATGCTGTCCACAAGTTAAACCTTCTTGGTTTCTGTTGTAGACGTAGTGATGCATACACGTGAGATACCGAGGTGTTTTACTTCTAGATAGATAGCAGCCGATAGGCGTCGCTGAATATGGATATGAAGGGACATGTGGTTACCACAGCGCTCTTCCGGCCGTTGTCAGCTTTGTGATCAGACAGCTACTTCTCAACCAAGTGCCTTCTTAATTGACCTCACAAGGGCCGAGTGTACCCCGCTTGCCAACATCACTCGATAGACCGTGACGGTCACCACAAAAGTGCCAGCCAATCCCAACAACGCTTAACTTCGGGGATCTGACAGAAACCGGCGTTACCACTGCGGCAAGGCCATTGGTCAAAACAGCAGGAATAGCATTGTAAATTGAAATCGAGTGAACACGAAGAATCATTTCTAATATTGCAGCAATAGTTAACATTTATTAGCAACTCTATTTGTCGTCAGTTGCTGTTCACAGGGGATGTAAACGCTTTTCTGTGGTTATAGCAATCAAATATGGAATCCCGAACATACATACTTCTGTTGACTTATTTACAGCATCTCTCCAAGTTGCAGCAGGATCAGAAACAACGGTATTTCCTGTGAAATGCATGAAGTAGAACGAGAATACGTAATGTACAGAATAGGAAATGCTATCTTTGATGTTAAATATTACATGAGAATTAACAAATGCTTCAGTTATCAGAGACAGGTTGCTGTTTTCAATATGCGATCGTGTAATGACGACAGAATAAAAGTTAGAACAATGCACTGAAGTACCAAGCCAACCACCACAAATGAAACTAAGAAAGAGTATTTAAGTTCCACGTCATATAATTAACTAAAAAATCAAGCGAACAGAGTAGCGCACGACCTCTTAGAAGCACAAAGACATGTGATAAGTAACCAGCTATGCAGACTTCTTACGAACCACGTTCTATACAATCAACAAAATATTAAAGACGCTGAGATAAAAGGAAGGGTGGCTCAGTTGACTGTACTAATCGTCGGATTAAGTGTCTAAAATCGAGTTCTGTACCAACTGACCTCATAAGACAAAGAATTAGCAGTGGCACGAGGAATACAATTCCACTCACGGCATTCGTGGCAACTTCGCTACTTAAATCAGTGAGAATTTAACCATGAAATGCAAATACCTCGCTAACGCTTAAATCAATAGCTTTGCAGGTATGCAAGGCCTACGGATAACCCCAAAAACATAAACTACCTTACCGATACAACGACCTACTGCATTCAAGCCAGCTCGGCGACCGGCACACAACAGACTATTCAAACCTCAACCCGAGAGCCTCGCTTACTGGATAGCGATATGGTTGGCTCCTTGAGCCGGAGCTGCACGAGATGTGGTTAGCATACTGGACTCACATTCGGGATAACGACGCTTCAACTATGCGTAACGCCGTCCAAGTTTAGTTTTTCCGTGATATTCCTGAATCGTTCCAGGCAACTTCCGGGATGGTTCCTTTGAAAAGGGCATGACCGATTTCCTGCCCCATCCTTTCGTAATCCGAGCTTGTGCTCTGTCTGTAATGACAGCGTTGTCGACGGGACGTTAAACTATAATTCTCCTTCCTCCCTGACCTGAGCCGACAACCGTGCACATGACTTCCCGTAAGCTTCAAAGACTGCATAAGGTAACCAAATTGACTGAAATCTATTCTTGGTACAGAACACTCTCTTTGCATTACTTCAGCGATAACTGAGTCACAAAATAAAGTCATTATAATTCCAGATTGAAAGTGGCTATTTGACAGGAAGCTTTCAGGGTATTGTTAATCGCCGTCGCACAACACCGTTATATGGTCAGCCCCTGAGAGAACTACTGTAGAGCGTAAAGCCCAACGCAACATCCCTTCCGTACGCATGACGTGTGTGAAGAAATGCTTAATGTACAGATGATTCGTGACGCGGAATATTCTACACATCTCAGCTTGCTGCATCGTGATGTCCGTATAAATAGCCCTGCCGAGTAAGGCGGCACTGTTTATCTCTAATAGCCTCTATGTAGATGCTACGTGGAATTCCAGCATTCCTTCTTTCCATCAATACTCTGGTACTCGTTCGCAAGGCGTGAACAACTATCCTACGACTCATCTAACGCAGTATAGATTTGGTGAAGAGAGATCTCAGTGCCTTTCCCGTGACCTGTCTGTGTACGTAAAACAAGAATTAATTTTGAATACATAAAACTACATGTTAATACCGGGCATATTTACGGAATATTTTATGCAGAAATTCTTCTCTTAACTAAATACCTACAACTGTAACAACCGTCATTGTGTACAGTTTTTGGGAAGAGTATTTTACTAGAGCAGCGCCATCATTTGTAGATTATGCGAACTATTGGAAAGGTCACGTCAAACGGGAGCAAATACGCTCATATCCGGAAGCCCGGGCTGAGAGCGGGAATGAACCTTTGGCCTATTGAGCACCCAGTAGACGCAGTCAATACCGAATGGCTGCCTCACGTATTTTCCCGAGTTCGCCGAGTTCCGGCATTAACATCCACTGATAAACCAATCTATCGATGAAACGGCGTATTGGTTTCTCAATTCTACTATCAACTAAAACCGAAATGTATGTCCTATTTAATTTTTTAATATAGGTCTCTTGTACTTTGATCAATTTTTTCGGTTTCTGTTCTTTAGTAGCAATGCACGGTGGGAAATAATGTTCTTGTTTCTCGTTCGCTAACATGGGGAACTGGTGAGCAGTAGACTAAGTTCAGTTTACGGAAACAAGCAATTTCTGATAAAGTGTGACGAAGATTCAATACTTACCACAAAAACTTGTAGCAGCAGCAGCAGCACAAATAATTAGAAATAGCACACTTCCTGGCAGATTAAAACTGAGTGCATATCTGGGACTTGAGTTTTAAATTTTCTTATTTTTTTTTAAATTTTTTATCGGGCTCCCAACCAGCCTACAGCCCATTCTTGTGCTCGCCAGAAGCCAACTGAGATATCATCAGTGCTTCACTTCTACCAGTAGCTGTCTGATACTTGTGGAATTAGAAGCACGCCTCATAATGAGTTTATATGCTTGAACAAATTATTTCAAATCTAAGAATAAGTTGGTGAAAAAGGGTGGCAAGAGGTCGTTTCTAAACATCGTGCCATGACATGTAGAACATCATTTAGGAGGAGTCGCTTGTTGACTATGTTCTCCACGATTTCTACCCATAATTCCATGCGAAAGAATTTTAAAATCAAATTTGCCTTCTTCATTGTTGGAATGTTGCTATGAAAATAATTACAGGGCATTTATGACAGCTACATCAACTACGCTTGTTCGTAAGGCAAAATGCCACGTTCTTGACTGCCTCATGCAAGTGTATATACATTACTGGCCATTAAAATTGCTGCACCAAGAAGAAATTCAGATGATAAACGGGTATTCATTGGACAAATATATTATACTAGAACTGACATGTGATTACATTTTCACGCAATTTGGGGGCATAGATTCTGAGAAATCAGTACCCAGAACAAACACCTCTGGCCGTAATAACGGCCTTGATACGCCTGGGCATTGAGTCAAACAGAACTTGGATGGCGTGTACAAGTACAGCTGACCATGCAGCTTCAACACGATACCACAGTTCATCAAGAGTAGTGACTGGCGTATTGTGACGAGCCAGTTGCTCGGCCACCATTGACCAGACGTTTTCAATTGGTCAGAGATCTGGAGAATGTGCTGACCAGAGCAGCAGTCGAACATATTTTGTATCCAGAAAGGCCCGACAGGACTTGCAACATGCGGTCTTGCATTATCCCGCTGAAATGTAGGTTTTCGCAGGGATTGAATGAAGAGTAGAGCCACGGGTCGTAACACATCTGAAATGTAACGTCCACTGTTCAAAGTGTCGTCAATGCGAACAAGAGGTGACCGAGATGTGTAACCAATGGCACCCCATACCATCACGCCAGGTGATACGCCAGTATGGCGATGACGAATACACGCTTCCCATGTGCGTTCACTGCGATGTCGCCAAACGCGGATGCGACAATCATGACGCTGTAAACAGAACCTGGATTCATCCGAAAAAATGACGTTTTGCCATTCGTGCACCCAGGTTCGTCGTGGAGTACACCATCGCAAGCGCTGTCTATGATGTAGCGTCAAGGGTAACCGCAGCCATGGTCTCCGAGCTGATAGTCCATGCTCCTGCAAAAGTCGTCGAACTGTTCGTGCAGATGGTTGTTGTCTTGCAAACGTCCCCATCTGTTGACTCAGGGATCGAGACGTGGCTGCACGATCCGTTACAGCTATGCGGATAAGATGCCTGTCATCTCGACTGCTAGTGATACGAGGACGTTGGGATCCAGCACGGCGTTCCGTATTACCCTCCTGAACCCACCGATTCCATTTTCTGCTAACAGTCATTGGATCTCGACCAACGCGAGCAAAATGTCGCGATACGATAAACCGCAATCGCGATAGGCTACAATCCAACCTTTATCAAAGTGATGGTACGCATTTCTCCTTCTTACACGAGGCATTACAACAACGTTTTACCAGGCAAAACCGGTCAACTGCTGTTTGTATATGAGAAATCGGTTGGAAACTTTCCTCATGTCAGCATGTTGTAGGTGTCACCACTGGCGCCAACCTTGTGTGAATGACCTGAAAAGCTAATCATTTGCATATCACAACATCTTCTTCCTGTCGGTTAAATTTCGCGTTTGTAGCACGTCATCTTCGTGGTGTAGCAATTTTTAATGGCCAGTAGTGTACATGCATTCTGATTTGCCTCAAGGAGCTTCCGACGTTATCCTCTACATCCTTTATACTCCACGTAGCCAAACATAACCAATTCCAGTCAAGATCAGTTCAGTTGGACCAGAAGGCCCAATCCATTACATGGAAACACAGCCCACACCATTATGGAACCACTACCAGCTTCAACAGCGCCTTGTTCACAACTTACGTTGATGGCTTCATGGGGTCTGCACCAGTAGCGAAAACTATCATTAGCTCTTACCAGCTGAAATTGGGACTCATCTGACCAGACCACGATTGTACGGTCGTCTAGAATCCTACCGAAATGCTCACGAGTCCAAAAAGGCGCTGCAGGCGATGTCGCGCTGATAGCAAAGGTACTCATGTCGGTAGTCTGTTACCATAGACCATTAACGCCAAATTTCGTCGCACTTTCCTAATGGATACGTTCGTCGTACGACCCACATTGATTTCTATGGTTACTTCGCTCAGTGTTGCTTGCCTGTTAGCACTGACAACGCCACACAAAAACCGCTGCTCTCGGTTGTCAAATGAAGGCTGTCGACCGCTATGTTGTTTGTGGTGAGAATTAATGCCTGAAATCTGGTATTCTCAGCTAACTCTTGACACTGCGGATCGATCTCGGAATATTGAATATCCTAACGATTTCCGAAGTGGAATGTCCCATATGTCTAGTTCCAACAAACATTCAACATTCTAAGTCAGTTGATTCCCAACATGTGGCCAAAATCACGTTGGACACTTTTCACATGTGCCATCTGAGTACAAATGATAGCTCCACCAATATACTTCACTTTTGTACACGATACTACCGCCTTCTCTATATGCACATATCGCTATCCCATAACTTTTGTAACATCAGTGTATGTATGTCTTAAACAGTAACAGCCCTGTAACACTCAACACAGGTATTCCCGAAATTACTTTTACACCAGTCGATTTCTAATGGTTAAGAACAACATGTTGAGTTCTGTCTGCTGAAGGTCGTGAATCCAGTCCAGATCTGGTCCAAGAATCTGTAAACTCGTATTTGTTTCAATAATAGAAATGTGGTGAACTGTATCGAATGCGTTCCGTCAGACAGGGAACATGGTACCAAACAAGCTGCCATTGCCTTCAGCGCTCTGGATATCATGGTCAAACAGAGTGAGGTGAGGTTCACTCGATCTCTGCCTGTGGAACCTATTTCAATTTTTATACAGGAGAGTTTTGTTCTTAGAATTGTTCATAATACGTCAGCACAAAATATATTCCATGATTGTACAAGAGATTGCTGTTAGCGGTATAGGGCTATAATTATGTGCATTTGTGCAATCACCCATCTTTAAAACTGAAATGTGCTGCACTTTTTTCCTGACGCATGATCCCTCCAATTGCTCCAGCAGTCTACAATGAACTGCTGCTGTAAGTGGAGCAAACTGTTTCACATAATCTCTGTGCTATCACACAAGTATCTCAGTTGGCCCAGATATGATACTTTAAGTTGATTTTCTATTTTGTGATCATTTGCCTTAATACCTGCTTTCTTTCAGTTCGTGTAGTGATTGAAAGGAAAAACTGTTACTAAAGTTGCTTTACTATCTATAAGAAAATATGGTGAATATATAAATAGTGAAGAAATAAAAAACATACAGAAACCATATAGGACACAAAAATTATTGTGTAGAACAACTTCGAAAAGTAAATAAAAGCAAAAAAGTAAATAAAAATAATGAAAAATAATTAAACTGAAGGAGAGATGCAAAGAAAATTTGAGAGAAGTGATTGCTTTAGAGATGATAAACGAAAAATATGATGAAATCAATAGAATATTTACCCACACAGTTTCTCTAACAAATAATGGATGATTAAAGGCAAAAATGTGTTATTTTAACATTATACAATGCTTACTTTAGGTGTACTTATGATATTAGAACAGAAAGAAAAAGTCTAGAGAATGAACAAAATGAATTTAGGAACAGACACCCTAATTGTGAAGAAATTTTAAAACTTGGTTATTACCTGACAACAATAAATTTATATCACAGAATTAAAGTGAACTTAAGAATTGAATATCATAATACTCATTTTAATATATTAGATACACCAGAATAGTTTGTTCATGATGTAGTAAATCGAATCCTTTATGATATTCACTTTTAGTTTTAATATTATTAACTTTAAATAATTTAATCTTTATATTATTCAGTTTCAAAAATTAATTTCTAAAGTTTTCATATTACAGGGTGATTCAAAAAGTATACCACAATTTTAAAAATGTGTATTTAATGAATGAAACATAATATAACCTTCTGTTATACATCATTACAAAGAGTATTTAAAAAGGTTTTTTTCACTCAAAAACAAGTTCAGAGATGTTCAATATGAACCCCTCCAGACACTCGAGCAATATCAACTCAATACTCCAACTCGTTCCACACTCTCTGTAGCATATGAAGTGTAACAGTTTGGATAGCCGCTGTTATTTCTCGTTTCAAATCATCAATGGTGGCTGGGAGAGGTGGCCGAAACACCACATCCTTAACATACACCCATAAGAAAAAATCGTAGGGGGTAAGATCAGGGCTTCTTGGAGGCCAGTGATGAAGTGCTCTGTCACGGGCTGCCTGGCGGCCGATCCATCGCCTCGGGTAGTTGACATTCAGGTAGTTATGGACAGATAAGTTCCAATGTGGTGGCGCTCCATCCTGCTGAAATATGAATTGTTGTGCTTCTTGTTCGAGCTGAGGGAACAGCCAATTCTCTAACATCTCCAGAGAGTGTGGAACGAGTTAGAGTATCGAGTTGATATTGCTCGAGTGTCTGGAGGGGGCCATATTGAACATCTCTGAACTTGTTTTTGAGTGAAAAAAAACCTTTTTAAATACTCTTTGTAATGATGTATAACAGAAGGTTATATTATGTTTCTTTCATTAAATACACATTTTTAAAGTTGTGGTATTCTTTTTGAATCACCCTGTATAACATTATTTCTTGATACTATTATAAAAAACCAATCATCTTTCTTTTCTACAACATTTTCTACAAGATATAAATCTAGAAATTTTACTTTATGTAGTTATTGGTAACAAAACTTCCGTTTCATAGCTTTTAAGTTGTATATAATTGGATCTGAATATATAATATCTTCAATTCCAAAAATTGTGGTCACCAATTAGTAGTATATCATTTTTCAAAATTTTCTGTAAGTGCTCATTCAGATTTCATCTTCCAGTTTTTATTTTGGTTTATTATTATTTACAGCAAAATTTTCATATAATTTTTTCATTATTTTCGTTTGGCTTTATTTTTAATGTTGAATTTTTTGTATTATAGGATTCATCAAGTAGTTTTTTAAATAAACGAACCCTTTTATAATAACATCTAAAAGCTAACCACTTCCATATTTTTTCTCAGTGCTCCATTAAATCTTTCAAGAACTGAAGACTTTAATTATGAAACAGTTGACTAATGATTAATTATATATTTTAATAAAGTCTTGAAAATCTTTACTATAAAATTCTTTACAATTTTCTGTATGTAAATTTTGTGGAGTTACTAACTTTAAAATTTGTTCAACTGCTTCTGAAATATTTTACCACCTTTATCACTAACTGAAATAGCTGAAACAAATTTTCGAAAAACGTCAGTTATAGTTCATAAATATTTATATCCTTTATTTATTTTTTAGAAACAATAATTTCTACAGGGCAATAAAATTTAAGAAGTTAAGAAAAATTTATTCTTTCTAAAAACCTATTATATACTATATAAGATGAAATTTTAAATAAAGATAGTATAAAGAGTGATGTTAAATTAGATGTGGATATGTTAGAGTTGGACAAGATTATGCATTAAAAATCAAATTATTGAAGGTCAGTAAGAAGCATTGCTAGTAACTTCCAAAAATTATACCATTTGAATTACTAAATATAAATTTTAATTTAACTGGTGGGATGTTTGTACACAAAGATAAATATTTTCATGAAGAAACTAATATTACTGATTCTTTTAAACCTAATGTAGAATTTGGTGCACCTATAATTGATGAACCAAAATATCATTTATTTGTTCCAATTCATGGTATAAGGATTCAGGATTTAGAAGAATGTTGCTAATGAAAATAATTATTTGGTAGATGGTAATGGTGCTTATGTAACTGCTAATGTAGATATGTGTTTAAAAATTTTAATCTCTATAGGTAATTTAAAAATTTTAATTCTTATTAAGTTTAATGTTTATAAACGATAATCGTGAGAGGTATGAACTTTATTCTATTCTAGTGAATGTGAAAAGTAAAAATAATTTAAATATCTCTAATAAAGATATTGATGATGGATGGGTTTATCAAAATCATGCTAAATTTTCTACTGAGTTATTTGATTTTCTAACTACAAAAAGGGAATAATACTGTATCAAGAATAGAACATCCTTATCTCTTCATCAGTTTTGTTAAATTTAACTTTGTGTCTTTCCAATGGAATTTATATGAAAGGACATACACATTTCAATAGCATAACCAAAAACAAAGACAAATGATGTTTTTTATCCTTTATATATATTAGGAGAATTTTGTGAAGATTACAAAGAAGAATGTTGGAAGAAGATCTAATTAAAATTTTTAGAAGTGCTGAATGTTCTATATTGAGACAGGCAGATTACAACAAAGCTGGTGTCTGATCTGTTGTCTGAGTCTTCATTATATGATAATGTTAAGTTACAAAATTTTTATTTAAAAAATGGAAGTAACTAAATCTGCCCTCAAGAGATTTGGAGGCTGGACACACCAAACAACTTTTTAAAAGTTTATGATTCATTTTGACGTTTTGGATGAGTAACACAATTAAAATGAGATATTCTTAGGAACCTATTTAATTTTAGTACAAATAATGCTATTCATGTTATAAGTAGGACACACAGGAAAATTACTGTAGCATCATGAGACACTACTATGAAATTATGTGCCACTTTTAATGATAAAATCCCTAATGATACTTCAGCTTACATAATTTTTTATAGAAAAATGAATATAATTTATGATGCTCAGTATAGAATATCATCTGAAAGTTTTTGAATCAATATGAAAAATTTTATATTTATATTTATAAGTGAGAAACAATTAAAAGTGTCATATGTAAATGACTAAATTTTATATAATTTTTCGTAAATTATACTTTTCAAGTAATATCGATATTTACAATACTGATAATTTATTCTTTTACAATCACAGAAATGAGAGAGTTATATCTGTTTCCTTGTAACTATCAAAAACTGGCTCATAATGAATTTCTTCCCCATAAAGCCATTTAATGTAATCAATACCATCACTATGTTTTAGACACCAAAAATATTCTATAAATAAATATGATTTAAAATAATTTTTGAAAATATTATATTTAACTTGTTTGCCCCTTGCTTTATTAATTGCCTCAACATAAGTATTTTTGTCAAATTAAAATTTAACCCACATGTTAGTCATATCTTATTTGTTTTGTAAGATAAAAATTTGCTACATTTTTAAAAATTGAAAAAGCAGGTTTTGTTAGGTTCATATTTTTAAAGTTTATATATTTTTTAAATTTATTTGTTTTATATTTTTCTGAATAATTTTTTCCTGAATGAGATTTTCAGAATGAGATTTTCATTCTGCAGCAGAGTGTGCGCTGATATGAAATATCTGCCAGGAAGTTTCAATTTTTTTCCTGCAGGAGAATTTTTTATTCAGTTACAAATTTATAAGTAGCTAATTTTCAGTCATTTTCTTGTTCACTTAAATTTTTAAATAATTTGTGAATTTTAATTTAACTGAGTTGTTCAATCAGTTTTGTTCATGGGATTCAGTTAAATTTTTTGCTTGCTGTAGGTGATATTTTCTACAACCCCACTTTATCATAAATGTTTGAGTTTAACTGATTATGACAAAAAATGGGAAGTAGCCCCAAATATCATCTCTGTGGCTTAACTGCAGGAGTGCTCTTGCCATTGTATGAAATCGCAGCCAAGACCATAACTTCTGGTTTAGGCCTGGTACATCTAGCACACAGACAGGTTGGTTACAAGGCCTCAATTGGCCTCTCTTTTCAGAAAATGGAACAGACCTCTACCCTGTCCTTCAATGAGTTCTCCCTTGATGCTATTGAAGTAGCAAACGGCGGCGGTTTGGGGTCAGTGCAATGCGCACTACAAGGCCTCTGGCTCGGAGCTGTTGTTAAAGTTCTTTGTATCACTGTGATGCCAGCTTCTGCTCAGATTGCTGCTGGAGATGCAGTATGTTGCACCAGAGCCATATGCCGAAGCAACACGGTAGTCTTCCCTCTCCATAGTGCCATGTGGCTTTCCAGAGCCCAGTCTTCTTGCGATCGTAAATGCTGGTTACCAACGCTGCCAGCAGTCATATACAGTGGCTACATTCATGCCACCTTCTTCTGTAATATCACAAAAGGAACATCCAGCTTCTCAGAGCTCTGTTACACAACCTCGTTCAAACTCAGTGTGGTGTTGTTGATAACGGCGCCTATGTCACCTTAAAAGCATTCTTGAATAACATTAACTCACGATGTCGAATCTCAAAGGTAACTAACGCACATTACCTTTACAACGTGTATTTAAAGCAAACCTGATTTGCATCGTCCTAGTGGCACTACTAGCATCGCTCTTATGCGGCCAACGCGAAATGGGAATAGATATCATGTTTCAGATGCAGATACACGCCTACCAACTTTCGTTTATGTCGCACAACTCCTTCTTGATGCTGAGATTTTCTTCTCTGTCAGTATATGCATCCCCAATATTTCATTACATTAATTATGTCTTGGTGTTGGGATTTTTTCCCTTCAGTGTATATAGTACAGTGAGAACTACACTCTACACACACTTTGTAGGGATTCGCGGAATAAACATGTAAATGTAGATCGTTATTTGAACTGTGAGCATTATGGAGAGCGTTTTGGACACTCAAACGTTTTTGAGAGCAGTTCAGGGCAACGATACTGTGAGATGGACTCTAGCAGCTTACTGGAGGAGTTAGACCATGATTAGACCATGCCAGTGTACATTATTGTAAGATACCAGGTAGAGTCATAGTGGTTTGAGAGCATGTGACATCTCTAGAGCTCAGGAGAACAGTGCGCCATAAGAAATAATTACACAACTTGAAGTCGCGCGGTGTAACTGCGCGGTCTCAGACGCCTTGTCACGGTTCGCGCGCCTCCACCCGTCGGAGGTTCGATTCCTCCCTCGGGCATGGGTGTGTGTTGTCCTTAGCGTAAGTTAGTTTAAGTTGGATTAAGTAGTGTGCAGGCCAAGGGACTGATGACCTCAGCAGTTTGGTCCTATAGTACCTTACCACAAATTTCCAAAATTTTCGCAACCTGAGATAGCATGAGTTGCAGATGGTACATCACGATATCATGCTGCGGAGGGAATTACATATCCGCAGTTATATGGGTTTGCTCGAGGCGGAAGCTGAAACATAATGATCGCAGCCGTCGAATGGATCAATTACTCACAGCCCACTGTATCTGTAGTACCTGCTGCGAATAAAGCAGCAGCAAACAGGCAACTACAGCTAAATTGCGGAAGTCTCAGACTGTATATTGCTCAGTTACCCAAAGTTAGAGAACCAAAGCGACAGTCCAGTAAGAGACTTTACAGGAAGTTAGGGAAAAGCTGTTTTTATATTTCTTGGTCTCCTAGCAAACAACAGTTTGAGAAGCTTGTCAGAGTGTCGCAGGGTAGGCTGCTCTGAGAAATAATTTTTGAGAAAAATTATCGTTGAAGTTCGGCAATCAGGCCGTTGCGCGGACTAATTCAAGAGGGCCGCCAGGCACAATCACACTGACGGGAAAAAAAATCGTAGTAACAAGAAGGGATTGTGCGACAAACGAAAGCTCGTAGGCGTGTTTCTACATCTGAAAGATGACGTCTGTTCCAATTCCGTGTCAGTCACATAATTATGGTGCTAGTAGCACCACTAAGAGAATGCAAATCAGGTTTGCTTTAAATACACAGTGTAATGGTCGTGGGCATTAGTTACTTTTGAGATTCGACATAGTGACTTAATGTTAGTCAAGAATGCTTTTAAGGCGATAAAGACGCCATTATCAACACCCCACTGAGTTTGAACGTCGTCGTGTAACAGGGCAGCAAGGGCACTCTTGTGGTCATCCCACGCTCGCTGACTGCAAATTTGTATGCCAATCTGGTGACGACAGCATTCCAGAGAATGTTTTCCAACAGGGCAACGCTCGCCCACATTCCTTTGTTGTAACTCAACATGCTCTACAAAGTGACGACACGTTGCCTTGGGCCTTCGATCACCAGATCTTTCTCCACTCGAACACATATGGACGACAAATCCAGCATCATCCACAAACAGCATTAACCGTCCCTGTATTGATTGACCAAGTGCAGCAGGCGTGAAACGCCATCCCACAAATTGACGTTCTGCACCTGTACAAGACATCACACGCACATCTGCATGCTTGCATTCAACATTCTGGCGGTTGCACCAGTTATTAATGTACCAGTATTTCACATTTGAAATGGTTTATCTCGCGTACGTGAACCTGTTATGTTGCAATGTTAATCACGTAAATATGTTACCTAGAAAAATGTATTCCGGAAATTTCATTTCTCAGCATTAATAATTTGTGGTGTTGCGATTTTTTCCCGACAGTGTTTTCGTGTCTGTTTTTTCATGGGGTAAATGATAGTGCACGAGACGGCCAAACCTTTGGCTCGGTTTCGACTCTTACTACCGTCCCATGTCCAATATTTCTATCGTTCTCCTCTTTGATTTGAGGAATCCAAACGAACAACACATTCGGCGACACCGTCTCTTGCAGCCCACTTTAATTTGCGCTCGCAACAGCCAGATTGGATGACTTCAGTGCTAATTAAGTCGTAAACGACCCAAAGTATCGGTTTTTTTGTTAACAACTATTTCTAAGCACAATCCACCCTGAAACACGCTAACAAGCTTTTCAGTCTGTTTCTGACCATCCTCTATAATTGAAATCAGCATATTTCGCATAGTGGGACACGGCGATGAAAGTGATGTTAGTGATAAGGAAGGAGCGTCGGGTACAAGTGAGAGAAAGGATGAGAACAGCAGAGAAGCATCTACAACCACATCTACAGGGTGTTACAAAAAGGTATGGCCAAACGTTCAGGAAACATTCCTCACACACAAAGAAAGAAAATATGTTATGTGGACATGTGTCCGGAAATGCTTACTTTCCATGTTAGAGCTCATTTTATTACTTCTCTTCAAATCACATTAATCATGGAATGGAAACACACAGTAACAGAACGTACCAGCGTGACTTCAAACACTTTGTTACAGGAAATGTTCAAAATGTCCTCCGTTAGCTAGGATACATGCATCCACCCTCCGTCGCATGAAATCCCTGATGCGCTGATGCAGCCCTGGAGAATGGCGTATTGTATCACAGCCGTCCACAATACGAGCACGAAGAGTCTCTACATTTGGTACCGGGGTTGCGTAGACAAGAGCTTTCAAATGCCCCCGTAAATGAAAGTCAAGAGGGTTGAGGTCAGGAGAGCGTGGACGCCATGGAATTGGTCCGCCTCTACCAATCCATCGGTCACAGAATCTGTTGTTGAGAAGCGTACGAACACTTCGACTGAAATGTGCAGGAGCTCCATCGTGCATGAACCACATGTTGTGTCGTAAAGGCACATGTTCTAGCAGCACAGGTAGAGTATCCCGTATGAAAACATGATAACGTGCTCCATTGAGCGTAGGTGGACGAAACTAAAATGAGCTCTAACATGGAAATTAAGCGTTTCCGAACACGTGTCCACATAACATCTTTTCTTTATTTGTGTGTGAGGAATGTTTCCTGAAAGTTTGGCCGTACCTTTTTGTAACACCCTGTATACTCCGCAAGCTACCTTATGGTGTGTGGCAGAGTTTACTTTGTGTACCAGTGTCACTTCCCCTTTTCATTTTCCAGTTACGAATGGTTCGCGCACATCTCTTTGATTTTACCTTCATGATCTTACCCAGAGGTATGTGTGAGAGTAAATAATATATTTGCTGGCTATTCTAGGAACATACGCTTCCGGAACTGTGACAGTAAACCACACTACGATGCAGAACACTTCTTTTCCAGCGTCTGTCAGTGGAGCTGGCTAAGCGCCTCTGACGCTTTCGCACTTACTGAACCTGTAACACAGCGCGCTGCTCTTCTTATATTTTGTTTATTTCCTCTATCAGTCCTATCTGGTACGGATACAATATTGACGAGCAATATTCAGGTATTGCTCGAACGAGTGTTTCGTAAGATACTTCCTTCGCTGATGCACTACATTTCCTGAGAATTCTTAAAATGAATGTGTCTGGCATCTCCATCATACGTGATTAATTTTATGTGGTCATTCCATTACAGTTCGCTCTGTACGCATACTCTTATATATTTTATGGACGTGACTGCTTCCGGCGATTGTACTGCAATTGTGTAATCATACAATAAAGAATCGTTCTGTCTACGTATAAACAATGCATTATACTTGTTTGCGTTGAGGGTCAATTGCTGCTCCCTGCTCCAAGCGTCGATCCCCTGCAGGCTTTCCTACATTACTCTTCAATTTTCTAGCATTGTGACTTCTCTATACACAACAGCATCTACAAAGAACGAAACTTGTCTAGCTTGATGATGATGATGTTTAGTTTAGTTTGTGGGGCGCTCAACTGCGCGGTCATCAGCGCCCGTACAAATTCCGAACCTTAGCTCAGCCCAATCTCGCCATTTCCATAAAGATGATGAAATGATGAGGACAATACAAACACCCAGTCATCTCGAGGCAGGTAAAAATCCCTGACCCCGCTGAGAATCGAAGCCGGGACCCCGTGCTCGGGTAGCGGGAAAGCGACTGCAAGACCACGAGCTGCGGACTTCTCTAGCTTGAAGGCTGACACCAGATGGCGCTATGGTTGGCCCGCTAGATGGCGCTGCGATAGGTCAAACGGATATCAACTGCGTTTTTTAAAATAAGAACCCCCATTTTTTATTACATATTCGTGTATTACGTAAAGAAATATGAATGTTTACATGGACCACTTTTTCGTTTTGTGATAGATGACGCTTTAATAGTCACAAACGTATGGCTCACAATTTTAGACGAACAGTTGGTAACAAGGAGGTTTTTTGAATTAAAATACAGAACGTAGGTGCGTTTGACATTTTATTTCGGTTGTTCCAATGTGATACATGTACCTTTGTGAACTTATCATTTCTGAGAACGCATGCTATTACGGCGTGATTCAATGTGAATACCACCTTAATGCAATAAATGCTCAAAATGATGTCCGTCAACCTCAATGCATTTGGCAATATGTGGAACGACATTCCTCTCAACAGGGACTAGTGCGCCTTCCGTAATGTTCGCACATGCATTGACAATGCGCTGACGCATGTTGTCAGGCGTTGTCGGTGGATCACGATAGCAAATATCCTTCAACTTTCCCCACAGAAAGAAATCCGTGGACGTCAGATCCGGTGAACGTGCGGACCACGGGCCACGGTATGGTGCTTCGACGACCAATCCACCTGTCATGAAATATGCTATTCAATACCGCTTCAACCGCACGCGAGCTATGTGCCGGACATTCATCACGTTGGAAGTACATCGCCATTCTGTCATGCTGTGAAACATCTTGTAGTAACATCAGCAGAACATTACGTACGAAATCAGCATCCATTGCATCATTTAGATTGCCATCGAAAAAATGGGGGCCAATTATCCTTCCTCCCATAATGCCGCACCGTACATTAACCCGCCAAGGTTCAAATGGTTCAAATGGCTCTGAGCACTACGGGACTTAACATCTGTGGTCATCAGTCCCCTAGAACTTAGAACTACTTAAACCTAACTAACCTAAGGACATCACACACATCCATGCCCGAGGTAGGATTCGAACCTGCGGCCGCAGTAGTCTCGCGGTTCTGGACTGAGCGCCTGAACCACTAGACCACCGCGGCCGCTAACCCGCCAAGGTCGCTGATGTTCCACTTGTCGCAGCCATTGTGGATTTTCCGTTGCCCAATAGTGCGTATTATACCGGTTTACGTTACCGCTGTTGGTGAGTGACGCTTCGTCGCTAAACAGAACGCGTGCAAAAAATCTGTCATCGTCCCGTAATTTCTCTTGTGCCCAGTGGCAGAACTGTACACGATGTTCAAAGTCGTCGTTATGCAATTCCTGGTGCATAGCTATATGGTGCGGGTGCAATCGATGTTGATGTAGCAATCTCAACACCGACGTTTTTGAGATTCCCGATTCTCGCGCCATTTGTCTGCTACTGGTGTGCGGATTAGCCGCGACAGCAGCTAAAACACCTACTTGCGCATCATCATTTATTGCAGGTTGTGGCTGACGTTTCACATGTGGCTGAACACTTCCTGTTTCTTTAAATAACGTAACTATCCGGCGAACGGTCCGGACACTTGGATGATGTCGTCCAGGATACCGAGCAGCATACATAGCATACGACCATTGGGCATTTTGATCACAATAGCCATACATCAACACGATATCGAGTATCGAGTATCGTTCTTTGTAGTTTTTTCGTTTGATGCTTATTTCGTGAGATATTTGGCCCGGTCACTGTCAATGGACCCACCTGTACACTGTGAAAATTAATGTTCCCATTACACTCCCTTGAGGCTCTCCCGAAATTATTGTACATCTGAACAGTTTTATTTGTTAATAATGACACGCTGTGTTCCGTTCCAATCTTGTTATAGGAGTGAGTGTTCCTCCATAGCGTAATTACACCTACTGCAGCAGTAATGCACAACTTGACTTCCCTTCCTTACCGTAAATGAGAGCATCTGCGAGCTATCAACTGCCTTCTAGTACATAATCTACACAAAATGTTACAAGAATCTGAAGGCACTAATAGTGGCAGACTGTTACCCAAACTCCAGTTAAATATAATGATTTAGTACGTAAGGTGTGTATGGAAGACATCCTAGCACAACATTGTAGTGTTCTTGCTGTGTTCTTCCGTCATGGAGAGTGCATTTGCATTGGGTGGTGTGAATGGCCGTGGTGACGGTCCGGAGTGCCCATTGCAAACATTGCTGATAGTAAAAAACGCTTTATTCTTCTTCGGTACATGCTTTGCGACTCACAGCACGCCTCACTCTGCTGACCGTCATCGGCACTGTCGTATGGCAGTGGCTTATGTCCTGGTGACAAAATGTTGCGTAGGTGCCCCGCCTCATAGTCTGGCACAGAGGCCAGAACAGGGGGCAGCGGCCGCACTGGACTACAGCAGTCTCGGACGAAGTGAGCCCGTGACTTCACCGCACGGCTGAGCTGTGCTGTACGCAAGCACCGGTGTCCTACGGGCTCAGCAGAGTTGCGCATAGAGACGCAGCCCGCGGGCCGCGGTCGCATTGCTCCGCACTAAGCGAGCCCGTGACGTCACTGCACGGGTCGGCCGGTGCCGAGTACAGTCAGCACCTCCTATAGAGGAAAGCCTGCGCGCCCGCTCCGTGACGTCACGCACAGAATCTGGTGCTGGTGCTCGCAGTCCGTTTGGCTACAGCAATAGACTGTAAAGGGATCCGGACGACGAAAATTCGTAACGATATCTGATATACCTCTCTCATGAGTTACAAGATTTCCTTTCTTAAATGACCCAGTTCTTTTGTCTGTAACGTATTTCTGCATACCCTTTAGCCCCGACGTAATAACTTTCACTATCTGAGACATTAAAGCTCCCAGGACCGTGCTGCTGGTCCCGGCGGAGGTTCGAGTCCTCTCTCGGGCATGGGTGTGTGTGTTTGTCCTTCGGATAATTTAGGTTAAGTAGTGTGTAAGCTTTGGGACTGATGACCTTAGCAGTTAAGTCCCATAAGATTTCACACACATTTTTTTAAAAAAAGCTCCCAAATGAATGGACACATTTCATTGTACTTTATTTTATTTTAAAGTTGCTTTAGTGAGGATTGTCACTGTGGTGTCACCACCAGACACCACACTTGCTAGGTGGTAGCCTTTAAATCGGCCGGCGTCCGGTAGTATACGTCGGACCCGCGTGTCGCCACTGTCAGTGATTGCAGACCGAGCGCCGCCACACGGCAGGTCTAGAGAGACTTCCTAGCATTCGCCACAGTTGTACAGCCGACTTTGCTAGCGATGGTTCACTGACAAATTACGCTCTCGTTTGCCGAGACGATAGTTAGCGTAGCCTTCAGCTAGCAAGGCACCATTATCAATTGCTATTTATCTTGTGATGCATGTACCGTCAGACCGATGTTCACCAATTATGGATTAAAGTTAAGTATTCCAGAAGCTCCGTACTTTGTTACTAGACTCAACCCCTTTAACTGTTCCAGACCTCACGCCAGCCTGCGTGAGCTTAAACGCGTGCCTTTCGGCTTCCTCTCCTAGTGGCTTGGCTGTCTTGCCAAGTCACAACAGTCACGACTTGTTTGATGACAGTCTGGTTAACCGTTCAAAAATACAAAATGAAAGTGTTAGCCGCCAGTGTGCTCTTTTCCAATACCATTCCAAAATTTTAAGTGCTGTACTATAAATTGTAAATCTCGAAAAGGCCTACCTAAACATCTGCAACAATATATATTTATCTTTTATGGCTGACCACCATTCACCATTCTTCCGTTTTGTAGTTGCTGTGGAAGACGACTATTATGACAAAAATTTTGATTGAAAGCCATCCGCGAAAGATTCTCTTATGCTCTTGAGGACTTTCTATTAGGTTTTATTTTTTATTTTTTTAGCTAAATATTGCATCATTTTGACGCAGGTCTAATGGTGTGGAAGGCATTTTGCAAAATAGTACACTGGCGGCTAACATTTTACGGACATTTTTCACTGTTATTGCCCCTTTTAAGAACTAAACAAAACAAATACTCGCTCTTGAACTTGAAGAAGGAGTAAAGTTATCTCTGCGAATACTTGACAACCCGCCGGCCGAGGTGGCGGAGCGGTTCTAGGCGCTACAGTCTGGAACCACGCGACCGCTACGGTGGCAGGTTCGAATCCTGCCTCGGGCATAGATGTGTGTGATGTCCTTAGGTTAGTAACGGTTTAAGTAGTTCTAAGTTCTAGGGGACTGATGACCTGAGAAGTTGAGTCCCATACTGCTCAGAGCTATTTTTTTGAACTTGACAACCATTTCTTCCTCGTTGCTTCATCCTCCGGAAATTTATGCACAGTTACTTTTGGTCCACCGTCGTAATTTCCTCTACAATTCGG
The DNA here is from genome assembly GCF_021461385.2 of Schistocerca piceifrons. Taxonomy (NCBI): domain Eukaryota; kingdom Metazoa; phylum Arthropoda; class Insecta; order Orthoptera; family Acrididae; genus Schistocerca; species Schistocerca piceifrons. Next base: position 278,455,707 of record NC_060149.1, read on the forward strand.
CACAGAGCAACGAAACGACATTTTGCAGGCTACGATATTTTCACAGGCAAGAAATACAGATAACCAGTTTAGTGCACAGAAACTAAACAACCAAATCACGTACACTATCGCAGGAACACCATTCACTATAATACACTACTGGCCATTAAAATTGCTACACCACGAAGATGACGTGCTACAGACGCGAAATTTAACCAACAGGAAGAAGATGCTGTGATATGCAAATGATTAGCTTTTCAGAGCATTCACACAAGGTTGGCGCCGGTGGCGACACCTACAACGTGCTGCATGAGAAAAGTTACCAGCCGATTTCTCATACACAAACAGCAGTTGACCGGCGTTGCCTGATGAGACGTTGATGTGATGCCTCGTGTAAGGAGGAGAAATGCGTACCATCACGTTTCCGACTTTGATAAAGGTCGGATTGTAGCCTATCGCGATTGCGGTTTATCGTATCGCGACATTGCTGCTCGCGTTGGTCGAGATCCAATGACTGTTAGCATAATATGGAATCGGTGGGTTGAGCAGGGTAATATAGAACGCCCTGCTGGGTCCCAACGGCCTCGTATGATATGACAGGCATCTTATCCGCATGGCTGTAACGGATCGAGCAGCCACGTCTCGATCCCTGAGTCAATAGATGGGGACGTTTGCAAGACAACAACCATCTGCACGATCAGTTCGACGACGTTTGCAGCAGCATGGACTATCAGCTCGGAGACCATGGCTGCGGTTACCCTTGACGCTGCATCACAGACAGGAAGGCCTGCGATGATGTACTCAATGACGAACCTGGGTGCACGAATGGCAAAACGTCATTTTTTCGGACGAATCCAGGTTCTGTTTATTGTATCATGATGGTCGCATCCGTATTTGGCGACACCACGGTGAACTCACATTGGAAGCGTGCATTCGTCATCGCCATACTGGCGTATCACCCGGCCTGATGGTTTAGGGTGCCATTGGTTACACGTCTCGGTCACCTTTTGTTCGCATTGACGCCACTTTGAACAGTGGACGTTACATTTCAGATGTGTTACGACCCGTGGCTCTACCCGTCATTCGATGCCTGCGAAACCCTACATTTCAGCAGGATAATGCACGACCGCATGTTAGCCGGGCGTGGTGGCTGTGCGGTTCTAGGCGCTGCTGTCCGGAACCGCGTGACCGCTACGGTCGCAGGTTCGAATCCTGCCTCGGGCATGGATGTGTGTGATGTCCTTAGGTTAGTTAGGTTTAAGTAGTTCTAAGTTCTAGGGGACTGTTGACCTAAGATGTTAAGTCCCATAGTGCTCAGAGCCATTTGAACCATTTGACCGCATGTTGCAGGTCCTGTACGGGCCTTTCTGGGCACAGAAAATGTTCGACTGCTGCCCTGGCCAGCACATTCTCCAGATCTCTCACCAATTGAAAACGTCTGGTCAATGGTGGCCGAGCAACTGGCTCGTCACAATACGCCAGTCACTACTCTTGATGAACTGCGGCATCGTGTTGAAGCTGCATGGGCAGCTGTACTTGTACACGCCATCCAAGCTCTGTTTGACTCAAGGCCCAGGCGTATCAAGGCCGTTATTACGGCCAGAGGTGGTTGTTCTGGGTACTGATTTCTCAGGATCTATGTACCCAGTCTGCGTGAAAATGTAATCACATGTCAGTTTTAATATAATATATTTGTCCAATGAATATCCGTTTATCATCTGCATTTCTTCTTGGTGTAGCAATTTTAATGGTCCGTAGCGTAGTAATGGCTCTGAGCACTATGGGACTTAACTGCTGAGGTCATTAGTCCCCTAGAACTTAGAACTAGTTAAACCTAACTAACCTAAGGACATCACAAACATCCATGCCCGACGCAGGATTCGAACCTGCGATCGTAGCGGTCTTGCGGTTCCAGACTGCAGCGCCTTTAACCGCACGGCCACTTCGGCCGGCGTAGCGTAGTAAATTGACGCGAAACTCGCTACACGACTGTTCACAATCACTGTCCCATGAATCTGTTGTTGAAGAAGAGACTAGATGTGTAGCCATCTTGTGACATCACGCACTACGTGGACAGGCTTTGCTTTACAGGGGGTGCTTGTTCAGTACTGGTTTGCTGCGGGCTGCTGGTAGCACTGACCGCCGTCGCGAAATACGATCTAGAGCGGCGAGTAAAGCAGTGCTTAGCCGAGTGATACGACTTCTCCATTGAAATGAGTGCAAAACTAAACATGGTTTGTAGAGGAAAGGTGATGATGATGATAATGTTGGGTTAGCGGGGTGCTCAACTGCGCGGTCATCAGCGCCCGTACAAAGTCCCAATTGTTTCACAGTCCAATTTTTTTCACAGTCCAATGTAGCCACTGTCACGAATGATGAGGATAATGATGAAATGATGAGGACAACATAAACACCCAGACCCCGGGCAGAGAAAATCCCCTACCCGGCCGGGAATCGAACCCGGGACCCCGTGATCCAGAGGTAGCAACGCTAGCCACTAGACCACGAGCTGCGGTCTGCATAGGAAAGAGAGCATGTCAAGACAAATGGAAGTGAAAGAAAAACTAATTAGTGGTAAGTATATAACGACACAGCCTGCAACGAATCTTAAAAGATCAGTTTGGACGGAATTTAAACCGCTAGTGGATGGCTATAGGAAAAAAAGGTTAATAATTAACGTTTAATTACTACGTTTGCTGTTCTCTGTGCATGAAATTTATGCTCATGCTAAAGGGTCAAGTGACACTTCGCACATTTCTCACCATCCATGTGTGTCTAATAAACAAGAGTCTTGTGTGGAAGAGAAACACCTTCCTAAATCTTCTCTGGCGATAACTGTCGATATTGGGTAAGTGCACGCGCGACCTAAGATCGTACGAAACTATAGGAGGAAGGTTTCTTAGATATTGTTCAGATGTTACTCGACACCAGAACGACTTACGGAAAAGCATCCGCAAAAGCTATTATACTTCATCACATAACCAAGCTGCAGCACATGAGAGAAAGTGCTAAAAGCCTAAGAGATGTAAGTATGCCTGACATAAATGCTCATATAACAATAGGTGAAGGCTCAGAAACTACAGAGATGTGGACATAAGGCGCAAGGAGAAACCATTATTTGCCATTTCTGTCTCTTATTTTGTTGACTGGACTCTCAGATCTCGTGTGTTGTTTACAGCTCAGTTTCCGGATGTACCAAAAACGGGCGATAACGTTCGAAGAGAGGTGTTGAGACGATTCATGTATTTTGATATCCATGACCCTGGTTTGAAAGACATACATTTTACGACTGATCAAGATGCCGACATTGTCACTGTACTGCACGATTATTCACGGTTGAATTGTTCCTGACATATGCTAAATACAGTGCTACGAAATGCTTTTAATGCTGAGTTTACTCTTATATGCGTCAGTTGTACACAAGTTCATGGTCTTTTGATTGCGGGGAAAGAACTTGTCGCTTACGCAAAGAAAAGTGGCCTTCTTAATGCTCTTGACAGATCACTGGAACAGTCCAACGATACTTGCTGGAACAAGCGGTTGACAATGTCAGAATCGGTAGAACGCCAATATTCGGCTTTGTGCGAAAAGCTCTCTGAGAAGGGAGAAATAGATCGAATCGAAGTAATTGCTATCTCGCTGATGAAAGAAATAATTTCTCTACTCACAGTATGTATGCTGTTCTATTATTGTAATTCTTATACATTATCGTATACTTTATAGCTTTTGCTGCCCTTCGAAGTAATTGCTATCACGCAGATGAACGAACTAATTTCTCTACTCACGGTATATACGCGGTTTTGTTATTGTAATTCTTATACATTATCGTTTACTTTATAGATTTTGCAGCCCTTCAAGAATGGATCCAAGGATTTAGAAATCTGCTCTGCGTCTTCTCTTGCCATGGAAGATGACGCTTTTGCAGCATTTGAGTCAGGCTCCCCCAGCAGAGCGAAGCTTCTGAAATAGGACCTTTACATAAACGCCTCAAATTATACTTGGGAGAAAAGTTAATTGTCCAGAGGTGCCATGAGGAAGCAAGTTTTCTCTGACCAACATCTCGTCATCTAAAAATGATATCTGGAGATAAGAGGCGTGAAGTCATGGCAAGAATAAGATGTACAATCCATTATTTCTATGTTAATAGCTGCCCAGTGACCAGTTCAAAAGGGAACTGATGATTCTAGGTCGAAACCGAGGTCGGTGCAAAATCGAGTATATCCCTTATAGGTTCAGAGTCGATGTTCCATAGCGTAAAGAATAGCCAAATATTCGAGAATACATCACCAGATCGCCCGATAGATTTTTGTAAGCGACCTTGGAGCAGTTCTAGAATTTAATGAAATACTTCTATTACCTTCAGCAACAGAATATCTGGTTTTATTTTCAATAAACTTTCATATTCAGAGTAGGGCTCACATTGACGCGGATTTGCAAAACGATGTGTTAAAGAGCTTTTGCATTTTTTCAGTCAGGTAAAAAATATTATGGTGAAAGAGACAACAAGCCATGAAGAGGCAATTCTTTCAACAAATTCCACAAAAACTTCACTACCAGAGAAAGTAAAGAAGTTTGCTTTGTGGGCAGATGTCGGAGATAATCTTACTACGACAAATGAATTGGATAGAGGTTTAAATCAAAACGGGAAAATGAAAGGAAATGTGGCTTCTTACTGAAAGATGAGTGGCCAAAATTTTCCGACTCTTCAGAAGACGGCCAGCAAAATATTGTGTATACAAGCATCTAGGTCTGCTTCTGAAAGAAATTTTAGTTCTGCCGGTTTTATTCTGAACGTAAGATGGGCACTTTTACACCCGGACAATGCTGACGGTCTTATTTTTATTCAGAGCAACTCTATCTGAAAATTACGAGTGAAAAAATATACTGAAACACTTTTCGCACATTAAGTTTCTTTTTCCACTATTTAAGTAATAGTGATGGAAATATTTTCGTTTGTTGCACATTTTTTTGCGTATGTCCGATTTACGCACACACTTTTTCAGATTAGTTTTGAGTTTTTAAAATGAAGCGAAACTCAGTTTATTTACAAATTATTATTGAGCAGCAGGATCAATATTGGCAGCTTTATTCCAGCCTAAACTTATGATGTTTTGAAGTTAGTATTTAGAGAAACATATCGTTTTATTGATAAGCGTCTTGATCGTAATCTTTATATCTGTTTGCCGGTTTCGACTGTAATGAGTCACCATTAGAATTATCCTGTAATCCAGACGTTGTTACTAAAGTGACACATAATGTCACCATCAAACACTCACTGTGATTGTTTAAGATATAACTAGCAAATGTAAGCAAGACCTTTGTGAATAAAGGAATCTTTCAGAGACGGTGCAGTGGGAAGTGCATGCCGCTTACTAATGTTCGGCGTATCGTGAGTCGTGCGCGTCCCCTCGGTAATGCGGTATGCCTACCAAGCTGTGACACAGCGTGCCCAGTCAAAGCCTTCTAGATACAAGGCCTACGCACAGCGGCCATATTGGCACTTGACGTCACAAACTGTTGGCCATCTTATCTTTAGTCGGCAGTCCTGTTGGCGTGTATGTTGTGTTGAAAGTGTGTTCTACGTGAAACTGATATGTATTTCATACAGTATTCGCCCACAGTTCTTCGAAGTATGGGATACAAGTGTTGTGTTCCCTTTTGCCAGAGAAATTATAAATCGCAAAAAGACATGAAAGTGCACATGTTTAGCTTTCCCAAATGTGTGAGCTTGAGAAATCGCTGGATTGCAGCTATTCCCAGACAGGAATTTGTGTCTACGCATCATCCAAGGGTAAGTAAATGACAAAAAATTTATAGCGTGTTATTTGTTTCCATTGCACCACATTTGCCAATTTTTTTTAAAAGCAGTTATGTATCATGTACCAGTATAATTTGTTTATTAATTCTGGACCATTGCTGCGACGTTAATACGAAGCTGGCTGTGAAATGTCTCTCATATTTGCAGCAATTGTCACACAGAATAGTTATATTAATTAGTGTTGCTCGAAAATGTTTAGTATTCCTTATCATTGCTACCAGATTATTAAGTTACCAGTACTTTTATTTGGAAGAGCTACAGAACGATTTTGTTCAGTTTTACATATACAGATATTCGGAAATAATTTCAATTTCAGTAAACTACCTTACAAAATTGCTTTAATGAATTCTGTGTTCGACAGATTAAGCAGTATAGAAAACAGAATTTCGAGGTAAGTGCATTGTGATTGAATTAACAGCACTCTGTGACACGAATTTCAGTCAAGGATATAGGAGAAACAATTTTTTCATGTTTAAGGTTCTAAAGCTCTGGAGAAACAGGGAAATAAAATATTTTTTCGGGTTTTTTGATTTATTAAGCATTATGTCAGGAGGTGCTCCATTTCGTCGAATGATTTGAGTTTCGTGTGAGGTCAGCAAATTTTCAAGTGGAGAGGAAAATTTACGAAAATAACCGGGGAAACAAAGTCTTAAATTCTGTAGGAGCTCCAACTACTTTATTTAAAACCGAAAGCGTCTGCTTGTTGTTGCTTATTGCCGATTTTTGACTGCAAGAGAATGTAGCACCTGAGGTAAAAGACAGAATTTAAAATTACAGTTTATATTCAAGCCTAGAAACGCGTATTTAAGGGAAATCGTCAAAATAATAGTAACATAGGGCAGTTTTGTTCAGGTACTTTACGCAATGATATAAATTTCCATACTTTCATTACAAGGCCATGTAGAAGAGGAAAGCACGAGAATCCCTATGCGGCCTCAGCTCTAAAACTCGTAAAGTTCGTATAGCTGCAGAGTGCTTAACAGATGAGTCTTCGAGTGGTATAAATATGTCTATTTTGAGTCAGAGGATTTCCTTTTGTTGGGCCCAGCAGTTCCACCACGATGGCAGGACCGTGCCAGACAGCAAGAGGACTGGGCTACACCAGCAGCAGCCGTGGCTCCGAGACCAGGCTGCACCTGTCGCCGCCAGCACTGAGAACCTCTCGGAACTTCGCGCCACAGCATGGTCAACCTGCCGTCCGTGTCTGCTGCCACCTGCGAGAATTCCCTACGGTCCGTAGTGCCTCAGTGCTAGCTGCCGGCCATCAGTATGTGACGTCACAAGTGTGCGCTCAGGCCCGTAGTCTAGGTGGTGTTGGCCCAGTGCAGTGGGCTGTGGCGGCCTGAGGCAGCCCCGTGCCGCGGGCTTGCAGGAGACCGCATAGGATCCGGTGGGCCGGGCCACAGAAGCCTGCGGGCTCGGACCGTTGCGTGGCGGTCCACTCTGTACTACTCTGTCCTGAGATACTGATGGCAGGCCCCTTTAGGGCCGGGGGCCTCTGTTGGCAACAGCCGTACCATCAGCGGCGCGCTACTTCTCTGTCGGCGATGGCGCCTGGAGCGACCCCTCGACCACGCACGCATTTACCACGGCAGCGCGGAGACTGCTGTGTGCAGGAATCGACCAGCTGTATTCTGGCGGGAGTCGGACGGCAGCTAGCACTGAGGAACTACGGGCCGTAGGCAATTCTCGCAGGTGGCAGCAGACACGTACGGCAGATTGACCATGCTGTGGCACGAAGTCCCGAGAGGATTTCAGTGCTGGCGGCGACAGGTGCAGCCTGGTCTCGGAGCCACGGCTGCTGCTGGTGTCGCCCAGTCGTCTTGCTGTCCGGCACGGTCCTGCCATCGTGGTGGGCCCGACAAAAGGAAATCCTCTGACTCAAAACAGACATATTTATACCACTCGAAGGCTCATCTGTAAAACCTGGCACCTACTCACGTCGTCCATAATAAGATAGTTGCCCTGGTGTGATGACATCAGGCCCATATCGTTAACGTCGATATGCCGCAGGATTTTAGAACATATATTGTGTTCGAACATTATGAATTACCTCGAAGAAAACGGTCAATTGACACACAGTCAACATGGGTTTAGAAAACATTGTTCATGTGAAACACAACTGTCTCTTTATTCAGATGAAGTGTTGAGTGCTATTGACAAGGGATTTCAGACGATTCCGTATTTCTGGATTTTCGGAAGGCTTTTGACACTGTACCATAACAAATGGTTCAAATGGCTCTGAGCACTATGGGACTTAACATCTGAGGTCATCAGTCCGCTAGAACTTAGAACTACCTAAACCTAACTAACATAAGGACATCACACACATTCATGTCCGAGGCAGGATTCGAACCTGCGACCGTAGCAGTCGCGCGGCTCCGGACTGAAGCGTCTAGAACCGCTTGGCCACCGCGGCCGGCTGTACCATAACAAGCGGCTCGTAGTGAAATTGCGTGCTTATGGGATATCGTCTCAGTTATGTGACTGGATTTTTGATTTCCTGTCAGAGAAGTCACAGTTCGCAGTAATTGACGGAAAGTCATCGAGGAAAACAGAAGTGATTTCTGGCGTTCCCCAAGGTTGTGTTATAGGCTCTTTGCTATTCCTTATCTATATAAACGATTTTGGAGACAATCTGAGCAGCCGTCTTCTGTTGTTTGCAGATGACGCTGTCGTTCATCGAATAAGAAAGTCATCAGAAGATCAAAACAAACTGCAAAACGATTTAGAAAAGATATCTAAATGATGCGAAAAGTGGCAGTTGACCCTAGATAACGAAAGGTGTGAGGTCACTCACATGAGTGCTAAATGGAACTCGTTAAACTTCGGTTACACGATAAGTCAGTCTAATCTAAAAGCAGTAAATTCAACTAAATACCTAGGTATTACAATTACGAACAACTTAAATTGGAAGGAAAAAATAGAAAATGTCCTGGGGAAGGCTAACCAAAGACTGCGTTTTATTGGCAGGACACTTAGAAAATGTAACAGATCTAGTAAGGAGACTGCCTACACTACGCCTGTCCGTCCTCTTTTAGAATACTGCTGCACGGTGTGGGGTCCTTACCACATAGGGCTGACAGAGTACATCGAAAAAGTTCAAAGAAAGGCAGCACGTTTTGTATTATCGCGAAATATGGGAGAGAGTGTCACTGAAATGATACAGGATTTCGGATGGAAATCATTAAAAGAAAGGCGTTTTTCGTTGCGACGGAATCTTCTCACGAAATTCCAATCACCAACTTTCTCCTCCGAATGCGGAAATATTTTGTTGACACCGACCTACATAGGGAGGAACGATCAACACGATAATATAAGGGAAATCAGAGCTCGTACGGAAAGATATAGGTGTTCATTCTTTCCGCGCGCTATAGGAGATTGGAATAATGGATGATTGAGAAGGTGGTTCTGTGAACCCTCTGCCAGGCACTTAAATGTGATTTGCAGAGTATGCATGTAGATGGAGATGTAGATGAAACCACCTTCTAAGTTAGTACTGCCGCGTTATCAAACCGTGGGATCGAGTAGGGTATGGTGCAGGACCACCTCTGCCAGTTCACTTCTCTGGAAACTGTCGGTTAAAACCTCGACGCACAGGACGACTGAAATGTCCCAGCACCCTATCATGCTGAAATTCATAGAGCGAGGAAACTGTAATAATGCCTGCCATCTAATGGCCAACGTAGGACACATGACCCACTTAAACAGACACCAACAACAACTGCCTACATGTTCATGTAGAACCGCACTTGATGAGCGCAAGTAAATGTGGCATGTGGATTAAACTCATTCCAAACATGCGAATGTTGAAGACTGCATCACGCCCGAACGTTGCTTCATCTGAAAACAGCACACAGGGTGGAAATGTAGAATGCTTTTTGACACTGTTCCAGATACCATTACCAAAGCTGTGCTCTGGGTGGATAATTATTTGGTTTCAGCTTTGCACACGCTGTAAGTGAAATGGATGCAACGATTGCTCATGAAGGACGTTTCCTAGATTCGCCTGATTCGTCACCAAGTTACGTGCAATTGTAAGAGTGCTGGTGGAGGGGTGTTGCTCCACATGCTACGGGACAACTTCCTGAAATTGCGGAGTTGGTACTGGGCGGCTTCGTTCCTGTTCTGCTAATCTGCTACATGACTTGGTCCCACGCAGAAGGTGATACACAGCAGCAAACCTCGAATGGTGTGGGGTATGGCGATGGGGATACTGTTTCTGATAAACCCGCTGTGCTGTTCGTCCGTTGTGAGTCGCTATATAGTAAGCACCAACCATATAAGCACTCTAGGTCTATCACTCCATTAGTAAACAAGTACTGTGCTGCGTCAAGACGTACAACGAAATGTGAATCTGACAGCTATTACAACTGAAGGTCGAAGTATTCCCTCTACTGATACAACAGGAACCTTTACAACAACTAATCACTCATTACAACTAAAGAGAGAGTACCCCCTCTGCCGGATTAAATAACTCTTACAGGAAATTATGCCATTGGAAAAAAATATTTGTTTTTGTGTCCTGTGCAACCTCCAAGAGTTTGTCGGCTTAAATAATATTCACCCTCTATATGAGCTTACAGGAGGTGTGCCCGAGATAGTCACAGAACTATGATCATACGCAAAATTACTTTTGTATCCTCTTGTACTGAAACGTGTACTAACCAATAAGAACAGCGTGTGATATAATCACTGAACAGCGTTCGTATGTAATCATGTTTTTGTACCCCCATCATATTGGAACGTACCTACAAATACTTGTCTAAAAAAGCATTAAGGTATCTGTTAATACTTAATTTTCTCCCTATAATACTCCTGATTTTTAGTATATTCATATCGCTGGTGTTAAGATGAAATGCATGAAACAACTTCGACATTGCGCTTCTGTGGTTAGTGATAGGTCATCTGTGTAGATGAAGAAGAAACGAGATACTACCATAAGCGCTATTGTGGTTGGTCCCTCATATTGTGGCAAAAAAACTGTATTATGACAGTGCCCACACACAACGATTGTCTGTGTTTCAAACGTAGGCGTATACTACTATAAACGTTATTCTTATCGAAAATACCAACTGTTTTAGAAGATTTTATCAGGTACCGATACTTTAACATTTAATGCACTCAGCTAGGGGCATGTAGGTTTTCTCTTTTTTCGACGATACTGCGGATGAGAAACAAGGGGGAACAAGAAATTATATCCTGTTTCGGCATATGGTCATTTGTACGGACTCCAGCCCAAGTTTTCTCATCATACTGAGGACAAGCTAGTTAGAATGCAACACTGTCAGCAAGACACTGGTTCGGGCCCCAAACATCTAACTTTCAGAATAAACGATTCTAGTTTAAAAAAATCAGTTTTTAAAACTCCAATTTACTTATATCGCTGCTGCTAGAAAACATTCAGATGCTGCATCAAAAGAATAAGTCAACAAACGGCGGAGTAATATTCTCGAACATTTAATAAAAGTCCAAAATAACAGAAGCGTCATCAAGAAACGAATAACTAATCTCGAACCCGAAATGAGTAAAGTAATCCCTTTTCTATTAGATCGCCGCTCTCCAGAAGATCTAAAAGAAAAACTCGTTCAGCGAGTATAAAAGTTGCACACCGTACGTAGCCCAGTTTAGTATCGTGATAACCACTTCTGTAGAAAGAGCGAAGAAAAAATGCTCCAATACACAAGCTCGAAATGACATCCGCCAACTTGAAACAACTAGGAGGAGGAAATAGATGGAACGCGCATCCTTAACGAAACTTTCAAACCCATTACTGAAAAGTCGGAGCACCTCGTCACTGAGGCACTACCAACGCAACTTGTTGACGACACCACGGAGAGTAAGAAGAAACGCGTTATTAGTCGCAGCTAACGCTGAAATTCTTTCAAAGCAAACCAGTTTGATCATACGTATGGATCTCATACAATAACTGACGGATAGTAAACGATAGGTGATTTACTTCTTCATGATACGCATAGGCTACAGAAAATACGAAAAAGCTTATCAACCTGAAAAAAATTTCGAATTATACACCCAATGATTTCAACATCGCATGGTGAATTACATTCATTCAACACTAGCCAATAAGAGGAGAAATCATAACATAAAAAAATGAAAAAACATGCTTCGAGATGTGAGAATGGTGGCACAGGACACTAACACGTACAAAATATAAGTATTACTGCAAACATAATTATCTGGTAGAATATTTAAAAGTCCTCGTGAATCCACAGTCGGCCGGCACTAGTGGGCATAATAACGAGAACGGTTAGATTACTTCCGAACTACGACGATTTCGCACTATTGAATTATAGAGAAGGTTGTGAAAGAACTGCGCATATCCGTTAGCAAAACGTTTCCAAATAGGCGCGTGATTTTTAAAGGACATAACTAGTCTTGGTAAGCCGATCTGCTGCATTTTAGACTATATTCCTGACAGAGTTTTGGTTTTAGGTATGTACTGATGGTAAAAATATAAATTCAAACTTCGTTTGGTCTATAGCGGCTAAACAGAAGAGTGGTAAACACGTTGCTCATGCAGTAGCGGATCTACGGCACGCATACGCAGTCTCTTTTTTTTATTGGCTCCCGGAAACTGTCTATACAGCCATCTCAACACTGGGAATGTTACATTACAGATTACCGAGCGAAGTGGCGCAGTGGTTAGCACACTGGAGTCGCATTCGGGAGGACGACGGTTCAATCCCGCGTCTGGCCATCCTGATTTAGGTTTTCCGAGATTTCCCTAAATCGCTCCAGGCAAATGCCTGGATGGTTCCTTTGAAAGGGCATGGCCGACTTCATTCCCCGTCCTTCCCTAATCCGATGAGACCGATGACCTCTCTGTTTGGACTCTTCCCCCCAAACAACCCAAAACCCCAAAGCATGACAGATTAAAGTTTGTTCTGACAAAAGTAAAGCCGTACCCTTGTACGAAGTTACGTAGACGTAATAAAGGACTGATTCAGACATAAAACAAGTTTTCCAACCCCAGTATTCTGAAACTAGTAGACAAGACGAAATTGTAACACAAGATAATCCTACTGGTAGCACAATAAGAAATGGTAAGTCGTCTTTGGTTCACATTTGAGATAATCCCAACTCAATCCATATTAATGACTATATATCTAAATGAACAATAAAATGTTCTTTTGTACGTCCTACAAGAATTGTATCGAAAGCTGCGGACAGAGGCTTGAATACTTGTGCAGGTCTATAAGTACCATCTAGAAAGAACAGGAGAACAGTTTCCAACAACCATATTTGGATATTACAGTCGTACATATAGTTATGTCAGTATTCAGATACATACATGTAGGAGGTATATAGTGACATACATTTAGAGGCTGAGCGTTCAACATTCTGCTTAGCAGTGCGTGGGAATGCAGTCAGTTAATTGTGCATTGGTCTTCCCCTAGCAGTGTTATTACCAAGAGCATTACATAACCAGCCCAGTGAGCTCCATCTTGATTTAGCACTACTAGTACAGTAGCTTATACGTTGTTATATCGTTGGAATCTAACAAGGGTTGGCGTCTGAACGGAAACTGATGACAAAGAACCCGAATATTACTTGCACGCACATTCATGTCATACGTGTACCGAGGACGTTACAGGAATATATGTTTTGGATCGTCTTACTCTCCGCAAACAAATAGAGGGGTGGCGCTTAGGCTGATGCGGTATAGGTGTTTGTTGAACTTCCAGTGGTTAAATTTCAGCCGTGCAAAAGTTGTCGTAAAGCTCCTTGATGTTTATATCTTATTATACCATGCTTCTCTTGAACTCGTGGGACAATTTAGTGCGTAGTGAGCGCTTTTGAGTTTAGATATCCGCGACCATACCCCTTGCCAGTCAGAGGACAATTGCTTTCTGAGCATAGGTATCATATCTCTGAGCAGGAGTTTATCATCTTTAATAGCCGTATGTAGTGATGCCTGCGTTTCAAGGGCATCTACTTGTTCATTTCCAGGTATCCCTGAATGGCTTTTCATGCACACCATCACGATCTTGTGACAGTTCCTCTGCATTCAAAACACAACGTCGACTATTGCTGCAACTATGGGGTTAGTACAGCTATTATGATGATTTTTAATCAGTTTTAGGGTTGACATACTATCAGAGATGATGACTATTGTGTCTACTGTGGTCATCTGTACGAATAGTAGGGCTTCCAAAACGGCAATCAGCTCGCCTGTCATAATAATGGAGTGTGGATCCAGCTTGTATAGGCCTTGTTTGCTTCGGGGTACCCAGTAGGCACTACCAGTGCCGTCACTAGACTTGGAAGCATCTGTATAGATTACGCACTCATCGTGATAGTGAGGCAGGAATTTCATTGTAGTCGCGTTAGTTGGGTCCTGGTTTTGAAACGCTAAACTGGTCCGGGCATCAATCTACAGGGTCGACGTTTCGTATGACCTGTTATAGTGCCGTATAAGAGGACTTTCCCATACCTAGTGTCTTTATGCTTGCATCTCCAAATATTCAGCCGCGATGGATGGAGGCTGCTTATTTATCCAGTATCTTCTGCACACGCAGTGGTATGTTAACCCCGAATTTTTCCTCAAGAGGCTCATATTGTCGAAATAGAGTCGCAAGAGGAATTTCTTGCAGAAGAATATTCGTCGCAACTTCAATGGTGTTCATTCGCTTCAGCCAGTAATACGTTGGTTGGTGTTGGCATGAACGCCCCAGTAACTATACGCAAGGCTTTTTACTGTATAATGTCGAGTCTTTTGAGCGTGCTGTCCGATGCTTGCCTGTAGCACAAGTGCCCTTTGTAGTGACCGGTATAAATTCATTCCTGTCCGCCGATCAGAGCCCCACCATGCTCTAGTCGTATCTCCGATGAGATTTTAGGCGTTTTCACGGATGGTAATGATATGACGGATTTGGGAAACCCATATTAGTTTATCTCTAATAATCATCCCAAGGTATTGAGTTATTTTCGAAAATGGAAAGGTGTGTTGTCCCAGTTGCATTGTTCGTGAAAGTGGAATCATATGATGAGTAAAGATAATAAGAGAAGACTTGCTATTAGAGATGTCGAAGCCACTTTCTGTACACCACACACGCAGGCGTATGGAGGCGGTGTGCATTTTCAGGTAATAGGACTGAAGAGTTCTGTATTCGGAACATATGCATATGTTGTCTGCGTATTTTAATAGTTGGATATCAATGGCAAAGACGTCATGAAAGTCTGTAGTGTAGCGACTCAATAATAAGGTCCTGCGGGAGTCCTCTGCTAGTTTCTCTGAGTCCCAGCGTAATTTCGTGCTGCAAAATGATTGCCTTCCTACCGCTCAGAAAGTTTAGAGTGTTCTGGAACCTGGAGATCCTCCAATTTTTTTAGGTAATGTATAAAATGCATATTTGAACCATCAACTGTTTTTATTTTAAATCCAAATTCTACGGGTTTCGGTCTTGTAGCATCTTCACGGATGAAGGGTTAAAATGGTTTAAGCCACTATATTGCATTAGTAATTTCTTAAAATGTGTAGTGCATGCCGTGAATGTAAATATATGAGACAGGAGTTTAAAAGCAAACATCCGAATTCTAAACGCATACAGAGCTGTACTTCTCTGTATACATTTAGAATTCGGATGTTTGCTTTTAAAGTCCTGTCTCATATGTTTATAGTCATTGCATGCATTACACATTTTAAGTAATGACTAATGCAATATGGTGGCTTAAATCATTTTAAACCTTCATCAGCGCAGACGGTCCAAGACCAAAACCGGCAGAATTTGGGTTTAAAATAAAAACAGCTGGTGAATCAAATATGCATTTTATACAAGTAACCAGGTTTTGGAATGTGATAAGGAACATAAAAAACGGCCTGACAATGGACTTACCTTTACCATTCAACGCGCTCTTAGAACTGTTCTTGCATACGATAGCCCCACCTGACGTAATGGACAAGAAGACGAGGCGGGATATGAAAAAGAACAACAGTGCAATTACTGGTTGCTTGTGTTTCTTTGCAGACTGTAGTGCAGAAATTTTGCCACGATTTTTTTTGTGCTTGAATATTTTCTGAGCTGTAGCTTGTGCTTTCTTATGTGCAAGGAAGTTCGTATCATTAGAGAAGTTTATGTATTTTCTCAATGCCTCTCTTCGCTCCTTCAGGGCTGTGTCACATTCTGAATCGCAATAACAGGATGATGGCCGATGATTACTACGCTTATGCCCTTTTTGAGGTATTGAGACTTGCGCTGCTTCATTGATAAGCAATACCAGCACTCCATAGTTTCTTTCGGAATCCTCAGTTTCGATGGCCGATTACAGTTTTTCTGTATGTAGTGTTTGCTGTAGGTTCCATCTGGCTTTGTTTGCATTCCATTTCCGGCTGATTGTGTGTTTAACAGTCTCCCCGTGTTGTGCGTTTATTGTGATTAGAATTAGCAAGTGATTCGATCCTAAAGTTTTCTGTATCACTTCCCACGTTCTTCCTGCAGAGAGTCCGGGGGACCCTATGCTAAAGTCTACTTCCGTCGAGACTTTATTTGGTAGGACTATTGTGTGGGTGAGCCGTCATTTGGTACTATAAGATTTTCTGGAATCAGTACATTTACTTGTATTTTTTCCATTGCGTTGGCATTTCTGCAGCCGCACAGTTATGGTGGTCGTTAAAGTCACCTAGTAACAAAAGGCGTTCCCCGATGGAGGCAATGATTGCTGTTAGCTGTTGTTCGTAAAGTCTGTCATTAGATGCTTTGTATGCTGAGAACAAATTCAGTTGGATTTCCTTGATCCGCAGACGGACACCCAATATTTGTAATGTGTTGTGCTGAATACCAGTACTGACAACGGAAAAGTAGATATCTTATTTTACCAGCTACCATAGCCATGATCTATATACTCTTTCTAATGGCAGAGAACCCAAGAAGTGCGAACGGTCCCGTCGGTTTTAACCTTTTTTCAGTGATGGCACAGATGTCCACCTAACCGTGACAGTCTCAGTTTTTAGACGGTTTTTCCTTGCTCCTGTAATAGTGATTGTGTGCTTGAATAATGACTCACATACCCATCTACTAATTTTGCCCGGTGCCACAGGGTGGAGTGTGCCTATGTTTCTGTCTCTACTTTCAACAAATAAGACAAAAGGCCCTTCGTAGGTAGTTGCGTATATGTTAGCAGTGCCACGTAGCATGTTGGCCGGTGATGGTACCTTCTTGGGTGACGTCGATACGTAGCACTTTCTCCATTATGCCTCGCTGGTCGCCATCTCCTTCCTCCTCTATACGGTCCCGTTGACGTTTCTGCGAGGGCTACAGGTCTCTTGTTGTAGTTACTTGGATAGGTGGAACATGATGGTGTGTGTTTGCGTTGTAGGACGCGATGATTGCGTAGATAATTGCTTCACTGATGGGTGCATGAAGTGCATCACTATTCACTGCGACAGTGTGCCGTTGAATTTGCGAAGTTTGTGGAGCAGGTGGGCTGCAAATCTCACAGTCCACGGTGGTGGTCGCAGCATAGCAAAAGTTTTAATGATTTCGCACAGCCTATGGAAGTTTATAGAGAACGGCAACGAGTTATCACTGTTTATACTGCGCGAACACTAGCTGAGTAACAAGTGTTTACACAGTTGGAGCGGGCCGATGTTGACAGTTTCGCGTCTCGAAGCAAACTGTATACACGAAGTTTGCAAACCAACAAACCATCAAACTTACCACGGCGTTGAATTTCGCTAGATTACATTTCGATGTGGTGACAAATAAAAAAGCAATACCCACTGCTAAAAAAAATTAACAATATGCGAACATGTACCGTGGAGCTGTTGGGCAGAGCTGTAAAGAATTTATATCGTCACGATTTAAGTTCCCTGGTTCATATACGTGGACTGACATATTACTACTACTAATGACAGTGAATTATAGGACAGTACATCAATGTAAAATGCTCCTTATCGTGGTTGGTATAACAGTGTACTACTGGGCAAAGCAAGATTAAAGACAGGAAGGGAGTGGGAGTCACAAACGTATCAACATTAGAATAAACGAAAAGCACTAGTTTGCTTCTGTTCTACACTATACTGTAGAACAAAAGAAAACATGTGCTTTACATTTATTATGATGTTGTTCTACAAAGAACCGACGGAAGGGGAATCCGTTAATAGTATCAACATTAATTCCCATAATAAATAAATCCATCGTAGCAGTCTTCTATCTTACACACGATCTGGTCATAAGTATCCGGACACTTATTATTGGACATTAATATAAGGTGTGAACACTCTTCCCCTTTATGACCGTTTAAACTCTGCCAGAGACACTTACAGTCTGAATGTCTGTGTAGTGTGGAAGAACGGCAGCCTATTTTTCTGCAAGAACGAAAGCCAGAGAACGTAACGATGTTGGACGCTGGAGTTAAAACGCTCCTAACTTACAGCTTTGACTTTCCCGACTAATCTAAGCTATCACTGGTACTACGGCTCGTGCATTACTTAAGACAGTTTTACAAAATTTCAATTAAGTACGTATTCGCTCACATAAACCACAATGCCTCTCACTTTAAGCCATTAGTATGAGCCAGTTCAATACCCTCACTCCACACTGTCTTTAAAGCTCAGATAGAAAGAGTTTGCTATGTTGCTACAAGTAATTAATACATGAGTTCAAATGGTTCAAATGGCTCTGAGCACTATGGGACTTAACATCTATGGTCATCAGTCCCCTAGAACTTAGAACTACTTAAACCTAACTAACCTAAGGGCAGCACACAACACCCAGCCATCACGAGGCAGAGAAAATCCCTGACCCCGCCGGGAATTGAACCCGGGAACCCGGGCGTGGGAAGCGAGAACGCTACCGCACGACCACGAGATGCGGGCTAATACATGAGTACATAGCTGGCAGGGGTGGCCGAGCTGTTCTAGGAGCTACAGTCTGGAACGGTGCCACCACTACGGTCGCAGGTTCGAATCTTGCCTAGGGCGTGGATGTGTGTGATGTCCTTACGATAGTTAGGTTTAAGTAGTTCTAAATTCTAGGGGACAGATGACCTCAGTTGTTAATTCCCATGGTGCTCAGAGCCAACATCAGTAGATAAGGTGGTCGCAACAACACCTTCCTAACCAACAGTAACTCGAAGTGCCACGCTCCTTTGACAGACTCGGCTAACACAGGATGATTCCAACCTGACTAAAATAAAAATTTCAAATCGTTTTGTGGCTAGCTTTCGTCATATACATGACTAAGATGAGCAACGCAATGCACTCACGCTGCCGGCGCCGCTGTGACCGAGTGGTTCTACGCGCTTCAGTCCGGAACCGCGCTGCTGTTACGATCGCAGGTTCGATTCCTGCCACGGGCATAGATGTGTGCGACGTCCTTAGGTTAGTTAGGTTTAAGTACACTACTGGCCTTTAAAATTGCTACACCACGAAGATGACGTGCTACAGACGCGAAATTTAACCAACGGGAAGAAGATGCTGTTACATGCTAATGATGAGCTTTTCAGAGCATTCACACAAGGTTGGCACCGGTGACGACACATACAACGTGCTGACATGACGAAAGTTTCCAACCGATTTCTCTTCCACAAACAGCAGTTGACCGGCGTTGCCTGGTGAAACGTTGTTGTGGTGCCTCGTGTAAGGAGGAGAACAGATGGAGTCAACAGATGGGGACGTTTGCAAGACAACAACCATCTGCACGAACAGCTCGACAACGTTTGCAGCAGCATGGTCTGTCAGCTCGGAGACCATGGCAGCGGTTACCCTTGACGCTGCATCACCGACAGGAGCGCCTGCGATGGTGTACTCAACGACGAACCTGGGTGCACGAATGACAAAACGTCATTTTTTCGGATGAATCCAGTTTCTGTTTACAGCATCATGATGATCGCATCCGTGTTTGGCGACAGCGCAGTGAACGCACATTGCAAGCGTGTATTCACCATCGCCATACTGGCGTATCACTCAGCGTAATGGTAAGGGGTGCCATTGGTTACACGTCTCGGTCACCTCTTGTTCGCATTGACGGCACTTTGAACAGTAGACGTTACATTTCAGATATGTTACCACCCGTGGCTCTACCCTTCATTCGATCCCTGCGAAACCATACGTTTCCGCAGGATAATGCACGACCGCATGTTGCAGGTCCTGTACGGGCCTTTCTAGATACAGAAAATGTTCGATTGCTGCCCTGGCCAGCACATTCTCCAGATCTCTGACCAATTGAAAACGTCTCGTCAATGGTGGCCGAGCAAGTGGCTCGTCACAATACGCCAGTCACTACTCTTGATGGCCGGCCGAAGTGGCCGGGCGGTTCTAGGCGCTACAGTCTGGAACCGCGAGACCGCTACGGTCGCAGGTTCGAATCCTGCCTCGCGCATGGATGTGTGTGATGTCCTTAGGTTAGTTAGGTTTAAGTAGTTCTAAGTTCTAGGGGACTGATGACCTCAGAAGTTGAGTCCCATAGTGCTCCATGCCCGAGGCAGGATTCGGACCTGCGACCGTAGCGGTGGCGCGGTTCCAGACTGAAGCGCCTAGAACCGCTCGGCCACACGGCCGGCTCTGTGCTGACTCTGAAACGCTAATTCCCAATTCTGGCCTTGACTGAATTCACTCAGTCTCAACTTTTCTGCATGTGTAGAACATTAATCTGTCCCTAGTCGAAATATTGGCTACTGCACACTCGCTAAGGGTTGGAGCGACGTGCACAATTTCTTCGTCCGCAAAATTCCCGCAGGTATAATTAACTACCTCTTTGCTATCTGTCGCCACGATATGTGAAACGTATCGTTCACACTTCGCAGAAAGCAAAGCTCTCAACGCCCTCGCTATTTTCCACACACTTGTGCGGTCTGCTGCAAGACGAGAGAGATATCCCGCCATTTTAGTTCTCAAAATCCTTTTATATAATGGGGATCTCCCCACCGCGTCGCGTCTGCGTTGCCCAGTATGGCTTCAGCCAATCCCCGTCTCGCTAGAGGTGAATTTTACATTTGTTGCTGTGTCGCAGCCTAGACCTGTTAATGCCGAGCAGCCACTTACTCTCGGTCCCGGTCGTATTTACGTTAAAAGGAATAATGTATTGGTCTGGCCTTATCCCTTTCTGCACTGAAGCTCGCCATTCTCTTGTTAAGTGGGGTTTTTCAGATGCCATTAACCACCTGCTCGGTTCGTCTCCAAAATGCGTTTCACTTTAACTTATTTATTTATGCCCCTGTCAATATATTGGTAGATATTGTTTTGTTAGTTTTCGGTACATGAGATTACTGCAATTGCCTTTTGTAGATACAATAAAATTATTTTTTCTGAGGATCGCATACTGTATTGTACTGTCGTTATGGATCAAGCTGTCCGCCCCGATAGCTGAGTGGTCAGCATGACGGATTGCCGTCCTACAGGCCCGGGTTCGATTGCGGGCTGGGTCGGAGATTTTCTCTGCTTAGGGACTGGGTGTTGTGTTGTCTTCATCATCATTTCAGCCCCATCCGCAGCGCATGTCGCCCAATGTGGCGTCGAATGTAACAAGACATGCACCAAGGCGGCCAGACCTGCCCCGCAAGGGGCCTCCCGGCCAATGACGCCATACGCTCATTTCCATTTCCATGGATCAAGCTCATGTAAGGTCCGTAAAATCCGGACGCCTTACAGCAGGAGGAGTCGAGCAGTGGTATGCAAACATGCAATGCATGGGGAATTGTTCTAACGTTGGACATGCCTGTGAGCAAGGTTCATAAAATCCTACAAAACATTCCCGGGTTCGATTCCCGGCGGATTCAGGGATTTTCTCTGCCTCGTGATGGCTGGGTGTTGTGTGATGTCTTTAGGTTAGTTAGGTTTAAGTAGTTCTAAGTTCTAGGGGACTGATGACCATAGCTGTTAAGTCCCATAGTGCTCAGAGCCATTTGAACCATTTGAACCTACAACACACCCTACACTGCTATCTATACAAAATCACCCACGTTCAGAAGTTGCTTCCTGTTTACGTGCCAGCAAGACAAACGTTCGCTCTGGAATTTCTTGTTCGCATGGAAGTGGCCAATGAATGGCCATGGAGCATCCTGTGGAGAAACGAAGCTCATTTCCGTCTTCAATTGCATGTCAATTAGGGAAATTGCAAAATATGGGCAACAAAAAATTTGTACGCACATCAACTGGTATCACTTCATCCTGCAAACTTGACTGCGTGGTGCTGACTGACAGCGTCGTTTATCTTAGGGTCGTATTTTTTTCGAGGAGATGAGTCCTGCGGACCCTGTTACCTGTACCGTCACTGATGAACGCTATGAGAATATTTGTGCAGCAACGTCATTCCAACTCTTTAACGACGAGGATGTGTAAGTAGGATCATTTTTAAGCAAGATAACGCTCCTCCACACACTGCACAACCAGTGGAGCGCTGCTGCAGAGGCATTTCGGATACGCTAGAATTATCAGCCATCATTCCTCTACGCATGGCCGTCCAGATCATCTGATCTTAATCTGTGTGACTTGTGAATGTGGGGTAACCTGAAAGATGTTGTGTTCATTCCTCCAATTACTAACGTAGCTGAAATGAAGGCACGCATTGCGCGACGCATTCTGAACGTGAGCACTGAGACACTTCGATTTGTTGTGGAACATATTTCTCGAATTTAACTTGTAGCAGGAAACGGTGGACAGCATGTTGAACATGTCTAGCGCCTGTCTCACGGCGATTAGAAATCGAAGTCATTTTGCTCTTTATGCGGTTTTTGGCCCCAGGACAATTAAAAACAGATTTTTTTCCATCCGACGTGGTATTATCTTGCCAGGGTGGATGGGCTTACCCAACTAACAGTACCACAACTGTTGATTGCCGAACAAGTGCAGCCATGCACATTGAACAGTACAGATGCTGTAATGTGCAACTCAAACCACAGCTGTTGAATCTACACTCCTGGAAATGGAAAAAAGAACACATTGACACCGGTGTGTCAGACCCACCATACTTGCTCCGGACACTGCGAGAGGGCTGTACAAGCAATGATCACACGCACGGCACAGCGGACACACCAGGAACCGCGGTGTTGGCCGTCGAATGGCGCTAGCTGCGCAGCATTTGTGCACCGCCGCCGTCAGTGTCAGCCAGTTTGCCGTGGCATACGGAGCTCCATCGCAGTCTTTAACACTGGTAGCATGCCGCGACAGCGTGGACGTGAACCGTATGTGCAGTTGACGGACTTTGAGCGAGGGCGTATAGTGGGCATGCGGGAGGCTGGGTGGACGTACTGCCGAATTGCTCAACACGTGGGGCGTGAGGTCTCCACAGTACATCGATGTTGTCGCCAGTGGTCGGCGGAAGGTGCACGTGCCCGTCGACCAGGGACCGGACCGCAGCGACGCACGGATGCACGCCAAGACCGTAGGATCCTACGCAGTGCCGTAGGGGACCGCACCGCCACTTCCCAGCAAATTAGGGACACTGTTGCTCCTGGGGTATCGGCGAGGACCATTCGCAACCGTCTCCATGAAGCTGGGCTACGGTCCCGCACACTGTTAGGCCGTCTCCCGCTCACGCCCCAACATCGTGCAGCCCGCCTCCAGTGGTGTCGCGACAGGCGTGAATGGAGGGACGAATGGAGACGTGTCGTCTTCAGCGATGAGAGTCGCTTCTGCCTTGGTGCCAATGATGGTCGTATGCGTGTTTGGCGCCGTGCAGGTAAGCGCCACAATCAGGACTGCATACGACCGAGGCACACAGGGCCAACACCCGGCATCATGGTGTGGGGAGCGATCTCCTACACTGGCCGTACACCACTGGTGATCGTCGAGGGGACACTGAATAGTGCACGGTACATCCAAACCGTCATCGAACCCATCGTTCTACCATTCCTAGACCGGCAAGGGAACTTGCTGTTCCAACAGGACAATGCACGTCCGCATGTATCCCGTGCCACCCAACGTGCTCTAGAAGGTGTAAGTCAACTACCCTGGCCAGCAAGATCTCCGGATCTGTCCCCCATTGAGCATGTTTGGGACTGGATGAAGCGTCGTCTCACGAGGTCTGCACGTCCAGCACGAACGCTGGTCCAACTGAGGCGCCAGGTGGAAATGGCATGGCAAGCCGTTCCACAAGACTACATCCAGCATCTCTACGATCGTCTCCATGGGAGAATAGCAGCCTGCATTGCTGCGAAAGGTGGATATACACTGTACTAGTGCCGACATTGCGCATGCTCTGTTGCCTGTGTCTATGTGCCTGTGGTTCTGTCAGTGTGATCATGTGATGTAGCTGACCCCAGGAATGTGTCAATAAAGTTTCGCCTTCCTGGGACAATGAATTCACGGTGTTCTTATTTCAATTTCCAGGAGTGTATTATTTCTAGCCGACCCCATTCAAGTTACAGCGCTTACAGCGCCATCTATTAGTAAGGCGTTCGTTATTTTTTCTGTTCTATGACGTTTCTCCCTGCGCCAATAATACGCTGTTCAAATCTGACGTAATTCTGAGTAGTGGTTCTCTTTCTACAGTGTTTTGAAACTGGAGCTTTAATTATGGACACTCTGTACATACATATACACAAGAAACATGAGGTCTATAGTAATGCTGATTACGGATGAGTTAACTGTCTGTTATTGTAAATGGATTAGTGGGCAAGTATCTCAGTTATGTTTGATGCAGTTGTTACACGAAGGGCAAGCGAACAAACATGCTCTACTGACGTGTTCCGTGATGCGTAAAATATTTAGATCAAACGTAACAGCATAATGTTGACTATTGTAAATATCGATTGGGTCTGGATGTGCGAAGCCTAACAAAAGTTAAGTTATCGTGGTACAGAGAGACACTTAGTGCAGTGAATGACAATAGAAGGTCTATACGAAATATAGCCAAAGAGCCATTGACTATGTTATAATAGACTACCCGATGCATGACTTATTGAGGTTTACATACGAGCACGCTGTTGTCTGTTTACAGAAATGTGTGGACACGTCAGGGAAGCTGGGAGGACGGAACACCCCATATCGCAGCGGTACTGAGACCAAACGTTCGCCAATGAACGAATCGGTATAATACTTAGCCTCATGTTTTAAAGTGAAGTGAAAGAAAATCAAACCAATATACAAAATAAAATTACAGTAATTCGTTATTGAACAGCATCTGAAGTCGATTCTGTACTTTCATCATTCACATCAGTTTTCTCTCTTGCCCTGTAGGTCTTGGTCGAGCATCATCCAGTTTCCTAGCTGTGGTGATGTTGGGTTAACTGTCTTCATCACTCCTTTATTACTATTTCTTCAGTTTCGTATTCCATGAAAGCGTCATAGCACTGGTGCTTTTTCTCAGTGTATTTAACTTTTGCACATTCGTTCATGATTCATCCGATTAGTACGTTAGTTGTTTTAAATCTGCATTGGGAAAATGGGGACGAGACGAGGTTTGTTTAAGCAGTTCCCAGCAGGCTCACGTGCATGTTCAGAGCTGTTACATCACAATTGTTTTGCTTTATTACATTTCAAAGGTTTTTAATTCCAACAGAACGTTATACAACGAGTATCATAATAACTATTCCTAGTTTTCGTAAATAATATAGGGCGTCAAATCAACTATTTTCTTAATAAAGCAACGTCCAGAAAGGCGTCCTTTTAAACTTATATTGGAATGAAGAAACCTGCACATTGAAATAAAATTGCTGGAAGGACTTCACTGTGAAACGAGTGCGAAATTTAGAGCACGATCTTAGCGATGGCACCTCTCGAAAGTGTGCTATGAACTGTTTGCTTTGTACGAAATTGTTATAATTAAATGTAATGAAAATTGCAAATATGTTTATTAATGTTATTTAAATTTGTAACTACCGCAGTCTGTTCTAATTATATTCTGTTCTAATTACATTCTCGGAAAGAATTACACACTGAAGGCAGGAAATTTAACTCTCAGTGTCAGTTTTGTAATCAGAAAGCCTGTCTTTCCACACTGTCGTAGAAAAACAATGTTACGAATTTTAATTCGCGAAACTAAGTTGACAAATTTCACAGAAGATATTCTCTGATTTATAATAAAAAACTAGTTTCAGTAGCTCATTGTTTCCATGGTAGAAATAAAAGCTTGAACAAAAGCATCTTAACTTTGAGTGATGAGCACTGGGTTTTGAATAGAGAACGAGACATTTGCAGACACTGTATTAATGATAAGTAATGTTTATGTTCACGTACTCTATGACATCAGAAAATTAGGAACAGTTGTTCCGGAAGACCTGTATATAAACTTTCTGGTCTATGTCGGAACAATTCGATAGATTTCTTCAGGAGGCGTCTGCTTTCTAGATACAGTACAATGATACGTTACAGTCTGTATAATTTCCTCGAATGTTTACAGGCTCTGTAATACATGAAATCGAACTTTTGCTGTTGATAGTCGCTCGACGATACACATGTGTACACAACTGCATGCTGTGATTCAGCCTATTACAACATCAGAAATACCTGTTAGGTCCGCTGGAAGTCCGCTGGCATTATCTCGTGCAACGTATTGTGTTAATAGTACACATTTCTTTGTGAATATGTTTACTGCTAACTAAGAAATAATATTTATTCTCTGTTTCATCCTAATGAGTATTTTTGCGTAGTTCCAATGGTCCACCAATTATGTTATGTTTAAATTACGTTAAACTCTCTTTAAAATAAAAATCAAATTGGATTGATATCCTGCCCGGGTCCACTACTGGCTCTCAGCGGCCTTGGTTGGTAATTGAAGCTGCGAGAGAGAATTCTATTACTGTTAATGTTATTGATATTCTGTGGAATACCGTTAATTACTTCCTTAATGAAACGCAGACTCTGCCACCATCTCTTCGTTTACTTTAATTTAATACAAAAGTATGTTTTTCACACCGAGGATGGTGGTTGAATGACAATCGCTGCTTTTCAGATATGGCTCACCTGGAAATGCGTTGTAGTCGTAGAGTATAAATATCTATGGAGTGAACATTCAGATGCGCAGAACTAGAATTCTGTCCACAACATCTCCTGCTGCTCAAATAATGTGATTTTGGGACGACATACTTCAGCCCGTATGGCGCTTAGCGTATTTTGAGTGTTATTACTCCTCTGCTACAGTGGACCACCATCAAAAATACCGTGAAACTTTATATATGCGTTTTACAAATATCTTAACAACTTGATATCAAGAACTGATGTGAAGATCAATGGTACTGTGCTTTCCCGCTACAGTACCATAGCTCACATTCCACTTCATTTACGATTTTTCCGTTACGAGATAACAACTGAGAGCCTACAATATTCTTTTCTACGTTTTATATTGCACTTATTCATATCGTCGATCTCTCTTCTAATTACGCTAAAATGACACTCCAGACGGGACCGAAGTGTCACGAGCCGGCCGAGGTGGCCAAGCGGTTAAAGGCGCTTCAGTCTGGAACCGCGAGACCGCTACGGCCGCAGGTTCGAATCCTGCCTCGGGCATGGATGTGTGTGATGTGCTTAGGTTAGTTAGGTTTAAGTGGTTCTAAGTTCTAGGGGACTGATGACCTCAGAAGTTTAGTCCCATAGTGCTCAGAGCCATTTTGAAGTGTCACGGTAAAACAAATTGTTACAGTAAACACGGTAAACGATTTCCACCACTTGTTCGTCCATTATTATTTTCAGTTTTTCTTTATTTCTCCTTTTGCTTTTTATAGACAAGTAAAATCTGTATAACATTTTTTCGACATCTCATCAGGAAACTAAAACCAAACGCTATAGACAAAAAAATTAAAAAATTACAAGATCAGTGTCCGAATTTTGTATTACTAAAAGAAGTAAAACCAAAAATATTTTGTTCATATTTTCCATTGCACTGATTCCTATTGTCGAATCTCTTCTAATTAATTACGTTACATTGACACTGTATTGGAAACTGTCTTATGCAGAATCGACATAAATTGGAGGAAATTAATCAGACTGTCATGTATAAATTTTATCTGCATATTAATACAACACCAGTACGGATACACTTGCACATATATCTAGCACTATTCTCGTAAAACACATGGGCGTAAAGTCGTAGAAATTATCTCTACAACACAAGACTATAATACTGTGCCTCGATATTTTTCATCACATAAAGTGTCTCATATCAGAATGACATTTACAATTATAATTTTTTGAGCATATCTATGAAAAGTAACTACGCCTCCTTTCACTTCACATACTGCTCTTCACATCCATAGCAATGACAGTACTGAACCAGAGTTGTTACTAAAACTGAAACGTGCAGAGACGTATATAAAACAAGGCGAATGCGTGGAATATTCAAGTTTCTCTATAATCTCAAACTGTAGACAAGCAGCGTCGTACCAGAGGCACGTGACTATCCAAATTGCTATCTTGTCAAGTAGAAAATGAGTTACCAAAATTGAAATAGAATTTCCAGAGCTCCTCTGGTGAGTAACTCTGTTACAGAACATACACCGTGAAACTTTAAAGTGTTTCAGAACAGGAAGCGGGCCTGGATTATGTTCAAAATGTTCAAAAGTGTGTGAATTCCTAAGGAACCAAACTGCTGAGGGATAAGTCCCTGCAGTCGTGCTATTCATCTGTGTCCACGGTGGGTCAGATGGATAGAGCTTCTGCCATGTAAGCAGGAGATCCCGCGTTCGAGTCCCGGTCGGGGCACACATGTTCAGCGGTCCCCATCGAATCATATCAACAACACCTGTCGGCAGCTGTTCTAGAGAAACTGCACGGTCATCAATGGTATCTGTTCTTTCGAGAACAGTTACTTTATTCATATATATAGTTAAAGGCTACCCAGCCATTGACCTTCGTCTGTGCGAATGCGCACAGGTTGCCCGAACTCTTACGGGAATCGTCACCTTAGTGTGCGCGAGTAATGAGTGTATGGGCAAATATCTATTAGGTACGTTACGTATGTGGATTGTGGACAGTTGGGAATGTGGGTCTCACGGGAAGCGTGCAAGTCCCTGCAGTCGCGCTGTTCATCTGTGTCCTCGGTGGTTCAGATGGATAGAGTTGAGGCGTAGCGCCGTATACCGATCCTGCCTTGGAGGCGGTTAAGTGGGAGATGTGTCTCAGAGCTGGATAGTGACAGGTGGTGACGAGAGACTGGACGCGCACGTAGTTTATGTATCAGCAGATAGCGGACAGTATTGGATAGGGGACTGTGATTTAGTTTCGATTGTGCCCACTAGAGTGCACTAAAGTAATAGAATGTTTTTCATAAACTGTTCTAGTATTTTCATAAAGTGCTATTATGGCTTTTTGCGTATGTAAAATGTTATAAATGTGTTTTACCAGTATCAATGATGAGTGAGTGTGGTTTAAGGTTAATATGAAGATAATTGTTTAACGAGTTATGTAGTGGGATTTAGTATGGGAACATTTCGAAGAAGTATGGATGTGGACAAAGGGGATTTTTGTAGAATAGATTTGTAAAGTAAGTTTATGGTAATGGGAAAGTTAATTCAGGTATAAATAACATTAGATAATATTAGATAATTACGTCGGTTAAAAGTGCAGTCATTAGGTTTACTATTTTGCGATTGGTTATTGATGAAAAGCGCGGACTGACGCGGGAGAATGTTGTTTTGCAATTGGCTGTTGAGTAAACTGACCAAAGGTAAAGCAATATTGTTCGCGTGTCTTTCTCTTCTCGTAGAGAAGACTTAGAGTATTCTGGAGAGGAGTCGGAGCCTATCCATGAAACAGTTCGGACGTGTGTAGTAGTAGTTCCGATGGAAATGATAAGTTGCTTGATCTAGCATTGTTTCATACATCAAAAGTGTTGTAAAGTGACGGCATAATTATTCCGATGGGTGTGTAGAAATTTCGGAATTTTTAAGTGAATTTTGTGACGAGAAAAGACATAAATCCCGCGTGTCGTATTGAGAAGGTCGGTGGCTAAAAACTGTGACTGTATTAGGTAACGACAGACTTAATATTTGGCGAGCATTCTCAATCAGAAACAATCCGTATTTTTTGTACCTCTTACATTTTCGGGAAATACAACACCATAAACTTGCTAACGTGAGTGAGAGGGATGGTGAGTGACTGTGTTAAGACTAGCACGGTCTTGGCAGTGATACTTGTTCACCTAAGTTTCAGAATATATTAATTAAGGACAAAATTTCCAACCTTTTATTTCGTGTGAAAACTTTCTCCCGAAACGTAGATTAGTGGCTTTAATTGCAGCCTGGTTCACGTCGAAGTGCAGTAGGTTTCGCTCGGCTTCCCTACTGATGATCTACTGAGACAATGTTCACAGGTAGGTGCAGGTTCGTCGTAAAGGGACGGAAGGAACTGCGCCGCCGCAGAGCGTCTGCCATGTAAGCAGGACATCCCGTGTTCGAGTCCCGGTCGTGGCACACATTCTCAGCTGTTCCCATCGAGGTATATCGACAACACCTGTCGGCAGCTGAGGGTTTCAATTAATTATCATTTACAAAATAATATGGTTTACCGCCTGCAGAAATCACGGTGTAACTGAGTTCTCTTAAGGTGACAGCTTCTGTTTCTAGACTGTTCAATGTATCTTCAGTTTCTTCTTCTACCCTGCGTCTTCTTCGACGATCTTGAAATAAATCATATAGCTTGAAATTCTTATTTCTTCGCATTTTTCTCTTCTGCGTCGATCTTAGGAACAAAATCCTCTCAAAATATTAGTAAATTATTGCAGCAATAATGAAGCAATCGGCCGCTCCCGCCTGAGGTTCTAGTCCTCCCTCGGACATGGGTATGTGTGTGTGTTGTTCTAAGTTTATGTTAGTTTAAGTAGTGCGTAAGTCTAGGGACCGATGACCTCAGCAGTTTGATCTCATAGGAATTCACACACATTTGAACATTTTTTAATGACGCAATCGTTTTCGAGAGGGTTCTGACTTCCACTCGTTTCTCCTTATAAATTATAGCGTTCTGTGTCTCTGTACACTGTCCTTGAGTTCTTCCAATATTGTATTCTTTCCACCGCTACTAAAGCTGTTCTTCTTTTTACGACCTAATTAATTTTCCACAGATTTACTCCGCGCTTACGCCTGACCATCGAAGCACCTTCAAGTCCTGCCGTGAACTACTCGGTCATCAACCGTCACATCCACGCTCATTTTTTTCTTTGTTTTTACATAGACAACATGTTTGCTATTCTGTCAAAGCTTACAAAACTACACAGTGGCTAAATATAATTACATTTAAAAATGTATTACAACTCAAAGAACGTTTTGTTTACATATCCAATTACATAAGGTCATGGAATAAATGAAGGGGAAAAATATATTTATGCAGGTTTACAGTACATTACTACAAAATTGGTAGGGAGGAAGCTGCATAATCATTGAGGAGGCTAAAATATTTGTTATATGTGTCTCACCTATTCTAAGGACCATTTATTATTATCAGAATTGCCCAACATTATATCTGAATACATGTACAATATTAATACAATTGCCTAACATTACCTAAATATATATAAAATATTATTTACGTAACTGAATTTGAAATACACGTGCCCACCGATCCATTCTCTCATTCATTCCCTGTCTCACGAAAGCTGTAGCGCAAAGCCTCTCACACACGCAAAATTGCGCACGCGCAAAGCGAGGTGCAGAAAGTGTTTGCGCGATGCATTCGTTCAACTCAGTTTAATTCCCCTCAACTCGCCAGCTTACGTGGTTTAGCCGCCGTGATGCGTTGCCGAGTACATTGATAGACGACTTACTGAACACTGAAACAGATAAGCGAAAGTTATTACAATAATGGAACAATCTGCTCCGAAAAAAAGCAAAGATATTCGAAAGTCCATTTAAACCGGAATGGGAGCTTCTTTTTTTGTGAAGATAATGCCAAATGTCTGATCTGCGATACAGTCACTACTTCTACAAGAAAATTATCTATTGAAAGTCACAACAGCAAATTGACTTCAGAAAACTATAGTGAAATCATAAGGGACGCCACAGAGGAAAAATTAAGGAAGTTGTAAACACTTGCAGAAGAGAATTCTGTATCCACAAATGAGCTTTATACCACAACGTTAGCATGTTCATTTTGGTTAAAGGTTCCGCGAAACGAACTGAAGTTTGCTTACATTCCTCAAATGTCTATTCGTTTTCGTTTACGTTTATGTTATTCGTAACACAACATTTTTCTCTAATTTAAGGCGAAGAAAGTGAAGGGTTCTGCGAAAGGACTTTTAGAGCTAGTTATAAAGTTGCTCTACTTTTAGCAGGAGCTGGGAAGCTGTTTATGGAAGATCCATTAATAAAGAATATTTTTGGAAATTGTAGAGACAATGAATCCCACATTAACTCCCACATGCCGGCCGGGTGGCCGAGCGGTTCTAGGCGCTACAGTCTGGAACCGCGCTACCGCTACGGTCGCAGGTTCGAATCCTGCCTCGGGCATGGATGTGTGTGATGTCCTTAGGTTAGTTAGGTTTAAGTAGTTCTAAGTTCTAGGGGACTGATGACCGCAGAAGTGAAGTCCCATAGTGCTCAGAGACATTTTTTTGAACTCCCGCGTACAGCAGAATACCACTTTCCAGCATGACAGTATCTCGGCAAATTAGAGACATTAGCGGCAATTTTCATGAACAATTTGGGAACCAAAATCGAAAACCACCTTGCATAATCCATAGCATTTGCTAAGTCCACGCACATTAGCGACACGACACGACAGTTAGTCATTTTTTGCGTGGTGCGGAGGAAGACCTACATGTAATGAAAGAGCACCTGGATGTGATTTCGGTGAAGGACACAGCTACAGGGCGGATATTTTCGGAGCAATCGTAATGGCAGCTGAAGGAATAGGACTGACTTGGGAAAAACTGTTTTCTGTAACCGATGGATTACTGCGGAAACAGCTTAACATGTCGAATTTACCTTCTGTTCATGGTTTTGCACACCAAGAAGCTCTTTGTGCAAAAGTTAAAGACATGATGAAGGAAGTGGTGCATAAAGTGAACTACATTCGTTCTCGAACACGAAACAGCAGTGCCCGAGTTATTAAGATGTACGATACAACGTTCCTTCGATATAAACACTCCCATCACTTCACACTACATCAAACTAGCCCTCCGTTCCAAACGCAACACCGCCCTTGGTCACAACGGTGTCACCTACCGCCACCTCAAGGAATCTCCTCCCCCCCCCTTCCTCCTCCCTGGCTGCCCTTGCTACCCTGTGTAAAATACTCCTCTCCACCGGCTTTTACCCTGACCTGTGGAAGACTTATCGTGTCCTGCTGTTCCCTAAACCCAATCAACCCCCTTCTGACACCTCTTCCTATCGTCCCATCTGCCTCCATGTTCAGCAAGGTCTTCGAGTCCATTCTCTCCCACTGTATTCATCACCACCTTAACCAGCACCACCTCCTTCCCCTTAGCCAGTGTGGCTTCCAACTCTCCTTCTCAGTCAACGACCCACTCCTTAAGCTTACCAATCTTCTTTTCCTCCAACTTAACTCCCGTCGCTCCACTATCTTTGTTTCCCTCGACCTCCAAACGCCTACTTCCGTGTCTCGCATCCCGTGATCCTCTTTAAACTCCAGACCTCGTCTGTCTCGTTGCTTTCTTCCTCTCCCATCGTCCCTCCTACATCACTATCCACAATAACAACTCCTGTACTTACTATCCCATCGTTGGCGTGCCCCAAGGCTCAATCCTTTGCCCTCTCCTCTATCTCCTGTATACTGCAGATATGCAAAAACCTCCCCCACCTGTTCACTTCCTCCAATTTGCTGATGACACCGCCTTCCTGGCTCTTTATCCTACCCTTCAAAGGTCCCAACGTACCCTTCAAACCCACCTCAACCAGTTCACCACCTGGTGCAACCAGTGGATAATTTGCATCAACTCTCCCAAGGCATAGGCAATCATCATAGGTCGCACCACCCACTCCTTCTGGTTCCACGATTTTTACTTCTCCGTTTATGGTTGTCCTATTCACCTCACTCCTACCCTGAAATACCTTGGCCTCACCCTCGACCGTCATCTGACCTGGACTCCCCATCTCCTTACGATCCAACACAAACTCACAATAGACTCCCTCCTGAAACTCCTGTCTGGCCAGACACGGGGACTGCATCCTTCCACCATCCTTCGCACCTACAAATCCTTGATCAGCCCCATCCTTTGTTATGCTTGAATTTCCGCCCCTCCCAGATTCTATACAGCCTTCCAAATCCTAGAACGTCATGTACTTTGTCTCGCCTTCCATATCCGCTTTCCATACCCCATGTGGATCCTCTATGACCTCATCCCCTTCCCACATCTTCTTCTTTTCCTCTAACACAACCGTACCCTGTACATCATCTGCCAACTCAATCCCCCCCCCCCCTCCCATTGTCTTCTATCCTCTCAACCCCAAGCTCAAAACCACGCCCTTACCGTTGTGTCCAGCCCTCTCTCCATCTCCACACCCTCCACTTCCTTCCCCAACGCAGCTTCCAACACCTACCCCTCCTCTCCCTCGGCAGGTCCCTCCCAGCCGTTTTTATTCTTCGTGTGTGCTCCGTCGCTTACAGTGGTTTTTTAAGTGTCTCTCGTTCTGTGTGTTTTTATACCGTCGTCAACTTTTAACTTGTGCGTGTGACTCCAGTGTATTTCACGTACTTCACGACTCGCTCACTGTGTTCTGTTAACTTTATCTCGACTTTCTTTATCGTCCCACAATGAACGTCCCCGTGTCAGTATATATTTAACCCCCATTGTCTCCACTCATTATGTTTTTATGTCCCCTTTTTTCTACTTCTTTATGTATAATTTCCTCTTTTTATTTAATTGTACCGCCACTCGGCTGAAGAGCAGCGGATTGTACCATTGCCTGCCCTCCCCTGCCCATATGGGGCAGGGGAATTAAATCACAATAAAGAAAAAAAAAAAACGTTCCTTCGAACATGCAAGCATGTTTGAAGGAACATTGCATCATACTTGTGAAAGACACAGGCACTGCTATTTCGTATTTATTCGCCAATATACAGCACTCAACTCTCCATAAATATGTCCTTCCTCAACCAGAATATACGCAATGTACGAGTGCAGGTTGTGACACAAGGACGACGATATGTGGAAGTTTGGGTCTCTCCGTGCTTCGTGCATGGATAGCCAAAGCAGTTAAAGCAACCATTCGCCGAAAGTTGGAAATCCGGATTTGAGTGCTAGTCCAGCACAAATTTTCGTTGTCGTTATTTTAATATACAAGCGAAGGTTGCTCGTAATCGCGACTGCGAATACATTTCTTGCACTTCTTCACCGCTGTAGGCACTGCAGTGTCTGTTCATTTGGACATGCATACGTGTATGAAGCGGCATTGTATCATGCTTCTTAATAACACAGGCATTGTTATTTCGTATCTGTTCACCAATTCCTTGTGTGTTTGTGTGCTTACTAGGTACAGTCTTTCGTTTTAACAGCAGTGTAGTACAATGCAACCCCGTTTGTATCAACCATCATATCGTACAAGTTTTTGTTTAATCGTTTTGATTACATTGGGTCAGTGTCGGCTAGACCGTCAGTGAGAGAGGGCCTGCATTCCTGCTGCACATGAAGGCGCGTACACTATCCTTTTGCAAATCCTGAGTAATGTGAGTTGATACAGTTTCTCATAAGAGTCGACTTATTTTAAATTTCATCAGCATTCTTTAGCTTCAACTCCTGTATTTCGTGCATGTCTGTGTATTTATAAGACTGCCTTTAGTGTGGATAAGAAATATGATTGCTGTGTTCAGATGCGAGTTGGGTTGGTGACCTTTCCCACACACAGCTCCAGGTGGCGTTGGCTTTGGTCATGCAGCTTGAAGCTGTTGCCACTGTCGGAGCCAAATGGGGCGATCATAGTGACTTCCAGCACGACTCATGTGTCCGCCGATTGGTCCACTACTGTGGCCACCCCAGGTACTGCCTGCTCTGGTGTTGATCCCTCACCTATAATCGAGTGGGTGGTCGTTCCACGGTGTGGGTGCGGCAGACAGCGAAAGATTTCCCGATGGACCGGCAGGAGGTGGCCCCCTGTTCGTCTGGTGAACAGGTATCGGGAAGGTGAAGCCACTCGCCCTGTTCCAGAGGAGTCCTCTAGCCTGCAAGGTCTGGATATTCACAGAGTAGTTGGGAGCTGTAGCGTTAGGCGCGTAATGGGGCCCCTTAGGAATATGGCTGTGAATAAGGGAAAGGAATTCAATGTCCACTCTGTGTGCATACCCGGAGGAGTCATTCCAGATGTGGGTTGGATGCTTCCAGATGGCGTGAAGTGCACAGGATGCAGCCAACTGCAGGTGATGGCTCATATTAGTACTAACGATGTGTGTCGCTTTGGATTGGATGAGATTCTCTTTGGTTTCGGATGGCTAGCTGAAGTAGCTCAAATGTGTGTGAAATCTTATGGGACTTAGCTGCTAAGGTCATCAGTCCCTAAGCTTACACACTACTTAACCTAAATTATCCTAAGGGCAAACACACACACCCATGCCCGAGGGAGGACTCGAACCTCCGCCGGGACCAGCCGCACAGTCCATGACTGCAGCTCCCTAGACCGCTCGGCTAATCCCGCGCGGCAGCTGAAGTAGTAAAGACTGCCAGTCTTGCTTGCGAGATGAAGGTGGAGCTTATCATCTGTAGTATCATCGACAGAACCACTGTGGTTCTTTGATACTGAGTCGATTGGAGGGTCTGAATTAGAGGCTCAGGCGGTTCTGCGACTGTGTAGATTGCAGATTGCTTGCGTCGTAGAGTGATGGGTTTCCGGGTTCCGATAAATAGTTCAAGAGTCAACTACACCAAGGAAGCGGCTACATGGGTAGCGGAAGCTTTGCGAAGGGGACTGGGCGGCTTTTTTGGTTAGAGAGTCTCAGAAATGGACAGAAAGGCCTTCAGTTTCAAAGGGTGCAGGACGAACACAGGAAGAGGGTAGACACATGAACAGTCAATATAGTAGTTGTAAACTGTCGTAGCTGTGTTGGAAAAGAACTAGCACTCCAAGTGCTGGCAGAAAGCACTGAATCTCAAATCGTTAAAGATACGGAAAGCTGGCTAAAGTCGGGAATAAGTTAAGCCGAAATTTTTACAAAGGACCTAACCGTGTTCAGAAAAGACAGATTAAATTCAGTTGGTGAGGGAGTGTTTACTGCTGTCATAAGTAACGTACTTTGTAGTGAATTGGAAGTAGACGGTTCCTCTTAGTTAGTATAGTTATAATTGACAACCTGAATATATTAATAATAGCTACTTTTTGCTGACCCCCCAGTCAGATGATACAATTGCTCGACAGCTCAAAGAAAAGTTAAGTGTCATTTCAAAAAGGTACCCCACTCATACAATTATAGTTGGTGGTGATTTTCATCTACCATAGATACGTTTAAGTCGGTGATGTGCATAAAACGTCCTCCAGTACCGTAATGAAAGCCTTCACAGAAAATTAGTTCAGTAGCCCACTCGAAGTGTATATGGTTGGGAAAACACGCTTGACCTCTTAGCAACAAATAATCCTGACCAAATTAGGAGTATCATGATAGATACAGGGATTGTTGAATAAGGGCTTTTGCAGCTAGACTGAATACCGTAACATCCAAACCCACGAAAAATAAACACGAAATACATCTATTTAATAAAGCATACAAAAATTCGCTTGATACCTGCCTAAGAGACAGCCCCCTCTCCTTCCAGTCTATGTAAACGTAGACCACATGTAGTTTAAATTCAAACAAATAGTATCGATGGCAGTTGAGAGCCAAATAAATTAATAGGAGATGGTACTGATCCCCTTTGACATACAAAACAGGCAGAAGCAACGAAAAAAGAATGCCAAATTTAAAAGAGCGCAAACTCCCCAAGATTGGGGAAATTCTTGAGAAGCTCGAAATTTAGCGCGAACTTCAGTGCAAGATGCTTTTAATAGTTTTCACAGCGAAACTCTGTCTCGAAGTTGGGCAGAAAACCCAAAGAGATTCTGGTAATATGTAAAGTACGAGCCCAACAGTGGCACGACGCAATCAATACCTTCACTGCGCGATAACAATGGTGATTTTATTGATGACAGCACCACTAAAGCAGAGTTACTAAACACTGTCTTCCGAAATTTCTTCACAAAATAAGACGAAGTAAATGTTCCAGAATTCGGATCGAAAACAACTGCCAATATGAGTAACTTAGAAGTGGATATACTTGGTGTACCGAAGCAGCTTAAAACACTCAAGAAAGGCTAGATTTCCGGTCCATATTTCATACCAGTCAGATTACCTTCAGAGTACGCTGATACAATAACGCCGTACTTACCAATCGTATACAACCGATCGCTCGTAGAATGACCCGTATCTACAGACTGGAATGTTGTACACGTCACACCAGTACCCAAGAAAGGAGTAATCCTCTGAATTACAGAGCCATATCTCTAACGTTGATTTGCAGTAGGAGTTTAGAACACGTACTGTGTTCGAACAATATGAATCAATTCGAAGAAAACGATTTATTGACAAATAGCCAACACGGATTCAGAAGATATCGTTCTTCTGAAACACAACTAGCTCTTTATTGTCACGGAGTAATTAGTGTTCTCCACAGGGGACGTCAAACTGATTCCATATTTTTTGATTTTCAGAAGGCTTTGACACCGTTCCTCCCAAGCGACTTCTAATTAAATTGCATGCCTATGAAGTGTCGTCTCAGTTGTTATACTGGATTCGTGATTTCCTGTAACAAAGTTCACAGTTCATAATAAATGATAGAAAGTCATAGAGTAAAACAGAAGAAATATAAGACGTTTCCCATGGATGTGTTATAGGCCCCCAGTTGTTCCTGATCGACGTAAACGATTTACACGATAAATCACGCAGCAGAACACATAGAAAATGTAAGAGATTTCCTAGAGTGACAGCTTATACTACGCTTGTCAGCCATTTTCTGGAGTATTGCCGTGCGCTGTAGGATGCGCATTGGATGGGACTGACGGAGGAAATCGAAAAATTTCAAAGAAGGGCATCTCGTTTCGCATTATCGCGAAGTAGGGGAGAGAGTGGTTCGGATATGATACACTGGAGAGTCAGTCATTAAAACAAAGGCGTTTTTCGCTGTGGGAGAACCTTCTCATGATATTTCAATCACTATCTTCCTCCTCAGAGTGTGAAAATCTTTTCCTGACGCCCACCTACATGGGGAGAAATGATCGTCATAAAAAAATAAGAAAAATCAGAGCTCGCACGAAAAGATTCAAATGTTCGTTTCTCCCGCGCGCTCTTCAGGATTGGAAAGGTAGATAAGTAGCTTAAAGGTGATTCGATGAAACCTCTGCCATGCATTTAAATGTGAATTACAGAGTAATAATGTAGATGTAGATGCAGATGTACCAGGACCTCAACTCTCAATAAATATATCCTTTCTGGACTGGAATGTACGTAACGTACAAGTGCAGGTGGGCAATGAAATATGGAAGATTAGGAGGACGCGTGATTCGTGCACAGATAGTTGAAGGAGTTAAGGCGACTGCTCGTGTAAAGTAAGAAATCAAGGTTCGAGTCCCGGTGCGGCATAAATTTTCATTATCGTCCTTCTAATAACGACGGAAAGTGGTTTGCATTCGCAACTGCGAATACATTTCCTATATTCGTTCTCTCGGCCTCATTCATCATTATTTCAGAGAATTTTAGATTTCATTTGAAGAGGAGTATCCAAATAGCTCCTGCCATGCTGAAGTACGCTGGTTGAACAAAGGAAAAGTGATTTTCCAAGTTTATCGACTATGCCACTCCATGGCTCAGTTTTTGGAGGACAAAGGACGTACGGAGTCAGTTTTCCATGGTCCTGAATAGGTGACTGATTTAAGATTTTTAGCAGACGTTATGGCTCTCTTAAATGATTTAGGTGTGAAGCTCCAAAACGAAAATTTCATCAACGATATAGTCGGCAAAATAAAAGCTTTACAAAGTAAATTGCAGCTCCTTGAAAACAACCTTCCAGAGGGAACTACGCGAAACTTTCCTGAACTACGTAAGCGCTACATAAATTTTGTCTTTAATAAAGCATCCGGATTTTTAAAAGAGCTGTATTCAGAACGGTAGTATGGTTTCTTTTTTGATCCCTTTAGTGACCGATTCTATGTAAACAGCAAAATAAAGTCGATTTTGTTAAGTGTACAAAAACATTCAAATGGTTCAAATGGCTCTGAGCACTATGGGACTTAACATCTGAGGACATCAGTCCCCTAGAACTTATAACTACTTAAACCTAACTAACCTAAGGACATCACACACATCCATACCCGAGGCAGGATTCGAACCTGCGACCGTAGCGGTCGCGCGGTTCCAGACTCTAGCGCCTAGAACCGCTCGGCCACCCCGGCCGGCACAAAAACATTAAAAAAAATAGTCCACAGTACTTGCTTATTGAAACGTATCACCCTTTAGTACTTCAAAGAGACGTTTTTAACATTAGGTTTAGTTTTCGTTACAGGAAATTACAAACTTGCAGCCAATGCTTGATGTGTTTGTAAAGCCCTTTCCGATAGCAATTGAAAGTGATACTTCCGATTTACATTTAGAACTAAACGACTTGCAAACTGATGACCACCGAAAGGTGTACCAAAGGCTTGCTCGAATTCTCCCAGAATTTGTCGAAGGAAAAATCTCCTAAGCCGCACAGAGAAGCAGCAAAGACTATTTCTGTGTTTGCTTCTACATATGTATGTGAAAGGGCTTTTTCTGTTCTGCCTTGCTAGAAAACTAGATTGCGTGCAAGTATTTCTGATTGTAATTTAAAAAATGCTCCAACAATTGCTGCCAACCATCCCTTTTTCCGTATATTGGTAGCATAATTGCAAATAAAAAAGGGAAAAATAGAAGAGATAATTTTCTGTTGTAACCAAATTTAATGTTATTATTGTTATTATTATCATTATCATTATTATTATTTAAATCCCTTTTGCATCGCTAATCTTGTCCCCGCCCACTGCACATAAACATTTTTCTGTGGTGTCACCGCCAGACACCACACTTGCTAGGTGGTAGCCTTTAAATCGGCCGCGGTCCGTTAGCATACGTCGGACCCGCGTGTCGCCACTATCAGTGATTGCAGACCGAGCGCCGCCACACGGCAGGTCTAGAGAGACTTCCTAGCACTCGCCCCAGTTGTACAACCGACTTTGCTAGCGATGGTTCACTGACAAAATACGCTCTCATTTGCCGAGACGATAGCATAGCCTTCAGCTACGTCATTTGCTACGACCTAGCAAGGCGCCATTACCAGTTACTATTGATACTGTAATCATGTACCGTCAAGAGCGACGCTCATCATTAAGGGATTAAAGTTAAGTATTCCACCCGCTACGTCCGTTTTTCTAAAGTCTAAATTCCTTGTCCTGTTCCAGACCTCACGCCAGCCTGCGTGAGCTAAAACGCGTGCCTTTCGGCTTCCTCTAGTACCCGGTGTTGGCTCTCCTGCCAACCCACAACATTTGCAATGACGAAGAAAACGGATGCAGTTTTGGAAATGGTTGAGACAGGCGGAGAGAGCAATACAAGCGTAAGGAAAAAGAGAGACAACGCTACTGCGCGAAGTCGAGGTGTGGAGGTTTGCACAGTCGTCAACATAGCGAAGCCGTCTTCTTCAGTCTGCACTGAGCGATGTGCTCGTGCAAACAGCTTGGGAGGCCCTGCTGTAGCGCTGCTCACACCTCTCAGTCAGCTGTCCATTGTCTTGTTTATAAACACTACACGTCGCGTCGCGGCAACCGCCAGTTGTTTTGCCTTCCTCACAGCAACGAGCGTCCCCTAGAGCACACCTCTTTGTTTATAAACATTCCCCCCTGCTACTTCTGGCTCTCCAGCGCGCAGATAAAGCAACTACTTGTCAAAAATTAGGTCTGGCTCTTCTCGATAATCATTTGTACTCACCGTTGGATTAGTTATTTTAACTGCAGCATAGACTCCAAGCTCACAGGACAACATTTATACATATATATATATATATATATATATAGACATTATTTCTTTGACTTATTACAGTACACACAGAGCAACTAATAAAATAACTGATAAACTAATAAAGTAAAACTTTACTTTTCAACAAAATTCCCAGGAAAATCATCATTTCATTGTAAATAAGCCATCTTGAACAACCTTTCATGTTTTTTGCAGTCTAGTATCGCTTATCTTGTGGTTATTTTCTCTAATTGTTTCGCTACTTCTGGTGACAGTTTATCTTGTCTGTGGGTATTTTCTTCTGCTCCTCTGTCTCCTTTCTTTTCCAGTTTAACTAGCTCGTGTGTCCTAGTACTAGCCGGCACGGTAGCTCAGCGTGTTCGGTCAGAGGATTACGTGCCTTCTGTAATAAAAAAAAACTGAGTTAATCGATCAACAAAGAACTTCAATAGAAATCTTACGACGTCCGCTCCGAGCAGATGCAACGGACAAAAGCGAACAAAATGAGATTAAAAAAAAAGTACTTAACAATTGTCATCCCTTTCTTCACAACAGTCAACTTCAGATTACAAACACCGACCAGCCCCGACTTTGGCATTTCTTCAACGCTTTGTCTCTCCCAATGAACATATTCGTCAGTCGAGGTTGCTACCGATACTAACCTCTTCAGTGTGCTGTCTACTGTTTCACTCAGTTCCGAAAGCTGCGGCTTCCCTTTTGCTTTTTTCTCTTCCTCTTCAATTTCTTTCTTCCCTCCATTCTTCCCGGTCTCTTTCATTCCTTCTTCTTCACTCATTTCTCTTCTCGCTCTTGTCCTGCATTTATTACTTGTTAACAACTTTGACTCTTTCCTGCTGTCCTTTCTAACCGTTTTTTTATCTTTACCTCTACAAACTTTCCAGTACTCTTCCCACAGCTTCTTCGCTTCTTGCGTTTCGTCATCTGTTGTTGTGACGTCGCTTTTACATTCTTGGCTGCCGCAGTAGCCGAGCGGTTCTAGGCGCTTCAGTCCGGAACCGCG
Organism: Schistocerca piceifrons; assembly: GCF_021461385.2. Classification (NCBI taxonomy): domain Eukaryota; kingdom Metazoa; phylum Arthropoda; class Insecta; order Orthoptera; family Acrididae; genus Schistocerca; species Schistocerca piceifrons. The sequence continues at coordinate 278,498,355 of NC_060149.1, forward strand.
CTGCTGCTACGGTCGCAGGTTCGAGCCCTGCCTCGGACATGGATGTGTGTGATGTCCTTAGGTTAGTTAGGTTTAAGTACCGGGTGAAGTCAGTATAAATTTGAAAAGTGAATAAATCGCGGAATAATGTAGATAAGGTGTACAACTTGACACACATGCTTGGAATGACATGGGGTTTTATTATAACCAAAAAAATACAAACGTTCAAAAAATGTCCGACAGATGGCGCTTCATCTGATCAGAATAGCAATAATTAGCGTAAGAAAGTTAGACAAAGCAAAGATGATGTTCTTTACAGGAAATGCTCAATATGTCCATCATCATTCCTCAACAATAGCTGTAGTCGAGGAATAATGTTGTGAACAGCACTGTAAAGCATGTCCGGAGCTATGATGAGGCATTGGCGTCGATTGTTGTCTTTCAGCATCCCTAGAGATGTCGGTCGATCACGATACACTTGCGACTTCAGGTAACCCCAAAGCCAATAATCGCACGGACTGAGGTCTGGGGATCTGGGAGGCCAAGCACGACGAAAGTGGCGGCTGAGCACACGATCATCACCAAACGACGCGCGCGTGAGATCTTTCACGCGTCTAGCAATACTTTTTTTTTGTTCTAATAAAACCCAATTTCATTCCAAGCATGTGTGTCAATTTTTACATCTCTATCTACATTATTCCGTGGTTTATTAAGTTTTCAAATTTAAACTGACTTTTTGATAACCTGGATGTTCTAAGTTCTAGGGGACTGATGACCTCAGATGTTGAGTCCCATAGTGCACAGAGCCATTTGATTTTTTCACATTCTTCATCTTCAAACTCCGAGTCTGTGTCTTTCTCTTCTTCACTTTAAGGGCCGTCAACATACTAAAAGGAATCTCGGCTTGCTCTTGTCCATTTTTAGTATTTTAAATATCCCTCTCTCCGTCTAACTGACACAGTTCCCCATTAACCATTGCATCAAATTCTTCTTCCTCTGCATCTTCCATACTACTGTTGCTACCAAGCTTCTCCTCCTCCTCTCTATCTAGAACGTGTTCCCTCTCGTCTTCTCCATCTCTCGTCTCCACATCATCTCTCTGCACATCCCCTTCTGTTATCTCTTCTCTTCCTTCTTCCTCTGGGTCTCCTTCTCCCAGTTCACTCAAGATCTCCCTTTTCGCCATTCATGTCCTCTTCATATTTCTCTTCGTTACCCTTCTTTCTCTCTTCACTACCCCTGTCGAGCCCACCTGATTCTCTTCCTCCTCCTTCCAAAATTCTTCGTCTTCCTCCCTTGGTTTTTCAACCTTGTCCCTCTCGTCAACATCGCCCTACTTATTGACATGTTGCTTCGTTCTTTCCTCCCTCTTCTCGGCAACAACTTCTGCTCCTGTACGTTCTTTGTGTCTAATTAATGATCTAATTAACTCCTTCGCGTATCATGTCATTTCTGGAAACCCAGAATCTACTATGTAGGAATCAACATGGATTCTGGAAACAGCGATCGTGTGAGACCCAACTCGCCTTATTTGTTCATGAGACCCAGAAAATATTAGATACAGGCTCCCAGGTAGACGCTATTTTTCTTGACTTCCGGAAGGCGTTCGATACAGTTCCGCACTGTCGCCTGATAAGCAAAGTAAGAGCCTACGGAATATCAGACCAGCTGTGTGGCTGGATTGAGGAGTTTTTGGCAAACAGAACACAGCATGTTGTTATCAATGGAGAGACGTCTACAGACGTTAAAGTAACCTCTGGCGTGCCACAGGGGAGTGTTATGGGACCATTGCTTTTCACAATATATATAAATGACTTAGTAGATAGTGTCGGAAGTTCCATGCGGCTTTTCGCAGATGATGCTGTAGTATACAGAGAAGTTGCTGCATTAGAAAATTGTAGCGAAATACAGGAAGATCTGCAGCGGATAGGCACTTGGTGCAGGGAGTGGCAACTGACCCTTAACATAGGCAAATGTAATGTATTGCGAATACATAGAAAGAAGGATCCTTTATTGTATGATTATATGATAGCGGAACAAACACTGGTAGCAGTTACTTCTGTAAAATATCTGGGAGTATGCGTACGGAACGATTTGAAGTGGAATGATCATATAAAACTAATTGTTGGTAAGGCGGGTACCAGGTTGAGATTCATTGGGAGAGTGCTTAGAAAATGTAGTCCATCAACAAAGGAGGTGGCTTACAAAACACTCGTTCGACCTATACTTGAGTATTGCTCATCACTGTGGGATCCGTACCAGGTCGGGTTGACGGAGGAGATAGAGAAGATCCAAAGAAGAGCGGCGCGTTTCGTCACTGGGTTATTTGGTAACCGTGATAGCGTTACGGAGATGTTTAATAAACTCAAGTGGCAGACTCTGCAAGAGAGGCGCTCTGCATCGCGGTGTAGCTTGCTCGCCAGGTTTCGAGAGGGTGCGTTTCTGGATGAGGTATCGAATATATTGCTTCCCCCTACTTATACTTCCCGAGGAGATCACGAATGTAAAATTAGAGAGATTAGAGCGCGCACGGAGGCTTTCAGACAGTCGTTCTTCCCGCGAACCATACGCGACTGGAACAGGAAAGGGAGGTAATGACAGTGGCACGTAAAGTGCCCTCCGCCACACACCGTTGGGTGGCTTGCGGAGTATCAATGTAGATGAATGGAAAGGTATCACGCCGGAAACTCCTGCCACCTGTGTAAAAGCAACTTCACATAATGAACTTCCTTCCTTTTGTTTAATAACTTTTATATCTTCATTCGTCTGCCTTATCCCTTCCAATAAACTTTGATATGCGACGACTCCGCCTCTCCTGCATAGCAGCGTTTTTTGCCATATCTGTCTACCTCCACCCATTGGGTATTTCGCTTCGTGTTGAATCAGAGTTCACAGGAAATAAAGGCCCCACAATGAACTTGCGACGTCACACTAGTTGCCTTGCCCTCGCGAATGGTCGGCTACGTCAGTATGTCAATTAAAAGATACTTAATAAAGTCCCTAACTTTGTTATATATTAGCAGGAGCATGAGTTTATTTAAACTCGCAACTACGAAGTATTAAAGTTGTCTCAAATAGTAAATTGCTCCCCTCTGGAGACCGTTGCTCCAACTCGTAAGACTTGAAGTGTCGAGTGCTGCGACGTCCGTCACAGGGTCAGGGTATCTCGCTGGTCCCGTACTGGCGTAATTGACGTCACGTAAGCTAGCTTTGTTTTTTTCTTCTCCTGTCTGGTATCCATCTGTGACGTCAATTTTTTTGGAGGGAGCGTCTTCTCCGCCTGCTATTTCCCACCCCTTCACACAGTTGTTGACCTCATACAGTATGTATACATTGTCGCTCTCCTTACTCCGCCCGTCGCTCTGTGTTGTTGCAAATGTTTGTAAATATTTTTTCTCTTCGCCGGCCGGTGTGGCCGAGCGGTTCTAGGCGCTTCAGACTGAAACCGCGAGACCGCTACGGTCGCAGGTTTGAATCCTGCCCCAGTTTTCATACTTTTCAATGTTTGACAGTTACTTAGAACAATTATTTTTTTGTTAACATTTTTATTTATAAATGGAAGACCTACTAAGGAAGCTCAGTAATGAAAATAATTCCAATTCATTAGCGAGTTAGAAGGAAATGTTCCATATAACATTACTTGATGTGAATACTTGAATAGTAGACATGGAGAAAAGATTGGTAAGGAGTTGAATAATGTGTTTAAAAGTTTTTGCCAAACAGATACCATAAATTAATTAGTGGGTACGATTTTGATTATTTTGAAAATGGTGATATTCAACTAAGATGTAAAGGGCATGTAGGATGAAAGTAATGAATATCATGATATTGAGTTTTAGTTTCAATCTTCAGATTTTTGTTTATATTTTTCAACGTGTTTTTCCTGGCTTATTAAACGATAAAAATGTTAAGGGGGTAGAAATGAGAAATGAAAAATTGTTACTTGTTTTACTGATCTTTCCATGTTCTTATCCATATACTCAAGAAAAAAAGACAACTTAAAAATTCCATAAATAGATTTTATGCTTGAAATTTTACAATTTTTCCTGAAAATCTATGGTGTGTATATTGAAATCTTTGATACGAATTTGTAAAGAATATGACAAATGACGCAAAGGTGCGAAACTAATCGAGATATGGGCGAAAAAATAGTAAAAAGTGCTTGAAAAATGATGAAAATAATTGAAAACAGTAAAAATTCTTGAAAAATAGTGAAAAATATCCATTATTATTTGTGCACATTTTTCTTACTTTATGTTCTTGTAACAACTGCTTTTTTTCGTGAAATCGTGTTCTCTACACTTTTTATAAATTATTGCCTTTTTTGTGAAATTTATGTGGTTTTAGGCATTATAACTCAAAGTAAGATAGAAATCCCAATTACTATGTACTTGTGTAACCTAAAAACCTGAGAGATAGATCTCAACACTCAGTTGTTTGGACATCTCTGCATCGCATTTCTGATGCAAAATGGTAGAACACACAAAATACAGTGGTAAACAGTGACTGCGATACTTGCTTAGTGTGAGCACACGAAGACATCAGGTAGCCTTGTGCTGAATCCTTAAGTGGGCCAGTGCACTTATATGCATCTGCAGGATTCAGTGTTTTAAGAATACATTAAAACAATACCATGGGATGAGGAATATCTAGAGAGAGTTGTTAATGTCAAATTCAGTATATTCTGTATAAAATTTGTTTCAATATTTGTATGTAATATTCTTAAAAAGTTCCCAGAAGCTCAATTTAACCATGGATAACTAAAGGGATTAAAAATTCATGTAAGAGAAGGAAGGTAAGGCCAGGACAAGTCAAGACGCAAAGTTACTTGAGTTCTACAAAAATTCTGTAATACTTGAAGGAAAATTATTAAAATGTTCCAGAGGTAAGCACACCTAGACAGAAATTAATGATGAAAAGATTAAGATTAAAAACTACATGGAATCTTGTAAAATGGCGAACAGGACAAGCAGTCAGTGCAGATGGTACCATCACAATGAACTCTATGGCGATCTTGTAACTAATAATTCACAAGTTGTGAGTATTTTTAAACAATCACTTTCTAAATATAGCAGCAAAAATAGTATTGAATTGTTCAGTTGAAGAAGCAAGAAAATATATCAGCTTAGAAAGTTTTAGATCCACACACTGATGAAAACGTCACTTGAAAGATGCATATTACTGAGTGTCTCAAGCAATTGATTTCAGTTACTTTTGCTCTTCATATAATTGCTCATCCCTGAAACAAACGAATCAGCCTACTAAAATATTTTGCACATTTCCACTCAATAACGTCTTGTGGGGAAATTTCTGAGGTAACTCATCACTTACAAGAAACGTATTGGTTGCACAAAAGTATGCAGTGTGGTGTTCCCTGCAGTCATGACCAAAAATCCTTGTTTTTCTTTGACTCTTTCCTGATGCTTCTGCTGTTTTAACAATGGATAAAAAGTTAATTTTCTCCTCTAATGTTGTAGGTGTAGACATTACTAATGTTTGCAAACTGTAATGGACTATTTATGAATAAATTCATATCTTGTGATAGTAGAATAAAAATTTCTAGCTTCTCGAAAAGATACCCAAGTTGAGTGTGTGTGAACACCACATTGCTTGCTTTTGTGAAATAAGTATTTTCTTTTGTAAGTAAATTGTTACCTCACAAAATTATTCTACAAGACATTATTGAGTGGTAATAAGCAAGATATGTTAGGCAGTTTATTCATTTGTTACAGAAACTAGCAATTATGCGTAGAGCAAAGTAGTTCAGCATAGCTGTTTGAGAAGTTCAGTAATATGCTTCTTTCATATATATTAATTTGCTAATGTAATGCATCTTAAATAATCCACCATAATTTGAGAAGAAGATTATATCATATCTATCATATCATGTCTACAAGACACAGGAAAAACGACCTTTATTGCCCATTACTAAGTCTTTCAGTGGGTCAGAAATGAATTCAGTATTCAGTATCAAAAATTTTTTATCTTAAGCCTACTAATATCAAACGTCAGACAGATAGCAATGCAGTTTTTAAATCCAACTGAAAATTCTTTCTTCTGGACAACTCCTTCTATACTGTGGATTAATTTTTTATTTAAAAAGTTATAGCCTGCAAAAACAGCAATTTTTCTCTAAAATGAATGCTTCACTATCCTGAAGATCGATGCAGAAGGTAAAAATTAAAGTGAGGAAAACCAAAGAAGGAATAAGAATTGCAAGTGAGCTTATTTATCTCAAATTCATCGCAGAAAACTGTGGGAACAAGAAGAAACTAAAGCTACGTTAAATAATCTAGAGCCAGAAGCTATTACCTTACGAGAATTGAATCACACCATGATTTCTGCCGCAGCAAACCGTGTTATTTTGTGTTATGTGAAACAGAAAAGAAATTTTGAATTTTACTGTTCTATGGGGCGTATTAAGAGTGGGAACTACCTAATATGGTTCAGTTTATTAAACTGTGAATTGATTTCAATATCATTTCATCTTTTCTAAGTGTAGTTGCCTGAGTAGGACTGAAAAATAATATGTCCATTAAAGTTAAAACTAATTGTGTTAAAAGTAATTTTATACATGTCCTGCAAACTGACTCATTCCAGGTCATTTCGATAACAGAAGCGTTCACTTCACCTATGGGTCATGTAACTAATTTCAAATGCTAGACTAAACAGAGTGACGACCTAAGCTGTCAATTATTTGAAACCGAATTTAATAAGCTAACAATCTGCCATTTGAATACATAGCTACCAAGCTGACTTTTTTAATGTGGAGAGGGTAATGACATTCAGTCAGTGCTAACAGCTGTGTTAGGGTAATACAAAGAAACAGAAATCATTACAAGAATCCTTAACTTCATGGAGGAACCAAGGTGTGATAACTTTGTAGAACTACAGGTTTCTTGAGTTCGTTTAAAAGTTTGAGTGAAAGCAAAGTCCCTTTTCTTAGTAATACTGCTCCTGTCGAATACAGTGAAACGCTGGACCGTTTGCTTCACCAACGTTTGAAGTAACAAATAGATTCACATTCCCATTCATAATCAAGATTCTCTTTCAGTTCCATCTAACGGCTTCTCATACATTATGGTTCATTTTCTTCACATTAACAGAAACACAGTAAACACCCAGAGATCTGTATGTAGCCAACCAGATTTCTTCCTCAGGAGACTCAGTATGATTTGAACAGTAATGATGTTGACCAAACGTGGACTCTTAAAATTGAAATTTGGGTCGAATGTATCGGATTGCTCAGGGCGTTATATCATTGAAATAAGATTCTAATCTTTCTAGCCAGCATACCAATTGACGTGTACACATCTCGCTGAAACATCTAATATGGTTCATTGAAAATATTAAGCATATGTTCGTTAACATCAAGCAGGAACTGATCTGCTGCAGTGCTAATAATTCTAATAACTGCACTTACATATATGTGGATCTGCAGCAGATCGAAATTAGTTTATAGTTAAGAAATTGGGTTGGGAAATGCAACACGTTTCTTTGTCTGATTAAGAATAGCTTAAAATGTTGTAAGTGCTTGAATGCAATTTTACACTGCCGAGAAATATCCATTCGTGGGTGTGAATAAAATATCTGTACTACCAGTCACATCCTGGCAGACTTGGGTACTAAAGTTGTCAACTCAACTTGAATGGCCATGGTTCACCGTTCTCGCACTACACCCACAAAGGGGGTTTGAGTATATTTGACCACTGCAATTTGGTAAACGCCAAGCTCTTTTTCAATTCCGAATTTTACTCACACAATTTATAAGAAGTTTCGAGCCAAAATACACTTTTATTGCTATATGATATGTAAGCAAGATTCCCGTTCTCGAACTATGAAAGACAAAAAGGTGCTGAAATTAGGGCGAGTTGTGTTCACAAAGGATTAGAGGAGTTGCATCAACTGCAGTCATCGGCTATTCCAAACCGAAACAAACAGTGAAATCGAACGCAATGGAGAAAGATCTGGCACAGTGCTCGACGGTTAACTGAATATCGTCATGGCATGAGGTGGGAAGGTCAGCGTCTTCATATTACAACATGGTGCATTTGCTGGGAGTTTCGATCCTGCTGAAAATTGTATCCTTCAGATGTTGTGAAAAAATTATTTGTATGTGGCAAGTATTCAGATACGCGATCCATCGTCGATTTAGAAGAAGGGTGTACATTGATGTATGATTTGTAGGGTCAGTACAAAGGAAGAGCAGTCATCTATTATTTACGTCGTGAAAGTCATTTCATGTTTGCAATGGGTTATGTTATAAGATGTGGTCGTGAGGGGGAGGTTGGGATGGTTATGTAAATATGTATTTAGCTTCTGACTCACGCAGGGAAGGGACTCGACATTCGAACATCATTAAAATTGTAAATATTTTCATCTGTACCCTCTGCAAATTGATTATGAAATTAAGTGAAATGATTAGATAAAGGAAGCTCTTAATTCTCATGACAAACAGTCATTCACTTTTGTTTTGTGATTGTCCAGTATCAAAACAGTTTAATATTTACCTGAGCACTACAGAGTACCAAATGATGCAACATTATGGATCGCTAACATTACTTGTACAATTCTCGCATGTGTGGACCACAGGAAAGGAGGGTGAGGCGAAAGAAACGTGAATGCAATCCACTCCGCCGGCCGGTGTGGCCGAGCGGTTTTAGGCGCTTCAGTCTGGAACCGCGCGACCGATACAGTCGCAAGTTCGAATCCTGCCTCGGGCATAGATGTGTGTGATGTCCTTAGGTTAGTTAGGTTTAAGTAGTTCTAAGTTCTACGGGACTGATGACCTCAGATGTTAAGTCCCATAGTGCTCATAGCCATTTGAACCAATCCACTTCAATAGTTGTGGCTCTAAGCTCCTATAATCAGACAGAACCAGGAAAAACCGCAGAGGTAGTCATGTTATGAGTACCAGACGGTAATCGCGCATTGAAAAATGAGTCAAAATAGACATTTGTGTGAGCAGCGCATGAGGGAAAAACATCAAGATTCGCGAAACTAATCTGCAGTCTATTTGTGAACTAAGAATAAAATTCACTGGAATTACCCAAATTTATGGTTGGCTCTGAGCACTATGGGACTTAACATCTGTGGTCATCAGTCCCCTAGAACTTAGAACTACTTAAACCTAACTAACCTAAGGACATCAAAAACATCCATGACCGAGGCAGGATTCGAACCTGCGACCGTAGCAGTCGTGCGGTTCCGGACTGAGCGCCTAGCCCAAATTTATGAAAGGAAATTTCGCGTATCAGAGTAAGCAACGCATTATGGAACCTACCATGCAACCGGCAGAGCAATGCTTACGACCAAGTAGTAGGGGCCGACACTGTGATCAGCATGGCCCATCTGGACCAGAGATAGTCTAAATCCACTTGTGGTCATCAAAAGGCTCCAAACATCAAAGTCTTGCACCTGTGATTCTCGCGCCCGATTCCAAAGTCCTTCCTCTTCCGAAATTAAAAACCAAATGCCCTTTTCCACGTACTAGCTGAGTTCCACTTTGGCTCTTGCCTAAGAAATCGGTATGTTGGTTCGCTGGCCAGTGGCGGAGCAAAAACAAATTCTGCTTCAGTTGAACGGGTAGATAGAAGTAAAAATCCTGAACTCCCCTCCCAGAAAACTCGAATGGGAAAAAACAAGGTAAGACTAGAAAAGAAAGGCGATAATGAATTAGAGAGACGTCGCATGTTTGTGACACCCAAAGTATGATGCCACATTGACGGATGAATTCGGTCTTCTCTGAGAAAATTCCCAGCGTCGGAGTTTCAAAGAGAGCCTCTCCCTTCGTTATTTGAGTCGATACGTGCTCCGAGTGCCTATTTGGGGAAAAATTATTCGTTTTCTCAAGCCCTTATCCTGGCATCAGCAGCGGACGACGGCGTACGGAATGCTACCATTGTTAGGGGATTTGGGGGATACAGAACGTACTTAACTACAGTATGACGGCTCGTCAAAGCGTCGCCAAAGGATTTCTCTCTTCGACCTCGGCAAGGGTCAGCTACATCAAAGGCACAACTCGTGGCTGTTGTCACCGAGGGCGTCCCATGGAGCGCCGCAGCGAGCATTGCTTACAGAACGGGTGGGGGGGGGGGGAGGGGGGGGGGACATGTCCCTCGTGACTAACACGTACTTCTTTCGGAAGTACTCGCCAAGCTGCAGCCTGTCTCAGAGCAGCCGCTGGGAGCCAATATTTGCCGAACTTATAAACTGTAAATCGAATGATAAAATTAACGACAGCTGCTCATATTCCGTCTAGGTAAGGAACTCAAACGAAGTATGAAATCACAGTGCAGAGAAAGTAGAATCTCGTGCACTGATCTTCCGCAACTGCTTCTGATAATTATAATCCTCTCGCCCAGTTAGAGAGTATAGTAATCAACCAATACTCTCAGTGCAGCGACCTATCTGACAATTTAGTAGGACCGTTACAATGTACATTTCTTATTGTGGATAATAAAAAAAAATTAAATAGTTGAAAACTGTTTTGCCGGCCGCGGTGGCCAAGCGGTTCTAGGCGCGTCAGTCAGGAACCGCGCGACTGCTACGGTCGCAGGTTCGAATCCTGCCTCGGGCATGGATGTGTGTGATGTCCTTAGGTTAGTTAGGTTTAAGTAGTTCTAAGTTCTAGGGGACTGATGACCTCAGATGTTGAGTTCCATAGTGATCAGAGCCATTTGAACCATTTTTTTGAAAACTGTTTTCTGTCTATTATTCCACTATGACACATATGTGTAGTAATCCGTATCAGAACTAAGGTAGTACTTTGAATGCTGCAACTCAGCGATCAGAGTCGCTCGAGCACTTGATGCACATTGAGTTCTAGGAAATGTTCGCATCCGGGCCGGAAGCATTAACGTGCTGTAAGTTATATGGAGACCGTGGTTACAATGACAAGTCTCACCAGGGATCTTCAGCTCTCCCATTGTGTTCTAGGACGGTGTGGGCAGTAGCTTCCGTTTTCCTTCATAAACTGTCATCAAAGTCTTGCTCTCTTAAAAACTCTAATTCACAATATTTTCAATGAGAGAGTGGCTACCAGCAAAATTTTCTACAGTTATCCACCCACATACGCACAAACTAGAGAACACTCAAGAATTTAAAGTTTTCATGTGAGTACATATAAAGTGTGGTGTGTGTGTGTGTGTGTGTGTGTGTGTGTGTGTGTGTGCGCTCGCGCGTGAGCGTGTTATAGAACAAACCACTGAAATTAAAGCACTGAACTTCCAAACTATGCGGAAATTTTGAACCCTTATGCCCCAGAGAACAACCTGGAAATGCCATCGCACTCTGTACCTTTGACAGGATAAATTCCGACACACACACGCTTACGTAACATAAGTGCATATTTGGAGTCTGCATAGCGTCTGTCCAAACATTAAGTGATTCATCATGAACCTGATTAACAACTGAATAACGTGTATGCCTATAACGTGTTTGGTTTCAGCTTTATAGCTCCAGCAGTGCAGGTGAGGCAGGGACAGATATGTGATCATTGATTATGTTGTGACCAGGTGAAACCACTTTCGTCCGGCTATAACTGTGGGTTATTTGATTGCTCTGGCGGAAGGCTCATGATACTAGAACACATGAAATATTAGGATTACTTGATAAGTTATAACTGTTATTGACTATTAAAGAATCACTTGATGTGCAGATTATCAAACTGTTCTCGTGCAGTAAAATGTTCCACATTTAAATGAACAAGTCCAGTAGACACTTTAACTATCACGTTTGTCGTATACTCTGATGCCGACTTCAAGAAAGATGAAGTCACGAACTGAGCAGAGCTTTTGCTCACTCGACACCATATTGACCCCATCTTGAGGGGGCTCCTACGTGAGAGGGGCGGCGTGGTCTCCAGGAGCGCCTTATGTACTTCGTTGTGGATCGTAGCGAGTCCTCTCTAATGACTGTGATATTGACTAGCGTTGCCAACTGTGGTGTGGCAAGTGACCTTCATACATTACCACAGATTCTAAGCATAAAATAATAACAGAACCATTAAGATAAGCACAAAAGTTATTAATTCCAGTCCTATTTTTGCATCCTGCAGAGTAATTTCATTCGCAGTTTCGCTTGTATAGCTACCCGGACAAACACTTAGACTGTTTTTTTTTCTCTCGCTGATAAACAAAGCTTTCGCCAATTATGGCCTTACAACAAATTCGTCTAGTCTCCTGTTACTGTACTCCATCAACCTAGGCGTCAATACCACTCCCTCAGGCCGGCTGGTGTGGCCGAGCGGTTCTAGGCGCTACAGTCTGGAACCGCGCGACCACTACGGTCGCAGTTCCGCATCCTGCCTCGGGCATGGATGTGTGTGATGTCCTTAGGTTGGTTAGGTTTAAGTAGTTCTAAGTTCTAGGGAACTGATGACCTCAGAAGTTAAGTCCCATAGTGCTCAGAGCCATTTGAACCATTTGAACCACTCCCTCTCACCAATTCCCAATGGTGACTGTAATCGGGTGCTGACCTAACAGTGAAGCAGCCCGTCACAGCCTCCGCCAGGACTTTTGCACGGTAAGCTTTCTGGCAACGGGCGCCAACAGAATATGATAATAGCGTTATTTGCAGTCTTTCTCGGCGTATTCCACTAATGAATTCTTCTCGGGTTATCAGCCGTGTGGTGACGTCGTCTTGTCGCCAGACACTTCGCCAGAAGATAATGGGTACGAAACTCATTGAAACGTTGCGACAAGACGACGCCACCACTCGGCTGATAACACGAGAAGATTCATCACTATGATAATAGCGTTGCTACATGTGACGCCCGACTATGGAACTGGCGGTCCCAAAACTGGCTAAGGTTCGCGCTCTTGTCTAAAACTACTTCCGATGTCCCTTGCGGACTTGTCGCGGGGATGGACACACTGGCAACCTAATCATCCTAAGTACATAACAAATATTATGGTGATGGACTTACGCACTAATGTGCGTCTGTATTTATCCGAAACAAAACTAGACGGGCATCACGCAACCTTCGCTCGCGCCAATCTCTCGTCCATTTACACTCTCACACTGAACGCATCCCAGTACCGAACCAAAACTTCTGGCCAAACCAAGGATAATCCGACAACAAACACGAAGCCCACAGGGAACGCAACGGTGTCGATCCCTAAGAAGCAGACAAATAATGAACACGTCGAGGTGTTTACCCACAACAGAAAACAGTGTCTTTGATAACCTTCCCAGGGACCGTCTCTAACGCACAACTGTCTCTCACACAAAACAAACAAAATAAGACCTAGAGAAACACACAAAGCAACATAAAAACAGAAATATTCTAGAGACTAAAGTGGACTCTATTCTACACACAGTAACGCACAAAGAAAATTTCACAAAAATGAGAAGATCAAACCTAATAGTAACAAAAAAATGAAAACATCAAATGATGAAGTTCCTATTCTAGAAATGACGTCAGTTGTGAAAGTCACACAGCTGTTGTAGTCCAATGGACGGGTTCAGACCCCTTATTTCGATTCTGTCGCCATTTTTATTACTATGACTCTGTCTGCCACATCAGTCGTGTCCTGCTGGCTGTGCCCTTGTTCGCGCCAGTTTCTGTCAAACTTACGGGCATTCTCAGCTGCATAGACCCGGTCCCCGCAGTTCCTTCTGTTCACCTGTGCTACTCTTTCCTGCGCACACCTTGTGGTTCGTTTCGCTTATCCTTCTTTCGTTATTCTTGCGCTGTTATTGATTATTGCCTTCATTTGTCTTTCTTCTTTACCTTTTGTTTTGATTGTCAAACGCAACTTCCACTTCGGACAGGAAACAGTTAGACGATGCAAATGTTGTCACCGCATCTTCCAACTAATGCTTGCTGGTAGTGGGTGGAGAGATTGCTGAAGCAAAACTGAATTATCTCAGACGCGCTACATAGAGTCTAAAAACTGATTTTTTCTAAGCAATGCCTCGAACATTTTGAGAGGGCTATTGTATGCAGACGCTTCTGGATCTAGCCACATGATTATTTCTTGCTTAATGCTGTCTTGCATTTCTCGTGACTAGTATGTGGCGAGAAACGCATCTCTAAATTCGTCGAAGGAGTTGCAGCGTGTTGCAACGTCCCTAATTTTTACGTAGGGACACCCTCCATGTGAGCACTAATAAATTCCAGCTTCGCATTCAGTGGTCACGCAGAGGGGAGTGATTTGTGAAATTGTCTCAGCCAGATCTTTAGATGTAAAGTACTCCCTATCTCTTTGCAGTTATGAAATTTCAGGTCGGATAGGTACTGTTTGTGATCGGACGCGGGTGTTCCTTCCGCACCTGAACATCTCACCGACTTGGATATCTGAACAGTTTTGACATGATTTGCTAAGTCATGGCTTCAGCGACCATCACATGGACTCGATTACCGCTAAGTGTGCCCAGTGTTGCTTCTTGCGTCCGTTCGGAATGGATCTCTGACTTCGTATTGACCACGCCTCTGTTCGAATTTTGCGGGCCATCGCTCAAACCGGAGCCCGTCGATGAAGATTGACCAACAGTGACCCACATAACCGTACAGTCGCCTGCACATCTTCTCTTGCAGTGTCTGTCTTGAACGCTTGCTCAAAGTGAGGCACTCGATCATCTATTTTGACTTTATTCGATATGCGCTCGACCACGACCTCTCCTTCCCTCAGTCGACTGGCGATGGTCTTTATGTTCTGATTCACAGTTCGATTCGCGTGCTTAGCCTTATCAGCTGTAGCGATAGCTATCATCTTGGCTCGTACCGCTTCTAATTTAGTTAAACACGAGTCTCTTTTTGGCCAAATTGCAGTTTGTTTTGCTTCTGCACGAGCTTTTGCTATTTTCAACATCTTTTCCTCTATTTCACCAATTTCATTCGAAATTCGCTTCGTAAGTTCTTGAAAATTTACATCTCGTGCCTTTTCCAACGCTTCCCTTCTCTTCCATGCCTAGTTCCTCTTTTTCTCCGCTTCGACAATTTCCTTACGAAATACTTCGGCTTTCTCTTCGGTCTTTCTTTGCGCTTACTCCCATCTTTTATCTGCTTCTTCTCTTTTTCTTTCTATCTTTCTAAGAAGAGCTAAAATAGTATCCTGCAGTAGTTCATATTCCAAACTGATAACACGGGATGCAACTCTGGATTCTCGTCTGTTGTCTGTTTGCAACGGGTTCTAGATTGTTAAAGTGGTTTCAATAGGTTCCCGACTGTGTGGCTCAACGGAATCCGCATTATCCTGGATGGAGTGTGTGCCTCGTTCATGATCACTCTCGGAATGGTAAGAAAAAAAAAGGCACCTGTCTGCCCCGTGTTCTCGAACACCATCTCGTCGCCCGAAAAGTAGCCGCCAATGCTGTCAATTTGCTCCATCATGTAAGTACAATTTGTACTATTCGCGACTCCTAACAACCTCGCCTTACTTCTTGTCAGATTTCAGAACTGAATGGCATTACAACAAGGACATAATCGAAGCAAGAGTGGATCTAATAACCTACCATTCTTTACTCGAGGCAATATTCAAAGAAACTTTTCCTCGTGAAAAATAACACATAGCCAAAAAAATAAAAATCTTGTACAAGTTAACGGCGCTGTTCACAAAGCTCATTTACAGCAACCAGCATGAATATAATGCAGAAACCACAAAATGGTTCAAATGGCTCTGAGCACTATTGGACTTAACTTCTGGGGTCATCAGTCCCCTAGAACTTACAACTACTTAAACCTAAATAACCTAAGGACATCACACACAACCATGCCCGAGGCAGGATTCGAACCTGCTACCGTTGGAAACCAAAACACCCTTGGGTGACCATGGAAGGTAATTCGCTAAAAAAAAAGATAAAGGAAAAAGAACAATTAGAACATTGGCGCCGCCAACTTTAAACTACTGCGGATCTAAAAATAAAAAAAAATCAGATAATTGGTGAGGGAGATAAAAAGAACTAAGTTCTATCAGTGTCATCCGTAGGGTAAGAGTGGCCGAGCGGTTCTAGGCGCTACAGTCTGGAACCGCGCGACCGCTACGGTCGCAGGTTCGAATCCTGCCTCGGGCATGGATGTGTGTGATGTCCTTAGGTTAGTTAGGTTTAAGTAGTTCTATGTTCTAGGGGACTGATGACCTCAGAAGTTAAGTCCCATAGTGCTCAGAGCCATTTGAACCATTTTTGAACCGTAGGGTAAGAATAATAAAGCAAGAGTCGCCAATATAGAAACTAGCAGCGTGTTTGATATCGTGGGACGCTTAAGCGATATGCATATTAGGGGGTAGAATCACGATGTTGTGTATATAACACCCACGTTGATTTATATTGAATCTGCACAAGGTATGTAACACAATCTGATAATCGCCATGATATAAATCCTACATGGTGCATCTAGTCCCTCATATAACTTATTCATTATATTAATGGATCAATGTTCCCCTCCAAAAATTATGATAGGAAAGGATTCTGATGATTGTGCCTGTTTATTAGATACACTAAAGCGCCAAAGAAAGTGTTACAGGCTTGCATATTCATACAGATATATGTAAACAGGCAGAATACGGCGCTGCGGTTGGCAACGCCTATATAAGCCAACAAGTGTCTGGCGCAGATGTTAGATCGGTTCCTGCTGCTACAATGGCAGATTATCAAGATTTAAGTGAGTTTCAACGTGGTGTTATAGTAGGCGGACGAACGATGGGACACAGTACCTCCGAGGTAGCGATGAAGTGGGGATTTTCCCGTACGACCATTTCACGAGTGGACCGTAAATATCAGGAATCCAGCAAAACATCAAATCTACGACATAGCTGCGCCCGGAGAAAGATCCTGCAAGAACGGGACCAACGGCGACTGAAGAGAATCGTTAAACGTGACAGAAGCGCAACCCTTCCGGAGATTGCTCCAGATTTCAATGCTGGGCCATCAAAAAGTGTCAGCGTGCGAACCATTCAACGAAACATCATCGACTTTCAGAGCTGAAGGTCCACTCGTATACTCTTGATGACTGCACGACACAAAACTTTACGCCTCGCATGGGCTCGTCATCACCGTCATTGGACAGTTCATCCTGGATATATGTTGCCTGATCGAACGAGTCTCGTTTCAAATTGTATCAAGCGGATGGACATGTACGGGTATGAAGACAACCTCATGAATCCATGGAGCCTGCATGTCAAGAGGACACTGTTCAAGATGGTGGAGGCTCTGTAATGGTGTGGGGCGTGTGCAGTTGGAGAGATATGGGACCCCTGATACGTCTAGATACGACTCTGACAGGTGGCACGTGCGTAAGTATCCTGTCTGATTACCTACATCGATTCATGTCCATTGTGCATTTCATTGGACTTGGGCAGTTCCAGCAGAACAATGCGATACCCCACACGTCCAGAATTGCTACAGGTACAGTCTTCTGAGTTTAAACACTTGCGCTGGCCACCAAACTTCCAGAACATGAACATTACTGAGCATATCTGGGATGCCTTGCAACGTGCTGTTCAGAAGAGATTTCCACCCCTTAGTACTCTTACGGATTTATGGCCAGTCTTGCAGAATTCCTGGTGTCAGTTCCCTCCAGCACTACTTCAGACGTTAGTCGAGTGTATGCCACGTCGTGTTGCGGGACTTCTTCGTGCTCGCTGGGGGCCCACGCGATATTAGGCAGTTTCTTTGGCTCTTCAGTGTAAATGCCACCTTAAACAGTACAGTTACATTTATTTTCTTTACAGGAAGACAAAACTGATCATGAATTGTACAAAGAACAATCATGTATATAAACATAATTCACTTATGTAAACAGACTTCATCTGATAAAGTTGTTGGAAAGAACATAGTCCAAATGCCACTTCATGTAATCTAGTGTGATTCTCTAATATAAGGAGGGGGAGGAAAGGGAACAGGTGAAATGTATAATATCGATAAACAAGCGGGTAATCGGACGTAGTTCCATGATATCACCTAACGAGGCAAAGTAGTTCTATAGATGCAATAGCTGAGTAACCTCAGTTCGAATTTTGAGCGGCTGAAAAATCAACCCCACATTACGGAGCTGCGTATATTGCCAACACCACAGCGCAATCCGGCCTGCTGATGATGGCTGCTATTAGTGGTCGGCTGCGATGCATGGAGATGGGCACCGCCTTGGAGACCTATGCGAAAAAAAAAGAAAGGAAGACAATGAATAAAAGCTTAAGTGTTTGTCCAGTGGCTGGACAAGTGAAGCTGCGAATGAAATTTCTCTGCAGCAAGGGCAGCAAAGTATGCGACTGACTCCTGCGGTGGCCAGGGAGCAACCCTCTCAAATTGTCTTCCGCCGTTGGCCCAGAGAGCGACCGCTCTTCTGAGCCGGAACTCTGCCAATCGTCGCCGATAAACAAACCTTTCGCAATTATGGCCTTACAGCAAATTCGTTAGGACTCCCACAACCGTATTCCGTCAACCTGGATGCCAGGACCATACCTTCCTACCAGTTCCCGATGGTGATTGCAGACGTGTGCCGAAGTAACAGTCGAAAGCCTGTCACAGCCTCTGCCAAGACTTCATGTGGGAAATTTTCTGGTGATGGGCACCAGCGGAACATAATAGTAGCGGTGCTACGTGTTGCGCCGTTCTGTCGGCTATCCCATGGGGCTCTGGGACCAGTTCTCTGAAGCGTCCCAAACAATAGCACAGCCGTGACGCCGGGCTGGCTCATTCCTGCCCAACACATGAGGCTTTCGCGAGAAAACTGCTCCCAGCCATTGTGAAACTAGTGATCGTCCATGTCTCTGGCCCCTGAGACCCAAGGCTGGAGCATTCCTGCCCAACACATGAGGCTTTCGCGAGAAAACTGCCCCAGCCAATGTGAAAATATTGAGCGTCCATGGCTCTGGCCCCTGAGACACGCCATCGAAAGAGAAAGCAGCCGGCCACGGGTCGGGACTCCATCCGCAATTCCCAGTGACCGAACGTTCCCGTTGCTTTCTGACCGTTTATTGCTATTGTAAGCGGTTGGCCACCGCACAGCCCAAAATTTCCAGCTCGTCTCTAACGTGAACTGAACAGAATTATGATTGCATGTCTCCTACTTCTGTTCATCTACACGCCGGTACATAATATCCGATTACCTAATTTGCATGACAGTGTGACATCGTAGCGAAATGACATTAATTTTCACATATACCAATCGGATTTAAGAAGCGCAAGCTAGGCTGGTTTGATGGTCCTTAATGAGTGTATGAAGAGGTCAGAAGTCCTGCCATCTTGCAGACAAAATAATATTTATCAACCTATTGGTTTTTTCCTGTTATTTGTGAGCAAGCCTTACTCTGAAACCAAAGCTACTGCTGCGCTAGTGTCAGTCCTACTCGAGGGAAAGGGAAATTTTATCAAAGTTCACTGAAGGTGCGGTTGAACGATGAAATCTGGGGCCGCTGGCAGAGTGTGGTAACAGAAGACGGCCAGCAGAGCAGGCAAGGTAAACATGGCACTCGTCGGCGCGGAGCTGCCACGGCGGTATTGCACGCACGATTTGTTTTGAGTGGTGCAACAACGTGATGTGTTGGAATTTATCCATGCCATAGTTTCTGTTTCACTCTGACACTACGTCAGAAGCGAGGGGAAAACCAGTATAAATAGACCGGTAATTTTAGCTAGAGACAGGACGTTCCAGTTCAGTCGAGCGTCGGGACGGACCTGTACTGGTCTACGCTCATAGGGGCCACTCTGGCAGCAGTGTTATAAGTATTACGCATAAACTTGTACTTTGTTTTTACGTACTTGTGCGGACTGTATTCCGCCTCCGGGGACACAGCACCGGGGCAGGACGGAACGGCAGCCTGGGACTTGGAGATTGTAGTGTCTGCATGAAAGAGGGCAGTGACAGCGGTCTGCAGCATCCAGGAGGGACCCGGTCCCACTCCCGTCTACGGGCCACGTCCGCTTCCCACCTGGCGTAGCGGGGTCCGGGCGAGGCGTACGCTGCGGGAGGCGCAGCGGCGCTGTAATAGCGCCAGAGACGACGGCAAGTATTGCCATCAGGCAAGCACCATTTGCGGCAAATTGCGGCACAGCATCCAGGAGGGCGCGGGTTCGAGTCCTATCCTGTCCTGGGAGCAGCAGCAACCCAGGGGCCACGGGTGACCAGTACATCCACCTTCGTCCCACGGTCGGACAGAGCAGGCTAAACGGGGCGGAGGGCGGCGAGGACCAGAGACTATACCAGTCTCCGGAATCTCGGGCAGCTACGCGGCACAAGACGTGACGCATCGGCAGGTGGCGACCGGGGAAAGCGCGGCCGACTTCCAGCTGAAAGGGCCTTGATGACAACAGCAGCAGCGTCGGCATACCAGGAGTTGCTATCGAACATCGCTGTATCACTCTGCACTGCCCCTCGACGCTCTTGCACTTGCTCGGCCTCCTGACGAAATACGGCGCCGTGGGTCCCGGCTTCAGCTCAGCCATCTGATGTCCCGGGTTCGATCACCGACCCCGCAACACTACTAGTCATTTAGTAGACTTATTACTATTTCTGAAAATTATTGAAAAAGTACAAAAGTATGGGAATTAAATTAATAAAATATTACAACACGCTTCTTGTAGTGGCCATTTTCGCAGCAGCTGTATATAAATTGCAGTTGTTTCAAAGAAAATGCCTTTTTTGCATGCAGAATACAAAAAAGGCATTTTCTTCGAAACAACTGCAATTTATAATAAAATGTTCTCGGGCTTCAAGACGTGTGAAGTGGCTGACTGTCCACAAGCTTTCGACAGAGATCTGCCTCGGGACCCAAGCTCCAGAAAAGTGAGGAAGACTTTGGAGCTTCTCAAACGGTCATCACTAGAAGAGGGGTCACTTCGTTCTGCGGTCTGGCAAAGGACATAAGAAGAATACACCTTTAAGGCCTATAATGAGCACCATCAGATCGCAGATCTATAGACTTGCAAAGCATTTGGCCAGTCTCCTCTCGATACACGATGGACACTGAGAGCACCACATAAAGAATATGGTTGACTCCATCGATCGAATTAAACGGCTACGCCTTGGTGAAGGAGACATTATGGTTAGTTTTGAAGCGGTTTGCCCATTCAAGTTTGTGCCCATCACAGACTCTATAGACCTGCTGTATCGGGTCTTTGACGACACCATCGTGCATTTATTTAAACGTATCCTGACATAATGGAATTTGTACATGGTGGAAAATATTTCAACCAAACGGACGGCGTCGCGCTAGGAAGCCCATTAGCTCCAGTTGTAGCCAACCTCTTTACGGAGAATTTCAAGGACATGGCTTTGGACACAGCTCCTGCAAAGTTTCGTTGTTTTTATTGAAATATTGACGATACCTTCCTCATATGGCCTCATGGCCATGAAAAGCAGGAATAGTATCTGGAACACATCAGCAACATCCACGACCGCATAAAGTTCACGATGAAAGTAGAGGAGGACGGTTCCTTGCTGTTCCTGCACGTTACTGTCCGCGGTAAACCCGTGTTCGGTCAAAGCGTTTACCGCAAGCCCACAAATATGGATCGGTATCTACACGCCACCAGCTACCACCAACCAGTGCAGCCTTGTTCTGGAGGCCTTGGTACTTCTAGCTGAAACCGTCTCAGACACCGAAAACCTACGGAGTGAACTGAGCCACTTATGTAAAATTTTCAGGGAAAACGGTTACAACAGACAAATTTCGCAAGCAGTGTCATCTTAGCCACGAAAGCAGAAGGCCCTCGAAGAAGACTCGAAGAAGATTGTGTTTCTAAAGTTTCGTGGCTCAATAAGAGAGAAGATTAGCCGGATCCTGAAGCGGCATAAAATCAACACAGTCTGTAGGCCTGCAGCAAAGATCCGGCAAATAATATGGCCTGTGAAAGACGATGTAGACCTCAGAACACCTGAAATATACAACAGCCCTTTTGGGTGTCAGCAGTCTTATGACGGATGTCTGCACTATTGAACAGCACCGCATTGAGAATGAAAGGTGTTTCCGCCAATGCTATCCCCCAAAGTCAGTTGTAGCGGAACATGCACGTGAAAACTGACAACGATTTGGATTCGACGAGACTTGTACTACTAAACGGACCAACGGTTTCTGGGATAGAGTAATAAATGAAGCAATAGAGATCAAAATGTCGCACAATACCCTCAATAAAGACGGTGGATTGCAGCTGAGTACGGCCTGGGATCCTGTGATTGGGGAGTTGAAGCGGGCGCAGGGGTCGGGCCACCAAAACGTGAGCATATATGGCGTGGGAGTGAGCACCAGTGACGTCACTGGTGACGGCACGTCTATATAAGCGCGGCAGTGACATTTACACGACAGTCAATCGCTTGACTAAGGCAAAAAAGATTTCTGCCAAAAGCTTGTGGATAGTTAACCGCTTGACGTCGCTTGAAACCCGAGAATAGTTTTTAATGGATATCGCCATGACAGAATGCATTAATACAAAGGATTTAGAGTTCTCAATATGAGGTGACATTGACAGAAAAAGATGAAGACCGTCTTACTATTTTTTAACATCCCTTGTTACTACTACTGCCGTAAGATTACTCGTATCTCCTGTGTGTTGTACTTCATTACCTTAGCATCTCCAATTCATTTCCACATTGTCCCACAACTTGTAAATTTTGCTACGTAACTAAGACCTGTTGCAAGTCTGATATATGATAAAAATAAATTTAGTATTGAATAAAGTGGAAGTAACCTCTGCTGATGTTCATATCTACATCAAAACAAATCACTCAACTTTCCTATTCATATACACTGAAGGGCCAAAGAAAATGATACACCTGCTTAATACTGTGTAGGGCCTTCGCGAGCACGCAGAAGTACCGCAACATGACGTGGCATGGACTGGACTAATGTCTGAAGTAGTGCTGGAGGGAACTGACACCACGAATCCTGCAGGGCTGTCCATAAATCCATAAGAGTAAGAGGGGGTTGAGATATCGGTACACTCGTGAAATGGCCGGACGGGAAATCCTCACTTCACCGCTACCTCGGAGATGCTGTGTCCCATCGCTCGTTCGCCGACTGTAACACCACGTTCAAACTCACTTAAATCTTGATAACCTACCATTGTAGGAGCAGTAAACGATCTAAAAACTGCGCCAGTCACTTGTTGTCTTGTATAGGCGTTTCCGACCGCAGCGCCGTATTCTGCCTGTTTACGTATCTCTGTATTTGAATACGCATGCCTATACCAGTTTCTTTGGCACTTCAGTGTATTATCAACTAACATAATTACAGTTTGCGATTACATTCTCGTTCTATGAGGCACAGTAAACATTCATCGATATTTAATTTAAATATATTTCCTAAGCGTACTGACAAAGAAGAAATACTTTATCAATCATACAACAGGCAAGTTAATGAACAGCCAACTACCGACACAAATAATTCTAGAGACTCATCCACGAGTCCATGGAGCTTACACTCAGCGAATTCCATGGAGCACAATGAGCACATGATACACCTCTCAGATCACATCCATGAGTGAAGACCTGCCCAGCGGCTTTAGCGTTTCGCTCTTAACTGCACAGTTTTCAAATGAACCAATCGGCGTCTGAAGTCTGGTTCAAAAAATGGTTCAAATGGCTCTGAGCACTATGGGACTGAACATCTGAGGTCATCTGTCCCCTAGGACGTAGAACTACTTAAACCTAACTAACCTAAGGACATCACACACATCCATGCCCGAGGCAGGATTCGAACCTGCGATCGTAGCAGTCGCGCGGTTCCGGATTGAAGCGCCTAGAACCGCATAGCCTCCGCGGCCGGCTCTGAAGTCTGGCCACCTCCCCTTATTTGAAATACTTACATATTAACTAATATTTACAAAACAAGTCTCTCTCTTTAATAGGAGACTTTTTTAACTTCTTATTACTTCAGGTCTCTTACTGTGCTAATAATTTGTAATTTAGGAGTTGTTATCTCACGACATAGTCTCTCTTCACAGTTTCCCTGTTCATTCAGGATCTCCCTCCTGTCGAGGAAGGGGGGAAGAATGACGCCCATTTTGCAGCGGATGCTCCTTCCAAAGGAAGAAAAAAAAAAAAGAAACCGGGCTATGATTGTTAGAAAGTGTTTTGCGAAGAGTCCAGCTTTCTCCGGCCGGGCAGATGCCACCCCGCCGCCAGCCTTGTTTCCTCAAGGAACAACCAATATGGCAGTTTTCTTCCCAGCTGCTACCACCTTTACTTTACGCTGTTTCAAACAAGCTGTCAATGTAAAACTATTTTCTTCAATTCATTATATACCAACTGACCCGATAGACGTTATCCTGTCCAAATTTCAATAAATTTGTTTGTGATCATTTTGTGCATTTGTGAAAAGCTACGGGAAATGTGTAAACAAAGTACGAGGGTTGGAACTTAAATAGCTGCAACTACTTATTCACAACCGATACAAAAGAGTTACATGTTTGCACCTGTTACTGTCCTTCAAAGTAGTCACCAGCGTTGTGTAGAACCCGTTGCCAGCGATGTGGAAGGTGTAGTATACCGTTAGCAGAGTCTGTTCTGTTGATGGTGCGAATGGAGCGGTCTACTGACTGTCGAATCTCTGGAACAGTTCTGAAGCGAATGCCACGAAGTGGTTCCATCATCTTCGGAATCAAATCAAAGTCACAAGGACTTAAGTCCGGGGAGTATGATCGATCGTACAGTACTTCCCAGTCCCATCGACCGAACAGAGCAGTCACAGCTTGTGCTGTTCGCACCCGCCCATTGTCGTGCAAAATGATGGGTGGGTTGCGTAGAAAGTGTCGCTGCTTATTTCGCAAAGCTGGTCGCAGGTGATGCTCCAAAAACGAACAGTAATACTGTGCATTGACGGTCTGCCGTGGAGGAACGTAATGCGTTAGGGTAACACCATCACAGTCGTACACGAGAATCACCATAACTTTCACCATACTGTAGCCCTGACGCACTTTCGACTTTCGCGGCGACCCATAATGGCGCCATTCGTTGGATTGGCGTTTCATTTTTGGCTCGTACGATGTTGTCCATGTATCATCCAGTGCGTCTAAGCAGCGTCGTAACGCATCCATTTCAGCATTTCCGTCAAGTCGTGCCGAACACATCGTGATGCACTTTTTCGCGTGCCCAGGCGTTCCTTCAGGATGCGAAGCTCAGTCGTATGCGCTAATCCGGTTTCGTGGGCGATCAATGTCCACTAACGCGGCAACAGCATTCACTTCTTCTTCAGAGACGCTAGGACGATCTACCCGATGCATGTCTGCCACAGTTTGCCGACCTTCGTTTAAGGCTTTTACCCAACGTGCCACTGTTCTGTACGGCAATGCCGATTTCCCTCACACCTCTTGAAGTTCTTGACGACACTGTCGTGCTGTAAAACCTCTGGCACATTCAATCTTGATGCAACTCTGTTGTTACTGTTTTGAAAACATAGTGACACCATTACGTTATACCGCTCGCTCACAAGTGACTGTGTTTCCCTCGATTGTGCGCACGCCGGTGACGTGTAACGGGCGAGTCCATTTGCTCGGAGGTACGGTAGGTAT
The DNA here is from genome assembly GCF_021461385.2 of Schistocerca piceifrons. Lineage (NCBI taxonomy): Eukaryota > Metazoa > Arthropoda > Insecta > Orthoptera > Acrididae > Schistocerca > Schistocerca piceifrons. Next base: position 278,523,783 of record NC_060149.1, read on the forward strand.
GTCAACAACGTGTGCTATCAGCGAGAATAGTAGATTCCATTGCATATTGTCTCCACAGCGGTGTTGCCACTATTTAAGATACAACCTACATATAAATGAGAAAACACTCATTTTTGAGTGGTCATTGTATCCGTCAACGATTGTGGCCATGGATATTCAGTTTCACCAGTACATTGAGAAGTACACCAATTGAAAATTTTACATGCGATATGAATTCTGTCCACATTACAACGCTGAAATGCAGAAAATGTGTGATGTGCCTAGAATATGATCGACTTGGAACCATGGGCTTTGTTCCACAATTTAAGTCGTCTCAAGTAAATTAAGTCAGAATTTTATGTCAACCAAATGATGTATTTTTTTCCTTTAAATTTGAAATCACAATGAATCTCAGGGTGTTTCATTTACATTTCGATTTCGATTGCAAAATCAATGTTCAAGTAAACAATCAAATCAAAGGAATGCTCTTTTTCGACTGGTTTGTTGTGACTTCATCATTGCGTTCATAGCAATGCTTTATGAAATACATTTTTTTTTTTGTCTGGCGCTTAAACAAACAAAGCTGATGGTTTTCATAGTTTTTCGACACGGGACCAGGTGACATACAGTGACCATGCAAAAAGCATGGATTTTCAAGGTCAATACAGCAAACACTCAATAACTGCCCTTGTATTTTGTTTATTGTGCAAATGCAAACCGCACCGGAAAATGGCTCAAATGGCTCTGAGCACTATGGGACTCAACTGCTGTGGTCATCAGTCCCCTAGAACTTAGAACTACTTAAACCTAACTAACCTAAGGACATCACATACACCCATGCCCGAGGCAGGATTCGAACCTGCGACCGTAGCAACAGCGCGGCTCCGGACTGGAGCGTCTAGAACCGCACGGCCACCGCGACCGGCCGCACCGGAAACTATACTCATTTAACGTCGAGTGGCATGTCGGTTGGAATCATTGGGATGCGTGGTGTGAAAGATGATTGTTTTGTAGTTAACTTGAAAGAGGCCATGAAATCGTCCCGAACTACATTTGTTGTTCCAAATAATGTCATTTGGAATCAAATGTTGTATTTCTGGATTTGTGTAAGGAAATGTTTGGAGTCTGTTCCCGTTCCAGAATCCAATGAGCGCAATGGCTCTGGAGGCGGGACCAGCAGCGTCAATTTGACTTTGCCTCTTACGCAGCACAACCCAGGGGTTTTATTTCTGCATGTTAGTGCCATGTGGGCGCACAACGATCATCACCCCAATAGCAACGGGTTTTTCTGTACTGCAATCAACTGTCACGTTGTAGCAGATTGCAGCTCGATGAGTATCCAGTCCAATATTTATTTGTCTTCGTGCACAATTATTCTAATTTACTGCTGAGCGATTGGTTTCCACTGACCGATGATGTCTCAATCAATGTTTATAATCTTCGTTTGCATTGTTTTTTTATTCTGGTGTACGTGCTGAACATGTTTATGATAATCGATCACGTTCATTTTGTTTTTCGCGTTGCTCTGCAGTTCGATTGAATCGAAAATATCTTTGCTTTGTAGTATTGCGACCTAAATTGTTCCGTCTTACTGGCGGCATTGCAGTGTGATTAAATTTTGCCTATTCAACTCCATTGTTTCGATTGCGGCAGAATGTGAGATGCGAATAATCACCATTCAACCGAAAACGGCAACTGCTTCAGTTTGTTGTTACTGTATAACCGTTTGTCACTTGGAAAGGCACAGTATTTCGAAGAAAAATCTCTAAATTTGTTTGTGATCAAACGACGAAACATAACTCGTTTCGTGGAAAGATTGCAATAAACTTACAACACAATCACAATTCAACTGAAAATAAACAACTTAATCAATTTTTCGTCACTATGTAACCGATTGGCTTGATTTACTATTTGACAATCAGTTGTCAAACGATTTTTGCGCACGAAGTAGTTAAATAAATTGAAACTGGAATAGAAATAAAATAACTACATTTATTGGACTATCGAAAAACAACACAGAAGTAAAAACAAATATAATTTTATTTAAATTTAGGCTGGAACGCGTTTTTCTAGATTTTTTTCCAGATTTTCCAGACTTTTCCAATCGGAAAAATGCAACTGAGTTATTTCCATCCCGTGAGCATAACGAATTAACAAAAAAGAATCAACCAAATATGTCGTTCCTGTCGTCAGTTGTGACGGTGAGTGCATACAGAAATTATGATTTTTGCAATTTGTGCGATTTTCTGACTTTCCATCGTACACTCATGTTCAGAAAAAGCAGAACACCTTGAACGACTAGAGATAGGACGTTCATATTCACAGGACATGCACATTAGTATGTTCTGCAGAAATGATTAGCATCTGGACCACATCGGCCCGCTGGTTCAAGGTCAACATCGATATCGCGGCGCAATACCACCTACCGGTAAGATATGCGTGCAGCTGTCGTTGTTACTATAAACCGAAGGTAACAGATCAGCGTTACTTGAGCAGACGTGCAGGATGTTCGAAGGCGATGCGCGAACTATACCGTCAAGTCAGTGAGTTTGAAAGAGTGCGTGTTATTGGCATGAGAGAATGTGATGCATCTACAAAGTGTTTCGACAATGCAATGGGAGTATGCAGAATGCTTCACGGAAGTCCGTAGAATATGACGAGATGGGTCAGGCCGTATCACCCAAACCATCCCTCGAGAAGATCGACACCTCATCCGAAAGACACTGCAGGACAGACCTGCGTTCTCCTCGGCTCTGACGCAACAGTGGAGTAGCGTAAGACATCATACACTAACAGGGGTGACAGTCCGTAGCCGTTTATTACGGCATGGATTACGTGCACGTCGTCCACTTCTTCGCCTACCTCTGACGATTGTACAGAAACACGCTAGACGGAAATTGTGTGTGGAACGACGTCACTGGGGAAAGGAATGGCATCTGCTAGTGTTTTCGGATGAATTCAGGTTCTGTTTGTTTGAAAACGATGGCCACATTTTGGTTCGCCGCAGACAGAGGGAGATGTACTTCTGAGTAATGTTGTGGAAATGGAGGAGGACTTAGATGAAGATGACAAGGGAGATATTATACTGCGTGAAGAATTTGACAAAGCACTGGAAGACTTAAGTGAAAACATCACAGTAACTGCATTCGCACAAGATATACAGCGCCAACTCAAGGCCTTATGTTGTGGGGTGCTATTGCATACAACTACAAATCGCAGTTGGTGCATGTTCAGAGCACTGGGACCAGTGTGACGTACGTGAATGAGTCCCGTAGCCATATCTTTTCCGCACTATACCATTTTCCAGCAAGACGATGTTCGACCACATGTTGCTGCTCGAACACGTGCCTTCTTGATATCACAGTATGTCAGCCTTTTGCCCTGGCCCTCCAGTTTCACCATACTAGTTGTCAATCGAAAATTTGTCGGATATGGTGAAACGACAGCACTGTGATCCAGTGACAACCACCTAGATACACTTTGGAACCAGGTGAATGCAGCATGGACGCCATTCGCGCCTTATACGAGTCAATGCCATCAAGCATGGAACAAGTTATCAGGGCCCATGGCGGATCATGTGACTACTGCGCATCAGGACACATGCTAAACCGAAGAGACTGAAATGCTAATAATTTCTCCAGAACATACTAACGTACATGTTCTGTGAATATGAACGTCCTATCTCTATTCGACCCCTCCCCTCCGATCATCGACCTTGATATTGGCAGGGAGGCTCGCGTGCCACATTGATACAGATAGCCATACCGTAGGTGCAATCACAATGGAGGGGTATTGTAACATCAACCAAAACGGCTCTGCTGTGCTGGTACTGCGAACTGCTCAAGGCAAGGCGAAACTACAGCCGTAATTTTTTTACGATGGCATGCAGTTGTACTGTATGGTTAAAGGATGATGACATCTTCTTGGAAAAAATATTCTGAAGGTAAAATAATCCCCCAATCCCATCTACGGGCGAGGACTACTCTGAAGGACGTTGTTATCAGGAGAAACAAAACCACCGTTCTGCGGATCGGAGCATAGAAGGTCAGATCCCTTAATTGGATAGGTAGCTTAGAAAATTTAAAAAGGGAAATCGATAGGTTAAAGCAATATATAGTGGAAATTAGTGAAGTTCGACGGCGGGAGGAACGGGACTTCTACTCAGGTGAATACAGGACTACAAATACAATATCAAAAAGAGGTAATGTAGGAGTAGGTTTAATAATGAGTAAAAAATAGGAACAGGGATAAGCTACTATGAACAGCATACTGAACGCATTATTATAGCCAAGATCGACACGAAGCCCACACCTACCACAGTAGTACAAGTTTATATGCCAACTAGCTCTGCAGATGAGGAAATAGAGGAAATGTATCATGAGATAAAAGAAATTATTCAGATAGTTAAGGGAAACGAAAATTTAACAGTCATGGAAGACTGGAATTCAATAGTAGGAAAAGGAAGAGAAGGAAAAATAGTAAGTAAATATGGACTGGGAGAAAGGAACGAAAGAGGAAGCAGCGTGGTAGAATTTTGCACAGAGCATAATTTAATCGTAGCTAACACTTTGTTTAAGAATCATGAAAGAAGAGACCTGGAGACACCTGAAGGTTTCAGATTGATTATATTATGGTAAGACAGAGATTTCGAAACCTGGTTTAAAATTGTGACATTTCCAGGGGCAGATGTGGATTATGGCCACAATTTATTGCTTATGAACTGCAGATTTAAACTGAAGAAACTGTAAAAAGGCAGAAATTTAGGGAGAAGGTACTTGGATAAACTGAGTTACAGAGGGATCATTAGGTAACGACCGACAAGAGCAAGGGAAAGTAATACAGTAGAAGAAGAATGGGTAGCTTTGAGAGATGAAATAGTGAAGGCAACAGAGGATCAAGTAGGTAAAAAGACAATACTTTGGTAACACTAGAGATATAGAATTTAATCGATGAAAGGAAAAAATGTAAAAAATTCAACAAATGAAGCTCGCGAAAGGGAATACAAACGCCTAAAAAATGAGATCGACAGGAACGGCAAAATGGCTAAGCAGGAATGGCTAGAGGACAAATGTAAGATTGTAGGAGCATATATCACTATGGGTAAGATACATGTTGCCTACAGGAGAATTAAAAAGCCCTTTGGAGAAAAGAGAACCACCTGTGTGAATATCAAGAGCTCAGATGGAAAACCACCCCTGAGCAAAGAAGGGAAAGTAGAAAGGTGGAAGGAGTTTATAGAGAGTCTATGCAAGGGAGATGTACTTCGGGGCAATGTTATGGAAATGGAAGAGGACATAGATGAATATGAGAAGGTAGATACACTACTGCGTGAAGAATTTGACAAAGCACTGAAAGATTTAGGACAAAACAAGGCCCCGGGAGCAGACAACATTCCGTTAGAGCTACTGATAGCCTTGGGAGATCCAGCCATGACAAAACTCGTCCATCTGGTGAACAAGAGGTATGAAACAGGTGACATACCCTCAGACTTCAAGAAGAATATAATAATTCAAATTCCAAAGAAATCAGGAGCTGACAGGTGTGAAAATTACCGAACTATCAGTTTAATAAGTAGCGGCTACGAAATACCAACACGAATCCTTTACAGAAGAATGGAGAACTAGTAGAAACCGACCTTGGGAAAGATCAGGTTGGATTTCGGAGAAATGTAGGAACACGCGGTGCAATACTGACCCTACGACTTATCATAGAAGATAGGTTAAGGAAAGGCAAACCTACATTTATAGCATATGTAGACTTTGAGAAAGCTTTTGATAATGATGACTGGAACACTGTCTTTCAAATTCTAAAGGTGGCAGGGGTAAGATACGGGGAGAAAAACGTTATTTACAATTTGTACAGAAACCAGATGTCAGTTATAAGAGTCGAGGTGCATGAAAGAGAAGCAGTGGTTTGGAAGGAAGTGGGACAGGGTTGTAGCCTATGCCCGATGTTATTCAATCTGTATGTTGAGCAAGCAGTATAGGAAACAAAAGAAAAATTTGGATTAGAAATTAGAATCTATGGAGAAGAAATAAAAACTTTGAGGTTTGCCGATGACATTGTAATTCTGCCAGAGACAGTAAAGGACTTGGAAGAGCATCTGAAAAGAATGGACAGTGTCTTGAAAGGAGGATACAAGATGAATATCAACAAACGTAAATCAAGGATACTGGAATGTGGTCTAATTAAATCAAGTGATGTGGAGGGAATTAGATTAGGACATGAAATAATCGATAATGGTCGAAGAAGAGAAGATATAAAATGTAGACCGGCTACGGCAAGAAAAGCGTTTCTGCAGAAGAGAAATTTGTTAAGATCGAATACAGATTTAAGTGTCAGGAAGACCTTTCTGAAAGTATTTGTATGGAGTGTAGCCATGTGTGGAAGTGAAATATGGACAGTAAACATTATAGACAAGAAAAGAATAGAAGCATTTGAAATGTGGTGCTACAGAAGAATTCTGAAGATTAGATGGGTAGATTACGTAACTAATGAGGAAATACTGAACAGAATTGGAGAGAAATTTGTGGCTCAACCTGACGAGAAGAAGGGATCGGTTAGTACGACACATTCTGAGGCATCAAGAAAAATGGTTCAAATGGCTCTGAGCACTATGGGACATAACATCGGAGGTCATCAGTCCCCTAGAGCTTAGAACTACTTAAACCTATCTAACATAAGGACACCACACACATCCATACCCGAGGCAGGATTCGAACCTGCGACCGTAGTGGTCGCGCGGTGCCAGACTGTAGCGCCTAGAACCGCTCGAATGTAGGTTGCAGTAATTACTTGGAGATGAAGAGGCTTGCACAGGATAGAATAGCATAGAGAGCTGCATCAAACCAGTCTTTGGACTCCAACAACATCTCTAGTCGTTCAACGTATTCTGTGTTTTTCTGAACATGGGTGTAATTGTCCCGATTTTTTTTCTGAAAGCTTCTCCAGGACCACAAGGAACAAAACAAAAAAGGAATTTGCATATCCTTCATTCCAACCGCGAGTTACTATCTTGAATTTATACAAAAATCCTATAGCAAAAACCACTTCTAGGTTTTCCTGGCAACTTTTTCAATTTTCTTTCCCCCCCCAAACAAAAATGGTTCAAATGGCTCTGAGCACTATGGGACTCAACTGCTGAGGTCATTAGTCCCATAGAACTTAGAACTAGTTAAACTTAACTAACCTAAGGACATCACAAACATCCATGCCCGAGGCAGGATTCGAACCTGCGACCCCAGCGGTCTTGCGGTTCCAGACTGCAGCGCCTTTAACCGCACGGCCACTTCGGCCGGCTTTCTTTCCCCAAAAACCTTATTTGGACTATTGAGAACATTTAAAAGAATTAGCCATATCGGTCTAGCCGTTCTCAATTGATTCATTTACCAAGGAACAGCATTTAATTTTTATTTACGTAGATTCACTCAAGCCCCCGCAAATCACCTTTCTGACTGAACTATAGTTTCCCCAGAATGAGGTGACTTCTTGAGAGAAGGTATTAAAAATCTTTCAGCCACTTTTTAGTTCTTTAAAAGTGATGCTGATACAACGCTTGTTCAAACCTGTAGAATATAAGGTGAAAGGTTAAACATGTTGTTATTGCATATCGTTTGGTTCCTGGCTCTAAGTAGCTTTGTATCTGCAGTGCACTGACAATAGTGCACAACACTACAAATATCGACGGCATGTGCTGTGTATCTTCTTCCCACTCGCTCACGGTGCCTGTTGTTAACAATAAATAGTACCCACTTTAGTGTTCACCTTGAGGCTTACATTTAGTACCGCTCGGTTCTTACTTAGGTTTGTTTCTGCGACAATGTTAGTTATACATTAACAAAAATACCCAGCTGTATGGCTAGGTTTACTGATGTAGAGTTGGCCAATATGCACCTCGTATATGTGTTCACCGAATGCAATGGAACAAGGCTCAACTGTGCCATGCTGAGTTGTTGCCGCACTGGAGGCAACCACATCACGGTACAGTGTTTCGTCTGATGTTTGTTGCATTACTCTGTGTTGTGTGTTGTACGTTTTTAATTATTGAAGGTGTCTTTACAGAAACAAGGTGGCTGCAGTAACAAACCGGAGAAATCATAATTACATTATTACTCTGAAACGAGCCCCCGGGGACCGTGTGATCCTTGTGCCAAATCTTGTTTGTTGATGGAGCTATGGTGCACCCTGTATATACCAGTCATTTCATCATACGATATGAGTGCGAATTAAAAACAGTGCTATAGCTAACATTACGTACGGCAGACACTTAAAAAGTAATGTGCTGCTGTCCAACATAGTGCTGTGGTAAGCACAAACTGTTTCTAC